>NC_090399.1:55876393-57076393 GCF_036365525.1 Heterodontus francisci
TTCAACTGCTGCTGGAGGACTATCAATTCGGTGAAAGACGCCCTTTGGTCTGCCCCGAAACTTGCTGGTCTTCCAGCGCAAAGAGTTGTCCACCACCGAATGTTGCAGACTGGCACATTCCAAGGTCCAGGACTACGTGCTGAGGGGACGCACTAAAGCTTGGGGCAGCCGCAGCAAAGGCTCAATGGGGAAAGACCACAGTGTAAGGTTCCCCCACCAAGCTGGACTGAGGGGCTGGATCCATGGGAAACCCCCTCGAACTGTATCGTTAATATTCTCAATTGCTGTAAATGTAAAACTGTAATTGACATGACAATTGTGAAACGGAAGGGTTGGGAAGAAACTCATGACAGTATTGAAGGAAACTGATCTCCCTTGCAATGTTTGTATTTTTTGGTGCTGTTTGGAAACTGTTTGGCAATGTAATTTTTACAGATTTTTATGAATAAAGTATATTTTGGAAATAAAAAAAAAGTTCAGAGAAGGTTCACTAGGTTGATTCCTGGGATGAAGGGGTTGCCTTTTAAGAAACAGCTGAGCAGGTTGGGCCTATACACGTTGGAATTTGAAGAATGAGAAGTGATATCATTGAAACATAAGATTCTGAAGGGATTGACAGGGCAGATGCTGAGAGGATGGTTTCCCCTCATGGGGGGAATCTAGAACTGGGGGGCACAGTCTCAAAATAAGGGGTCTCTCTTTTAAGACGGAGATTTAGGAAGAATTTCCTCTCTCAGAAGATCTTTGGAATTCTCAACCGAGAGAGAGAGGTGTGGAGGCTGGGTCGTTGAATATATTCAAGGTTGAGATAGATAGATTTTTGATGGGCAAGGGAGTCAAGGGTTATGGAGGACTATAAAGTGCAAGTAAAACCACAATCAGATCAACCATGATCTCAGTGACTGGTGGAATAGGCTCGACGGGCTGAATGGCCAATCCTGTTCTTAAGTTCCTATCTCTCTCTACTCAGCAGTACCCTGGCACTGAAACCCCCTCAGTCCCCATTACCCACTGGCCGAGGGTTAACGCCCCAATACCCGGCCCGGCACTGAGACATTCTCTGTCCCAATTACCCACCTGCAGAGACTCCTGTACACAGAAGGACCAGCTCTATCAGTCCAATCATTGTTGCTTCTCTCAACAGGCTGGGATGAACAGTTTTTTGGGGAATCCTTTTCCGAGAAACCGTGTCTGCGTCCATCAGCTATGCTCAGCGCTAATTGTATTCAACCAGCAAAAGTTTCCCTTTACTCAGACACCTCCGTAGTGATTGGTTGGAGGATACATTTGTGTCCAATCATAATAAAGATATTGCTGGAGTCATCAGTCTCCGGGTGGAAATGTCCCAAGCTCTACGAGCAAGAGTAGCAATAAACCTGCCCAATATTGTGAAATATTCAATCAGAAAACGATTCTGAGCTGCATCATCAGTTCCCGGGAGAAAAAAACCGAACAAGATTTTTTTTTAATGATTCAACAAGAAACTAAAAATAGTTTTGAGTTTGAATAGAAAGTTAGATACAGCACATTATCGAGCAAACAGGAGGAGGCCATTAACCCCCTCGGGCCCACTCTGCCATTCAGCCCCTTGGACCTTTTTTTATTCGTTGATGGGATGTGGACGTTTCTGGCTAGGCCAGCATTTATTACCCATCCCTAATTACCCCTGAGAAGATGGTGGTGAGCTGCCTTCTTGAACCGCTGGGGTGTAGGTACACCCACAGTGCTGTTAGGAAGGGAGTTCCAGGATTTTGACCCAGTGACAGTGAAGGAACGGCGATATAGTTCCAAGTCAGGATGGTGTGTGGCTTGGAAGGGAACTTGCAGGTGGTCATGTTCCCATGCATCTGCTGCCCTTGTCCTTCTAGTTGGTAGAGGTCACTTTGGTTATTCTAACCAAAATGGATAACCTCACACTTATCCACGTTAAACTCCATCTGCCTAAATTTTGCCCATTCACCTAACCTATCCATATCCATTTGTAAATTTCTTATTTCTTTATTGCAACTCCCACCGATTTTAGTGTCATCTGTAAACTTGCCTATAGTACCTTCTATCCCTGCATCCAAGTCATTTATATAGATTGTAAATAGTTGGGGCCAAGGACCGAACCCTATGGCACCCCACTAGTTACATCTTTCCAACCAGAAAAAGATCCATTTGTCCTGACTCTCTGTTTTCTGTTGATTAGCCAATTCTCTATCCAAGCTAATAAATTGCCCCTAACCCCATGTGATCTTATCTTGTGTATTAAACTTTTGTGCGGCACCTTATCAAATGCCTTTTGGAAGTCCTGATATACTACATCTCCCATTATCCACTTTGCTTGTTACAGCTTCGAAGAACTCTAGCAAATTAGTGAAACACAATTTACCCTTCATAAAACAATGCTGACTCTTACAGATTGTTTTTTGACTTTCTAAATGTCCTGCTGTTACCACCTTAATAATGGATTCTAACAATTTCCCAACGACAGATGTTAAACTAACTGGTCTGTAGTTTCCTACTTTCTGCCTCCCTCCCTTTTTGAATAAGGGCATTATATTAGCTTTTTTCCAATCCACTGGAACCTTTCCCACATCCAGGGAATTTTGGAATATTATAATCATTGGATCCACTATCTCCACTGCCACTTCCTTTAAGATCCTAGGATGTAGGCCATCGGGTCCTGGGGACTTGTCTGCCTTCAATCCCAATAGTTTGCTCAATTCCTTTTTCCCTAGTGATGATGATTGTTCTAAGTTCCTCTCTTTCTATAACCTCTGCATTCCCTGTTACTATTGGGATGGTACTAATGTCCTGCACCGTGAAAACTGAGGCAAAATACTGATTTAGTGTCTCTGCTATTTCTGTGTTCCCCTCTATTAACTCCCCAGTCTCATCCTCCAAAGGACCAACATTCACTTTAGCTACTCTCTCACCTTTTATATAGTTATAGAAGCTTTTGCTATCCATTTGTATATTTTGTGCTAGTTTTCTTTCATAATTTACCTTTGCTCTTTTTATTACTTTTTTAGTAACACTTTGTTGATCTTTAAAAGTTTCCCAATCTTCCAGCCTGCCACTGGCCTTTGCAATATGGTATGCCTTAGTTTTTGTCTTTCTGATATCCTTAACTTCCTTGCTTAGCCATGGGTGTTTTTCCCCCTCTTAGAATCTTTCTTCCTTGCTGGAATTTATTTTAGTTGGGAGGATTTGAATATCTCCTTAAACATCTGTCACTGCTCATCAACTGTCCTACCTTTTAGTCTTCCTGCCCAGTCCACTAGGGCCAAATCTAATCTCATGCCTATGTAATTCTCATGCCTATGTAACTCCAGAATGCTAGTGTGGGACTCCAGTTTCTCACCCTCAAACTGAATTTGAAACTCTAGCATGCTATGATCACTCTTTCCTAGAGGATCCTTAACAATGAGATAATTAATGAATCCCACCTCATTACACAATACCAAATCTAGAATAGCCTGCTCTCTGGTTGCTTCCACAACATATTGTTCCAAAAACATCTCTAATACCTTCAATAAACTCTCCCTCGAGACTACCCTTGTCAATTTGATTAATCCAGTCTATATGCATATTAAAATCACCCATGATTATTGCAGTACCTTTCTTACAAGCCCCCAGTATTTCCTGGTTTATACTGTGCCCCACTGCAGAACTACTGTTTGGGGAATCTATAGATTACTCCCACCAGGAAGTTCTTTCCCTTGCTATTTCTTATTTCTACCCAGACTGATTCTACGCCTTGATCTCCAGTCCCTATATCGTTTCTCACTCAAACCAGTGGAGACTTTTCCTCCTGATTTCCATTGCCTCCTGTTATTCTAGGGGTCAAATGCTGCCTTGATGTCAAGTTTGTACTTGCCAACCAAACAGCATTCTCTTCTCATACAGTATAAAGTTGTTGCTTTCTCTTACATTGGTATTCTTTCAGATTGTCCTGATCCGTGCAAGGCAAAAAGCTTCGACGACATGTCTCTATTTTCAGCAGTGCTCAAGTTCTGTATGACTAGAAGTCCAGTTAATTTATTCCATTTCCATAATGTAAGATGGTAAAACACTGAATATGATTTTTTGAGCAAAGCACAAGGTAAATAATTATTTTAGTGGCTAGATGATTAAATGCTGAAACATGGTCATGTCAGGGTGATTTCTATCTGCTTATATGGCTTTCTGTTACTAGGATGGTGGGATGGAGCATCATTGATGACATTGTCATATAACTGACCCATAGTCTGGGGACCCCATGGCATTGGAGACCTTGTTTGTCCTGAGACGTGACGCTGTCATCAGATCTCCATTTACAACTAAATGTGCTTTTATATTTGGTGCATTTGCAGTTGTCGTTGGTCGGAGAGTAACATCTGTACCTTGACTTCCTGTATTTACATTTTAAAATCTCTGACTGTATCTCAGCAATAGAATTATGGGTCCATAAAAATCTGAATCTAAAGATCAGCTGCCAGGATAAGGGAGACAGTTTTATCAATGTTAACCTAATGAGACAATGCACAGCGTTCACTCTCCGGTGACCCAAACTGCAGAACAAACAAATATAAAAGCATGGAGCTCGATTTCATTTCTTATTGGAATGTTATTCACCATTCATACGCAATGGAAGCTGGAACAACATTAAATGGGGAGAGGGCTGCATGCAAATCAAGAATATTTAAGCATCAAACTCTGGGTCTTCTTTTATAACCAAGGGTAAAGTGTGAGATTAAGTCATCTGTTAGAGATTAAATAGGCCACTAATGAGGATAATAAATCAACTGTCAGTCTACATTTGTTTATGTTTGACCAAAAATAGTAATATATGATTTTTATACTTAGCTCTTGTCACATTCATATGAAGTGCAGTGGTTGAAAATACTGAACTCAAGCTAAAGAATTATAGAAATTGACTTTTCCTTTTAAAAGCTGGACAGGGTGCTGCAGAATAGCCACCAAAGTTCAAATATCCAGGGCCTGTACATTCAAACTGTCTCATTGTCTATTAAGGACCAGAGGATACATTCCAAGCTAAGAGGTGTCAATTACACCCATCCTGAACCATTCAAGAGGCATTTTTGAATTAAATGGGTTCTTTTGAAACAAGGAAGGTGGAGGTAGCCACATCCTGGTCTATTATGGGTCACCACAGGGAGGAAACTCTGCGCTTCCCAACAGAGGCAACATCTTAACCTTAAAAAGTAGCTCTCTGAAGAGAGAGAGATAGAGAGAGAAAATCAGAACAGCACCATCAAAGCCTGACCAGCAAAGAGCTGAGAGATCCAGCAAAAGCCAAAGAAGGTGCCTGCTGTGAATTCTATACTTCAACTTGTGCAGCAGTGAACTGGAAGTGACCCCCGTCTCCAGATTGAAGACTCAACCACCAGAGAAATCTACAACCCAGGCCTGCAAGTTTAAAAGAGAAATTGTCCTCCGAGAAGATTCATCAAGTTTACCGTAAACCCTGAAAACCTACCTCACTTCAAATCTGTGTGTGTGTGTGTGTGTGTGTGTGTGTGCGTGCCTACGCGAGTGAATGCATGTGTGGGTGCGGTTGCAACAACATTGTGAATGAATATTGCTCAATAAATAGTTAACCTTCTGTTTTAAAGCTACATGAAATCCTGTCATTGCCTATTTATTTGGCAAATAAAACACAAGGCGTTAAAACCCTAGTAACAACAACGCTTGCTGTGGTCAGCTGGGAGGTGAATAGTGGGAACCACCCACACCCTTTACCACCTGGCTTTAACACTCTTGATTTTGAAAATGATTTCTCTGCTGATTTATGGGACAGTGAGGTTGGCATTGCTGTTCACTGGAGGATATCATTCTTCTGTAACTAACCGAGCGAAATATGTTAACATTATAAATATCATAATTAGGTCAGTGCTTCTCAAACTGTTTCAGTTGAAGGGCCTCTTTTCAAATGCATTAGTGATCAGAAACTCCCATCTAAATTGTAACACTACTGTGATGACCACATGGTGTGAGGTGGGTGGTTCCCACTGTTCAACTCCCCACTTGACCACAGCAAGAGTATTTGTATTAGAGTTTAGCTCCTTGGTATTTTATTTTTTAAATAAACAAACAGCAACAGGATTTCTTGTCTATTGATCAATACGCCTTATCCTGAAAAAGTCACAACTGCCTCCACGCACACATTCACTCACACACACACACACGCAAGAAGCAACAGATAAAGAAGGGAATAAGGAAGGTGGCTTTTAGTGGGGTGGAGGGGGGGGGGGTGAAGGTTGTGTTGAATTCTCTTGGAAATCGAGTTCTTGATGGATGCAGGCCTGAGATGATTGGACATTTCTCTCTTGATTGAGGTTTTGTTGAAGACAATAGGTTACTTCCAGCTCTCTCTGCTGTATAATGGAGAGGCTGGAGTCTGCAGCAGGCCATGTGCTTTTTATGGCTTGGCTGGAACACAAGCTTGGAGGACGTTGCTTCTTGCTCTCTCTCTCCTTCTCTCTCTGCTGTCTTTTTTAAAGACAAAACAGTTATCACTCACCTCCTGTTAGGAGACACTCTTGTCTCTTCCCAATGGTAATCGCACAATGACCCAGCATGTGGCTACTCCACACCTTCTTTGTTTCAGAGGAAGACATTCAATTCTGGAATGTTTCAGGATAGGTGTAGGATGGGTTCAATTGACACCTCTTAGCTTTGAAGATTTCTCCTTAATCTTTGTCAGACCGTTTAAATACACAAAAGCTTTTTTTACACCCTTTTTTCTTCAGTGGCCATTTTGGACCATTGTTTACTTTTGAAAATAAAGGTTCATTTTTTTAAAGACAAAGTCTGTGTTTCATAACTCTTCAGAGTTAGTCCATGATTGTTGTATCATCACACTTTCGGTGTGTGTGACACCACACACAAAAGGGAAAAATGAAATTTTTTAATTTTTGGGGGGTTCAGAAAGATGGAAAAAAGAAACTGGTAGAATGTTTAGGGTCCCATAACACTATATATTCATTTCATTCATTCCTCAATCTTACAACTGCTACAGTTAACTTTGTTTGTAGCAACCATTTGAGATACAAGTTTAAATTTTTTTTCATCATCCTTGATGGGTACCATCAAAAAATTGCATTTCCTTTGGCTGTGTGTTGTCAAATGGAGTTGTAGTTTCTCTCGCACCAGTTTGTATTACTTTAGGAATGTTAATCTCCTGGACCATGTGGTTGTTGGTGAAGCTTGTAGTATGCAAATTTCTGCTACTGCTTGTTGTGAGGTTCCCTGTTTCTACAAGCTTTAATCCCTTAACTACTGCTTCCACAAGACATGACATTAACTATTCTGGTTTTGAAACATTGATAGTTCTTATTTTAAGGTGATAGTGGGTGATACATTGTCTTTTAGCCCCTGTGAGGCATCTGGGATTTCTGCCTTCCCCTTGTTCTTGCCAAATTCTGACTCTAAGTTGTTGGATGTGATTAGATTTGGATTTGGAACCTGATTGTTTGATTTTCAGTAGGTATATCCTTGCTAACCTCACTTTTAGTTTTCTTGTGATATTCACAATATTCACACTTTAGGGTATTTTGCCTTCCCTTTCCCTTTTACTTCAGAGATAGTTGTTTCCCTTATCTGCCTCATATCCTCTGGGACACTATTGCTTGCAGGTGGTTGTCCAGCTTCCACTGCACTCCCCTGTGGCACTTCAAATAGGTGAGGCATCTCCATCACTCTTGGCTTACCTGTTTAGGAAATTTCCTCATCCATATTGAAATATTTTTTAAAAGTTTTCAGCTAACCATATCTCAGTTGCTTTTCCTTCAACATGTGCGGCTTTTATTTTAGCTCCTTTGAGTCTTTATCTGGGCCCTATTAAAGTCTTCTGGATCTATCAGCCCCTATGGGATTTTTGGGACCTCCTCAGCTCTCTGCAGTTTTACAGAGTTTTGTTTGTTCCCCTCAGTTTCTCCAGTCTACATGGTCTGGAGGTTCTGGACCCTCTGGGTACAATATTGTGCTTCCTGCCAAGGTAGTGCCCAGCAATAGGTCTCACCCCCTGCATGGGCAAGCTCATAATGATTCCGGCTGTCACAACCCCGGTGACCTACTTACTCTGTAGGTAAATTTTAACAAAGGAAACCTTCAAGACTTTTCCAGAAAACCCATGGTATTTGTTCTGTTTTCCAGTGACATTTCTGTCAGTTTGTCGGCCGGTAGGGTTTAAAAACAACCGGTATGCTGGAGAATGATCATTTCCTTGTCTGGTACCTGGGACACAAAAGGAGTCATTTTTCCTTTGTGCAAAAAGTTCTGCTCTTGCATTATAATAGAACACAGGCTTATCATTTTCAAAGCCACAGACACAGGCTTGACTGCAGTGCCTCCTGCTGGTTTTTTGGCATCCCAACAATTGGCTTGGACATGCCCAGATTTGCCACACTGGAAACATGTCAGGTGTATCCCTGCTGGTTTATTCCCGGGTTTCCCCTTTTAAAAGTTGGAGACTGCACGGGTTTTGCTTCGCTGCTCTCCTTTTCTCTCGAACCCATTTCTGCTTCCTCTGCATTCCTGCTATCTCTCCCTAGCTTGTATGAGTCACTAGACCCAAATTTATTCCGATTTAGGGATTTGTGTATTCATTCATAGTCATCTGCCATTTTAGCCTGGTAGCTATTTTCTTAAATGAGATAAAATCTGAATCAGTTTCCTGCTCATTAGATTTTGGCATGAGCCTCAAGTGTCTCAGCACATCAAAGTTTTGCTCTGATTTGGAGATAAAATTTAAGTGGTTGGTAGCATTTTCATTTTGGTTTTGCAGTCTCTTTGTCTGAACCCTCTGCAATTATATTTCCTTTTGTTTCAACTGAAATTCTCTTTCATTTCTTTCCCTTTGTAACTGAAACTCTCTTTCCTCTTTTTTCCTCCTTAAACTGTATTTCTTTCCTTTTCATCTGTAACTGGATTCTAGCTAGAATTAATTTTTTCAGTCTCTGGTTCCATGCTGTCCAAGCTTAAAATTGTTGGCTGGACTTTTCACTAGTTCAGGTTGTTTTTTGCTTTTTGTATGAAAGTGACTCCCACCTTTGTAGCTAAGCTTTTTAAATCTTCAACACTTAGTTTGTTTAACTTATCATGGGACATCTCTCCCTGCTATATAAACTCCTTCGAATTAAATGTCGCTATCTCTTGATTCTCACACAATAGAGAAAAACAGAACAATGCAAGAACACCTGTTTTTTTTTTACAATTTTAGAGGTCAATTTTCCTCCCATTTTCCAAATCTCTTGTTTATCTGATGATTCAGTTCCTGGCTTCGAACTCCCAATTTATTATGACCACGTGGTGTGAGGTGGGTAGTTCCCACTGTTCAACTCCCCACATGATCGCAGCAAGTATATTTGTATTAGAGTTTAGACCCTTGCTGTTTTATTTTTCAAATAAACAAACAGCGACAGGTTTTCTTGTCTATTGATCAATATGCCTTATCCCAAAAAAGTCACGACCACATCGACTCACACACACACACACACACACACACACACACACACACACACACACACACACACACATCGAAGGGAACAAGGAAGGTGGCATTTAGTTGGGGGAAAGTTATGACAAACCTATTGAATTCTCTTGGAAATCAAGTTCTTGATGGATGCAGGCCTGAGATGATTGGACGTTTCTCTCTTCATTGAGGTTTAGTTGAAGATAATAGGTTACTTCCAGCTCTCACTGCTGTATAATGGAGCAGTTGGATTCTGCAGCAGGCCATGTGCTTTTTATGGCTTGGCTGGAACACAAGCTTGTAGGACATTGCTTCTTGCTCTCTCTCTCCTTCTCTCTGCTGTCTTTTTTAAAGACAAAACAGTTATCACTCACCTCCTGTTAGGAGACACTCTTGTCTCTTCCCAATGGTGATCACACAATGACCCAGGATGTTGCTACATAAGAACATAAGAAATAGGAGCAGGAGTAGGCCATTCAGCCCCCCAAGATTGCTCCTCCATTCATAGGGCAGCACAGTGGCGCAGTGGTTGGCACC
Organism: Heterodontus francisci; assembly: GCF_036365525.1. Classification (NCBI taxonomy): domain Eukaryota; kingdom Metazoa; phylum Chordata; class Chondrichthyes; order Heterodontiformes; family Heterodontidae; genus Heterodontus; species Heterodontus francisci. The sequence goes on from NC_090399.1 coordinate 55,886,394, forward strand.
GCAGCCTCACAGCTCCAGGGACCCGGGTTCGATTCCGGGTACTGCCTGTGTGGAGTTTGTAAGTTCTCCCTGTGTCTGCGTGGGTTTTCTCCGGGTGCTCCGGTTTCCTCCCACAAGCCAAAAGACTTGCAGGTTGATAGGTAAATTGGCCATTATAAATTGTCACTAGTATAGGTAGGTGGTAGGGAAATATAGGAACAGGTGGGGATGTGGTAGGAATATGGGATTAGTGCAGGATTAGTATAAATGGGTGGTTGATGTTCGGCACAGACTCGGTGGGCCGAAGGGCCTGTTTCAGTGCTGTATCTCTAATGTAATCTAATCTAATCAAGAAGATCATGGCTGATCTGTCCCAGGCCTCAACTCCTCTTTCGGGCCTGCTTTGCCTAACCCTCAACTCCCCGAGATTTCAAAAATCTATCTACCTCCTCCTCAAATACATTTACTGACCTAGCCTCCACAATTTTAGTTTAGAGATACAGGCCCTTCGGCCCACCGAGTCTGTGCCGACCATCAACCACCCATTTTTTTTACTAATGCTACACTAATCCCATATTCCTACCACATCCCCACCTGTCCCTATATTTCCCTATCACCTACCTACACTAGGGGCAATTGCTAATGGCCAATTTACCTATCAACCTGCAAGTCTTTGGCATGTGGGAGGAAACCGAAGCACCCAGAGGAAACCCACGCAAACACAGGGAGAACTTGCAAACTCCACACAGGCAGTACCCAGAATTGAACCCGGGTCACTGGAGCTGTGAGACTGCGGTGCTAACCACTGCGCCACTGTGCCGCCCTGAGGCAGAGAATTCCAGAGATTCACCACCCTCTGAGAGAAGAAATTCCTTCGCATCTCAGTTTTAAATGTGTGCCCCCTTATTCTGTAATTATGTCCCCTAGTTTGAGATTCCCCCACGAGTGGAAACATCTTCTCAACATCTACCCTGTCGAGCCCCCTTAAAATCCTATATGTTTCTATAAGATTACCTCTCATTCTTCTAAACTCCAATGAATAAAGGCCTAACCTGTTTAGCCGCTGTTGATAAGGCAGCCCCTTTATCCCAGGAATCAGCCTAGTGAACCTTTTCTGAACTGCTTCCAATGCTAATATATCTTTCTTTATATACGGGGAACAAAACTGTATGCAGTACTCCAGGTGTGGCCTCACCAACAGTTGTAACAGGTCTTCCCTATTTTTAAACTCTAACCCCTTAGCAATGAAGGCCAAAATTCCACTCGCCTTCCTAATTACTCACTGCACCTGCACGCTAACCTTTTGTGTTTCGTGTACAAGAACACCCAGATTCCTCTGTACTGCAGTATTTTGCAGTCTTTCTCCATCTAAATAATAATCTACCTTTTTATTCTTCCTAACAGTGGATTACCTCACATTTTCCCACATTGAACACCATCTGCCCAATTTTTGCCCACTCACGTAACATATCTATATCCTTTTGCAGATTCTTTGTGTCCTCATCACAACATGCCTTCCCACCAATTTTTGTATCGTCAGCAAATTTGGATACACTACACTCTGTTCCTTCCCCTAAGTCATTAATGTAGATAGTAAAGTGCTGAGGCCCTAGGACCGATCCATGTGGCACCCCACTAGTTATGGCTTTCCAACCTGAAAAAGACTCATTGATCCTGACTCTCTGTGTGTTAGCCAATCCTCAATCCATGCCAACACATTACCCCCAAAACCCTGAGCTCCTATTTTGTGCAATAACCTTTTATGTGGCACCTTATCGAACACTTTCTGAAAATCCAAATACACAACATCTACTGGTTCCCCTTTATCCACTCTGCTTGTTATATCCTCAAAGAACTCTAACAAATTTGTCAAACATGATTTCCCTTTCGTAAAGCCATGTTGACTCTGTTTGATTGCATTATGTTTTTCTGAATGTCCTGCTATTTCTTCCTTAATAATGGACTCTAGCATTTTCCCAATGACTGATGTTAAGCTAACTGGTCTGCAGTTTCCTGCTTTCTGTTTCCCTCCTTTCTTGAATAGGGGTGTCACATTAGCTGTTTTCCAATCCGTTGGTACCCTACCGGAATCCAGTGAGTTTTGGTATATTATGACCAATGCCTCTACTATCTCTGCAGCCACTTCTTTTAAAACCCTTGGGTGCAGGCCATCAGGTCCTGGCGACTTGTCTGCCTTTAGTCCCATCAGTTTCTCCAGCACCTTTTCCCTCGTGATAGAGATTGTTACAAGTTCCTCCCTCCCATTTACACCTTGTTCATCTATTATTGTTGGGATGTTTATAGTGTCCTCCACCATGAAGACTGATGCAAAATATTGGTTTATATTATCTGCCATTTCCCTGTTCCCTGTGGTTAATTCCCCATTCTCATCCTCTAAGGGTCCCACACTTACTTTAGCTACTCTCTTCCTTTTAATATACCCATAGAAGCTCTTACTGTTTGTTTTTATATTTCTCTCCAATTTAATCTCATAATCAATTTTTTCCCTCTTTATTAGTTTTTTAGTTATCCGCTGCTGGTTTCTAAAAGCTTCCCAATCCTCTAGCCTGCCATTCATTTTCGCCACATTGTACGCCTTTGCTTTTGATTTGATACTCTCCTTAACTTCCTTTGTTATTCACAGGTGGTTCATCGTTCTCTTTGAGTCCTTCCCTCTGACTGGAATAAATGTTTGCTGGGTGTTATGAAATAACTGCTTAAAAGTCTGCCACTGCTCATCTACTGACTTCCCCTGTAGTCTATCTTCCCTGCTCGCTTTAGACAACTCTTTCTTCATACCTCTGTAATTGCCCTTGTTTAAGTTGAAGACACTGGTTTGAGACCCGAGTTGCTCACCCTCAAACTGAATTTGAAATTCTACCATGTTATGATCGCTTCCCCCTAAAGGATCCTTAACTACGAGATCTCTTATTAATCCTACCACATTACCAAGTCTAAAATAAACTGTTCCCTGGTAGGTTCTACAATATCTTGCTCTAAATAACAATCCCTGAGGCACTCTACAAATTTGTCTTCCACACTACCCTTGCCAATTTGATTTGTCCAGTCTATATGCAGATTAAAATCACCCATGATAATTGCAGTGCCCTTCTTACACACCTCCATTATTTCCTGATTAATATCTTGTCCTACAGAGAGGCAACTCTTCGGGGGACTATAGAGCACTCCCATCCGTGATTTCTTTCCCGTGTTATTCCTTATTTCCACCCAAACTGATTCTACATCATGATCTATTACACCTATATCATTACTCACAACTGCACTGATCCATTCCTTTAATAACAAATCTACCCCATCTCCTTTTCCTTTCTACCTATTCTTCCGGAATGTTGAATATCCTTGAACATTGAGATTCCAGTCTTGGTCATCCTGCAACCACATCTCAGTGATAGCTATCAAATCATATTCATTTATTTCTATCTGTGCCGTCTGCTCATCAATTTTGTTACAAATGTTACGTGCATTCAGATAAAAAGGCTTTGACTTTTTACCATTTTTCTCTGGTTCTAATTTCTGCTGCACTCTTATGCTTGTATTCTCTGTCCCTTCCTGTCACTCTCTGATTAATGTATGCTCCTTCATTACCCTGCACCTCTGCTCTCTCGTTACTATTCGACTTTTTAAACTACCCTTCGATTGAACCCTCTCCCCCATTATTTAGTTTAAAGCCTTATCTACAACCCTAGTTATATGATTCACCAGGACACTGGTCCCAGCATGGTTCAAGTGAGGCCCATCCCAATGGAACAGCTCTCTCTTTCCCCAGTACTGGTGCCAGTGTCCCATGAATCGGAACCCATTTCTCCCACACCAATCTTTGAGCCACACATTTACCTCTCTAATCTTATTTACCCTATACCAATTAGCACGTGGCTGAGGTAGTAATCCGGAGATTATTACCTTTGTGCTTCTGCTTTTTAATTTAGCCCCGAGCTGCTCATAGTCACTCAGCAGAACCTCTTTCCTAGTCCTACCTATGTCGTTGGTACCTACGTGGACCACGACAACTGGATCCTTCCCCTTCCACTCCAAGTTCCTCTCCAGCCCAGAAGAGATGTCCTTAATCTTGGCACCAGGTAGGCAACACAGCCTTCAGGACTCTCTATCTGTGCTGCAGAGAACAGTATCTATTCCCCTAACTATACTATCCCCTATTACTACCACATTTCTCTTTTCTCCCCCCACTTGAATGACACTCTGAACCACGGTGCTGTGGTCAGTTTGCTCATCCACCCTATAGTCTGTGCCCTCGTCCAAACCGGGAGCAAGAACCTCGTACCTATTGGATAAGGACTGAGGCTCCTCCAAAGCTAAATTCTGGATCCCCATACCTGTCTCACTCGCAGTCACACCCTCCTGTCCCTGACCATGGTCCAGATTGCATGTAATTAATCTAAGGGGTGTGACTGTCTCCTGAAACACAGTGTCCAGGTAATTCTCCCCCTCACCGATGTGTCGCAGTGTCCGCAGCTCGGAGACTCCAGCTCATCAACTGGGGCGGCACAGTGGCGCAGTGGTTAGCACTGCAACCTCACAGCTCCAGCGACCCGGGTTCAGTTCTGGGTACTGCCTGTGCGGAGTTTGCAAGTTCTCCCTGTGACTGCTTGGGTTTTTGCTGGGCGCTCTGGTTTCCTCCCACTGCCAAAGACTTACAGGTTGATAGGTAAATTGGCCATTATAAATTGCCCCTAGTGTAGGTAGATGGTAGGGAATATTGGATTAATGTAGGAGGGGATGTGGTAAGGAATATGGGATTAATGTAGGATTAGTATAAATGGGTGGCTGATGGTCGGCACAGACTCAGTGGGCTGAAGGGCCTGTTTCAGTGCTGTATCTCTCTAACTAACTATATCTAACTCTGAGCCGAAGTTCCTCGAGCAGCCAACACTTGCTGCAGATGTGGTCACTGTGGATTGCACTGGCATTCGCCAGCTCCCACATACTACAGCTGCAACACAGTGCCTACCCAGCCATCTCTATTTGATTTAATTAATGAATTTGGATCACAGTATTTAAGGGAAAAAAAACTATTTAAGTGTACTCTTAACCTGTAATGACGTCGCATAATTTAAATCACTTGGCCAAAACAAAAAAAATGTGAAAAAACAACACGAGACATGGAAGAAGTAAAGAAGTACCCACCAATTACTTACCAGCCCTCCTGCGACGCCACACTTCGATTTTTGCTGGTCAAGCAGGTCCACAGAACAGAACAAAGCATCTCTCACAGCTGCCGCTGCTTCTGTGTGGCTGCTTCACACCTTCTTTGTTTCAGAGGAAGACGTTCAATTCTGGAATGTTTCAGGATAGGTGTAGGATGGGTTCATTTGACACCTCTTAGCTTTGAAGATTTGTCCCTTATCTTTGTCAGACAGTTTGAATACACAAAAACTTTCTTTTTACACTCTTTTTACACCCTTTTTTCGTCGGTGGCCATTTTGGACCATTGTTTACTTTTGAAAATAAAGGTTCTTTTTTTTAAAGACAAAGTCTGTGTTTCATAATTCTTCAGAGTTAGTCCATGATTATTGATTCATCACACTTTCGGTTTGTGTGACACCTCACACTAAAGGGAAAAAATGAAATTCCTTGGATTTAATTTTATGTTGCTTTTGTTTCAGAAATATGGAAAAACAAAACAGTAAGAATGTTTAGGGTCCCATAAGTCTAAATATTCATTTCATTTATTCCTAAATCTTACAACTGCTACAGTTAACTTGGTTTGTAGCAACCATTTGAGTTTAAGTTTAATTTCTTTTCAATATCCTTGATGAGTACCATCAAAAAATTGCATTTCTTTTGGTCGTGTGTTGTCAAGTGGCATTGTAGATTCTCTCGCACCAGTTTGTATTACTTTAGGAATGTTAATCTCCAGGACCATGTGGTTGTTTGTGAAGCTTGTAGTATGCAAATTTCTGCTACTGCTTGTTGTGAGGTTCCCTGTTTATACAAGCTTTAACCTCTTAACTACTGCTTCCATAAGACATGACATTAACTATTCTGGTTTTGGCACATAGATAGTTCTTATTTTAAGGTGATAATGGGTGATACATTGTCTTTTAGCCCCTGAGAGGCATCTGGGATTTCAACCTTCCCCTTGTTCTTGCTGAATTCTGACTCTAAATTGTTGGATTTGATTAGATTTGGATTTGGAACCTGATTCTTTGACTTGTCTTGAAGTAGATCCTTGCTGACCTCACTTTCAGTTTTCTTGTGATATTCACAAGTGTGGTTCGCTTTAGGGTATGTTGTCTTCCCTTTCCCTGTTACTTCAGAGATAGGTGTTTCCCTTATCTGCCTCATGTCCTCTGGGACACTACGCCTTGCAGGTGGTTGTCCAGCTTCCTCTACACTCCCCTGTGGGAATTCAACTAGGTGAGATATCTCCCTCACTCTTGGCTTTCCTGTTTGGGAAATTTCCTCATCCCTAACTAAATCTTTAAAAAAGATTTCAGCTAACCATATCTCAGTTGCTTTTCCTTCAACTTGTGCAGCTTTTATTATAGATCCTTTATGTCTTTACCTGGGCCCTATTAAAGTCTTCCGGATCTATCAGCCTCTGTGGGACTTTTGGGACTTCCTCAGCCCTCTGCAGTTATACAGAGTTTTGTTTTGTTCTCCAGTCTCCATGGTCTGTTCTGTACCCTCTGGGTACAATATTGTGCTTCCTGCCAAGTCATTGCCCAGCAATAGGTCTCACCCCCTGCATGGGTAAGCTCGGAATGATTCCAACTATCACAACCCTAGTGACCAATTTACTCTGTAGGTAACTTTTAACTGAGAGAGCCTTCAAGATTTTGCCAGAATGTCTGTGGCATTTGTTTTGCTTTCCAGTGACATTTCTGTCAATTTGTCTACCAGTAGGGTTTGAAAACAACAAGTATTCTTGAGGATGGTCATTTCCTTAAAAAGAAACAAGAAATGCTGGAAATACTCAGCAGGTCTGGCAGTATCTGTGGACAGAGAAGCAGAGTTAACATTTCAGGTCAGTGACCCTTCTTCAGAACTGGCAAATATTAGAAATGTGACAGGTTATGAGCAAGTAAAGCGGGGCTGGAGCAAGAGATAACAAAGGAGAAGGTGCAGATAGGACAAGGTCACAGAATAGCTGACCAGAAGGTCGTGGAGCAAAGGCAAACAATATGTTAATGGTGTGTTGAAAGACAAAGCATTAGTACAGATAGGGTGTTAACGGACTGAAAATTGAACAGCCACAAGTACAAACATGAAAAAAACAGTGGGTAAGCAAACTGAATAAACTAAGATGAAATAAAATAAAACAAACACAAAAAAAAAGAAAAAAATAGAGAAAGAAAAAGATAACTAAAAATAAAAGTAAAATGGGGGGCCCGTCATGCTCTGAAATTATTGAACTCAATGTTCAGTCCGGCAGGCTGCAGTGTGCCGAATCGGTAAATGAGATGCTGTTCCTTGAGCTTGCATTGATGTTCACTGGAACACTGCAGTAATCCCAGGACAGAGATGTAAGGATAAGAGTATGGGGGAGTGTTGAAATGGCAATCAACCGGAAGCTTGGGGTCCTGCTTGCGGACTGAGCGGAAGTGTTCCGCAAAGCGGTCACCCAGTCTGCGTTTGGGGGGTGATCTCACACCCTGCCTCCTGTAAGGACTCCATTCCATTCTCCCAGTTTCTCCGTCTCCGATGCATCTGCTCTGATGATGCTACCTTCCATGACAGCGCTTCTGATATGTCTTCCTTTTTCCTCAACCGAGGATTCCCCCCCCCACTGTGGTTGACAGGACCCACAGCCGTGTCCGGCCCATTTCCCGCACCTCTACCCTCACCCCTTCCCCTCCCTCCCAGAACCGTGACAGGGTTCCCCTTGTCCTCACTTTCCACCCCATCAGCCTCCATATCCAAAGGATCATCCTCCGCCATTTCCGCCACCTCCAGCGTGATGCCACTACCAAATGCATCTTCCCCTCCCTTCCCCTGTCAGCATTCCGAAGGGATCGTTCCCTCCATGACACCCTGGCCCACTCCTCCATTACCCCCACCACCTCTTCCCCTTCTCATGTCACCTTCCCCTGCAATCGCAGGAGGTGTAATACCTGCCCATTTACCTCCTCTCTCCACACTATCCTAGGCCCCAAACACTCCTTTCAGGTGAAGCAGCGATTTACTTGTACTTCTTTCAATGTAGTATACTGTATTCGCTGCTCACAATGTGGTCCCCTCTACATTGGGGAGACCAAACGCAGACTGGGTGACCACTTTGCAGAACACCTCCGCTCAGTCCGCAAGCAGGACCCCGAGCTTCCGGTTGCTTGCCATTTCAACACTGCCCCCTGCTCTCATGCTCACATCTCCATCCTGGGCTTGCTGCAGTGTTCCAGTGAACATCAACGCAAGCTCGAGGAACAGCATCTCATTTACCGATTAGGCACGCTACAGCCTGCCGGACTGAACATTGAGTTCAATAATTTCAGAGCATGACGGGCCCCCCATTTTACTTTTATTTTGAGTTATTTTTTTTCTTTTTCCTTTTTTTAAAATATATTTTTTGTGTTTATTTTATTTTATTTCATCTTAGTTTGTTCAGTTTGCTTACCCACTGTTTGTTTCATGTTTGTACTTGTGGCTGTTCAATATTCAGTCCATTAACACCCTATCTGTACTAATGCTTTGTCTTTCAACAGACCATTAACATATTGTTTGCCTTTGCTCCACGACCTTCTGGTCAGCTATTCTGTGACCTTGATCCATCTACACCTTCGCCTTTGTTATCTCTTGCCCCACCCCCGCTTTATTTGCTTATAATCTTTCACATTTCTAATATTTGCCAAGCCTAGCTTGTCCGACCTTTCCTCATAAACAATCTTGCCAATTGCTGCTCATATCCAATTTAACAAAAGATAACTGGGGTTTCTTTGCTCTTGAATTACAACCTATTGAACTTTTGAGCTTTTGGCATGCAGGGTATTTGTTGTTTTACTCTCTAAACTCTTTAGGGTAATCCATGATGGGATCGACCAAAACTTTCAAAACAGTTCTAAGGCATGGTTTTATTAACATAAAAACAGTGCAAGGTTACACAGGGAGACAGCTACAACCTTTAAACCAGTACGATTCGAAACTGAGTGGCCAATGATTCTGCTCCATAATCACTGAATGGGGTTAATTCTCCACTGATTATGATAAGAGGTTAATAATTTACCCACTTCCTGCTCATTGCTACGTGAGTATAAATTGTTGTTGTTGTTGTCATGTTCCGCAGGGTTGACTCATGCACTGGGCCCTGCTCAGTCTGCTGGGCTGTCTCTTAGACCATTCTTACTGATAATTATAACTTCTCTGAGTAATATTCCTTCCTCTCTCTCTCCCTCCCACGTTTACACAGACTGATGCCACCAAGCAGTGCCTGGTGTTTACGTTGGTTTTCAACAGTCTCTCGAGGCCTCCTTATCCGGAACCTTCCACTCAGCAGAACACTTTTGAATTTGGCCAAGATTCCCAGTATGCCCCTCTTGAAAAGTTCGTTTAACCAATCGCCACTCCTTTAGCAGCTAACTAATCCAGGCAACGTCAAAAATCTATCGGGTGACATTACATTCAGTTTTCAGGTGGATCAGCATTAAGAACAGTTTCATTCATCACCTTATCTGCCCTGATATCCCAAGGGTGGCTGAAATTCCTCGATGAAACTTCATGAACACAAATCTTTGAAGGTGGCCAAGTTGTGAAGGCTGCTTTTTTTTTGTTATTTAAAAAGCATTCCAGGATCCTTGCACTTTGGAAACAGAGACATCGACTGCAAAAGCAAAGAAATTATGCTGAAATCTTTGTAAATCCACTGGTCAGGCCCCCAGCTGGAGTATTGTGTCCAATTCTGGGTATGAGACCAAAATGGTCCCAGGGATGAGAGACTTCAGTTATGTGGTGAGACTAGAAAATCAAAGAATCATAGAATGATCCAACTCAGAGTTAGGACATTCGACCCATCGTGTCTGTGCTAGCGCTTTGAAAGAGCTTTCCAATTGGTCTCTGTCCCCTGCTCTTTTCCCCATGGCCTTAAAGCTGAGTTCTCCAGTTACAGACCCTCATCCAGTGGTAACGATTCTCTTCAAATACTCTGTCAAAGCCATTCATTATTTTGAACATCTCTATTAAATCTCCTCGTAACCTTTTCTGCTTTGAGGAGAACGATCCCAGCTTCTCCAGTCTCTCTGAATAACCGAATCCCTCATCCTTTCGAACGTGTGGTGCCCAACAATTGGATACAGTACTTTCGCTACATTGACTAATATTTCTCCCAGATGGTGTGACCGATGAGATGCAGCTTCATGGTGTCGTTGCTTACATACTTGTCCCGCTCCGACAGGGGGATCAGATCGTTTATTTTGACGTTCCCCGTGTGTGGGACCTGGAGGGTCTTCACGTCACACACAAACCAGTGGCCACTGACACATCGGTAAAGCAGCACACTCAACTTGTGAGAGTGGTTGGTGTCAGCTGCTTCACAGCCATTCAGCCAGACAGTTAGAGTTGAAAAGTCATCTTCTTGCACAACTTGACGATATCCATTGTATGAGTAGTTATAATCTTTCTGCTGGGTTATAATCGTTTGACCTTTTGGGGAATAGGTGAGAGTCCATTGAGTCTTCACCTGAAATAGTCTGGTGGATAGAGATGTACTAAGAGCAGTTTTATTCATTGCCTGATATCCTGGGATGTCCCAGAGTTGGCTGAAACTTCCTGATGTGTACATCCTCATGGTGAAAGGGAGGGCGGTGATGTCATGGCGTTGGCCAATAGCTTCCATGGACAAAACCTGGGCTTGGTAGATCAGCAGGCTCTCACGGAGCAGGTAGGAAGCGATTCGCTCGGGTAGACATCCCGGGACTTGCAGGTCAAACAGCTTCTCAGGAGACATCATAGGATATCTAATATGGGCCAGCATTTCCTCAGTGTGAGTGGGATGCAGGGAAAGCCAACTCACCAGGGCTTGGAAAAGGACCACTTCATCTTCCACCACCATGTCATTTCTTTGGAGGAGAGCAGAGAGTTGGTGGGGCTCTATCAATGCCCAGTCTGGGGACTTGATCACAGTGCCGACATTCCAGACAATAAACCTGAGGCATTCCTCTTCCAGTTGGCCAAGGCCTACCAGCTTGGCGTATCTGTGCCAAGTGATGGCATGGTTAGAGGTGCCCAGGGAGGCTACATTAGCCAACATGAACCTCTGACTGCTTTCTCTCAGCTCCTGGATGTTGTACTTTTCTGACAGAATGTGAAGAGAAAGCACGTTCTCACTGCTGAGGGTGACAGTCCCACTGTAGAGGTATCTTAAGAAGTCTTGGAAGTAGGCAACGCAGTCTTCTTCCTCAGTGAGGTTGACAATCTGGCGTTTGGAATCAGACCAACGCTTCGTATCCAACATGGACTTGAAGACGTCACTGTGCACAGCCAAGATGAACCTGTGGGCTTTCAGGGTGAGCTTCTTGTTCACAATCAGTTGGATGTCACTGAGCTCCTCCTTGTTGAAAAGGGTGGAGAAAGTCCCCATGAACTTACTCTGATGATCCAGAGTCTCTGTGGGCTCCTTGGCATCCATCATCTGGTGGTGAAGGGAAAGCAATGGAGTTAACATGCAGATCAGTCAAATCACCCCCACCCACCGCCCCCCCCCCCCATCCCCGCCTTCTTGTGTTTCTGTCTTTGTCTCTCTCTTTCTCTCTATGTATTTCTGTCCCTGTTTCACACTCTCTCTCTCTCTCTGTCCATGTCTTTCTCTGTTGATAATTCAGTCTCTCTCCCCCCCGCCCCCTCCCCTGCACCCCCCTGCCCCATCACCCAGCCCCCGCGTCTCCCTCCCCCATCCCCGCATCGCCCTGCCCCCATTCCCGCCCCTGTGTCTCCATCCCCGTCCCTGCCCCTTTGTCTCACACTGTCGCTGTCCCTTTGTCTCTCACTCAGTGCTCTGTTCATGTCTCGCTCTCTCTCTCTCTGTCCCTGTTTCGCTCTCTCATTCTATATCTCTGTCCATGTCTCTCTCGGTCTGTCTTTGACCCTGTCTCCGTCCCCGTCTCTGTCTCTCTCTATCCCTGTTGCTCTTCCTCTCTCTGTCTCTGATCCAGTCTCTTTCTCTGTCTGTTTCTCGCTGTCCCTGTTTCTCCCTCTCTTTGTGTCTCCATCCCTGCCTCTGTCTCTCTCTGTCCCTCTCTCTCATGTCCCCTCTGTCTATGATCCAGTCTCTCTCTCTCTCTCCCAGTATGTCTTTGTTCCTGTCTGTCCCTGTCTCTGCTTCTTTGTCCCTCTCTGTCTGTCTGTGTCGCTCTCTAACTTTCTCCCTGTCTCTCCCCCTCGCTGTTCCTGTCTCTCCTCGCTGTCCCTGCCTCTCTCTGTCTCTGACCCAGTCACTCTCTCTGTCTGTCTGTCTCTCTACATGCCTCTCTCTGTCTCTGACCCAGTCACTCTCTCTCTCTGTCTGTCTGTCTCTGTACCTGCCTCTCTCTCTCTCTCTCTGTCTTTGTCCGTTTGTGTGGGTGTGAGTATATCTTGGTCTTGCTCTCTCCCCACACCTCTTTCTCTCTCTCCCTCTCTGTTTCCCTCTCCTGGTGTCTCTCCCTTTCTGTTCTCTGTCTCTCATTTTGTCTGCTCTTCTCTTTGTGTGTCTCTGCCCATTCCCTTGTTGTCTTTCTTTCTCCCTCTCTAACTCCCTTTTCCGGTATACGTCCATTTATCTCTTTGCAGACAATTTTTATTAAACCACACGATAGGAAAGAAACGGGCACTCACCAACGATTCGAACTTTTGAATGAACTCAGGGAAGGTGGAAACTGTATAGCGGCTGACGGCAATCTGCAGCTCAGCGCTTTCAGTTTCATTTCCCTGATCTGCTCGATTATTCGTGGATGTGAACAGCACATTGCCTTCGCATTCACTCAGAAACCCCCACTAAAAACCCCCGAAAATTTAACAGTTATACAGTAGCCTTAAACAGAGTGCGGTTTACTATGTCCACAATGTTTTCCCGTGTTTGAGAATAACTTGTGCGGATTGCGGCTGCCTGCAACGAATTTGGCCTAACCATCAGCCTCAAGAAAACGAACATCGTGGGACAGGATGTCAGAAATGCTCCATCCATCAATATTGGCGACCACGCTCTGGAAGTGGTTCAAGAGTTCACCTACCTAGGCTCAACTATCACCAGTAACCTGTCTCTCGATGCAGAAATCAACAAGTGCTTGGGAAAGGCATCCACTGCTATGTCCAGACTGGCCAAGAGGGTGTTGGAAAATGGCGCACTGACACGGAACACAAAAGTCTGAGTGTTTCAAGCCTGTCCTCAGTACCTTGCTCTATTGCAGCGAGGCCTGGACAATGTATGTCAGCCAAGAGTGACGTCTCAACTCATTCCATCTTTGCTGCCTCCGGAGAATCCTTGACATCAGGTGGCAGGACCGTATCTCCAACATAGAAGTCCTCGAGGCGGCCAACATCCCCAGCATATACACCCTACTGAGCCAGCGGCGCCTGAGATGGCTTGGCCATGTGAGCCGCATGGAAGATGGCAGGATCCCCAAAGACACATTGTACAGCGAGCTCGCCACTGGTATCAGACCCACCGGCCGTCCATGTCTCCGCTTCAAAGACGTCTGCAAACGCAACATGAAATCGTGTGACATTGATCACAAGTCGTGGGAGTCAGTTGCCAGCGTTCGCCAGAGCTGGCGGGCAGTCATAAAGGCGGGGCTAAAGTGTGGTGAATCGAAGAGACTTAGCTATTGGCAGGAAAAAAGACAGAAGCGCAAGGGGAGAGCCAACTGTGTAACAGCCCCGACAACCAATTTTATCTGTAACACCTGTGGAAGAGTCTGTCACTCTAGAATTGGCCTTTATAGCCACTCCAGGCACTGCTTCACAAACCACTGATCACCTCCAGGCCCTTACCCATTGTCTCTCGAGACAAGGAGGCCAAAGAGAGAGTGCGGTTTGCTATATATACAATGTTTTCCTGTGTTGACCCTCAAACTAGGGCGTCAACTGACGTGGCAGACAAAAGACACCTACACGAGATACTTCATATAAACACTTTTATTGATACTTAGATCACTTATTAAGCTACTCGTTGTTTCACTTGTTAAACTACTTGTTACTTGTTACAATAAATCACAAGACTCACAGCGTGGAGTTAAATAATACCCGTTGCGAGACGAGGTGATCAATCTCCCTCCCGATGGGTTCTTTTCGCTGAATCCCGGACTCAGGGTTCCCTTCCACAATGGTTGTTCCTGCAGGTCTTTGCTGCCGAGGCTCCTAGCCTCCCCTTTTTATTCAGTTGCTCCCAGCATCGAGAATGTCCTTAGTCACGTACACCCATGACTTAGAGTCATCCGTTTGCTTAGCTACTAGTTGCAAGACAAAATATAACTGCTGGCCTTGTTCTTCTTATCTATCCTTGCCTAGCAACCTTTCCAACCGCAGCAGTCTCATACAACTTATCACACGCTGCCTATTCAGCAAGCTGGGTTGGTTAAATTGCAACTGCAGCTGTTTCACAGTCCTTGTCCTTGTGTAAGGCTGGCTATTTTTCCCTTCATGCTTTGCAGGTACTTAGCTGTTAGCCATCCAGCTACAGTTCCCCCTTTGGTCCATTAAGCGTTAGCGAATTGGATCTTAAAGGAGCCCTGATCATACCCCACCTCATGACAGCAGATATTCAAGTCCAGGCCGTGTTACATTTAGTTATATCTATCATTCGCTCATGTTTTCGCACATACCAGTCCATTTCCAACTTCCTTCTATTTCAACTTTCCAACGTTTAAACATAATCAGAGTACCCATTTGATACGTCAAAATCATAATCATACCAATAATCACAATGTATGAAACAATTCTTATCCACGGATGTATCTGTATGTTGGTATCCCAATTCAAAATGTCATCCCACCAGTTGGTTACTCTAATCATTTCAATCTTTCGCCTGGTTCCCTCGGCTTTCTGAATGACTTTGACAAATGTCTGGTGGATTTTAGCTAACTGTTTCTTGATCCATTGCAAGTCCTCAGGTAAAAGTCTAATGTTAGTTTCGTATTTTTCAAAATACCCTCCTAAACTCTGTTTAATTTCTTCTGTGATATTAATCATAGTTTCTTCCCTCTTATGTATGTCAATCAGGTTAATTTGGCCTATCCTGGGCTGGTATTTGGAATTTAAAGCAAAGGGTGGTGTCAGTAATCGGACAAGTCTGGATGCCATATTGGTATTCCTTTAATGAGGTGGGAACACAATACTCCCCTTTTCCCTTATAAGCAACCCGTGTAATGTCAATGTTGAAGGCTGTAGCTTCCAGGGTCCGATTTAGATCTCTGCCTATTCTGAATCCACATAGGGCTTGCTCACTGAGGTATATGGGGTAGGGGCAGACAACTGCCTTGTCTGTTTGGTGGCTTTTGGCCAGTGTGGTACCCACCATTTTCCCTTCTTTCTCCACAGCATTAGGCAGGACATCCTTATAACTTATCCAGATTCCTTGTTTAATGATGCCTATATTTTCTACCTGAGAGACGTTTAGTCCTATCTCACCCTTAGGGACTTTTGGGAGTCCTAACACCATGCCGAAAGCCATGCTCGTGGTTCTTCCACAATTCTTATTGAACCATACTCTGGTCAGCTGTCGAAGCGGACAGCCTGATATCCCAGGGTGCATTTCCCTATTGGTCAAGTTTTTTAATTGCTCGTCACTTATCCAAGAGGGAACCGTTCTTTTCTTTGCTTGCTCAAGGTTTTCCCGTAGCTGTTCTAACATCCAACTGCCATAGATACTACACAGAATTCTATTTTGCTGTCTGGTATCGTCGTCCAATTTTCCTTTAATAATTTGGTTAATAGCTTTGACCTGCTTCACCAATATTTAACTATTTGGATTTCAGCCTGATCTCGCTTATCATTATCATTCAGCTCACGTAGTACTTGCTTAACTTTCTGGGTCCAGATTCTGAGTTTACTATCCAAGCTTTATAAATCGAGGGTGTTAACAGTGGACATTCCAGTCCCATAAACTGTTGCCACATCATTGATTAAACCTGTCTTCCTTCGGCTTCTGATTTCAGGTTCTGACTTCTTATCATCCCCTACCTCTCGTTCCAATAATATTTGGGTTAATCAGGTGTACAAACTCTTAATCTGGGTTGGACACCATTCCGGCACTTGGGTCCATGTTATATTCAGGACGACAGGCACAAGCTCATAGTGTACATTATCATACAAGACCTTACCAGAGTGTTTTCCCTGTTTTCTGTTGGTTAGCCAATTCTCTATCCAAGCTAATAAATTGCCCCTAACCCCAAGTGATCTTACCCTGTGTATTAACCTTTTGTGCGGCACCTTGTCAAATGCCTTCTGGAAGTCCAGATATACTACATCTACAGGATCCCCATTCTCCACTTTGCTTGTTACAGCTTCGAAGAACTCTAGCAAATTAGTCAAACACGATTTACCCTTCATAAAACCATGCTGATTCTGATGGATTGCGTTTTGACTTTCTAACTGTCCTATTATTACTTCCTTAATAATGGATACAAACAATTTCCTGATGATAGATGTTAAACTAACTGGTCTATAGTTTCCTACTTTCTACCTCCTTCCCTTTTGAATAAGGGCGTTATATTAACATTTTTCCAATCCACGGGAACCTTTACCGCATCCAGGGAATTTTGGAATATTATAAACAATGGATCCACTATCTCCGCTGCTGCTTCCTTTAAGACTCTAGGATGTAGGCCATCAGGCCCTGGGGACTTGTCTACCTTCAATCTCAATAGTTTGCTCTGTACTTTTTCCCCAGTGATGATGATTTTTCTAAGTTCCCCCCTTTCTATAACCTCTGCATTACCTGTTACTATTGGGATGGTACTAATGTCCTCCACCGTGAAAACACAAAATCATACTGGGAAACTTGGCCAAATCTCAAAATGTTTCTGCAAACACTCTGGAAAATTCCAGCTAAGGAGGATTCGAAAGACTCTGAGACACCACTGTAAACTCCAAGTGTTGGTAGATAACATCAGTCTGTATAACCATCGGAGAGACAGAATGAAAGCCAATGGGAAGTTGCTTTGGTCAGCAGGAATGGCATAAGAAGCAAAGTAGTGTGCATGCTAAAAATATGAAACAGAAACTTACAATGCTAGAGATACTCTTCAGGTCAGGCAGCATCTGTGGAGAGAGAAACAGAGTTAACGTTTCAGATCGATAACCTACATCAGAATTGGGAAAAGTTAGACATGTAATAAGTTTTAAGCAAGTGAAAGTGAGGAGGGTTGGTAAAACAAAAAAAGGTAAGATCTGTGATAAACTGGAGAGATTAAATGACAGAAGGGTTGATGGTGCAAGGCCAAATGGAGTAATAATGCGGCTCCTAAAGGGGAAAAAAAATGTGTCCAGACAGGATGTAAATGGCACAACGATGAACAACTGAAAGCAATGTAAGGGGGAAAAAAGTTGGGAAATGCAAAACCTGCGAAGAAAAAGGAAACAAAATAGGGGCAGAGATTCTAGTCTGAAATTGTTGAACTCAGTGTTGAGTCTGGAAGGTTAATTATCTGAAAAGAAAAAGAAAATGCAGGACCACAGCGAAAAAGCGGGGCAGTGGAATTAGGTGAGTTGCTCTTGCAGAGAGATGGCACAGACACGATGGGCTGAATGGCCTCCTTCTGTGCTGTAACCATTCTATGACACTATAATTGCCTTATAGAAAGATGAGCTGCTGTTCTTCGAGCATGCATTGAGTGTCACAAGGATAAGTCCTAGGTCCTCAATTATTTACTATCTATATAAATGACTTGGAGGAGGGGGCACGGTGTAACATATCCAAATTTGCTGACGATACAAAAATATGTGGGAGGGCATGTTGTGATGAGGACATAAGGAATCTGCAAGGGGATACTTTCCTCAGTATTCATGGATGCATCTCATCTGGTCCTGGTGCTTTATTCACTTTAAGTACAGACAGCGTTTCTAATAATTCCTCTTTATCAATTTTAAGCCCACCTAATGTCTGACTTACGTCATCTTTCCACACAGCCTGGACTGCATCTTCATCTTTGGTAAAGACAGATGCAAAGTATTCATTTAATACCTCAGCTATGCCCTCTGCCTCCATGTGTAAACCCCTTTCTGGTCACTAATTGGCCCCACTCCTCCTTTTACCACCCTTTTGCTACATAAATGCCAATAGAATACTTTGGGATTTCCTTTAATGCTCGCAGCCAGAGTCTTTTCATATTGTCTCTTTGCTTCTCTTATTTGCTTTTTCACTTCCCCTCTCGACCTTCTATATTCAGCCTGCTTCTCAATATTATTTTCTACATGGCCTCTGTCACAAGCACACTTTTTATTCTTTATCTTAATCTCTACCTATTTTGTCATCCAGGGAGCTCTGGATTTGTTTGCCCTACTTTTCCCCTTTAAGGGAACATACCTTGTGTTACGACCAGGTGAGAAAGGGTTCCCTTAGCCTTCACCTGGTCTTACCATAACAGGGTTTAATTTTAAACACAACGTAATTTTAGCTCCTCCTTATTGAATCGTTGTTCACTAACTTCCAATTAAAAGGCAAAGAAACTAGCCAAACAGGTTATCTTTGGTTTAAAGAAAAAAGGTTGAACTTTATTAAACTTAAACTCTAATTCGGTTAACGCCTATGGATATGCGATGTGCCCAAGCTAGCATGCATATGCGATACACACATGCAGATAGAGATGGAAAAGAGCAGAAGAAATAAAGTGGAAAAGTTTGAGACAATGTCTGAAGATGGATTTGGTTACTGTTCTTCGAGCTCCCTGTAAAGTCATTGATTGTAGGTAGGTCTTGCTTTTCCTGGGGGCCCAGTATTCTTCTTAAACCTTGTTCGATGTAGGAGACTTTTCTCTCTTGAAGTTCATGTTAAATTAAATTAAATTATATTAAGTTCATATAAATGGAGAGAGGATCCAAAAAAGTGCATCACAGAGGGATCTGGGTGTTCTTGTGCATGAAACACAAAAGGTTAGCAAGCAGGTGCAGCAAGTAATTAAGAAGGCAAATGGAATTTTGGCCTTTATTGCAAAGGGGTTTGAGTTTAAAAATAAGGAAGTCTTGTTACAACTGTCCAGGGTGTTGGTGAGGCCGCACCTGGAGTACTGTGGACAGTGTTGGTCCCCCTATTTAAGAAAGAATATACGAGGCATTGGAGTTAGTTCAATAGAGATTCACCAGGTTGACTCCTGGGATGAAGGGGTTGACTTATCAAGAACGGCTAAACAGGTTCGGCCTTTATTCATTAGAATAACGGGGAGTGATCTTATTGAAATGTACAAGATTCTGACGGGGCTTGACAGGGTAGATTTTGAGAAGATGGTAGTGGGAGAATCTCGAACTCGGGAGCACAGTTACAGGATAAGGGGAAACTCAGTTAAAACTGAGATGCAAAGGAATTTCTTCTCTCAGAGGGTAGTGAATGTCTGGAATTCTATATCCCAGAGAGATGTGGAGGTTAGATCAGTGAAAGCATTTAAAGAGGAGGTGGATAGATTTTTGAAATATCGGGGAGTTGAGGGCTATGAGGAGCTGGCACAAAAGAGGAGTGGAGGTCTGGGACAGATCAGCCATGATCTTATCTGATTGGCGGGCAGGCTTGAAGGGCCAAATTGCCTATTCCTGCTCCTATTTCTTATGTTCTTATGTTAAACCTGAAAGGAGGGTTAGGGGACCTGTATGGAGAGGGCGAAGTAGTTAATGGCAGATGTTGTATGCCCTGCCCTTGCAACAAAAGGTGTATTGGGAAGGAAGTTGTTGATGGTGATTGAGGATTGGAGCAGGGTATGGCGAAGGCAACGGTCCCTTTGCAAATTTGAAAGGGGAGGCGAGGGAAATATCTGTTCAGCAGTGGCATCAAGCTGGAGATGGTTGAAATAGTGGAGGATGATCCATTGAATATAAAGTCTCATGGGGTGGAAGTTTAGTTTAGTTTAGTTTAGAGATACAGCACTGAAACAGGCCCTTCGGCCCACCGAGTCTGTGCCGACCATCAACCACCCATTTATACTAATCCTACACTAATCCCATATTCCTACCACATCCCCACCTGTCCCTATATTTCCCTACCACCTACCTATACTAGGGGCAATTTATAATGGCCAATTAACCTATCAACCTGCAAGTCTTTGGCATGTGGGAGGAAACCGGAGCACCCGGAGGAAACCCACGCAGACACAGAGAGAACTTGCAAACTCCACACAGGCAGTACCCAGAATTGAACCCGGGTCACTGGAGCTGTGAGGCTGCGGTGCTAACCACTGCGCCACTGTGCCGCCCAAAAGAAGAAGTGGAAGGTGAGGCCAAAGAGATCCCTATAATCGTTCTGGGGGAAAGGGGTAGGCGTGAGAGTGGAAGTGTGGGAAATGACATTGGGATTAGTGCTAGAATATTACCAATTAGAATTTTAAAGGACATGTCCTTCGACTGTTGAGAGTTGATGGTGAAACCTGCAATGGCCAGATTATCCGTGTACAATTGATCACTTATGCATTTCATTGGCACAATATCATTGAGGTGCAGTTACAGGAGAACTCTGTAGTCACTGTATGTTTTCTACCTATTGGATATGAGTCGACCAGCAGTAGCAGGGTGACCAATGTGCAGGTAACTGAACATTGTAACAATTCAGTAAATCTCTGATGTATCAACAACAACAAAAGAAGGCAGGAACGAATGTATTGGGTCAGTCCATGTTTTGCAGCCGATGTACAAGGGCAGATTCAGCACCATCGGGGTTTTGAGACGTTATGCCATGCTACACCTAGGAACAACACCCCGAGTAAGAACCACACTGCCCAGACATCATTGGTCCAAATTTCCAAAAGTGCAAGAAAAGGTTCTTGACAAACATGAGAAGACAACGTCTATATATGACAGAAATGCGGGTACAGAGCTGTCTAGACGATACGTGGGATGAAATGTTTAGGTCATACATCCAACCGAAGGAACCTCGTCTCCTGCAGAGGTTTCCAAGGTATGCACTGAACCTGGGTCCTATGAGTTCACGACACTGAATGGAGTGGCGTTACACAGAAACGAAAGCCAGCTGAAAGAGTTAACCAGTTGTGTAACGTCCTGCACTCCAGTTGTGTCAAGAACATACTCCAAGGTGATTATGTTTTTATTCTTTCACAGGAGGTGGGCATCACTAGCTACCCAGCATTTGTTAGCCATCCCCAATTGCCATTGAGAAGGTGACGGTAAGCCACCTTCTTGAACCATTGCAGTCCATGTGGTATAATGTTGGTAGGAAGGGAGCAACTGGATTTTGACCCAGTGACAGAAAAAGAGCAGCAATGTAGTTCCAAGTCAGGATGATGTGTGGCTTGGAGGAGTGTGTGCAGGTGGTGGTATTCCCACGCACCTGCTGACCTTGTCCTTCTAGGTGGTAGAGGTTGCTGGTTTGGAAGGTGCTGTCAAGGATCCTTGGTGAGTTGCTGCAGTACATCTTGTAGATGATAAACACTGCAGCCACTGTGCGTGGTGATGAAGGGTGTGAATATTGAAAGCGATAAATGGTGTGTCAATCAAGAGGACTGCTTTGTTCTGGAGGGTAACGAGTTTCTTGTGTATTGTTGGAGCTGCACTCATCCATGCAAGTGGAGAGTATTCCATCACATTCCTAACTTGTGCCTTGTAGATGGGCAGGATGTGGGGAGTCAGGAGGTGAGTTATTCGCTGCAGAATCACCAAGTCCGACCTGCTTTTGTCGTCACAGTACTTATGTGGCTGGTCCAGTTCAATTCCTGGTCAATGTTAACCTCAAGGATGTTTATAGTGGGGATTCAGTGATGGTAATGCTATTGAATGACAAGGAGAGATGGTTGGATATCTCCCTTGTTGGAGATGGTCATTACTGGCATTTGACTGCCATCTATGATGCCGAGGACCTTAGGAGGAGGCTGAGATGGACCATCCACTTGGCACTTCTGGATGAAGCTGGATGCAAATGCTTTAGCCTTGTCTTTCGCACTGAGCTGCCGAGTTCCCACACCATCATTGTGGAGGGGTTTTTGTGGCAGCTGCTCCTCCTGTTCGTTGTTTTATCATCGACCACCATTTATGACTGGATGACAACACTGCAAAGCTTAGGTCTGATCCATTGATTGTGGGAATCGCTCATCCTTCTCTATCGCATGCTGTTTCCACTGTTAGGCATGCAAGAGTCCGGTGTTGCACCTTCACCAGCTGACACCTCATTTTTGTAGGTTTGCCTGTTGCTGTTGCTGTTACTGTCATGCCTTCTTGTACTATTCATTGAACCAAGTTTGATCCCCTGAATAGTTTGTAATGGTAGAGTTGGGGAGGGGGGGTGGGGGTGGTGGGAAATTTGGCCATGAGGTTACATGTTGTGGTTGAATACATTTCTGCTGCTGCTGATGGCCCACGGCGAGTCATGGATGCCCAGTTTTGAGTTTCTAGATCTGTTCAAGGTCTCTCCCATTTAGCATAATGGTAGATATCCTCAATGTGAAGACGGGACTTCACCTTCCCAAGGACTGTAAGGTGGTCACTCCTACAAATACTATCACGGACAGCTGCATCTGCGACAAATAGATTGGTGAGACGAGGTCAAGTAGTTTTTTTCTCCCCTCTTGTTGGTTCCCTCACCACCTGCTGCTGACCCAGTCTAGCAGTCATGTCCTTTAGGAATCAGCCAGCTCGGTCAGTAGTGGTGCTACTGAACCACTATTGGTGATGGACATTGAAGTTCCCACCCAGAGTATATTCTGTGTCCTTGCTACCCTCAGTGTCTTCTCCAATTGATGTTCAACATGGAGAAGCACTGATTCAGCAGCCGGGGGGCAGGGGTTGGGGGAGACGGGGTGGCGGCTGTGCAGTTGGTGGTAATCAGCAGGAGTTTTCTTGCCCATGTTTGACTTGACGTCATGAGATTTCATGGGGTCCACATTCAATATTGAGGACTCCCAAGGCAACTCCCTCCCGACTGTATACCAGTCTGTCGCCACTTCTGGTGTAAAAACAAGAAATGCTGGAACCACTTAGCAGGTCTGGCAGCATCTGTGGAAAGAGAAGCAGAGTTAACGTTTCGGGTCAGTGACCCTTCTTCGGAACCGTTCCGAAGAAGGGTCACTGACCTGAAACGTTAACTCTGCTTCTCTTTCCACAGATGCTGCCAGACCTGCTGAGTGGTTCCAGCATTTCTTGTTTTTATTTCAGATTTCCAGCATCCGCAGCATTTTGCTTTTATTTTAGTGCCACTTCTGGTGGGTCTATTCTGCTGGTAGGACAGCACATACCCAGGGATTTTGATGGTGCTCTCTGCGTGATTATCTGTAAGGTATGATTCCGTGAGTATGACTATGTCAGGCTGTTGCTTGACTACTCTGTGGGTCAGCTTTCCCAATTTTAGCACAACCCCCGATGTTGGTCAGGAGGACTATGCAGGATCGCCAGGGCTGGGTTTGCAGTTGTCATTTCCAGTGCCTAGGTTGTCATTTCCAGTGGAGTCTGTCCAGTTTCATCTCTTTTCTTAATTTTCATAGAGCTTTGATACAACTTAGTGGTTTGATAAGGAAACCACATTGCTGGGGCTCTGGAGTCACTTGTAGGTCAGACCAGGTAAGGAAAGATTTCCTTCCCTAAGGGGCATTAGTAAACCAGCTGGGCTTTTACAACAATCGACAATGGTTTCAGGATTACCATTAGACAAGCTTGTAATTCCAGACTTTTTAATTGAATTCCATTTTCACCATCTGCCGTGCTGGAATTGAACCCATGTCCCCAGTACAATAACCTGAGCCTCTGGATTATTAGTCAAATGGCTTTGATTTACGAGACTCACTGCTGGAAAGACGACTGTTTACAGACAGAGAAGCAGGTGACTCAGTACTGGAAAAATGTCTGTTCATAGTCACAGAGAGGATACACACTGCTGGATGCACCACTGTCATAGAGTCATAGAGCGATACAGCACAGAAACAGGCCCTTCGGCCCATAGTGTCTGTGCCAGCCATCAAGCACCTAACTATTCTCATCCCATTTTCCAGCACTTGACCCGTGTATGCTATGGCGTTTCAAGTGCTCATCTAAATACTTCTTAAATGTTGTGAGGGTTCTTGCCTCTACCACCCCTTCAGGTAGTTCGTTCCAAATTCCAACCACCCTCTGATTGAAAACTTTTTCACCTCAAGTCCCCTCTAAACCTCCTGCCACTTACCATAAATCTATGCTCCCTGGTTATTGACCCTTCTGCTAAGGGGAAAAGTTTCTTCCTATCTGACCTATCAATGCTCCTCATAATTTTGTATACCTCAGTCATGTCCCCCCTCAGCCTTCTCTGCTCTAAGAAAAACAACCCTAGCCTTTTCTGTCCCAGAACTGTAAACGGAATTCTTGCTGTGGCTTAACTGGCATTTTATACAGCTCCATCATAACCTCCCTGCTCTTATATTCTATGCCTCGGCTAATAAAGGCACGTATCCCATATGCCTTCCTAACTACAATATCTACCTGTGCTGCTGCCTTCAGTGATCTATGGACAAGTACACCAAGGTCCCTCTGATCCTCTGTACTTCCTAGGGTCCTACCATCCATTGTATATTCCCTTGCCTTGTTAGTCCTCCCAACATGCATCACCTCACACTTCTCAGGATTAAATTCCATTTGCCACTGCTCCGCCCATCTTACCAGCCCATCTATAGCGTCCTGTAATCTACGGCTTTCCTCCTCACTATTTATGACACCACCAATTTTCGTGTCATCTGCAAACTTACTGATCACACCTCCTATATTCATGTCTAAATCATTAATGTACACTACAGGCAGCAAGGGGCCCAGCACCGATCCCTGTGGTACACCACTGGTCACAGGTTTCCACTCGGAAAAACAACCCTCGATCATTACTCTCTGCCTCCTGCCACGAAGTCAATTTTGGATCCAGTTTGCCAAATTGCCCTGAATCCCATGGGCTTTTATCTTCTTAACCAATCTCAAATTGGACCTCATCAAAAGCTGTACTGAAGTCCATGTAGACTACATCAACTGCTTTACCCTCATCTGCACATCCACTCACCGCCTTGAAAAATTCAATCAAGTTAGTTAGACACCATTCCCCCCTGACAAAGCCATGCTGACTATCCCTGATTAATCCCTGCCTCCTCAAGTGGAGATTAATCCTGTCCCTCAGATTTTCTTCCAATAATTTCCCTACCACTGATGTTAGACTCACCGGCCTGTAATTACCTGGTTTATCCCTGCTACCCTTCTTGAATAATGGTACCAAATTCGCTGTCCTCCATTCCTCTGGTACCTCTTCTGTGGCCAGAGAGAATTTGAAAATTTGTGTCAGAGCTCCTGCTATCTCCTCCCTTTCCTCACATAACAGCCTGGGATACATCTTATCTGGGCCTGGGGATTTATCCACTTTTAAGTCTGCTAAAACAGCTAATAATTTCTCCATTTCAATGCTAATTTGTTCAAGTATATCACAATTCCCCTCCCTCATCTCTACACCGACATTGCCTTCTTCATCGTGAACACAGATGAAAAGTAATCATTTAAAACCTCATCTATGTCCTCCACACACAGATTGCCACTTTGGTCTGTACTCTTTCACTGGTTAACCCCTTGCTCTTAATCTACTTAGAAAACACCTTGGGATTTTCCTTTATCTTGCCTGCCAGTGTTTTTTCATGTCCCCTCTTCGCTCTCCAAATTACTTGTTTAAGTACCCCCCTACAATTTCTATCCTACTCTAGTGCCTCTGCTGTTTTCAGGCCTCTGAATCTGCTGTAAGCCTCCTTTTTGTTCCTTATCCAATCCTCTATATCCCTTGACATCCAGGGTTCCCTGGACCTGTTGGTCCTACTCTTCACCTTAACAGGAACATGTTGGCTCTGAACTCTCACTATTTCCTCTTTAAATGCCTCCCACTGCTCTGATGTAGACTTTCCTACAAGTAGCTGCTCCCAGTCCACTTTGGCCAGATCCTGTTTTATCATATTCAAATCAGCCTTCCCCCAATTCAGTACCTTTATTTCTGGTCCATCTTTGTCCTTTTCCATAACTACCTTAAATCTTACAGAGTTATGGTCACTATCACTGAAATGCTCCCCCACTGACACTTCTACCACTTGTCCAGCTTCATTCCCTAGGATTAGGTCCAGTACTGCCCCTTCTCTTGTAGGACTTTCTGCATACTGGCTCAAAAAGCTCTTCTGTATGAATTTTAAGAATTCCACCCCCTTTAAGCCTTTTGCACTATTACTATCCCAGTTGATATTGGGGAAGTTGAAATCCCCCACTATTATTACCCTATTATTTTTACACCTCTCTGAGATTTGCCTACATATCTGCTCATCTATCTCTCCCTGACTGTTTGGAGACCTATAGGACACTCCCAGTCAAGTGATTGCCCCCCTTTTTGTTTCTAAGTTCTACCCATATGGCCTCATTTGAGGAACCTTCTAAGATATCATCCCTCCTTACTGCAGTAACTGACTCCTTGATCAAGAGTGCAATGTCACCTCCTCTTTTACCACCAACCTCGCGCCCCCCCCACCTCCCCTTTCTCGCCTGCAGATTCTATACCCTGGAATATTGAGCTGCCAGTCCTGCCCCTCCCTTAACTACGTCTCTGTGATAGCAATAATATCATAATCTCATGTGCTAATCATCACCCTCAATTTATCTGCCTTATTAGTAAGATTCCTTGCATTGAAATAGCTGCAATCCAGACCTGCATTTTGCACTTGTGCCTTAACCGTTCTATATTTGCTCTGCCTTCCAGACTGATTCAGTTTCTATTATTTTGACTGTACATCACCGCCTACTGTACCTGTATCCCATCCCCCTGCAAATTTACTTTAAACCCCCCAACAGCACAAGCAAATCTCCCAGCAAGGATGTTGGTCCCGTTCCTGTTCAGGTGCAACTGGTCCAACTAGCACGGGTCCCACCTTCGCCAGAAACAGACCCAGTGATCCAGAAAACTAAAGCCCTCCATCCTGCATCATCTCTTCAGCCACGCATTCATCTGCTGTATCCTCTTATTCCTATACTCACCAGCACGTGGCGCCGGGAATAATCCAGAGATTACAACCTTTGAAGTCCTGATTTTTAATCTGCTACATAGCTCCCTAAATTCTTCTTGCAGGGTCTCATCCCTCTTTCGACCTATGTTGTTGATACCAATGTATACCATGACCTCTACCTGTTCACCCTCCCCCTTCAGAATGTCCTGCAGCTGCTCCGTGACATCCTTGACCCTAGCATGAGGGAGGCAACATACCATCCTGGATTCACGTTTGTGGCCACAAAAATCCTATCTGTACCCCTTACGAGGCATAGCTACGTGAGACCCATTGCTCTAAACACCATTGTTCATTGACACAGATACAGGTGACTCACGAACGGATACATCACTATCGGTAGACAAACACACACGAGACTCACTGCTGGAAACACGAAAGAACATAGGCAAAGATAGAGGAGATACACAGCTGGAAACATCACTGCTCATATTCACAGTTGCATTATAATCACTGCTGCAAACACGACTCATTGCAGACACAGATACAGCAGACTAACTGCTGTAAACACCACTGTTCATAGACACAGATACAGGCGACATACTGCTAGAAGCACAACTATTCATCGACACAGTTAAAGGGGACCTACAGCTGGAAACACCACTGTTCGTGGACACACGTGCTCACTGGTGGAAACACCACATCACAGATAGATACAGGAGACTCACTGATGGATATAACACTGTTCATAGATACAGATGCAGGGTTCTCACTACTGAACACACGTCAGATCACTGAAACAGTTGGAGGAGACTCACTACTGGATACATCATTGTTCATACACACAAGTACAAGGGACTCACGACTGGAGATACCACTTTTCATAGACATAGAATAGGGGAATCACTACTGAATACACAACTGTTAATAGGTGCAGATACAGGCGTCCCACTACAGGAGGCACGTCTGTTCATAGAGAAAGATAGAGGTGACTCACTGCTGGAAACACCACTGCTCACAGACAGAGATACAGGAGACTCAATACTGGATATACTACTGTCCACAAACATAAAAATAGGGGACTCACTACTGGATACACAACTGCTCAATGACTTGGCCTGTGGTGTGTGTGTGTTTGCAGTACACGAAACAAGCCTATTTATAGACACATACAGAGGAGACACAGAGCTGGAAACACTACTGATCACAGACAAAGAAACTGGAGACTCAATACTTTATACACCACTGCTCATAGAATCAGATTGTCTCATCTGACGCATTAACAAAAAATTTTTTCTTCCTTTCAGGTATCAAGGAACGCAAGCTCCAGCAGCTGATGGGGACTAATGCCCCTCCAGAACTTCTTCCCCTTCACTTCATTCTGACCACACCCCTTCTGATCTGACCCCTTGCCGTGTATTCACTATGCCCTCTGACCTCCCCCTCTGTGACACTGAACGTTCTGTACTCAGCAAAGGTCTCAGTTTTAACCCCTGACATACCCACCTCAATGAATTTCGCACTTGGCATGACGTTGAGCTCTTCTTCGGTCACCTCCACCTCTGGGCTCACTTCATTGACCAAGAGTCCTTCCTCCAATCAGTAGACTCATTTACCCTCCTCCAGCATTCTCCCTCTACCTGGATCCTTCCCCCTGGTCTCTTACCTGCTCATCATCTTTTCATTGAAAACTGTTGGCGAGGCATTGGACATCTCAATTTCTCTGCACCCCTCACTCACTCTAACCTGTCCCCCTCTGAACTTGAGGCACTCCGTTCTCTCAGGTCTAACCCCGACATGGTCATCAAACCTGCAGACAAGGGTGGTGCTGTTGTTGTGTGGCGTACCGACCTCTACCTTGCAGAGGCTCAGCGCCAAATCTCAGACACTTCTTCCTACCTCCCTCTGGACCATGACCCCACCATCAAGCTACTATCCACAGGACTGTCACTGACCTCAGCTCCTCTGGAGATCTTCCTTCTACAGCTTCAAACCTCATAGTCCCACAACCCCGGACAGCCCGCTTCTACCTCCTTCCCAAAATCCACAAACAGGACTGTCCTGGCAGACCCATTGTGTCAGACTGCTCCTGCCCCACTGAACTTATTTCTTCCTATCTTGTCTCTATCTTTTCTCTGCTGGTCCAGTCTTTTCCCCCCTACATCCAGGGCTCTTCTGACACCATACGTCATTTTGACAATTTCCAGTTTCCTGGACCCAACCGCCTCCTCTTCACTATGGATGTGCAATCTCTCTACACCTCCATCCCCCACTGGTACGATTTGAGGGCACTCCGCTCCTTCCTGGAACAGAGGCCCAACCAATCCCCATCGACCACCACCCTCCTCCACCTGGCTGAACTTGTTCTCACATTGAACAGCTTCTCCTTCAACTCCACTCACTTCCGTCAAGTAAAAGGTGTTGCTATGGGTACCCACATGGGTCCTAGTTATGCCTGTCTTTTTGTGGGATATGTCGAACATTCCTTCTTCCAGTCCTACTCAGGCCCCCTCCCCCAACTCTTTGGCTGGTTCATTGATGACTGTATTATTGCTTTTTCCTGCTCCTGCCCCGAACTGGAAAACGTTATCAACTTTGCTTCTAATTTCCACCCTTCTCTCACCTTTACATGGTCCATCTCCAACACTTCCCTTCCTCGATTTTTCTGTCCCCATCTCTGGGGATAGGTTGTCTACTAATATCCATTATAAGCCCACCGACTCCCACAGCTACCTCAATTACACTTCTTCACACCCTGCCTTCTGTAAGGACTCCATTCCATTCTCCCAGTTTCTCCAACTCCCACACATCTGCTCTGATGATGCTACCTTCCATGACAGCGCTTCTGATATGTCACTGACCGGAAATGTTAACTCTGCTTCTCTTTTCACAGATGCTGCCAGACCTGCTGAGTGGTTCCAGCATTTCTTGTTTTTACTTCTGATATGTCTTCCTTTTTCCTCAACCGAGGATTCCACCCCCCCCCCACCCCCACCCCACCCACCACTGTGGTTGACAGGGCCTTCAACCATGTCCGGCCCATTTCCCGCATCTCTCCCCTCACCCCTTCCCCTCCCTCCCAGAACCGTGACAGGGTTCCCCTTGTCCTCACTTTCCACCCCATCAGCCTCCATATCCAAAGGATCATCCTCCGCCATTTCTGCCACCTCCAGCGTGATGCCACTACCAAACGCATCTTCCCCTCCCTTCCCCTGTCAGCATTCCGAAGGGATCATTCCCTCCGTGACACCATGGTCCACTCCTCCATTACCCCACCACCTTGTCCCCTTCACATGGAACCTTCCCCTGCAATCGCAGGAGATGCAATATCTGCCCATTTACCTCCTCTCTCCTCACTATCCCAGGCCCCAAACACTCCTTTCAGGTAAAGCAGCAATTTACTTGTCCTCCTTCCAATGTAGTATACTGTATTCGGTGCTCACAATGTGGTCTCCTCTACATTGGGGAGACCAAACGCAGACTGGCTGACTGCTTTGCAGAACACCTCCACTCAGTCCGCAAGCAGGACCCTGAATTTACGGTTGCTGGGCATTTCAACACTGCCCCCCCCACCCCCCCCCCCCCCACCCACCCACCGCCCCACCCCTGCTCTCATGCTCACATCTCTGTCCTTGGATTGCTGCAGTGTTCCAGTGAACATCAACGCAAGCTCGAGGAACAGCATCTCATTTACCGATTAGGCACACTACAGCCTGCCGGACTGAACACTGAGTTCAATAATTTCAGAGCATGACGGGCCCCCCTTGTTACTTTTATTTTTAGCTATTTTTTCTTTTTCCTTTATTTAAAATTTGCTTGTGTTTATTTTATTTTATTTCATCTTAGTTTGTTCCGTTTGCTTACCCACTGTTTTTTTTTTCATGTTTGTACTTGTGGCTGTTCAATTTCCAGTCCATTAACACCCTATCTGTACGAATGCATTGTCTTTCAACACGCCATTAACATATTGTTTGCCTTTGCTCCACAACCTTCTGGTCAGCTGTTCTGTGACCTTGTCCTATCTACACCTTCTCCTTTGTTATCCCTTGCCCCACCCCCACTTTACTTGCTTATAACCTTCTACATTTCTAATATTCGCCAGTTCTGAGAAGGGTCACTGACCTGAAACGTTAACTCTGCTTGTCTCTCCACAGATGCTGCCAGACCTGCTGAGTATTCCCAGCATTTCTTGTTTTTATATCAGTTACAGGGGACCTACTCCTGGAAACACCGCTGTTCATGGACACAGATACATCACTCTTCATAGACACAGACACAGGGGACTCACTGCTGGAAACACCACTGTTCATACACACACATCTTGGAAATTCACTACTGGAAATACCACTGGTCATAGGCACAGACACTGGGGACTCACTACTGGAAGCACTACTGTTGATAGGTACAGACACAGGAGACTCACTGCTGGAAACACCACCGCTAAGGTGCACTTATTAAGCAGAAACAATGCTGCAAACACGTTTGTTCATAGACACACATTAAAGAGACTCACTGCTGCATACATCACTGTTCACAGAAACAGATACTCACTACTCAAAGTACGACTGTTCATAGACACAAATAGAGCAGACTCACTACTGGAAACAACACTGTTCAAAGGCACAGGTATAGTGGACTCACGGCTAGAAAGACGGCTGTTCATAGGCACAGATCAAGGAAACTTACTACTGGAAACGCCACTGTTCACAAACACTAGTACAGGCGACTCACAACTCGAAACACTAATGCTCATAGACACAAATGCATTAGACTTCCTATCGCATAGACCACTGTTCACAGACATTGCGACAGAGGACTCATTGCTGGAAACTCCACTTTTTATAGATATAGCATTAGGAGTGCTTCTATTTTTTGATACATTTTGAGAATTTGTGTTCAAATTGAAAAGGAGTACGTGGATGTTTTTGTTTACCAGGTTCACTGAGAGGTTTGGATTGTAAACAATTACTGGAATACACTTGCCTTCAAATAAATATCCATCAGGGTTGTGTTTGTTTGGTTTGGAGAAGCTGTTTACAGAGAAGATAGAGGTCAAGAATATCGAGGTCAAGTGGT
The DNA here is from genome assembly GCF_036365525.1 of Heterodontus francisci. Classification (NCBI taxonomy): domain Eukaryota; kingdom Metazoa; phylum Chordata; class Chondrichthyes; order Heterodontiformes; family Heterodontidae; genus Heterodontus; species Heterodontus francisci. The sequence goes on from NC_090399.1 coordinate 55,918,505, forward strand.
TTGCCTTCCAGAATGTTTTTTGGTTTCACTTTGAATTTTAAAAAAAGGACAATTGGGTTGAACACTGTTTTGAAAGGGAGTTGCAGAATCAACTTGCCAAGAAAACCACCCCAACTCAGTCTGTTCTGGCAGATTGGAAAAAGCCTGCCAGTTTACCATCTCTTGAGAATCTGCAAAGTAAGTGAAAGAAGCAGGCTGAAACTGTTGCTGCATTTCCTGTAAGGCCAGTAAGGAAGCTCTGTCGCTGGATTTCCTGGAAAGCCTATCCAAACTGATCCCAATGTCGCCTCAAATGAACTGTTCTAGATCGATCCCAGTGTTAGCTGTCTATTAGCATTTGGGACGTAAAACCAATAAAAAAGACATCTTTCCAAATTGTTACCACTGAGGCGGGAGGAGTGCACTGTTAATTCAGTACCACTTGTCCACAGTTCACAACATATCAATACATTTTCACACTTACCAAAAAAGTCACTTAGATATTCTATTTGTCCCCAGGTTTCTTTAATAAACAACAAAATTATCCGTTTATTATAAAACCAAGTCTGAACCAATAAGGGAGTAAATATATACGTGAATTGAGATATTAAAGCCCCGTAGTAGTTTTTTTTTTATCCTACCACTCACACATGTACATACATCCAAAAACAAGTTAACTGGGGGAAAAAGGACTTTTTTTTTTTTACAGCTGTTACGAAGAAATAGAAGGAATAAAAAAAAACTTAGACTGCAAAGATATGGAAGGACGTCCTTTCTTTTGGCGAGGTGTCCCAAAGATGAATAGGTGGCTACCACTAGAAATCTTTCCAGGTGATGTTGGTGAACCTTCTGTTTGGGTAGGCATTGAAAGAAATTCAGCTACAGAAGGCTTCACATTGGTCTTACAGCAGGTGTGCAGCAACAGGGGTTTCAATCCTCACACATTCGATGCAAAGTCATTTTTTAAAGATTCAAAGTTTCTGCAACCATTTGGAATGTCTTCAAAGCACAGGAGGCAAGGGTACAACCTCACACAGGCTTTTGCATTCACCAGAACGGATTATTCAAAGAGAGGTAACATTGATCTGTTTGTTTTTCTTCTGATCTGCTGGCAGCTCAATAATCAAAATCCAAATGCCTTTCTTCGACCAAAAAATAGCTGGCTTCTAACAGTTTAAAGTGAAACCAAAAAAAGTTCATCAACAATCCTGTGACAGCCATATATTGTGGTCTGTCATTTCCTTGAAAATATCTGTCCCTTCATGTTAGAACCCCTTGTGCTATTTACTTAATATCACACGCTTTCTAGTAAAACATGTTTACTGGTCAACATTTTGTTGAAATTCCTTTTAAAAAAGAACACCCAAAGATCAGCCTCTTAAGTTTCAAAAATAACAATTCCAAGTTGTAACAAAATTTATGACAACTGTCGTAATAATATCTTCTCGTTTTCCTTTAAGAAATCTTTTTTTCTTCAGTTAAGCGGTGTGTGTGTGTGTGTGTGTGTGTGTGTGGGGTTAAGGTAAAAATGGGACTTTAATATTTTAATCTGTGTATTAACGCTTTGATTTATCACTGGTAAAGACTTGTTTTATAAGAACTGATAATTTTGTTGCTTGTTACAGAAACCTGGTGGGTGTGTTTTCGTCTGGGAGAAAATAGAGTCCATAATTGACTGTATCCATAATTGGAAATATATATTTGTTGTGAACTGTGGAGATGTGGAATTAAAATAAACAGTGCACTCCTCTTGCCTCGTTTGTAACATATATTTGGGGGCTCTTTGTGGGATAAACCCAACGCCAATGATGTGCAATAATTGAAAAGAAAAAAAGTAAAAACAAAACAAAACCAGGTTTCTTGTGCAATTTAGTAACGTCTACACCACGGGAATGTCTTCATTAGTAGCTGTGACCTTTCTGGAGAAGGAGGATGTTTCTCTGCTTAATTTGAGAATGTTAACCAAGGTTAGCCGAAAGGATTTAGCTGACCTGTTGGCATCAGAGTTAAAACCAGGAACTAAGAAATCAGATATCATTGAAGTAATAGCAAGAAATGCTGTAAATGCTCAGCAGGTCTGGCAGCATCTGTGGAAAGAGAAGCAGAGTTAATGTTTCAGGTCAGTGGCCCTTCTTCAGAACTGACCTTAAACGTTAAATCTGCTTCTCTCTCCACAGATGCTGCCAGACCTGCTGAGCATTTCCAACATTTCTTGTTTTTATTTCAGATTTCCAGCATCCACAGTATTTTGCTTTTATTGAAGTAATAGCACTACTTTTGCAGTTGGAAGAAGAAGGAGAATGCAAACCAGAAGGTAATTCAGTAGAATTAGCTAAAATTCATGAAGCAGCTTAAACTTGACAAATAAAAAGTGGAAAATTTTACTTTGCAACAGAAAAACAAAAATGCAGCAGAATTGAACAGAAATTTGAACCTATAAGAGAATTGAAAATGAATAAACTTGAACTTGAGGAAAGGGAAAGACAAAGAGAAAGAAAATTCAAATTAAAAAAACAATGGAATTAAAACAAAGGGGTGGTCTTGACTCCAGTGCAGGTTTTGGTGGGTAAAGATCAGACCCCAGCCAGGGCCCAGTGAAGAGCTGTTTAAATTTGTGGAAGCACTACCTAAGTTTGAGGAAAGAGCCATAGAGGCATTTTTCATTTCTTTTGAAAAGGTAGCCAAACAGATGAAGTGGCCAAAGGAAAGCTAGATACTGCTTATGCAAAGCAGGTTGATGGGCATAGTTCATGAAATTTATGCCATGCTTTCTGAGGAGGCTTCTGCAGGTTATGTGATGGCAAAAAAAGGTTACTCTCCCTGCATATGAGTTAGTTCCTGAAGCGTACCAGCAGAAATTTTGGAACCACCGGAGATTGTGCAGACTTTTATAGAATTTGAGAGGTAAAGCAAATTAATTTTGATTGTTGGATATGGACACTAAAGGTAGAGTCCAAGTATGAGAAATTTTTGGAACTAATTCTCCTGGAAGAATTTAAAAATTTACTCCCTCCATTGGTAAGAACGCATATAGAGAACAGTAACAAAGTGAAACTCTTACCCAATTCTACACTTGAAAGACTGTATTGACACATTGGGCAATGCCACGTTTCTTACAAAAATAGATTGGCTAAAGGGAAGCTGGCAAGTTCCTTTAACACCCAATCTAAAGAAATATCAGCCTTTCTCACACCAGACGGTATTTTTCAATACCAAGAGATACCATTCGGAATAAAAAAGGCAATGAACCAAGTGATAGCCAGTGTCCCTGACTGTATAGTTTACCTTGATAATGTGCTAATATACATTGACACTTCGAAGGACCACTTGAAACATCTAGAAGCTCTGTTTAGAAAATTACAATTGGCTGATTTAGTTATAAAACATACCAAAAGTGCATTTCCAAAAGCGGCAGTAACCTATCTATATACAGTAGGGCAAGGAGAAGTGTTGTCAAGAACAGCAGAAGTACAAGCACTGGTGGAATGTCTTAGCCCTAAGACAAAGTGAGAAATCATGAGGTTTTTGAGGATGTGTGGTTTCTACTGAACATTTGTACCAGATTTTAATACTATAGTTGCTCCACTGACAGATTTGGTACAGAACAAGAAAACCAAGGTAGTGTGGTCATGAGAGTGCCAAGCATCTTTTGAGAATCTGTAAGCCATTTTGACTAATGAAACAGTGTTGGCTGCTTCACATTTCACTAAGCCCTGCAAGGTAACGATTGAGGCTAGTGATGTGGGGCTGGTGCAAACCTGTTGCAAATCGATGGATCAGGTATGTAAATGACAGTGAGATATTTTTCCAAAAAGCTAACTCGACCTCAAAAAAGATAAAAACAGTGGAAGAAGAACCCCTAAGTTTATTATTGGCTTTAAGCTTTTTGAAGTCTATTCACCACGACTACGGAGAGATACCAGTATATACTAATCATTAGCCCCTAGCCTTTGTAGAAAAATTTAAAAACAGAATGCCAGACAATTCCGATGGAGTTTACTATTGCCACCTTATCACTTAAAGATTATCCACATTTCGGGCAAAAATAATGTAATTGCTGACACTTTTTCTAGAATCTAACTTTGTTTATATTATATGAATTCAAAGATGGTACAAAGCAGAATTGTATTAACTACAGGTACAGAGAATGAGTACGAGTGTGAAAATTTTGTTTTCATTTTTTTCCATCGTCTGCTTTTTTTCCACATTTTGCAATGAAACACATCTAACAATGGCATTTCACTCTGCCAAGTGTAAAGGTTTTGCAAGTGCTTCCATTTCTTTTTGTTATAAGAAGAGAAGTGGAACTAGAGTAAACAATGCACTCTTCCCACCTCAGTCATAACAACAGATGCAGGAGACTCAGTACTGGAAGCACCACCGTTAATGAACACAGATACAGGAGATTATCTGTTAAAATAGCACTGTTCACAGTTAGGCACCTTTGCAGGATTTCAGAAGCCCAGATGTGAGTTGGAGCTGAGATACAACAACTGGGTGCCAAGGACACCATATTTTGACTGTTTTGGCCAGGCACTAACATTCAAATGCTTAAGAGATGTCAGAGAATGGGAAGTCAGAGATCTTGCGGGTTTGGCTTGGCTTGGGCGGCCAGAGGTTCAATTAAATCTTTTGTAGTTGGGCACTTCAAAAAATTGCATGATTCGATCTCCATAGGCTTTCATGGGAAAATAATGCATAAGAAGGGCTCGCCTGGTCAGTGAGTAACATAGGAAATAGGAGCGCGATTAGGCTATTTGTCCCCTTGAGTCTGCTCCGCTATTCAACCAGATCAGGGATGATCTTCTACCTTAATGACATTCTCCTGCTCTATCCCCTTATCACTTGATGTCTTTAATGTCTAGAAATCTAACAACAGCTGTCTTGAACATACTCAGTGAATGAGCTTCCACAGCTCTCTGTGGTAGAGAATGCCTTTCACAGATTCACCCCTCTCTGAGAAAAGAAATTCCTCCTCATCTCAGTCCTAAATGGCCTACCTCCTTATCTGAGAATGTGCCCCTGGTTCTATACACCTCCACCCCAGCCAGAGGCAGTGTCCTTTCTGCTTCAAACATGTCGAGTCCTGTAAGAATTCTGGATGCTTCAATAAGATTACCTCTCATTCATCTAAATTCCAGAGAATATAGGCCTAATCTTCTCATTCTCTCCTTATTGGACAGTCCCGCCATCACTGGAATCAGCTGGTAACTCTTCCTCTCACTTCCATTTGGCAATATATCCTTCCTTACGGAAGGAGACCAAATCTCTACAGAATACTCCAGTGCTGTCTCACCAAGGCTCTATACAATTGCAGCAAAACTTCTTTACTACTGTACTCAAATCCTCTTACAATAAAGGCCAACATACCATTTGCCTTTCTAATTGATTGTTACACCTACATGTTAGCTTTCAGTGACTTATCAACAAGAATGCCCAAGTACCTTTGGATATCAACAGTTCCCAATCTCTCACCATTTAAGAAATACTCTCCATTTCTCTTTTCCTACCGAGTGGATAACTTCACCTTTTTCCACATTATATTCCAAGTGTCAATTTTTTTGCCCACTCACTTGTCTAATCCCCCTAAAGCCTCTTTGCATTATTCTCACATCTCACATTCCCACCTATTTTTGTGTCATCAGCAAGCTTGGAAATATTACATTTGGTCTCCACATCCACATCATTGATAAATATTGTGAATATCTGGGGCCCAAGCACTGGATCATCAGGTCCAGGTGATTTATTAGCTTTCAGTCCCATTTATTTCTCCAGTACTACTTTTTTTTTATTGACACTAATTTCTTTCAGTTCCCGATTCTCGCTCTTTATTATTAGTATTTATGGAGGTTTTTTTTGTATTTTCCTCCCTGAAGACAAACCTAATGTATTGTTTAGTTTCTCTGCCAGTTCCTTATTCACCACTATAAGTTACCCTGTCTCTGTCTGTAATGGGCCCACATTTGTATTTGCTAATCCTTTCCTTTTTACATACCTAATGACGATTTTACAGTCCATTTTATGTTTCTCGCTAGTTTACTTTCATATTCTATTGTTTTCTTTCTTACTAGTTGCTTGCTCTTTCTTTGTTAAGTACGAAAATGTTCCCAATCCTCAGGCTTAGTATATTTTTGGCAACTTGTGAATAGCTGGGGCCTGTTCCTTTAATCTAATATAATTTCCAATCTTGCATGTTCATACTGGTTGGATCACATTATCTCTTATTTTTTGTGCCTCAGAGGAATGTAAATCACGTATTAATTCTTTAAATACGGTAGCAACAGAAACGGGAACTCCCATCTATCCCCTGGCTAGGCGTGAGGTCATAAGCATAGCCATCATTTTATCACACTTTTCTTCCACTTTGTCAACTTTTTCCCCCAGTGAAGAAGTCCCAGGATTAGACTTCCCCTGAACGTGATAGCGAGCGGGGAGCTCCCTTTTTTTTTACCGTTGTTGTCTGTCCTCCACTTTCCAATCGATAATCCTTTAGCATAAGTCCATGAGGTGGACAACAGTGAGAGATTCCATTCCCCTCGACACAAACTTCCAACTTGATGGTTCTGCCAGACTGGTGGTGTCTGCTTTCATTAATGGCCCCAGCAGCGGTCGATGCTTGATGATGCGGGGCCATCTGTGATGGTCAGCCATACCCCACATCCTGGACACAACCTATTAGCCAGAGGGAAAACTTGTGTCTATTTGGCATACCTGTCTGTCATCATATATTTTAATGTAGTTTCCCAATCGACCACAGCCAACTTGCCCCCCTACCAACCGCCACCAGCCACCCCCCCGCCCACACAACCCCATCCTCGCTCAATATCTTGGAGTTTCCTTTGTTTTTCCTTTGTCACGTCTCCATAATGGCAATTAGATCATACCTGCTGAAGACGCTCTCTGGATAATGGCTGACCAGCCAACACAGTAAGCTGAACTTCCTGCGTGTAATTTAAGAATTAATGAGATATAGGGTCGGAAGAGGCAGCGCGATTCTATGTTCAGGACTGGAGCTGATCGGTGAACAGACCGGGAACAGCACAGCTGGGATGGTAATAGCGGTAGGATTTATTCAGAGATCCCATCACAGGGAGTGTAGCCCGTTAATGTGGACTGGAGAACAGTCATTCGAGGTCGGGCAATTGGTTTCCCAGGTACCGTTACTGCGGCTACAATTTCAACCACTGTAATGGCGTAGGAGGCTGAGACCTCGGCTGGAGAGTTAGAGAGAATAAATTTGGTGACGCCCCATCGAAACAAACTCCAGGCTCAGGGTTGAGTAAGACCCGGAGGTTGAGGACGTAGAAAGGTTTTTTTTTAGCTATCGTTGACTCTGAAGTTAGGCCACTGTCGATCCTTCTCTGATGACAATGGACACTGATAGTGATTACCTTGTTGGGAAGATTTTATGTGCCTTAGGCATTAATTTTTTTAAATTTATTTAGAGATACAGCCCTGAAACAGGCCCTTCGGCCCACCGAATCTGTGCCGACCAGCAACCACCCATTTATACTAATCCTACACTATTCCCATATTCCTACCATATCCCCACCTGTCCCGATATTTCCCTACCACCTACCTATACTAGGGGCAATTTATAATGGCCAATTTACCTACCAATGATTACCTACCATAATGATATCAAATCGTTTGGGTCATTCACATCAGCAAAGCAGGGTCCCAATGAAAGTCTGCCGGCTTTCTCTAACAGGCTCATCAAGTGGACCTTTATAGACGCACTCAGCCCATTCATTCCGGAGCTCCGGGAGAAGCCCTCCTCGGATTTCTGGAATGAGGAGCAGTTGTGACGTCTTTTTCAGGCCCAGTCACAACAACTAGTTATGTGGTTGATTGGTCCAACAACTGGGATCAAATCCTGCCCTGCAGTAAAGATGCATGGGTAATGGTTCAAGATAACATTCCTGAACGGGGGAAACTGATGCAAGGAAACATTTCAACGGTAGAATGACCTTACTAGCGGGCAGTAGCATGTTATAGATGCGGGAGACCCGGACTCATGCTGAAGGATTATCGACTGGAAAGTGGAGGACAGACAACAATGGTTAAAAAAGGAGATTCCCGCTCGCTATCATGTTCAGGGGAAGTCCAATCCGGGGATTCCTTCGCTGGGGGAAAAAATGACAAACTGGAAGAGAAGTGTGATAAAATGATGGCTATGCTTATGACCTCACACCTAGCCAGGGGATAGATGGGAGCCCCAGATTCTGTTGTTACCGTACATTTACCTCCTCTTTCTCTACCACCAGAAGGATGTGAAGAACTGGACAACAATAAGAGATTCCATCCCCCTCGACACAAAGTTCCAACGTGATGGTTCTGCCAGACTGGTGGTGTCTGCTTTCATTAATGGCGCCCAGCAGCAGTCGATGTTTGACAATGCTGGGCCATCTGTGATGGTCATCCATACCCCACATCCTGGACACAACTAAGTAGCCAGAGGGAAAGCTTGTTTCTATCTGGCATTGATGGATTCTCCCAAATGCTGATTGAGGTTTAGAATGTTTGCTGTGTGAATTGCAATCCATGGCAGCGGTTCATCTTAGAGGGAGGATCGGGATTTTAGGAGACAATGTGTAGGACAATACGGTTACCTGATAGATTATGTGAAAGAATGCCTCTGGCTTGTTGGGGTGGGCGACTTTGTGAGGTGGCGGGGGAGTGTTTTGCGCAAAAATTGCAGATTCTCATTCGACCTTTGGAAGTAAAAAGGCATTACAGTTACCCACTTTTGTGTATTCTGATCCCGTGATCGAGGTACGCAGTCAGAACTATGACACGGCTGTTTCCAAATCAAAACATGACTCAGCGATTTAACATTGAAGAGGTCATTAACAGATCCCCACATTCCCTCACCAAACAGTACTCTATTCCGAAAGACAGTCACCCCATGTCATTGCAACAACAAAAAAACTCTACTGTCGTTGTAAATGTTGATATTTGCAAGGACTTGAGTGAACTTGTACAAGAAGCACAGAAAGTTAGCATGCGTGTACAGCATTTAATTAGGAAGGTAAATGGCGTGCTGGCCTTTATTGCAAAGGGATTGGAGTATAAGAATAAAGAGGATTTGTTATAATTTTCCAGGGCTTTGATGAGAGCTCACCTTGACTACTGTGTGCAGATTACCATACATATTTAAGGACGGATATACTTCCACTGGAGGCGGTAAAGGGAAGGTTGACTAGGTTGGTCCCTGTGGTGAGAAGGGTGTCCTATGATGAGAGGCTGAGTAAATTGGCCAATATTCTCTGGAATTTAGAAGAATGAGAAGTGATCTCATTGAAACATTCAATATTCTGAGGGGGACTTCACAGGGTAGACACTGAGAGATTGTTTCTCCTGGCTAGGAAATCTAGAACACGGAGGTGTATTCTCAGGATAAACAACTGATCATTTCGGACTGATTTGAGGAGAAATTCCTCACTCAAAGGGTTGTGAATATTTGGAATTCTCTATTCCAGAAGGTTGTGGATGCTCCATCATTGTATATAATTAAGGCTAAGATAGACAGATTTTCTGCCTTTCAGGGAATCAAGGCACATGGGGAGTGGGTGGGAAAGTGGAGCTGAAGGCAAAGATCAGTCATGACTGTAGTGAATGGTGGAGCAGGCTCGACGGGCCATGTCATCTACTCCTGCTTCTATCTCTTATGTGCGTTTTAAAAATATGTTTATGTGTTCTACTACAACAGGGTGCTATTAGAAAAGGCATGTCCACGATGCATTCACCAATCTGGCCCGTTAAAAATCCTTAATGCAACTGGTGCCTTTCCAATCACTATCGGAAATTGAATTATGTCACAGCAACGCGCTCTCCAGTGGTGTGAGAACTCAAATCATCCTGTCCCAAATTCCACTGGGCTGAACATGATTTTCACATTGGATTTAGCTAACAGTTCCTGGAGCATCCCCGTTTGATGTGCAGACCACTATTAATGTGCCTTTATTTTTGAGTATCAGAATTATATGTGGATTTGCCTTCTGAGAGGCTTCCATACTACACTGATGATATTTCATAAATATATGGAAGCTGCTATTAAGACCTTTTCGTGACCATAATGCTTGTTGCAATGTGTGGAGAATTTGCAGTTGGATGCCAGCAATTAGAAAGGGTATGTCCTGCTACAGAAAGCAGGATTAAAACTCAGTCCCCGCAAGACACAGTTGACGCAGCAGCGTGTCACCTTTTTGAGAGCGTCAATGTCAGCACTGTTCAGGAACTTCCTGCACTAAAGGTACAAACTATTCAAAAACGACCACTGCCCACTTCGAAAACCACTTTGTGATCTTTTTTTGAATTAGTTGATTATCAGAGAATGTTTATCCCAAGGTCTGCCGAATTAGGAAAACTTCGACATGATAAACTGAGAGGGATGGGAGACAATATATTGTCCGAATGGACACTAACACTGTGCAGTCCCTCAAACAGACAGTAATGCAGGCGGTGTCTTTAACAGCTCCGAACTCTAACCAGCCCTTCCACCTTGAATTAGTGGCAGCTGACCATGGCTTGGCTGCAGTTGTCTGTCAGGATGTCAAGAATAGTCTGTTGTCAAATGTATACACATCACAAATCTTCGCAGGAGTTGAGACAACACATGACACCTGTAAACAGAATTTGCGAGCCATTTTCTCTAAAGTAATATCTTTTACAAATATCACAGGCTTGTGAAAATTTTGTTCCGCCTTTCTCACAATTCACTGAATTTAATACTAGACTCCGGACATTTCTCTCCTACTTGGCAAAGTCATTAGACATTGCTGCTAATGGAGAGTCACTTGGACATTACTTCAAAATGTATCACTCTACGAGCTCAAATGATGCAGTACGAGGGAGAGCTCCGTAAATGTCCGCTCCATCTCCTTAACTTCGTGGCACATCAAGTCAAGAAGTCTGGGATCAAAAAACACTCCTGATATTTACATTGATGGCTCATCGTTCCATGTGAACGAGAAACCCGTGACTGGGTTTTCTGTCATCATCCTGACCGTGTTCTTCAGTACCAATGTACCCTCCATTCTGCACAATACGCTGAGACAGTAGCCCTCGTGGTGGCAGTAATTTCAACTGCCGAACAAAAGGTTAATATTTGGTCCTATAATGCCCATACTATTAACATTATGCTTCATTTGTCCCTTTACCATTGGAATTATTGGTGTATATCTGAGAGTAAACCTCTGACCCACGCCACACTCTTTAGGCCGATGTGGCACTTGCTACATAAAATAATGCAGGCCTATTTTGCAGGCAAAGTTAAAGGACATATTAAGAGCTCGAATGCACACATGCTCTGCAATTGAGAAGCAGACCAGACAGCAAAAGAGACCATCATCTCCGGCGACCAATTCAGGTCGTGGTCTTCAGGTATGTGTCCACTGTGGAAGATCGTTCATGCTAATGTGATTCTTTCCCTCTCCAGAAATCATGGCCATCCTATGCAGTTACCCTCACCAGGCATACCCCAACCAACTGCGTGGGCTCACCAAATCATCTATATATCGGGGGGACAGTCTACCCATTCTAAGAATTCCCTTTTGATGCTTAAACCGACATCCGATTCTTTTCCCACTGTCCGTGTTCCCCTTCAATGGCAGAATTTTTTTTTGAGATTTTTCACTGGCAGCCTGGAGCTGGCCGCTCTTCTGATGAGATAACTGTTGGTAAATTCCATATGGTAGCATGGTGCGGGATGAGGGAGGATAGCTCCAGCAGAGTAGCTAAATGTCTGGTGTGCCTACAGGATAAACTGGCACCTTGACCATCCGAGCCCTCCTTCAGAGCGCTGCTACCCAATGGCCCATGGACACACCTCCAAATCAAGTTTATCAGGTCCGTACCTAGGGTCCCGTCAGGCTGCCAGAATTGCCTGGTCAGCATAGACAAATGTACCAAATGGTTGGAGGTGCCCCTGTAAAGCCACCACAGGAATGTTGGGAACTCAAGTCTTATTGTGAAAAGTGTTCTGCAGGAGGGGTTCATTCTGTGGCTGTCAGTCACTGGTATTTTTGTGATTGTCGGAATTCTTTGTTTCTATCCATCTCTGGTACTGTCTGTTCGTGTGAGATTCATTTTAAATCTGTCAGTGTTTGGTACTGTTTGTAATGGTGGGGTGCCCCTTGCTTCTGTCAGTCTCTGTTACTGTTTCTGAGTGGGGGATGCATTCGGTATCTGTCAGTATTTGGTGCTATGTGTGATTGTGGGGGTTTCCTTTGTTCCTGTCAGTCTCTGGCACTGGGTATGAGTGTGGGGTTCATTCTAAATCTGTCAGACTTTGGTACTTTATGTGAGCGTGAGATTCATTCTATGTCTGTCAGGCTTTGTTAGAGTGTGTGAATGTCAGATTAATATGTGCATGTAAATCTACCTATATCCCCTAAATATGAACTTGCATGTAAAGAAACTGTCCATCCTGCCTGTTGGTTTGTAAATGTATTGGCGAATAACGTGTTGATTTTGGAAACTCCACGGTATAATACACAAAGGAAGAATTGCAACTTAGAATGGTTGTAAAGCACGAGTAATTTTACACATCAGATCACCCAGTGAAGAACATCCCATGATGGGAGTGCATTATTGGGAATTTGTGTACTGAGGTATTGGATGTCTGTGCACAGCCCCTTGCCTTAAAATGGATTTAAATGAATGCCTACATATAACAGAATCTAGATTAATAAATACTTTAAAAAACTAGAAAAGCAAATGTAATCATAATCGGAGCTCATAGACATAAAATAACGTGAGTATTAGGATGAGAGGTTAAAAAAAAAATACCTAAAGTGACTTCACCACAACCTGATTGGTGAGTAGCTCATGTGTTTTTTTCTGTCCAGTTCTGATACAAGCCTTACCTTTATTTCTGCCAAGTTTAGATAGCATTCCAATAATTAGAAACATAGCAGGGTAGGGCAGTCATAGTGGATGCATATCCGATGCCATAGGGAATGCCAGGATGTGCCTCATGTCCTGGACAACTGCATGTGCAGGAAGTGTAATCAGCTGGAGGAACTCGGGTTTCGGGGTTTGGAGTTTGAGCAGCAGTAAACCTCACTGTGGTGCATTTGTGAGGCCGAGGGCTATGTCAATAGCTTCTTTCAAGGTGTGGCCAATCCACTGTTTGAGAGTGTGCAGGCAGAGAGGTACTGAACGACCAACAGATGGACAAGAAGGACCAGATATCTTGCTCTGTAACAGGTGCTCAGATTTGGATACTGGTGAGTCCGATGTTTCATCTGAGGAATACAGCCAGAGTCAAGACCACAGCAGCATGTGTGACTCTGCTGTACAGTGGTTGTGGGGGAAAGGCAGTGGAGGGACAAGAAGAAATCAAGAAAAGCAACAGCGATAGAGGCTTCTATAGTTTGGGAACAGAAGGCGTTTCTGTAGCACAGACATGATTCCAAGATGGTATGTGGCCTCCCTGGTTACAGGGGCAGATTTTAAGGAGCTGAGAAAGAAATTAAAATTGGGACCCCAGAGGTAATATTTCTGGATTGCTTCCAGTACCATGCGCTAGTGAGTATAGAAATAGATGGATAGAACAGATGAATACCTGGCTGGAAGATGGCGCGAGAGGGAAGGCGTTCGATTCCTGGGGCACTGGGACCGGTTCTGAGGGAGATAGGACCTGTGCAAGCTGGAGGGTCTGTACCTGAACAGACTGGAACAAATATCCTGGTTGACAGTTTTGAATTAGCCGGAGCAAAGATTCAGAAAGGAGGGAGAACAGTTAAGAAGAAAAGGCAGGAAATTAGTAAACGAGTATGGAAGGCAGAAGAAACAATGTCCAGAAAACAGACAACAGAAGAATTGATCAGTGATTAGTGGTAGATACTTTAATACAAGAAGTTAGCAAATAAGGCCGATGTCTGATGTTTCAGGTCAATGATCTGTGATCAGAACTTGGAAATATTCGAACTGTGTTATGTTTTAAGCTCACAAAAGTGGGGAAGGCACAAAAATAACAAAGGGGAAGGTCTGTGATGGGGTGGAAGTCAGGAGAGTTTAAATAACAAAAGGGTACATGGTCAAAAGGTGTGGTAAATAGAATAATACAATGATTACAGCACAAAATGAGGACATTCAGTCCATCGTGTCCATTCCCACTCTATAAGACTAATTGAGAAAGTAAAAATATGTCTAGAGGAGGGATGAATGGCAGATTGCTGAATAACTGCCAGAAAACCAAATCAAGTGAAAAAGAGACGAAAAACGAAACCTATAAATAAAAAGAAAATTTGGTGCAAAATTGTTAAATGCAATGTTAAGGCCGGATGGTTGTAAAGTGCATAATCAAAAGATGAGACACTTTTCATCAACCATACATTGACCTTCAGTGCAGGAGGCTGAGGACTGAGAGGTCAGTGTGAGAGCCAGATCGCCAGTCATTTTGATTCACCACCTTGACTCTGTGGATTAGTTTGTTAATGTTTCTGTTAAGTTAGCGGATGATCTTGCATGCAATTCTGTCCCAAGAAGCAACCACGTAGACAGTTGCTGCCCAGCAAGTGATTTGAGTCCGAGCCAACTTTCCTGATCCTTAATTCCCTCTGAGCTTCATTGTCGAACCGCATGAAAAGGCTCACTTCTTGCTCAGCAATACTGCTAAATACATATAAATTATAGTCAAATCAAAATCACACATGGAGCTCCTTGGTCTTTCAAACTGCATGCTTTTTCAGACAAGTTTTCAACTGGATGCATCCATCGAGCTGCCTGAACCTAAAAGCAGGAGGTCGCCTGAAATTGTGAACTGCGGGAACAGTGGGGCTACAGAGTGGCACATCAAAGAGACTTAGCAGCTGGCAGGAAAAAAGACAGAAGCGCAAGGAGAGAGCCAACTGTGTAACATCCCCGACAACCAATTTTATCTGCAGCGACTGTGGAAGAGTCTGTCACTCTAGAATTAGCCTTCATAGCCACTCCAGGCATTGTTTCACAAACCACTGACCACCTCTAGGCGCTTACCCATTGTTTCTCGAGACAAGGAGTGCAAAGAAGTGGGTAAGAGTGAACATCACATCAGAAGGTTTAGACTTGTAATCCAAAAATGTAACGAGCAAAATAATGTAGAAAGGCTAGAAGGGGAAAGGGTTAATTTTAATGCAATGAGTAGGGATCTAGCATTGGCAAGCAAAAACAAGGTGAACCCAAAGATGATTTATCAATACATTAAGAGTAAGAGGATAACTAAGGAGAGAGTAGGGCATATAAAATATCAAAAAGGTCACCTGTGTGTTGGGGCAAAAGAGGGGGAATGGTGCAAATATTGCAGTTAAGGAGGAAGAGTATGAAGTATTGGATGTGATAAACAAAGGGAGAGAGGAAGTATTAATGGGATTCGCATCCTTGAAAGTTGATAAACCACCAGGGGCAGATGAACTGTCTCCTCGGCTGTTAAAAGAAGCAAGAGAGGAAATAGCAGAAGGTCTGACAATCAGTTTCCAGTCCTCACTGGACACAGGTGTAGTGTCGGAGGATTGGAGAACTGCTAACACTGTACCTTGAATAAAAAGGGAACGAACAATAGACCAATGAGTCTAACCTCAGTAGTGGGCAAATTATTGGAATCTATTCTGACAGACAGGATAAACTGTCACTTAGAAAGGCACAGATTAATTAAAGATAGTCAGCATGGATTTGCTCAGGGAAGCTCTTGTTTGATCAACTTGATCGAATTTTTTGAAGAAATAACAGGAAGAAAGATGAAGGTAGTGCAGTTGAAGTGGTCTGCGTGGATTTTCACAAGGCTTTTGACAAGTTCCCTCATGGCAGACTGGTTAAAAAATAAAATCCCATGGGATCCAGGGCAATGTAGCAAGGTGGATACAAAATTGTCTCATTGGCAGGAAACAAAGGGTAATTGTTGACAGCTATTTTAGTGACTGGACGGCTGTTTCCAGTGGCTCAGTACCGGGTCTCATACTTTTTGTGGTATATATTAACAATTTGGACGTAAATGCCAAAGACTTGCAGGTTGGTAGGTAAATTGGCCATTATAAATTGACCCTAGTATAGGTAGGTGGTAGGGAAATATAGGGACAGGTGGGGATGTGGTAGGAATATGGGATTAGTGTAGGATTAGTATAAAAAAATGGGTGGTTGATGGTCGGCACAGACTCGGTGGGCCGAAGGGCCTGTTTCAGTGCTGTATCTCTAAATAAATTTAAAAAAATAAAATGTAGGGGGCATGATCTAGAGGTTTGCAGACAGCACAATGATTGGCTGTGTGGTAGATAGCGAGGAGGATAGCTGTAGGCTACAGGAAGATAGTGATGGCCTGGTCAGATGGGTAGAAAACTGGCAAATGGAATTCAACTTGGAGAAGTGTGAGGTGATGCATTTGGGGAGGTCAAACAAGGCAAATGAGTGCATGATTAATGGGAAAATACTAAGAAGTGTTGAGGAGGTGAGACATTTTGGAGTGCATGTCCACAGATCCGTGAAGGTAACAGGAGGGGTTCGATAGGTGGTTAAGAAAGCACGTGGAATCCTTTCTTTTATTAGCCGTGGTATAGAATACAAGAGCAGGGGGGTTATGCTGGAACTGTATAACTCATTGGTTAGGCCACAACTTGATTACTGTGTGCAGTTCTGGTCACTTCATTACAGAAAGGATGTAATTGCACTAGAAAGTGTACAGAGGCGATTTACGAGGATGTTGCCAGGACTGGGAAAATGCAGCTATGAGGAAAGATTGGATAGGTTGGGGTTGTTGTCCTTGGAACAGTGAAGGCTGAGGGGAGATCTGATTGAAATGTACAAAATTTTGAGAGGCTTGGATTGAGTGGAGGTGAAGGGTCTATTCACCTTAGCAGAGAGGTCAGTGACGAGGGGGCATAGATCTAAAGTGATTGGTAGAAAAATTAGAGGGGAGATGAGGAAAAACTTTTTCACCCAGAGGGTGGTGGGGGTCTGGAACTCACTGTCTGAAAGGGTAGTTGAGGCAGAAACCCTCAACTCATTCAAAAGGAGTCTGGATATGCACCTCAAGTGCCATAATCTGCAAAGCTACGGACCAAATTAAGTGGGGCATTGACAGGGTGGATAGGGAGCAGCTGTTCCCCTTAGTTGAAGGGTTAGTTACGAGGGGACACAAGTTTAAGCTGAGGGGCTGGAGGTTTAAGGGGGATTTGAGGAAGAACTTTTTTACCCAGAGGGTGGTGACGGTCTGGAATGCACTGCCTGGGAGGGTGGTAGAGGCGGGTTGCCTCACATCCTTTAAAAAGTACCTGGATGAGCGCTTGGCACGTCAGAACATTCAAGGCTATGGGCCAAGTGCTGGCAAATGGGATTAGGTAGACAGGTCAGGTGTCTTTAAGCCATCAGTGAAGACTTGATGGACTGAAGGGCCTCTTCTGCACTGAATTATTCTGTAATTCTGAAATGCTGAAAGGTGGGATTAGAATAGGTGGATCGTTTTTCACCCAGGACAGAAACGATGGGCCAAATGGCCTCTTTCTGTGCCTTAAACTTTCTATGATTCTCTGATTCTAAATGGAACAAAGCGCTGACTGTAAGAAGTGTAACAGAATAACAGGTTATCTCTAAGGAATACAGGCTCGCTACATTCCAACAAGAGGAAAGGTTAGGGAAACAGAAAACAGAGCTCATCTGATGACTAGGTTGATAGAGATTATGAAGAAACAAAAAATGAAAGTATATGATGCATTTCAGATGAATTATTCAAATGAGAACGGGACTAAATACAATATGTGGAGAGGGGAGGTGAAGAGGACAATCCTTCTGGTAAACAGAGGATATGAGAACACAATGGCAGTCAACAGAAAAGGAAACATGCAAACATTTGAACATATGAATTCGGCGCATGAGTAGGCCACTCACCCCTCGAGCCCACTGCGCCATTCAACAAGATCATGGCTGATCTGATTGTAATCTCAATTACACATTGCCGCCTACCCAAATAACGTTTCACCCCCTCTGCCTTAAAAATATCCAAAGACTCTGCTTCCACTGTCTTTTGAGGAAGAGAGTTCCAAAGAATCACGACCATCTGAGAGAAAACAAATTCTCCTAATCTTCGTCTTAAATGGGCGACCCCTTATTTTTAAACAATAACCGAAAAATCTTCCACTGGCATGTAACTGGCAAGTGGGTCATAGGCGGTGGAGTGGTGCCTATTAGGACCAAAGATGGTGATATATGCTTAGTGGTACAGGGCAAGGCTAGAATAATTAATGAGCACTTTGTATCGGTGTTAACTAAGGAAGAAGAATCTACAAAATATCGGTAGAAGCTGACTGAGCAAAGGCCATGGAGAGGGTAAAAATTGAGATGGATGAGGTACTGGAGAGGGTGTCTATGAATAGGGTAGATAGGGCCGAATAGTTGCTGAAGGAATTGGGGCTGGAGATAGAAGAGGTCTTCCATAATCTTTCTGTCTTCCCTGGATATTAAGGAGGTGCCAGAGGATGGGAGAGTGGAAAATGTGACACTGTTGTTCAAGAAAGTGTGCAAGCTCAATCCTAGCAACTACAGACAAGTTAGTTTACCATTGGTGATGCCTACAGAAAATATCAACAGCACTCTGAGAAGTTTGAGTTAATTAAGGATAACTCGCCCGGATTTGTAAACAGTGGATCATGCTTGACTAATCCAATTGATTATTTTGATGAAGTAACAGAGAACGTCAATGAAGGGGATGTTGTGTATATGGATTTTAAGAAAGTGTTTGATGAAAAACCACATAAAAGGTTGTTTAACAAAAGAGGTTCATGGAATTGGAGGGTCAATGTCAGCCTGGATAAAAAAAAAACAAATGTCTGAAGGTCAGGTGACACAGAGTCTTGGTAAACAGTTGTTTTTCAGACTGGAGGATGGTAAACAGTGGTGTTACCCACTGGCTAGTGCTGAGACCACTGTTATTTTTCTCTCACTCCAGCTATCACCACTGGATGTCTTCTCTTACAGCGTTCCTTCAAGCTGCATTCCGAAGAGTGCCTTCTCACAGGCTGTGTGATGCCACAATGGGATGATTCCTACCTTGCAACCTGTCTTCATGCAGAAGGTCTGTTAAATTTATCTGGAGTTAGAATTCAATCCTTTATTGCTCTACTGCAAAATACAAAGACCAGTATTCTGAGTTTCCCATAACTATTCAGCCTTTCCATTGTCCTCAAGGGTTAACACCTGCCTGGGTCAAGTTTCCTGTTCACAATGGTTGACTCCTCGTTTTTATTTATTTATTTTTTATTTAGAGATACAGAACTGAAATAGGCTCTTCGGCCCACCGTGTCTTTGACAACCAACCATTTATACTAATCCTACATTAACCCCATATTCTCTACCGCATCCCCACCATTCTCCTACCACTTATCTACACTAGGGGCAATTTACAATGGCCGATTTACCTATCAACCTGCAAGTCTTTGGCTGTGAGAGGAAACCAGAGCACCCGGCAGAAACCCACACAGACACAGGGAGAACTTACAAACTCCGCACAGGCAATACCCAGAACTGAACCCGGGTCGCTGGAGCTGTGAGGCTGCGGTGCTAACCACTGTGCCAGCCACTGTGCCCCTTTTTCTTTTATGATCCAAACATCCGGAAGGGCAGAACCCATTGTTATTCAGGTTTAATTGTGTAGTGTCTGTTCTTCAGAAGACAGTCCTGAATCTGTTTCCTCTGTTATCCTGGTAAGATTTTGTAGAGTGGAGATGAGGTCAGCTGACCTTCTGGACTCTATATTAAACTTTTAAACATCACAATATTTAAGGCATAATCATGTTTCATGGCCCAGCCTTCGTAACGGCAGGACATAGTGAGAGAGCAGTTCGCAATGCAGATGAGATTTTGGGCTTCATAAATGGGGACAGAGAGATCAAAACAGGAAAGTTGTTATGAACCTTGATAAAGCTCTGGTTAGGTCCCAACTAGAATATTGTGTCCATTTCTGATCACCACACCTTACGAAGGATGTGCAGGTCCTTGGGAGGATGTGGATGAGACTTAACAGATTGGGGGACTGGGGGATTTGAGTTGGAAGGCTAGGTTGGAAAAACTAGTGTTGCTCTCCCTGGAGCAAAGGAGATTGAAGGGAGATTTGATGAAGTCGTACAAGACTGTGGCAGGCTTAGATAAGTGAGACAAGGGAAAACTGTCCTCATTAACTGATGGCACAATAACTAGGGGACAGAGATTGAAGGTTTTGAGCAAGATATGCTGGGAGAATGTTAGAAAGAACTTTTTTTTACACAGAAGATGATAATGTGAGTAATTCTGCCCACAGGTTTGATGGAAGTGGAGACAATCAATAATGTCAAAAGGAAATTGGATGGTCAGTTGAAGGAAATAAACTTGCAGGGCTACGGGGATCGAGCGGGGGATTGAAACTGATTGGTTTGCTCATTGAAGAGCTGGAATGGTCTTGATGGGCCAAGTAGCCTCCTTTTATTCCATAAATGGCTCTATCACTCCATGGTTGGGCCTGGGGCATATCCCTCCAGAACTCGTGCAGAGATAACTTTCGACTGAGATGGTTGGCCTCCAAAAATCACAAGAATCTTCCTTTGAGTTCAGACTGACTCAGACCAGTGGAGAGTTTTCCCCGATTCCCATTGGATTCAATTTTGCTGGAGCTCCTTGATATTTATCAATATTTGCCAAAACGTTTCAGTACAGTTTCCTGTCTCAACATTTATAATGAAGATGTAGCTTGTAGTTCCAGCTCTCAGTTACTAGGTGGCACAAATGCGAGTTCACCAATTTGTCTTCCAACTCCAGCAGTCATGCAGTAAGCCCTGATTTCTAGGCTATTCACTCTCTTTTCCATTTGTAGTTCTTCCCCTGCCATTCTCCAACCATCTAACCAATCTAATATCTCTGGCACTATGAAGATCCAGCTTTCCATGCTGACGAAATGGTTGACTGCCAAATTATAAGTCCAGCTAATCATAGGAACATAGGAACTTAGGAACAGGAGTAGGCAATTCATCCTGTGGAGCCTGCTCCGCCATTCAATTAGACCATGACTAGTCATCTACCTCAACGTCACTTTCCTGCACTGTCTCCATATCCCTTGATGTCATTAGTATTCAGATATCTATCAAATTCGGTCTCGAACATTCTCAATGATTGAGCTTCCACAGCCCCCTGGGATAGAGAAGTCCTAAGATTCACCACTCTCTAAGTGAAGAAATGTCTCCTTGCCTCTGTCTTAAATGGCCCACCTCTTATTCTTAGACTATGTCCCCTGCTTCTAGATATCCCCAGCCAGGAGGAAGATCCTATCAACATCCACCCTGTCACGCCCTGTAAGAACTTTGTATGTTTCAATGATATCACCTCTCCTTCTTCGAAACTCTCGAGAATACAAACCCAGTTTCCTGGCATCAATCCGCCATCTCAGGGATTAGTCTGGTGAACATCCATTGTACTGCTCCCTCTATGGTAGGTATATACTTTCCTGGATAAGGAGATGGAAATACTACAGCATACCCCAGGTGCAGTTTCACCAAGGCTCTATACAATTGCAGCAAGAAACGTTTACTCCTGTACTCAAATCCCCTTGCCATGAAGACCAACATACGATTTCTCTTCCTGACTGCTTACTGCACCTGCCTGCTAGCTTTCATGAACAAGGACACCAAGGTCCCTTTGGATAGCAACACTTCCCGATCTCTCACTATTTAAGAAATATTCTGTCTTTCTGTTCTTTCTACCAAAGTGGATAACTTCACACTTATTCACATAATATTCCATTTGCAATGTTCTTACCCATTCATTTAGCCTGTTCAAGTCACCTTGAACCCTCCAGAAAATTTAGGAATATTGCATTTGGTCCACACATTCAAATCATTGACATAGATTGTGATCCTTGAGGACCCCCATCGTAACAGCCTACCATCCTGAGCATGACCCGTTTATTCTGACTCTCTGTTTTCTATCTGTTAACCAATTCTCAATCCATACTAGTATATTACCATCAATCCCATGTGCTCTAATTTTGTTTGCTAACCTCCTGTGTGGGACCTTATCAAAAGCCTTTTCACAATCCAAATACACCACATCCACTGGTTCCCCTTCATCTGCGCTACAAGAAACATCCTCAAAAATTCCAACAGGTTTCTTAAACATGATTTACCTTTCATAAATCCATGTTGACTCTGCCCAATCATATCATTATTTTCTAAGTGTCTAGGTATCACATCCTTTACAATAGATGTTAACATTTACCCTACTACTAACGTCAAATTGCCCGTCTGTCTTGCCCCGTTTTCTCTCTCCTTCCTTTCTTAAATAGTGAGGATACATTTGCTACTTTTCAGTCCACAGGAACCTTTCCAGAACCTATAGAATTTTGAAAGATAGCCACCAGTGCATCCACCACCTCTATAGCCACCACCTTCAACACTCTGGGATGTAGCTCATCTGGTCCAGGGGATTTATCAATCTCAATCTCGTTATCAATACTAGTTTCTTTCAGTTCCACATTTTCACAGGTCGCTTGGTTCTCAAATATTTCTGGGAGATTTTTTGTATCTTGCTCCGTGAAGACAGATGCAAAATAATTGTTTAATTTCTCTACCATTTCTCTACTCCATTATAAATTCTTGTGTTTCCATCTGTAATGGTCCCACATTTTTCTTTGCTGATTTTTTCCCCTTTCTACATACCGAAGGACACTTTTACAATCCTCCTTTATGTTTCTCACTAGCTTGCATTCATATTTTGTTTTCCCCTTCTTTATCAGTTTCTTGGTCATCATTTTCTGGAATCTAAATTGCTCCCAATAATCATCCTGTTTGCTTTTCTTGGTGGTATGTGCTAAAATTATTAGCTATGACCTCTGACCCCTTCATCCCACAGGTTGCACCGATCCTGGCCTGTGATATCGAACACTATTACCCACTTAACCATTACCTCTGATCGCACTATCAAGCTAACACTACCACCATAACTTCAGTCCCCACAGTGAACTCTAACGTCCTCCTCCCTGTTACACCAATCAGTTAGCTCTGCTCTTATTCTGGGAGCTTTGCTACCTTCGAAATTTCTCTGTGATGGATAACCCACAGAGTGAATTTTAAAGTATTAGAATATTTTAAGCACTTGAATTGATTAGAGCATATATTGCATCAAATTAACTTTTGTTTACACAATCTGACAGTCTTGTTTTTTTTATCTCAAAGCAGTCTACATTTTAAAATATATGTTTATTGTCATAAAATGTATAATCTTTCCTCGGTATTGCTGAAAGTAGCTGCTGTTAAAACAAACAAAAGTCAGTCAACACCCACCGGGGCAGGAAGCAATGGCACCAATGGACGAATGGGCCAGTATTCTCCACTGAACAACGGCTTGTTAATTTGTTAATATCCTGGTATATCTTTTCTCCATTAAATCTTTATTTGTGGGTGTTTCCACTGATTCGGATTATTATTAGGTATCGAAGCCTTTCATAAGTTTAAAAGCCTCTATTATTTTACCCGTCAGCCTTCACTTCTCGAGAGAAAAGAAACCCAACATTTTCATTATCTCCTGACAGGATTACTCTGCATTTCTTGTATCATACTTGTAAT
Organism: Heterodontus francisci; assembly: GCF_036365525.1. Taxonomy (NCBI): domain Eukaryota; kingdom Metazoa; phylum Chordata; class Chondrichthyes; order Heterodontiformes; family Heterodontidae; genus Heterodontus; species Heterodontus francisci. The sequence goes on from NC_090399.1 coordinate 55,942,042, forward strand.
TGTTTGCACCCTATCCAGTGCCTGTATCTCTTTATCAGATGGTATCTGAGTTATATGTAATACTCCAGGTCTGATCCATCCAAAGATCGATACATGTTTAGCAGAACTTTATTCAAACTTTTAAATTCCATCCCTCTAGAAATAAACCCAATTGTGATTAGTTATTTTTTATAATCTTGTTAAGCTGCTTCGCCAGGTTTAGTGATTTGTATATTTGTAAACCTAGATCCCTTTTCTCTTCTACCCCATTTACATTTTCTCAGTAATATGCAACCTCCTTATTCTTCTTGAAAAAAAATAATAACCCAGATTTGTCTATATTTAAATTCATTTGACAGTAATTTACCAATTCTTCAAGTTTATTAATATCTTCCTATGATTTGTTGCAGTTTTCCTCAGTATTGGCTAACTCTCCCCCCAACCCCCCCCCCCCCGTACCCACCTCCCTCCCCCCACCCTCAATATCCTGCTCCCCAACTCTTAACAATTCTGTGTCTTCCGTAAATTTAGAAATTGCAGTTTTGTCTCCAAAGTCTAAACTGTTAATATAAATTGTGAGTAACGGAGGCCCCAGCACTGATCCTTCGAGAACACCACTTCCCACCTTCTGTCACTCTGAAGAACTGCTCTTTTACACTACTGTGTTTTTTGTTCTGTCTTGAAGTTAACTCGCTATCTGTTCTGCTACTTGTCCACTGACTCCGCATTCTCTGACCTTATCATAGTCTATTATGTGGGCCCTGATCGAAGGCCTTTTGGAAATCTAGATAATTTACATCTACTGTATCATCTTTGTCTAGTCTCCCTGTTACCTCTTCAAAAAATTCAATGAAGTTGGTCAAGTAAGACTTTCCCTTTTGTAATCCATACTGACTAATCATTATCATGTTTTTGTTTCTAAATGATCTTCTAATCTTTTAATAGGGATTCCATTATTTTATTAACCACAATATTAAGCTAACTGGTCTACAGAACACTGAACGTGCTCTATCTCCTTTCTTTAGTACAGGTATAACATTAGCTGTCCGCCAGACCTCTGGCACTACAGCTTTTTCTAATGAGTTGTTAAAAATATATCATTGTGCCTCTGCTATCTCTTCCCTAGATTCTTCCAAAATGCACAGATGTAAACTGTTCAGAGTAAGTTTGTTGCCGTCTTTGACTTTGAGACGTTTATTTAATATTTCAGCTTTATTTATTTCAAATGCAGTTACCTTATTTCTAATATTATCATCTAACACCATGTCCATTTGTCCTGGTCCCCTGGTAAGTATATATACAAATTATTTCTTTAATATTTCTGCCATTTATTTTTCGTTGTCTGTGATATTATCCTGTCCATCATTAATTAACCCTATTCCCACAATTGACTTTTTTTTATTCATGGACCTGAAGCTTAAGGGATGATGTAAAGCAGATCCACTGGGGTGAGGTTTGAGGAAATGAAATATGATGCAAAACTAGGAAAGATGGTGGGTTTGCTTTGACCAAAGGTTGAAAACATTGGCAGATTCTAAAAGGACACGCCTGCTTGAAAGTCTGGATTTAACACACATTTTGGGTCTTAATTGCTGATGACCGCAATTTAAACTTGCATGAATGTGTTAAGGAGTCACCAACCAGTTTATTGCTCATGGCCTGGTTAGCAGCAATATTGGTGGAGCACTACATACGGGCTCCTCACTCCTACGTCTGTCTGTGTTGGGTGTTCTGGTTGGTACAGGGACGATCATTGCAAAAAGACTCGGGGAGCGAGGGAGCGTTACACATGTTTTTCGATGCGGGCGCTCTGGCAGACGACCTCCAGAGGAGGAGGGATGTCTTTACCGCTTGAGAATAGGATACAACGTTGACCTCCTCCTTTCACTCTCTCTTGCAGAAGCTACTGCTGTTCTGCTTGACATCCTGTGTTCCTCCCGTTTCTCATCAAGCCGAAGGAGAGCCTTCACTCATCTACCCATGACAGAGCAATCCCTTTCTCTGGATGACTCCGAGAATGTATTGAATGTGGTTGAGAACACAACACCGAATAGCACTTAGTATTTATGGGGGAATTTCTCAGAGTTCCCAGAATGTATGTTGCTCGAGTGTTGGAACAGTGTTGACAAAGCATCCCAAAGTGTCTCCCATGGTGTTCCAGAGATCTTTTTTCACAACGACAGCAGAAATGATCGTGACATAGTGAGTATCCCTTTAAGTAGCTCTTGAAGTCAACATCAATGTGGTGTTTGCTCCCAAACAGCTAGTCGTTGTTAGGAAAGGGCATTACATGAAGCATTAACTACCAAAATGCCGTGTAGACTCTTTAGTGAGCGTTAGCAGGCATTTTACGCAGCAATAAGCTACTCAATGAGGGTCTGAGTGTCTCTCTGAGCTCTGGTTTCAACTGCTTTACCAAGATAACATATATTACTCAAGTGCGAGCTAAACTGACGTTGTATATTAGTCACATCTGAGGATCTTTAGTTCCTAAAACATTCGATGAAAATCACTCCCCCTCCCTCTTTGGTGAAATGAATTAGATTACAGGGCAATATGATCAAAGTGTTTAAAATTATAACTAAAGTGAGCAGGGTAGATAGAAGAAGTCTGTTTTCAGAAGTTGATGGTGTAAGAAAAAATGACAACAGATAGAACTGTACATAAATAAAGAAATAGGAGCAGGAGTAGGTCATTTGGTCCCTCGAGTCTGCTCCATCATTCAATAAGATCATGGCTAATCTGACACTGGCCTTAACTCCACTTTCCTGCCTGCCTCCCATAACACTTGACTCCCTTGTAGATCAAACAACTGTCTAGCTCGGCCTTGAATCTATTCAATGACCTAACCTCCACTGTTCTCTGGGTTAGAGAATTCAAAGATTAAAGACCCTCGAAGAGAAGAAATGCCTGCTCGTCTGGGTCTTAAATGTGAGACCACTTATTTTGAAACTGTTCCCCCTCGTTCCAGATTTCCCCACCAGGGAACGCATCCTCTCAGCATCTACCCTGTCAAGCCCGCTGAGAATCTTATATGTTTCAAAAACATCACCTCTCATTCTTCTAAGCCCCAGTGAGTATAGGGCCAATCCGCTCAGCCTTTCCTCATAAGGTAATCCTTTAATCCCAGTAAACAACCTAGTGAACCTTCTCTAAACTGCATCCAATATATTCCCTCCTTAAATAAGGAGAACAAAACTCTGCAAAGTATTCTAGGCATGGTCTCACCAATGCCCTGTACAGCTGTAGTAAGACTTTCTAACTTTTATACTCCATCCTCCTTGCAGTAAATGCCAAGGTTCTATTTGCCTCCCTAATTACTTGCTGTATCTGCATGGTAACGTGTTTGTGATTCTTGTATGAGAACACCCATAAACCTCTGTGTTGTAACATTCTTCAGTCTCTCTCCATTTAAATAATATCGTTTTTTTCTAGTTTTCTCACCAAAGTGGACAACCTCATATTTTCCCATATTATACTCCACCTGCCAAATTGTTGTCCACTCACGTAATCTATCTATATCCCTTTGAAAACTCTTTGTGTCTTCCTAACAACTTGTTTTCACACCTATCTTTGTATTGTTCGCAAATTTGTTTGCAATATAGTCAATCGTTTCATCAAAGTCATTCATATAGATGGTAAATAGTTGAGGCCTCAGCACTGCTCACCACTTACAACTTGCCCACCTGAAAATGACACATTTATCCCAATTCTCTTTCTCCTATTGGCCAAAACTCTATTCATGCTAATATATTGCTATGATTGAGGGAAGGGCAGGACTGGCAGCTCAATATTCCAGGGTATAGAATCTTCAGGCATGACGGGAGGTGGGCAGGGGGTGTAAAAGAGGAGGTGGCATTGCAATATTGATCAAGGAGTCAATTACTGCAGTAGGGAGGGATGATATCTTAGAAGGATCCTCAAATGAGGCCTTATGGATAGAACTTTAAAACAAAAAGGGGGCAATCACTTTGCTAGGGGTGTACTACATGCCTCCAAACAGTCAGGAAGAGATAGAGGAGCAGATATGTAGGCAAATCTCAAACAGGTGTAAAAATAATAGGGTAATAATAGTTGGGGATTTCAACTTCCCCAATATTAACTGGGATAGTCTCAGTGCAAAAGGCTTAAAGGGGGCAGACTTCTTAAAGTGCAGACAGGACAGCTTTTTGAGCCAGCTCATAGAAATTGCTAAAAGAGAAGGGAATGAAACTGGACAAGTGGTAGAAGTGTCAGTGGGAGAACATTTCAGTGATAGTGACCAAATCTCTGCAAGATTTAAGGTGGTTGTGGAAAAGGACAAAGATGGACCAGAAATAAAGATACTGAATTTGGGGAAGGCCAATTTCAATATGATAAAACAGAATCTGGGAGCAGCTACTTGTAGGAAAATCTACATCAGACCAGTGGGAGTCACTTAAAAAGGAAATAGAGTTCAGAGCCAACATGTTCCTGTAATGGTGATGGGTCAAACCAACAAGTCCAGGGAACCCTGGATGTCAAGAGATATAGAGAATTGGATAAGAAAAGAAAAAAGAGGCTTATGATAGATTCAGAGGGCTGAAAACAGTGGCGGCCCTAGAGGAGTATAGAAAGTGTAGGAGGGTGCTTAAAAAAGGAATTCGGAGACCGAAGAGGGGGCATGAAAAAACACTGGAGGGCAAGATAAGGGAAAATCCTAAGGCGTTTCATATGTATATTAAGGGCAAGAGGATAACCAGGGAAAGAGTAGGGTCCAATCGGGATCAAAGTGACAATCTGTGCCTGGAGTGGGGCAACGTAGGTGAGGTTTTAAATGACTACTTTTCATCTGTGTTCACTATGGAGATGTAGATCAGGGAAGGGGATTGTAATACACTCCAACAAATTAGCACAGTGGTTTTAGCGGGCTTAAAAGTGGCTAAATCCCGAGGCCTAGATGGGATGTATCACAGGCTGCTATGTGAGGCAAGGGAGGTGATTGCAGGAGTTCTAACACAAATTTTCAAATCCTCTCTGGCCACAGGAGAGGTGCCAGAGGACTGTAGGACAGCAAATGTGGTACCATTATTCAAGAAGGGTAGCAAGGATAAAGCAGGTAATTACAGGCCAGTGAGTCTAACATCAGTGGTCGAGAAACTATTGGAAAATATTCTGAGGACAGGATTAATCTCCACGTGGAGAGGCAGGAATTAATCACGGATAGTCAGCATGGCTTTGTCAGGGGGAGATCATGTTCAACAAATTTGCTTTTTTTTGAGGAAGTGACTAGATGTGGAGATGAGGGTAAAGCAGTTGATGTCGTCTACATTGACTTCAGTGAGGCATTTCATAAGTCATGGGAGATCAATTAAGAAGGTAAGACCCCATGGTAATTAGGCAAATTGGATCCAAAATTGGCTTCGTGGCAGGAGGCAGAGGGTGATGGCCAAGGCTTGTTTTTGTGATTGGAAGCCTGTGACCAGTGGTGTACCACAGGATTCAGTGCTGGGACCCTTGCTGGTTGCAGTGTACATTAATGATTTAGACATGAATATAGAAGGCATAATCAGTAAGTTCGCAGATGACACGAAAATTCATGCTGTCATAAATAGTGAGGAGGAAAGCCATGGATTAGTTTAGAGAGACAGCACTGAAACAGGCCCTTCGGCCCACCGAGTCTGTGCCGACCATCAACCACCCATTTATACTAATCCCACACTAATCCCATATTCCTACCACATCCCCACCTGTCCCTATATTTCCCTACCACCTACCTATACTAGGGACAATTTATAATGGCCAATTTACCTACCAACCTGCAAGTCTTTTGGCTTGTGGGAGGAAACCGGAGCACCCGGAGGAAACCCACGCAGACACAGGGAGAACTTGCAAACTCCACACAGGCAGTACCCAGAATTGAACCCGGGTCGCTGGAGCTGTGAGGCTGCAGTGCTAACCACTGTGCCGCCAGATTACAGGACAGTATAGATGGGCAGAGCAGTGGCAAATGGAGTTTAATCCTGAGAAGTGTTAGGTGATGCATTTTGGGAGGACTAACAAGGCAAGGGAATATACAATGGATGGTAGGACCCTCGGAAATACAGAGGGTCAGAGAGACCTTGGTGTACTTGTCCACATATCACTGAAAGCAGCAGCACAGGTAGATAAAGTGGTTAGGAAGGCATATGGGATACTTGCCTTCATTAGTCGAGGCACAGAATATAAGAACAGGAGGAATATGATGGGAGCTGTAGAAAATGCTAGTTAGGCCACAGCTGGAGTACTGTGTACAGTTCTGGGCACCACACTATAGGAAGGATGTGATTGCACTCGAGAAGGTGCAGAGGAGATTCACCAGAATGTTGCCGGGGCTGAAACATTTCAGCTATGAAGAGAGACTGGATAGGCTAGGGTTGTTTTCCTTAGAGCAGAGAAGGCTGAGGGGGGACCTGATTGAGGTGCACAAGATTATGAGGGGCATAGATAGGGTTGACAGGAAGAAACTTTTTTTCCCTTAGCGGAGGTGTCACTAACCAAAGGGCATAGATTTAAGATAAGTGGCAGGACGTTTAGAGGGGACGTGAGGATTTTTTTCACCCAGAGCGTAGCTGGATTCTGGAACACACTGCCTGAAGGGGTGGTAGAGGCAGGAACCCTCACAACATTTATGAATTATTTAGATGAGCACTTGAAATGCCCTAGCACACAAGGCTAGGGGCCAAGTGCTGGAAAATGGGATTAGAATAGATAGGTGCTTGATGGCCGGCATGGAAATGAAGGGCCGAAGGCCTGTTTCTGTGCAGTATAACTCCATGATTCTATGACACCCCCCACCACCCCAGAAATTAGTATTAGCAAAATGTAGTATTGAAGAAATTAATGTGACTAAAAGTTGGTAAATCCCCTTGGCCTTATAATCTACATTTCAGAGCGTTGAAAGAGGTAGCTGTGGAGATAGCAAATATATTGGTGAACATCTTGCACAATTGCATAGATTCTGGAGCCGTTCCTGAAGACTGGAAGGTTGCAAATGTATCCCCACTATTTATGAAAGGAGGGAGAGAGAAATTGGGGAACCACAGACCTGTTAGCCTGACATCAGTAGTCGGGAATATGCTTAGTATTTACTATAAAGGATGTGATAACTGGACACTTAGAAAATAAGGGTGCGATGGGGCAGAGTCAATATGGATTTAAGAAAGGGAAATCATGTTTTACAAAACTGTTGGAGTATTTTTTGAGGATGTAACTAGCAGGATAGATAAGGGGGGATCAGTGGATGTGGTGTCATTGGATTTTGAGAAGGCTTTCGATAAGGTCCCACACAGGAGGTTTGTAAGTAAAATTCGAACGCATGGAGTTGGGAGTAATATAACTGACATGGATTGAGAATTGATTAAGGGACAGAAAACAAAGAGCAGGGATTATCGTGTCATTCCCAGGTTGGCAGTCTATGACTAGTGGCGTACCACAAGGATCAGTGCTTGGTCCAAGCTGTTCACAATCTATATCAGTGATTTGGATGTGAGGACCAAATGCAATATTTCCAATTTTGCTGATGATACAAAACTGTGTGGGAATGTGAGTTGTGAGGAGAATGTAAAGGGGCTACAAGGGAACTTAGACATGTTAAGTTAGTGGCAAGAACATTGCAGATGGAATATAATGTGGAAAAATGTGAAGTTATCCACTTTGGTAGGAAAAACAGAAATAAAGTGCATTTCTTAAATGGCAAGAGGTTGGGAAGTGTTGATGTTCAAAGAGACCTGGGTGTCCTTGTTCTTAAGTCACTGATTGCTGGCATGCAGGTGGAGCAAGCAATTAGGAAGGGAAATGATATGTCGGATTTTATTGCAAGAAGTTTTGAGTACAAGAGTAAAGAAGTCTTGTTGCAATTGTATAAAGCCTTGGTGAGACCACACCTGGAGTATTGTGTACAGTTTTTGTATCTTTAACTAAGGAAGGATATACTTGCCAAAGAGAGGGTGCAACGGTTGTTCACAAGAGTGATTGCTGGGATACTGGGTTGGCCTCTGAAGAGAGATTGAGGAGACTGGGCCTGTATTCTGTAGAATATAGAAGAATGAGAAATGATCTCATTGAAGCAAACACAATTATTACAGGGTTCGACAGCGTTGATGTAGGAAGGATGTTTCCCCTGGCTGGGGAGAATTAGAACCAGGGACAGTGTCTCAGAATAAGAGGGAGTCCATTTGGGACTGAAATGAGGAGGAATGTCTTCACTCAGATTGTGCTGAATCTGTGGAATTCTCTATCCCAGAGGGTTGTGGAGGCTCAGTTATTGAGTATGTTCAAGACAGAGATCAATAGTTTCTATAAATTAAAGAAAACAAGGGATATGAGGATAGTGCAGGAAAATGAGGTTGAAGTAGAAGATCAGGCATGATCTAATTGAATGGCGGAGCAGGCTCGAGGGGCCGAATGGCCTACTTCTGCTCCTATTTCCTATGCTCCTATGTATTTTCTTGAATCTCTGCAACGTGCACGGTGAATGTTCTCCCATAATACTGTTAGGTAGTACACACTAGGATTTTGACCCAACATCAGGATGGTGTGGAACTTGAAGGGTAACTGGAGATGCTGGCTACCCGTGTCTTTCTGGGTGGTGGAAGTCACGGATTTGAGAGATTCTGGTTATGAAACGTGGTGAATCACTGCAGTGCAGCCTGTGGATAGTAAACACTGTATTCACAAGTGATGGATGGAGCAGTTGTTAACCTAGTCGGTGCGGTGCCGATTCTTGATGTAGTTACTGCACCCTTCCAGGCGAGTGGGCAGGATGTCATTATACTCCTGATTTGTGTCTTGTAGTTATTTTAAGGTGTTGGATAGTCAGGAGGTTAACTCGTCTATTCATGACCTAAATCTGTGTCCTCACAGTAGGTACTGAGGATATTACAATTCTCTCCACAGCCTCAATATCAATGATTTCACAACTTAATTTACAGTCTTGCAAGAATGAGTCTAATCAGTTTCAGGGTCAGTTCAGCGATCAGTTTCATTGCATTTTCATTTCAGAAATATTCTCAGATCAAAGTAACCTGATCCTACAGATGAATAAATTTGTCTTGTTCAATGTTGATAATTTCTTGCGGTACATTTTCTGCTGATTTGCTCTCCGTGCTGAGTCTTATCCACTGTGAGCACATTGCTTTAAACCGCGAGTCGGCAGACCTCGATTTCCGTGCGTGAGGGGTAAAAAATCAGAGGGAGAGAATTCGGTCTTGAATGGTATTACAAAGATGAAGTAGGGAATCTGCCGCCCGTTTTACACCCTACCTGATATTTATTCCCATTGTCTTCAATAAGAAAATACAATTGAGAGAGGTTTAAACCGGTGTCAATTCGCTGTCACCTGCTTTGCAGTAAAATTAATTTCATGAGTGTTTGTACAGCGTTGCCTGGTGCAAAGTGCAATTGAATTTCATCCTATCAATGATTGACATGTTGCTATCAAATTCCTGTCTGCAAGAATGGAGCGAGGAAATTCGTCCAGAAGCAAAGACATCTACTTCAGATCTCCTGATCGAATGTGGTACTTTCAACAGATATTTTGTACAGGTGATGTATGTGGGGAGTCCGCCGAGCTTCTACCAGCAGAGTTATAATGGCCGCTTCGACAATCCTTGAAAGAATCTCCTGCGGTACAACATCAAACAGGAGAAATCAACGAAAAAACAGTCAGAATCACACTAGTAGATAACAAATGGAATGGTGTGGACCGAAGGTGTCAGAGAAAGGAAGAGATATCCAGATTCGGGATAAAGATCGTGTCACAATCCTGTGTTTTTCTTTCTCCTCGGGAAATATTGTGGTGCGTCTTTAAGGGTGTAAAGAGATCAGTGTATCTTTAAGATCTCTCCAGAAGGACTGTGAGTGAAAATACATTCTGGTAGCCAAGCTACAGCCATGCAGAGAGGGAGAACAGAGAATCAATATATCCATTTTCACTTTGAAACTGGCTGGCAGAGAGAGACAGTTGACAGATTGAAGCAGCATGTGGAGGAAATAGGAGAGCTCTCTCTAAGTCCATTTAAACCCTGGGTAGTTTCTCTCTTGAACTTCTTTGAGCCAAGTTAATTCATTAAGAAATAAGAAAAGAAAAAGGTTTTTTTTCTCTCTCCACAAATTATTGATCTGCTCTGTTCATCGCTGGCAAAAAGCGTTAAATAGAGTTTGGGCTGGCACAGTGGTGCAGTGGTTAGCACTGCAGCCTCACAGCTCTAGTGACCTGGGTTCAGTTCTGGGTATGGTTCTGGGTACTGCCTGTGTGGAGTTTGCAAGTGCTCTCTGTGACCGTGTGGGTTTCCATCATGTGCTCCGATTTCCTCCCACAGCCAAAGACTTGCAGGCTGACTGGTAAATTGGCCATTGTAAATTACCCCTAGTGTAGGTAGGTGGTAGGAGAATGGTGGGGATGTGGTAGGGAATATGGGATTAATGTAGGATTAGTATAAATGGGTGGTTGTTGGTCAGCACAGACTCGGTGGGCCGAAGGGTCTGTTTCAGTGCGGTATCTCTCTATGACTCTAATACTACAACTGTCAAACTGAACTGTTGAACCCCTATCTCTGGAAGGGCCCTTTTCTCATTGGACCTTGGAAGACTGCAAGTGAACTTGGACTCTGTTGAATTGGAAGACTGTTCGTCAGAAGCATAATCCACAAAGATTTATTGTTTTTCCATTTCTTTTCTGCAGCTAATTAAAAAACAAACAACTGTTAGTTCAAACACATGTCTGCAAATTTGGGAGTTAGATTTTTAAATAAGAAGTCATAAGGTCTTTAGATATTAGTTTATCTTAATTGTGTTTAAGATTTCAGTTTTTAAGTAAATAGTTAATTTGTTGATATCTAAAGATACCTAGTTTGGTTCGCCTCATTCAGGGATTACTTGATTGTTTCAATTCGGATGCTGCTTTCTTGGATTTGGAATGCTTAAAGATATATGATGTGACCTGTGGAGTGACGGGACTGAATTAACAGTGTGTTGCTCCAACCGCAATCAGAAGCATATATTTTAATTGGGGGCTTTGTCCTGAGTGGTTGTAACATATATATACAATGCTACCACTGGGTGGCGCTGCAGTAACACATGCGCAAATGCAGCACGTGCCACCAAAACGTCACAGTCTGCGACTTCAGGCAGCTGCCAAGCCTAAAGATGGCATTGCTCAAATAATTGAACAAAGGCAACCTAACCTAAACACATGGCAGCACACAATGGCAGGAGGGGGAGGGAGAGCGAGTGAGTGAGCGGGCCGGGGCCGGGGGTGAGTGGAGCGGGCCGGGGGCCGGGGATCGTGGGGGAGCAGAGCAGAGAGGGCCGGGGATTGGGAGGGAGCGGAGCGGGACAGGGGAGGGAAGCGGAGCGGGATGGGGGGTGGAGCAGGAGCGGGACGGGGGGAGCGGCAGCGGCACGGGGGGGGGGAGAGCGGGAGCAGGATGGGGGGGAGCAGAGCAGGAGCGGGACGGGGAGGGGGTGAGCGAGTGACAGGGGCAAGCGGAGTGGCCGAAAGAGTGGAGCGGCCGGAGACAGCAGCGAGGGGAGGGTGGGGCAGTGGAGCAGCCGAAAGAGCGGATCGGCTGGAGAAAGCGGCTGGCGGGGGGTAGCAGAGCAGAGCGGCCGAAAGAGTGGAGTGGCCGGAAGAGCAGCGAGGGGGCGGGGGTTGGAGGAGCAGAGCGGCCAAAGAGCAGAGAGGCCAGGGAGAGCAACGAGGGGGTGTAGTGGAGCGGAGTGGCCGGGGAGAGCAATGAGGGGGGGTAGCAGAGCGGAGCAGCCAAAAGAGTGTAGCGGCCGAAGAGAGCAGTGGGGGGGAGGGGAGCGGAGCTTGACGCATGGGTGAATGCCCGTTAATGTTGCATTGCTGTACACGTAAAGTGCATGCGCAAAGGCCAACCAGGCGGATTGTCCAAAGATGTACACGTCACGTGATGACGTGATTGGCACATGCGCTAACCAGTCCTGGCAAGCCGGACCGCAGCACATGCGCAGAGAGCAGGAGACCCTCTGCACATGTGTGCACCTTGGCACAGACTGATGTCGTCAGTGGCCGGCTGCGTTGTCAGGAATCACTTTGATATTTAATTGGGGGCTCGTCCACAGTCAAATCATATTTTATTTAGGTGGCTCACGTCTGGGATCAGAAACAGACTAATTTGGAAGGCTCGTGTTTGGAATCATATTAATTTCTCTTGTGTCTGTGATCATATCAATTGGAACCTCGATTGTTGGGCTCTAAATCTAACAGCAATTACGAAGAAATGAACCAGGTCTCTTATATAATAAGGTACAGTCTATATCATAGTAATGGCATTAGCAGTTGCAGCAGAGTTTTTGCGAGAGCAGAGTGTTTCCCTCAGTGACTTGATAACTTTACCTAAGAACAAATTAAAAGAATTGGCGGCAAGATTGGGGTTAGAATTTAAATTAGGTGTCAAAAAAGCAGAGATAATTGACATAATAGCCCAACATCTGGAATTAGAGGAAGAAGAAGTAAAAGAAGAATTCAAGGAACAAGGAAGTAGTGAGTCAGAGGGTGATGCAGTGGTATTGGCTAGGATTCAGTTAGAAATGGAAAAAACTTGAGGCTGAAAAAGAAATGAAAAGGCTTGATTTGGAAAAAGAGGAAAGGGAGAAAGAGAAAGCATTTCAGAGAGAATGTGAAAGAGAAGATATGGAATTTAGGCTAAACGAGATGGAACTAAGACAAAAGGGTTGTCTTATATCCAGGGAGAATTCAGGTCAAGAAGAATCTGAAATTAGCTCAGGTCCCAGCGAAGAGTTGTTTAAATTTATTCAATCCCTCCCTAAGTTCTGAAAAAATACCCAAACAGATGAAATGGTCGAAGGAAGTTGGACACTGCTTATGCAAAGCAGGTTGGTAGTCAGAGCTCGTGATGTTTATGCAATTGTTCCTGAAGAGGCTTCTGCAGATTATGAGATGGTAAAGAAGGCTATTCACGCTGCATATGAACTAGTCCCTGAAACTTACTGTCAGAAGTTTCGGAGTTTACGGAAATTGGCTAGGAAGACATATGAGTGGGTGAAGCAAATTAATTTTGATCTTTGGACGCCGGCGTTAAAGATGGAAACCACATTTGAGAACCTTCAGGAGTTGGTTCTCTGAGAAGAGTTTAAAATTCAATTCCTTCAGTAGTGAGATCTCATGTAAATAAACTGAAAGTTTTGAAAGCTAGGCAAGCAGTGGAAATTGCTGATGATTTTGAGATTGTGAATAAGCCAACCTCTTTTGTCCGTCACCTCCATAAACACGAGGACGGAAAGTGGAAGACTGAAAGGAAGACATAAAGGAACAGCTGGGATTGCCCCAGGATAACCACCTCCAGTCAGAAAGGAAGGTGCTGAGGGTAGAAATGAAGTTTGCAAGCCACAGTGTTATCATTGCTACAAAACAGATCATCTTCGTTCAGAATGCTGGAAATTGCGAGGTAAACCCATTGGACGTGTTGGGATTTGCAAAGCTAGTGCAGAGGTAATGACTCTGACTGAGAGCATAGCAGACCAGGCTACAGCTTTAACAACAGTTTTAAAACCAGATATTAAATTAAAAGAAGTGTAGAGGTTCAGAATAAAATACCCGAAAGTTATAATGAATTTTTGTCAATGGGATTTGGAATGCTTAAAAATGTATGATGTGACCTGTGGAGTGACGGGACTGAATAGACAGTGTGTTTCTCCCACCACAATCAGAATCATAAATTCAGATTGGGGGCTTTGTCCTGAGCGATCATAACATTAGCGAGAAAGACAGACATATTTGGGGATATTGATAGGGAAGCACTCAGGCACAGGGTTAGAGGTAGACAGATTGAGAGAGAGAGAGAGAGAGAAACAGATAGAAACAGAGATGCAGATTTAGTTATTTAAATAAGGAAACAGGTAACTAGATTCAGGGATATATTTAGAAATGGAAACATATAGACGTAGAGAGAGAAGGATCTAAGGAAGGAGAGAGAGATGGAAGCCCATATTCTCCTCGCCCAATATTGCTGTAGGTTCTATGCATACAATATTTACACAAAGCCGGACAGAAAATGTGCCAAATCTGTTGTACAACAAAATGCCTGATGACTGTGTAAGGAAAGCTTTAATCAGACTACCTTAATATCAGTTAATTGTATAAGTTTGTTGATTTAATTTCATATTCCATTAATAGTAACCTGTAACATTTGCCTGTTACGTGTCAGTTAATTTAGATCAGTGACCATTGATGTGTTGAATTGCAACTAACTTTAAAGTTAGGGTTAGTTTAGTATTTTATTTTGGTTCCTGGGACGTGAGTGTCACTAGTAATTAATGTTCATCGTTAATTGTCTTTCAGAAGGTGGTGGGGAGCCACCTTTTTGAACTTTTGCAGCCAAAGCAAGCAAGTCCAGTAGGCAGGCCGTGCAGGGGCAGGACAGGGAGCGTGGAAGGTCTGATAGGCTAAACTACATTTAATTTAATGCAAGAAGCCTTACAGGTAAGGCAGATAAACTCAGAGCATGGATCAGTACATGGGATTGTGATATTATAGCGATTACGGAAACGTGGTTGAGGGATGTGCAGGACTGGCAGCTCAATATTCTGAGGTACCGATCCTTCTGGCATGACAGAGGTGGAGGTAAGAGAGGAGGGGGAGTTGCACTATTGATTAGGGAGGACATCACAGCAGTACTTAGAGAGGATATCCTGGGGGAATGTATAGCGAGGCCATATGGGTGGAATTTAGAAATAAGAAAGGGGTTATCACTTTGATGGGATTATACTATAGGCCCCCCAATAGTCAGAGGGAATTGGAGGAGCATATATGTAGGAAATCACAGATAGATGTAGGAATTTTAGGGTGGTAATAGTAGATGATTTTAACTTCCCTAATATTTACTGGGACTGCGTTAGTGCTAAGGGATCAGATGGGGAAGAATTTGTTAAGTGTGTCCAGGATAGTTTTCTGAAGCAGTATGTGGATGGCCCTACTAGAGAAGGGGCTACACTCGACCTCCTCTTAGGAAATGAGGATGGGCAGATGGTTGTGTGTCTGTGGGGGAGCACTTTGGGACCAGTGACCATAACTCTATTAGCTTCAAGATAGTTATGGAAAAGGATAGGACTGGCCCTCAGGTTGAAGTCCTAAATTGGGGGAAGGCTAATTTCGATGGCATCAGACAGGAATTCTCAAAAGTTGAATGGGAGAGGCTGTTTACAGGTAAAGGGACGTCTGGCAAGTGGGAGGCATTTAAAAGTAAGATAGGAAGAGTTCAGGGCCAACATGTTCCTGTTAGATGGAAGGGCAAGGCTGTCAAGTTTAAGGAACCTTGGCTGACGAGGGATATTGAGGTCTGGTCAGGACAAAGAAGGAGGCATATGTCGGGTATAGGCAGCTGGGATCGAGCGAGTCCGTCGAGGAGTATAGGGGATGTAGGACTACACTTAAGAAGGAAATTAGGCAGGCGAAAAGGGGCCATGAGATTTCCCTGGCAGATACGATAAGGAGTATAAGTATATGAAGAGTAAAAGGGTAGCTAGGGAGAGAGTAGATCCCCTTAAGGATCAGTGTGGCAATCTATGTGTGGAGCCACGGGAAATGGGCGAGGTCATAAATGAATATTTCTCGTCCGTATTTACCGTGGAGAAGGTCATGGAAGCTAGTGAGTTCAAGGGAGGGAACATTGATATCCTGGAGCATATCAACATTACAAAGGAGGAGGTATTGGAGATTTTGAAGCGCATTAAGGTGGCTAAATCCCCAGGGCCTGATCAGGAGTATCCTAGGATGCTTTGGGAAGCAAAGGAGGAGATTGCTGGGGCCCTGGCAGAGATCTTTGTATCATCGTTAGCCACGGGTGAGGTACCGGAAGACTGGAGGAAAGGTCATGTTGTGCCTTTATTTCCGATGGGCAGCAGGGATAAGCCAGGGATCTACAGGCCGGTGAGCCTTACATCAGTGGTGGGAAAGTTATTGGAAGGGATTCTGAGAGATAGGATTTATATGCATCTCGATAGACATGGTCTGATTAGGGATGGCTTTGTGCATGGGGAATCATGTCTCACGAATTTGATTGAGTTTTTTGAGGAGGTGACCAAGAGCAAGGCCTTTGACAAGGTCCCACATGGTAGGCTGGTCCAGAAGGTTCAAACACATGGCATCCAGGGTGAGCTAGCAATTTGGATACAAAATTGGCTTGGTGATCGGAGGCAGAGGGTGGTAGTGTTGGGTTGTTTTTCAGATTGGAGGCCGGTGACCAGTGGTGTGCCGCAGGGATCAGTGCTGGGCCCTCTGTTGTTTGTCATATATATTAATGACTTGGAATTGAATGTAAGGGGCATGATTAGTAAGTTTGCGGATGACACCAAAATTGGTGACAGTGAAGAAGGTTGTCTAAGGTTACAACAGGTTATAGATCAACTGGGAAAGTGGGCAAGAGAGTGGCAAACAGAATTTAACGCAGACAAGTGTGAAGTGATGCATTTTGGGAAGTTAAACCAGGGCAGGACATATATAGTGAATGACAGGGCCCTGGGAAGTGTTCTTGAGCAGAGAAACCTTGGGGTGCAAATACATAGTTCCCTGAAAGTGGCAACACAGGTAGACAGGGTGGTGAAGAAGGTGTATGGCATGCTTGCCTTCATCGGCCGAGGCACTGAGTACAAGAGTTGGGACGTCATGTTACAGTTGTACATAACATTGGTTCGGCCGCATTTGGAGTAATGTGTGCAGTTCTGGTCACCGCACTGTAGGAAAGATGTGATTAAGCTAGAGAGGGTGCAGAAAAGATTCACAAGGATGTTGCCTGGTTTGGAGGGCTTGAGTTATAAAGAGAGATTGGAAAGGCTGGGTCTGTTTTCACTGGAGTGAAGAAGGCTGAGAGGGAACATGATAGAGGTATGTAAAATTATGAGAGGCATAGATAAGGTAGATCTGTTTCCCATGGTCGGGGTGACTAAAACTAGAGGGCATAGAATTAAGGTGAGGGAGGAGGTTTAAAGGGGATCAATGGGGTAAATTTTTCACACAAAGAATAGTGGGTATCTGGAATGAGCTGCCAGAGGAGGTGGTGGAGGCAGGAACAGTAGCAATATTTAAGAGGCATTTGGACAGGTACTTGAATGAGCAAGGCATAGAGGGATATGGAATTAATGCAGGCAGGTGGAATTAGTATAGATAGGCATTATGGTCAGCATGGACACGGTGGGCCGAAGGGCCTGTTTCTATGCTGTACGACTCTGACTCTATGTGGTGTAAGTACAGCAGCAATGCTGTTAGGCAGGGAATTCCAGGATTCTGACCCAGCAACAATGAAGGAATGGCGATATTGTTCCAAGACAAGTTGATGTGTGACATTGAGCAGAACTTGCAGGTTTTGGTTTTCCTATCTGTCTGCTGCCCTTGTTCTTTTAGGTGGTAGAGATTGTGAGTTGGGAAGGTGCTATCGAAGGAGCGTTGGCGAGTTGCTGCAGTATCTCTTGTAGGAGGTAAACACTTCTACCTCTGAGTGCTGGTGATGGAGAGAATGTGAGGTAATGGACGGGGTGCCAATCAAATGGGCTGCTTCATCGTGGGTAATTTCAAGCTTTTTAAGTCTTGTTGGAGCTGCACTTATCCAGGCAACTCGGGGGTATTCCATCACACTCCTGATTTGTGCCTTGTAGATGGTGGACAGGAATTGGAGAGTCAGGAAGTAAGTTAGTCATCACAGAATTCCCAGTCTCTGACCTGCTGTAGTAGCCACAGTATTTATATGGCTGGTCCAGGCAAAATTCTGGTCAATGGTAAGCCCCAGGATACTGATGGTGCAGGATTCATAATGCCATTGAACAACAAGGTGCTGTCTTGTTGATGTTCATTGCTGGGCACTTGTGTGTCACGAATGTTACTTGCCACCTATCAAGCAAGCCTGAATGTCGTCCAGCTCCTGCTGCATGTGGGCACAGACTGCTTCAGTTTCCGAGGAGTTGCCAAAAGATACTGAACACTGTACAATCATCAGCGAACATTACCACTTCAAATTTTATGTTGAAGAGGGCTGGCCTGTGACACTACCTTAGAAACTCCTGCAGGGATGTCATGGGACTGCGGTGATTGTCCTCCAACAACCACAACTACCTTGCTTTGTGCTCAGTATGTCTCCAACCAATGCAGAGAATTCTTCTGGGTTCCCATTGATTTCAGTTTTGCTCAGGGACCTTGATGCCACACTTGGTCAAATGCTGCCATTGTGTCAAGGGCAGTCACTGTCAACTTAACTCTGGAATTCAGTTTTGTTTCATGTTTGGGTTAACGTTCTAATGGGGTTTCATAATTTATGTAAATATAATTAAAAGACAATCCAGTGCAAAGTGATGCATATATTTCAGAGAAATTGAATTAGTTGATAAGTTCTGCAGAGTGAAATATATGTGAAGACACCATCCTCTTTCGAAGTGAAAGATTGGTATGTAATGGTACTGCAGCTAAAGGCCTGCTTGGGTCTGGGAAAAATCCCGGCCCGATCCCGACAGAACCACATCGGACCCGAGCCCGACCCGGCCCAAGTCCTTCTATTTTCTCCCGAGCCCGACCTGACCCGAGCCTGACCCGACCACCGGAATGTTCACTTTCTCCAGTTGACAGCATTCATTTTACATCCATAGTGCACTCACTGTACTTCCTACTTTTGGATGGATGGAATAGAAGGAAGCTGCAGCATGAGTGTGATGACATCATAGAGACACTCACTCACTCACTGCGCAGACTCAGAGTCTGTGGAGTCCGGATGCACGTTTCCCTCCTTGACCTCCCAGACTCCCAGCTCAGGCTTTTCAAATTTTGAGCTTATTTACTCAACTTCCCTTTTCCTCCCAGCAGAGCAAAAGGTAGTACTGTGTGTGTCCGACCCGGACCAGGCCCGACCCGAGCGCGAAAGCCAAACCCGGAAGAGCGACCTCTGGTCCCGTCAGGTTTGGGTCGGGTAGCAGGCCTTTAACTGCAGCAAAGACACACTTATAATTAGAGATTCTCTTGGTGAATAGTAATCCGATGTAACAAGATTGAAACTATCTATAATACAACAATGCAGCTGAATTGTATGAAAAAACTTGTTATTGATAAGCAATAAGGTTAAAATTGTCTGTATATGAAGTTATGTTATGCATTTTAGTTTTAGTTTAGAGATACAGCACTGAAACAGGCCCTTCGGCCCACCGAGTCTGTGCCGACCATCAACCACCCATTTATACCAATCCTACACTAATTTCATATTCCTACCACATCCCCTCCTGTCCCTATATTTCCCTACCACCTACCTATACTAGGGGCAATTGCTAATGGCTAATTTACCTATCATCCTGCAAGTCTTTGGCATGTGGGAGGAAACTGGAGCACCCGGAGGAAACCCACGCAGACACAGGGAGAACTTGCAAACTCCACACAGTACCCAGAATTGAAACCGGGTCGCTGGAGCTGTGAGGCTGCGGTGCTAACCACTGCGCCACTGTGCCGCCACTGCTGAGGCTTTCCGAAAGTCGGATCAACCGATATCCACCATTGGGCCGAAGGGCCTGTTTCGGTGCTGTATTCCCTATGATTCCTTGAAACGGCATTGTGTTTGAGTTCCCGACTTAACCCACAAGGTTTTCTCATCAATCCTGCTTTGAAGTGTATGCTTAGGTATGGGATGCGTAATTCCTTGAAACTTGACCTTTAATCTTTAAGAAACTTATTTATTTCGGTAGTTATTAAAAGTATGCCGTAAGGGGATTTGCAGAGTAGATGCTGGGTGTTTTGGGGGCAGAGCAAGTGTCAAGAATTGGAGCTGCAGCCCCAGAATGAAGGGTCGGTCATTTCGGACTGTGATGAGGAGAAATTTCTTCACTCAAAGAATTGTGAATCTTTGGAATTCTCTCCTCCAGAGAGCTGTGGATCCCCCATTGGTGAGAATATTCAAGACACAAATCCACAGATTTTGTTGGATATTCGGGGAATCAAGGGATATAGGATAGTGCGGGACAATACAGTTCAGGTAGGAGATTGGCCATAACCGTGTTGAATGGTGCAGCAGACTCGAAGGGCCGAATGGCCTACTCCTGCTCCTGCCCTTATATTAAGTACACACCTAATATCTCTAACATTTTCTGAATGCATAGTGGGAGCAACAACTTCAAATGAAATCATTTTTCTTAATATTGTGTGTTTTACCTGCGTATCATTTCCTGCCATTCTGCTGTGCAGAGCACCTGACATAAAGAACACCTCTCAAATGGAAATCAGGTAGTTGTTCAGGAAAGGCAGCTATATGGATAGTCGTAGAAAAGAAGCTGTAATATCATGATAGCTTGTGTTTTGACCATTTTGTAACCTTGTTTTATTTAATCTTTAATTGTTCTACAATGAGCCGATCTTCTCTAACTGTTACACCAAATGATGTAAACTATCATATTTTCCCCAGCATTACTACTGGAACAAACGGGCTTCTCCTTGGGAATTTTCCATCTGATGTGTTTGGGGGAGGAGGTATATTTACACAGGGATGCCAGATAGACCAGACTGAAGGAGCGATGCTCTCTGCCCCACCCACTGGTATCTGGTGTGTTGTATTCACACACAGAAGTGAAAATATCTCACTTTTACAAATGATTAGTGCTGATGGAAGTTAGTTTTTTTTTTCTCAAATGAAGCTGGGACAACTGACCCAATGGTATTGCTAACATATACGGACACCTACTCATAGTTTTAGATGCTTCTCTTAAGGTTTCAGTGACATTGTGATGCTGCATAAAATAAGACATGTCAAGATGACTGACTGTTGCTTTTCCCTAACTGGCCTCACCAGTCAAATTCCACCAAACGGTTTGATAGTCCCTGACCCAACTGCCTGACAAATGTCTTTGCGAATTGGCTTCTTATTGTCTTGGCTCTCAGAGGTGCAGATGCTGAGCTGCTAAAGCATCTGAAGATAGTGTGCATTCTAGCTCAGGCTAGGACATTGAAGAACAATGGTCAGCTGTGACGGAGAACATAGCCCCACATCATCATAGACATGATGCATTTTCACTGTCATGTGACTTATTGGGTATTTTTCATCAATGGACACAAAGGTCACAGAGGGTCACCTCAATTACAGCCGCCACTTGCTTCATCACTTCAGCTGCCATTAAACTATTGAGCAGATGCTTGTCTTCTACATCACTTGGTGGCCAACTCATGGCTGCCTCGTGGGTTACCTTTTCCTTTCAAAGCCTCCTGTCTCCTCCTAGTGCCTTAATTCTTCAGCATTGTAAAAAAAAAATCTGAAATTTTGTAGATAACTTCGGAAATGTTCTCTCCCATTACGGCACTGTCTTTAATTGTTCCCATTTCTTTCAATGTGAGAAAAACACTTCCTGCTTCTATTACAAATGTGCCCCGAGACCTGTGTAAATTCCCATCTGGAGTTCTGCTATTAGCAGAATTCATAAAACTGGATGTTAACAACATAATTCCAATTGAATTTCTCCAATAGGCGAACTCTCCAAATACATCAGCTAAACCAAAAGAGGAAATTATATATCAGAGACAGAAAAAAGGTGGATGACAGAAGCTGAGAGATAAATAAAAAGGGAATGAGTTGACTGACAGAAAAAAGATGCACCACAATTAATATATTTTATCAACCTATTAATCCTCTCATTGTGAATCGAATCATTAATTTCTCTTTTCCTATCTTTATTGCAGCTAATTTATTAACAATTATGATTCTCTCCCGTGGAAAATGTGGTCTCTCCAAATGTATCAGTCGTTATATGGTGCCCATGACAACAGCAGATCTACTGGTCCTAATATTTGATGTAATTCTGTATGAGATTAAGGAGATGTATTTCACAAATTCATTTCTGGATTACACCTTCATCTGTAGTCTTACATTCACCTTCAGTTTTATTTCCATTGATTGTTCTGTCTGGTTAACAGTCGCTTTCAGCTTTGATCGCTCTGTATCCATCTGTTACCAGAAACTGAGAAACAAATACTGCACAGAAAAAACTGCACTTGTCGTTATAGCAGCGGTGTGTGCACTTTCCGTTTTACAAAATATTCCATTTTACTTTATAAATGAACCTGGAATAATGATTGATAACATACCATGGTTCTGTGTTGTAAAATCTGCATTCTATATTTTGCCCGTTTGGATGGTTTACTTGTGGCTTGACAGTATTTTAACCCCATTTGCTGCATTTTTCTTAATTTTGTTCTTCAATGCTCTGACCATCAGACACATTGTAGTGACCAATAGAGTCAGGAGGGGATTCCGGGAAAAGAGCAAAGATCCAGAGATAGAGAGCCGCAGAAAGTCCATCATATTACTGCTCGCAATTTCGGGCAGTTTTATCTTGTTATGGATTCTAATCTCCATCTGTCAGATTTCTGTACAATTTACGGAAAATCAATTTGACCAAAGTGATTACAATGACCCTTTCACCATCATGGAACAGACCGGATTCATGCTCCAGCGTTTGAGTTCCTGCACCAACACGGTTATTTATGCTGTCGCACAGACTAAATTCAGAGATGAGTTAAAGAATATTCTTAAATATCCCTTTACCCGGATGATTAAGGTAAATAAATTAAATTAATAGGAATATATTAAGTCCATGACCGCACCAACCCACCCCCGCCCACGCCCCGCCCCTCCGAGCTGACAACTGATCAGAACCGGTTCTCAGTACCAATAACAGGAATGGCTAGGTCGCCTAAAGTTGGCTTTGTTAAATTGCGATAGTTAAATGTTGTCTTTTTGCTAAATGTCCTCCTCTACAGAACACCAACAACACATACAGTTCACAGGCAGATACTGTGGTCATTGAATTTAGAAACAAAAGTGCTAAGTTGCAAACAACGTTTTTTTAAAATGATTTCCTTTCTCCCAATCCTGTATCTCAGTAACTGGGGTTGGGATCACTGAGTAACGATTGGGCTCATATCATACACAATTATCTGCCGTTTAGATTGGATCTGTCCAACCACTCTACAGAGGCATATTGTTCCTGCTGTTTAATATACTACTGAAAATCAAGTTCTCTATTTGCCCTGGCGGAACTGTGGCCAGCAGAGCTGTTAACAGATTTGGAGAGACTCAAAGAGAAATGTGAGGGTAAATGTTTATGTTTACCATTTAAAGCTCTTTACAAAGTCTGACATCATCTCAATGGGTATTTAATGTCCAGAAAGTAAAGGTAAAGAACTAATTTATTCTGTTTACACCAATTTCTAACATCTCAAACATTTACATAAAATCAAGCCAGGTTTGGAAAGAGTTCCGATGAAGGGTCACTGACCCGAAACGTTAACTCTGCTTCTCTTTCCACAGATGCTGCCAGACCTGCTGAGTGGTTCCAGCATTTCTTGTTTTTATTTTGGAAAGAATTAAATGTATAAGGAAAATTTGCGCGGCATTTTTGAAGAATTTACCTTTAATTTTGTCATTGTATACCGTAGGTTCAATTCAGCTTCACTCAAAGAAATACTGTTCTCCCTTTTTTAACAGACTATTGGTCTGATTGTTCAGTTTGCTGCAAGCAGTTTGCTTGATGGATGAACCAGTTCACTCAGTTCAAGAATCTGATTGTTGTGTGATTTGCTCAGCTACATATCTGCTTGGCTGCTTTTTGAATTTTAGTGATAAATTATTTAATTTCACGAAGCTTCGGGCCATTTAATGTCGGCACTTTTCAGATCACAACAAATTGCTCTTGTTGACATACAGAAAGGACAGTGGCAGATTTCCCCAGTGGTGTGCCTTGGGCTGTTGAATCATCTAACATGGAGAATACAGGAAGCCGGGTAGGAGATGGTAAATATCCAAAAGGGATTCTGCCAAATCTATTTTTCAGGCAGTTAAATGGGCATAAATTCAGATGAGTTCATTAGCGGTGTGTTTCTCTTGCTCCAATCGTCCTCTACTCACTAGGCAATCCAACAGCCCCAGCGTAGGAACAGGAAATATATTCTGGAACATTTAAAATATTGTCTTGAACATTTTAACTCCCTTGTTTGATGAGAAAATATTGACAATTTTATTGCAGTAATAAAATATTTACAGCACTTTTACATGAGACATGCAATCTTATTATTTTCCAAAACATGAAACAACTGTAGCTATCTAAGTTACAACCACTGTTTATTTGGTCTATTAAAACTCAGTCACACCGACAATTATACATAAAATAATATAAATGTCGTGTCATTCTGTTACATTACAAAGATAAGGAAAATCCTGGGAAGTCACAGGATAGACAATAAAAATCTAAACCTATTATCAGGTTCTTTTGTGATGAAGTTAAACTGATGCGTTCCTGCCAAGAAGTGAAAATAGTTTTTATGGTCATGATTTTTCTGATCCAAGCTCTCCATAACTTTGAGCTCCTCTCATCAGATCACCACTCTGTCTTTTACCTTGTCCCACTTTGTGTAAATGGAACGGAGATCAATATCGAAGATAGAGAATATAGACTAATTCACGTTCCCTGGACAACACAGAAGGAACCAAATGTAATCTTGAAGAGAAGCAGAGTTAAAGATTTCAAAGATTAATGGAGCATAAAATCTAGAAATAATATAACCCCAGTTTTAAAGTGTTACATTGTGCTCCTATATTTCATGTCTTGTTATAAGTTCTGAACTCTATATTTATCTTGAAATACCTGGAATGTGTAATCGGACGGATTGTAAAACCGGTGTTGAACCTGAACGCCCGTCATTGCACCAGGTGTGTTAGGTTTCAGTCTTGAATGTTTCCTATATATTTTGTGCAGAGATTAATTTAACAATTACTCTCCCACATCCCCCCACTCCAAACCCATTTCCTTCTCATAACGATTCCGGTGAAATTAACTTCAAAGGAATGAGACAAAACAGATCGGTTGTAAAACCTGCTGCCGATTGATTCACAACTGGTCCTTTTCGTCTATGGTCCAGCGCAATTTCATCCGTTACAACCCTGTCTTGCCTGGATTGTCAGTCTGAATTCTTTTTTGTGTTTTTCTGTGCTGCATTTCTCTGCACATCTGTGTCAAAAGCGTTTTGTTTTCTTCATTGGAAAAACTCTCTTCAATATAATACTTGAGAACTGCAACATTTAACCGATTTGGTGTCTATAGTTTTAAACAGATGCCGAACAAGACATTGTGATGACAAAATGTTAACTATGAAACCAAAGGAAAACATGACAATCAACGAGCTGGTTTTCTCCCAGAGTATCTCACCTTTCACCAGTAATTAAACTGAATAGTATGAGATCAATATACTCCCCAACTTTTACCGTCAACTTATAACCTTGAGGGCTTAGGTCTAACTTTTTTGTGAATTTCTTTGCTGAATTTAAATTTTCCCGGGTTTTTAGCACAATTTCTTTCCGTTACCAGAGTTCAGTCAGAACGGAAGACAATGAAGGGAAGCGAGATAATGGGGGAATTGGGGCTGCGAATGAGAAAGGAAGGGCTGGTGGGGAGAGGGAGGATGTTGGGGAGAGGGGCTATCAGTAAAAGAAAAGGGAAAGCGGGTGAAAGAGGGAGGCGAGAGAAAGGAGCTTGGGGATTGAAAATTAGAGATAGGCAGAAAAGGGCACGGGGAAGGGGGTTGGTTTAATGTTATGATGGGTGCAGCGCGAAGAAAGAGCGTTCCGATTAGACTTTAGCTTCAGAACCAAAAAGCAAAGAATCAACCGAACCGTTCACTATAACTGCAATTCATCCCGTTCTCCAGTCCAAGATGGAAATGATCATTCCTCACAGCACCAACCTCTTCAGTTTGTCCTCCTGAGAATCCACTCCTACTCCAGACGCTCGCGTCTCCATGTTGCCTTTCAGTATTTGCAGTGATGTTCACCCACTAGACGCTGGATCTGAGAGCATCAAACACAAAATGTAAAACTTAAATAACTATAATGGTGCCGACCTTCGACTGACGGAGGGTGAGGTGGTTGGGGGGAATGCGGGAGGAATGTGGCTGAGAACCGACAGGGGAAAGTCCAAACTATGCAGCCCAGAAAAGGTGCCCAGTGAGGAACAATTACCACAGGTTATTAATAATAAAGTGAAGAAATCCCTCAGCAACGTGAGTGTTACAATAGGACAATGTCAGAGCAGTAATGATATTAACAGTCATGTATGAGAACAGCCTGCTAAATTACTGATCAGTGAGAGCAGGGACCAGGAACAGGCACACAAGGGAAAATAAACACATATAAATATAAGGAATGGGAATTGGAGCACACCATTCAGTTCACTATAAAATTAAATTTGATGGAGATGAAGAGGTCTTTTCTCAAATTCTCAAATCACTTTTCACCTTTTTGTTCCTACACTAAGTAAATTTGAAATGTAAAATCAGATCAAAATCAGCTCATGGGCTGAATTATCATCAGAAAATCATCCAGGCAGAGCATTTCAAGGTATAAAATCTATTTCTAGGTGAACATTATTTATTCGGTGTATAATCAATGTAAGGTCACATAAAGCTTGTTTCTGTAGGTGTAACATTAGTATAAGATTATAAAGGGGGAGTTTCTGTAGCTACATAATCAGTATCAGATCCTGCAGCGGATGTTTTTGGGAGCGGTACAATCAGTACACGGTCACAGTGAGGATTGTGTCTGTAGCGGTACAATCAGTACAGCATCATCCCGGCTCTACTTTCTGTAGGTTCAAGACTAGACACGGGCAGATCTTGGTGTCTAATCAAAACCGATTGTTCCCTGACAACACAGAGCGATCGCCGGTGTCAACAGTGCGTCCGAACATCTGCCAGCATGAAACGCGTCACCACGTAATGACATCTGACGTAATGGCGTCCGAGTGGTGACGCCCACACCCCAACTGCTCCAGGGCCGTGATTCCCGCCTGATTCCCCCAACTATAAACCCAGTCGCCACCGCACTCGCCACCTCAGTGGCGGCTCCCTGCTGTGGCCATGTACCCGCAGCTCCATCCCGCCGCTCCTCTCTGCTCGCTGCTCCATCCCGCCGCTCCTGACTGCTCGCTGCTCCATCCCGCCGGTCCTGTCTGCTCGCTGTTCCATCTCGCCGCTCCTGACTGCCCGCTGCTCCATCCCGCCGCTCCTGTCTGCTCGCTGTTCCATCTCGCCGCTCCTGACTGCTCGCTGTTCCATCCCGCCGCTCCTGACTGCTCGCTGCTCCATCCCACCGCTCCTGTCTGCTCGCTGCTCCATCCCGCCGCTCCTGACTGCTCGCTGCTCCATCCTGCCGCTCCTGACTGCTCGCTGTTCCATCCCGCCGCTCCTGACTGCTCGTTGCTCCATCCCGCCGCTCCTGACTGCTCGCTGTTCCATTCCGCCACTCCTGTCTGCCCATTGCCCCATCCCTCTGCTCCTGACTGCTCGCTGCTCCATCCCACCGCTCCTGACTGCTCTCTGCTCCATCCCGCCGCTCCTGTCTGCTCGCTGCTCCATCCCGCCGCTCCTGCCTGCTCGCTGCTCCATCCCGCCCTTCCTGTCTGCTCGCTGCTCCATCCCACCGCTCCTGTCTGCTCGCTGCTCCATCCCGCCGCTCCTGACTGCTTGTTGCTCCATCCCGCCGCTCCTGTCTGCTCGTTGCTCCATCCCGCCACTCCTGTCTGCTCGTTGCCCCATCCCGCCGCTCCTGACTGCTCGCTGCTCCATTCTGCCACTCCTGTCTGCCCATTGCCCCATCCCTCCGCTCCTGTCTGCTCGCTGCTCCATCTCGCTGCTCCTGTCTGCTTGCCGCTCCACCCCGCCACTCTCTCCCATGCGCTGCTCGCTTCCTGCCCTCTCTGCTCGTACCCCATTCGCTAGCTGCAGCCACCCTGCTTCTTCTCCAGGTGGCGAAGCGGGGAGCGAGCTGCGGGTGGGAATGGTGAGCAGACGAGCAGGTGGGAGAGGTGGGACTGAGCTGCGGGTGGGAATGGTGAGCAGACGAGCAGGTGGGAGAGGTGGGATTGAGCTGCGGGTGGGAATGGTGAGCAGACGAGCAGGTGGGAGAGGTGGGATTGAGCTGCGGGTGGGAATGGTGAGCAGACGAGCAGGTGGGAGAGGTGGGATTGAGCTGTGGGCAGTTAGAAATGGCAGGATGGAGCAGGAAAGGGAAGCGGCGATGGCCGGAGTGGGCGGCAAGCTGAATACGGCAACTAAGACGGCGATCGTGGGAGGGAGTGAGGTACTGTCAGGGCGGTATACTGGGCAATCGCGGCCATTGAGGGGTGGGTGGGTTTGGGTTCAATTTATTATTGTGTCAAATTGAGCAGCACCGTTTTTATTACCGGCAGCTGCCTGAGACATCACAGACAGTGACGTTTCCATCGATGAGGCTGAATTTACACATGAGCCTGTACTCCGTCACCTAGTGTTTTGTCTTTAACAAGCACAGCCTAATGAGTATGATATAGAGTGGGTCCTTTCCCGACTGTTCTATGAAAAGACATTGACTAAACTCAGCCTGTGTTGCCTGGAGTTTAGAAGAATGAAAGGTGATCAAATTGAAACATAAAAAAAAGGATTAAGAGGCTGGACAGAGTAGATGCTGATGAAATGTTTTTCTTTTTCCCCCTTGCTGCAGAATCTAGAAAACTGGGTCACAATCTCAGTATAAGTGGTGAACCATTTAGTACTGTAATGAAGAGAAATTATTTTCACTCAAATCAGTAAAGTATCAGATGGGGTCCTAAAGGAAGTGGCCCTGGAAATAGTGGATGCATTGGTGGTCATCTTCCAAAATTCTATAGACTCTGGAGCAGTTCCTACAGATTGGAGGGTGGTAAATGTAACCCCACTATTTAAAAACGGAGGCAGAGAAAAAACAGAGAACTACAGACCAGTTAGCCTTACATCAGTAGTGGGGAAAATGCTAGAGTATTATAAAGGATGTGATAGCAGAACACCTGGAAAGCATAAACGGGATTGGGCAAAGTCAGCATGAGTTTATGAAAGGGAAGGTACGTTTAACAATTCTGGAGTTTTTTTGAGGATGTAACTGGCAGAATAGATAAGGAAGAACCGGTGGATTTGGTGGATTTGGATTTTCAGAAGGCTTTTAATAAAGTCCCACATCAGAGGTTAGTGTGCAAAATTAAAGCACATGGGATTCTGGCATGGATTGAGAATTGGTTGACAGACAGGAAACAGAGAGTAGCAATAAACAGGTCTTTTTCCAGGCGACAAGCAGTGACTAATGGGGTACCGCAGGGATCAGTGCTGGGGCCCCAGCTATTCACAATATATATTAATGACTTGGGTGAGGGAAATAAATGTAACATTTCCAAGTTTGTAGACGACACAAAGCTGGGGGCGGGGTGGGGGGGTGCGGGGTGGCGGGGAGGGGAGTGGCGGGGGGAGGATTGTGAGCTGTGAGGAGAATGCAAAGAGGCTCCAATGTGATTTGGACGAGTTGAGTGAGTGGGCAAATGCATGGCAAATGCAGTATAATGTGGATAAATGTGAGGTCATCCACTTTGCTTGTAAAAACAGAAAGGCAGATTATTATCTGAATGATGATAGATTGGGAAAGGGGGACGTACAACGAGACCTGGGTGTCTTTGTACACCAGTCACTGAAAGCAAGCATTCAGGTGCAGCAAGAAATTAGGAAGGCGAATGGTATGTTGGCCTTCATTGCAAGAGGATTTCAGTACAGGAGCAAGGATGTTTACTACAGTTATACAGGGCTTTGGTGAGACCACATCTGGAGTATTGTGTGCAGTTTTGGTCTCCTTATCTTAGGAAGGATGTTCTTGCCTTGGAGGAAGTGCAAAGATTCACAAGGCTGATTCCTAGGTTGGCAGGACTGACATATGAGGAGAGATTGTATCGACTAGGCCTACGTTCACTAGAGTTTAGAAGAATGAGACACAATCTCATAGAAGCCTATAAAATTCCAAGAGGACTAGACAGACTAGATGCAGGGAGGGTGTTCCCAATGGCTGGGGAGTCCAGAACCAGAGATCACAGTCTCAGGATACGGGGTATGCCATTTAGAACCGAGATGAGGAGAACTATCTTCACTCAGGGGGTGGTGAACCTCTGAACTTCTCTACCACAGAAGGCAGTGGAAGTCCAGTCATTAAATATATTCAAGAAGGAGAGAGATATATTTCTCAATGCCAAAGCAGGAGCAGAGTACTGAATTAGACGATCAGCCATGATCTTTTTTGAATGGCAGAGCAGGCCCACAGGGCCGAATGGCCTACTCCTGTTCCTATTTTCTATGTTTCTATGTTTATCAGTAAGTGTTCAATCGGTGGACTGTCATACAGCTTCTACTTTCTGTAGGTGTTAAATCAGTGAAACATTATGCAGAGGATATGTTTTTGTCAGTGCACAACCAGTACAAAAGCATGCAGGGGATTCAGTAATTCGATATAAAGGAAGAAGGAAATTTTATGCACAAGCCATATATTAGACAAAAAATGAGCAAAAATGATGCAAGAGTCACATTCATTAATATCAGTTCAAAAACGTACAGATCGGTTCAATGAAATTTAAATGGGTTGGATTCTATGAGGGTCGCTGATCCAATCAGACGGGCAGTGATTTAGAACATAGGAACACAAGAAACAGGGGCAGGAGTAGGTCATTTGGCCCTTCAAGACTACTGCGCCATTCAATAAGGTCATGTCTCATAACTAACCTTAGGTCCACCTTATCGTAAAATTTCCATATCCTTTATTTCACGTAGTACACAAAAATCTATCGAACTCCATCTTGACTATACTCAACGATTGAGCATCCACAACTCTCCGAGATAGAAGATTCCAAACACTCACAACCTATTGAGTGAAGAAGTTTCTGTTCATCTCAGTCCTAAATGGCTGACCTCTTATTCTGACTCTGTAAACCCATGTTCTACATTGCAGAGCCAGGAGAAGCATTTCCTCCATGTACCCTGTCAAGCCCCTGAATATTTGTATATATTTCAAATAGATCGCCTCTCACCCTTCTGAACTCCAGGGAGTGTAGGCCTAGTCTACTCAAGTTTTCCTCTTTAGATAATTGCCTCACTGCAGAAATCATTCTAGTGAACTTTTTTGCACTCACTACAGAGCAAATATGTCCTTCCTGAGGTAAAGTGAACATAGCTACACAGAAGGAAGCCATTCAGCCTCTCATGTTCGTGCCAGCTGTCTGCCAGATTAACTCACCTCGTCCAACTCCCACACCTTTCCCCACAGCGCTAAAAAGTTCTTCTCTTCAGATCATTGTCCAATTCTCTTTTCAAAGTCATGATTCAATTGCCTACACCACACTCTCAGGCAGTGCGTTCCAGACCCTAAC
Organism: Heterodontus francisci; assembly: GCF_036365525.1. NCBI lineage: Eukaryota > Metazoa > Chordata > Chondrichthyes > Heterodontiformes > Heterodontidae > Heterodontus > Heterodontus francisci. The sequence continues at coordinate 55,973,254 of NC_090399.1, forward strand.
TACTCACTGCATAAACAAGTTTGGTTTTTTTTCTGTCATGTCACAGTTGCTTCTTTTGCCAATTATCTTCAAACTGTTTTCTCTGGTTCTCGATCCTTCTGGCAACAGGAACACTTTCTCCCGATCTATCCTGTCCAGACCCCTCATGATTTTGAGCACTTCCATTAAATCTTCTCTTAATCTTGTCTTCTCCAATTTTCTAATCTGTTCCCATTTACGTACCTGTGCATATGTTTGCAGTCTGCTTTATGCGTCTTGTTTGTTTACTCTCTGTGGGAACAGAATTTTGGGGAACAGAATAATATGGGGACATTTAAGGTGAAATAATTAATCAATCGTGTACTACTAACAAACTAACCTCGGAGCTGCAGAGACAGATTATCAGAATTGACTTCATAGTTTCGGGGCTGCACAGACAGCTTATCAGTAGAAGAAGTATTAACAACCAAAAACTAACAGGACAGCTGCAAGCTGCTTCATAGAAGCCCATTGTATAGCAATCAGCCTAACGGTCCAAGGAGATAGGGGGGATGAGAAACTGCTAGAGGGGAAGGTGACAAGGCATTACCCCAATCAGGCCATGACACCAAGAAACTACAGAGTTTGTAAACCAATTGGGAACATAAAGGGGGTGTCACTGATTTGTATGAAGAACTATAAGAAAGGCTTGATTTCCCTGCTCAGGAAAGGAGAGGAGAGAAGAGCCCAGGTGTTGTTGTTGTTTGCTTTGCTGATGATGTAACCATTTAGTACTGCAATAAAGTTTCTTAAAGCTACAGTCGGACTTCGTCTCTCTTTGTGTAACTACTCGGATCCAACACTCTCACATTCTCTTTTCTCTTTGCTTATCAATGTATAGGCCCTCCTCTGAGGAATTTTGAAATCTTCCCAATCCTCAGGCTTACCACACTTTCTGGCAACATTGCCAGCCTCTTGATTTGATCCAATACCATCTTTATGTTCTCTTGTTAACCACGGTTGGATCACCTTTTCAGTTGGGGATGCGCCTTAAAGGAATGTATATATTTGTTGCAAATTATGTATTCAGTTTTTAAATGCGAGCTCTTGATTTTCTACTGTCATAACTTTTAATGTAATATCCCAATCTCTTTAGCCGACATAATTTGCTTTGTTTAGATTTAAGATGCTAATTTCGAGCTTAACTAAATCATTTCCACTCGGGAGTGGATCACCCATTGCAAGAAGACACTGGAAACAGCAGTGGAGAGCTCTTAAATAGGTTTTATTTTCGAACGTTTGAAACACGATTGAAGTGACTTTTAAAAGATATTTTAAATAATATGACTTTTTATCAATCACTGACTGACTTCTTTGATATTTCAATGGAAAGGATTGACAAAATCGAAGCAAATTTTAAAAGATCTTTAAATGAATATGATTTTTTAATAAATATTTAATGGGCTTATTTGTTGTTTCAATGTGAAAGACTCTTTAGGAAGATTGGACTGACTTTTAAAAAATATATCTGATCTTTTTAAATCCTGATTTCATACTTATGACAAATCATGTGATGGAGAGGACAATTCGAGTGGTGAAATCACATTTCCAGTGACTGGACAGGTCAGGGGCCTCTTTCCAGTCCTCTCCTGTTAAAGTGTAGAGGATTCTGGTGGCCTGTTACACATTGCACAACTTTGCCCTGCAGGAAGGATTAACACTCCACCCCTCAGATGAAATTCCACAGGAAATTGATGAAATGGAGGATCCCCACATGGATGTCTTTGGAGCTGTGCCTCGTGGTCCACATGAGGAAGCCACACCTGCAGTGGCCAAGGCGGCTAGAGAGCAGCTTGTGGCTGATGCTTTGGACGTTAAGAGTAGCATCTTCCCCGTACTGTCTTGTACCGAATATATGGCCAGCAGCAGATAATTCATCACTAGAGTTCTGCTGCCCAGAAGCTGTATCCATTACAGGTGCACCTGCTGGCTCATACTTAGAGTCAGAGTCATTGATGGCATTGAAGAAGGCCATTTGGCCAATCGAGTCCATGCCAGCTCTCTACGGAGTTATCCAGTCTGCCCTCCACGGAGTTATCCAGTCTGTTCCACTCCCAAGCTCAATCCCCATAGCACTGCAAGTCTATTTCTCTGAAGTAGCCATCCAACTTCCTCTTGAAGTCATTGATCATCTCCGTTTCCTCCAGCCTTGTGGGAAGCCAATTCTAGCTGATTACAACCCACTGCATAAAAAAAGTACATCCTCATATTCCCCCCTGAATGTTTTTGTCCAAAACTTGCAAGCTGTGTCCCCTAGTTCTTGTATCATTTGTTAATGGGAACAGTTTTTTGTTGTCTAACCTATCTAAACCTGTCATAATCTTGTACACTTCTATTAAATCTCCCAGCAATCTCCTTTGTTCTAAGGATACCAAACCCAGTTTTTTTCCCCCAAACTATCCTTGTAACTAATGTCCTCCATCCCTGGAACTATTCTGGTAAATCTCCTCTGTAAACTCTCAAGGGCCCTCACATTCTTCCTGATGTGTGATGACCAGAACTGGACGCAGTACTCCAGTTGGGGCCTAACCAGAGCTTTATAAAGGTTCAGTATAACGTCCCTTATTTTGAACTCAATGTATCTATGTATAAAGCCAAAGATCCCATGTGATTTACTAACCATTTTCTCATTATATCCTGCCACCTTCATATGTCTATGCACATGCATCCCCAGGTTCCTCTGTTTCTGCACATTCTTCAGAACTGTGTCATTAATGTTAAATTGCCTTTCCTTATTCCTTGTGCCAAAAAGCATCACCTCACACTTGTCAGTATTACATTCCATCTATCACTCTCTGCCCATTCTGCTCGCACATCTGTGTCCTGTTGCAGGCGGTTCTCCTCACTGTTTGCCTCACCTACAAGTTTGGTGTCGTCAGCAAATGTTGAGATTCTGTATCCCAAGATCCAAGTCATTTAGATATAGCACAAAAAGCAGTGGTCCTAGCACTGACCCTTGGGGAACACCACTGTCTACCATCCTCCAGTCTGACTCGCTTCTGTCCTTACACCATTTTTTTATCCATTTGTACACCAACCCTCATATTCCATGAGCCTCAATTTGGTAACCAGACTTTTATGTGGTACCTTATAAAATGCTTTCTTAAGCTCCATATAAACATCATCCACAGTATTCCCTTCATCAACCTTCTCTGTTACCATCAAATAATTCAACTGGATTAGTCAAGCAGGATCTGTTTTTCACAAATCCATGATGGCTATCCTTAATTAATTCGAACCTCTCCAAGTGCCCATTGATATGCTCCATGATTATTGTTTGTAAAATCTTACCCACCACTGATAGTAAACTAACTGGCCTATAGTTGTTAGGACTGTCCTTATACCCTTTTGTGAATACGTGTGTCACATTTCCCCAATCCTCTGGTACCTCCCCCATATCCAGGGAAAATTGGCAGATTATGGCAAGTCCTTCCACTATCTCCATCCCCATTCCTTTAGCAACCTGCGATGCAAGCCATCTGGCCCAGGTGGCTTAACAACCCTAAGCACAGCCAACAAATTTAGTACCTCGCCCTCTTAATTTTTATCCTATCCATTGCCTCTACTCTCTCTGCTTCTACCGATAACTTTTCAGCCTCCATTTCCTTAGTGAACACTGATAGAAAGTACTCATTAAGTATATTATCCTTGTCCTGCACCTCTAACCACATATTACCCTCTCTGTCTGAATAGGCCCCACTTCTCCTCTTACTACTCGCTTCCTATTTACATGCCAGTAGAGGTTCTTTGGGTTCCATTTTATGTTGACTGCCATTCTATTTTCACACTCTCCCTTTGCCAGTCGTATTTTCCTCTTCACCACCACTCAGCCCCTCCCCCTCCCACCTGTCAGCTTATTTGATATGGCCTGCCTCTCACTTAATGAGTTCTCCGACATGCATCATACACCCTCTTTTTTTGTTTCGTCATTTCTATCTCCCTGATTAACCAAGCAGCCATATTCTTGGTTCCCCTATCTTTCACCCTTGTCAGAATGTTCCTAGCATGTACCTGAAGCATCTGTTACTTATAGATAAACCATTGTTCTGATACAGCTCTTCCTGCTGTAATTGGTTCCATTCTGCCCAGGCTAGATCCCTTCTCATTGCATTGAAATTATCCCTCTTCCAATCTACCTGATTTTGTTCCTTGATTTTCTGCATTAATAGTCTAAACCTTATGATACGATGATTACTCTTACCTAAGTGTTCCTCCAAGACACTTGGCCTACCTCATTCCCCAGCGGTAGATCCAGCAATCCCTCCTTTCTAGTTGGGCTGAGAACACACTGCTCAAGGAAGTTCTCCTGAACACATTTAAGGAATTTCTCCTTACCCTTTACTCTAAAATTATCTCAATCGATATTTTGGTAATTAAAACCCCCCAATATCACCACTTCATAGCTCTTGCACATGTTTAGTTTAGTTTAGTTTAGAGATACAGCACTGAAACAGGCCCGTCGGCCCACCGAGTCTGTGCCGACCATCAACCACCCATTTATACTAATCCTACACTAATCCCATATTCCTATCACATCCCCACCTGTCCCTATATATTTCCCTACCACCTACCTATACTAGGGGCAATTTATAATGGCCAATTAACCTATCAACCTGCAAGTCTTTGGCATGTGGGAGGAAACCGGAGCACCCGGAGGAAACCCACGCAGACACAGGGAGAACTTGCAAACTCCGCACAGGCAGTACCCAGAATCGAACCCGGGTCTCTGGAACTGTGAGGCTGCGGTGCTAACCACTGCGCCACTGTGCCGCCCATCTCTGTGATTTTCCCACAGATTTGCTCCTCTATCTCTCTCCCATTTTGGAGGTCTATATAATACCCTGAGTAACGTGATCATACCCGTTTTGCTCCTCAACTCTAACCAAACGGTTTCTGCCCTTTCCCCTTCAAGGACATCCTTCTTTTCCAGCACAGCAATGTATTCTCTAATCAGGAGTGCTTCCCAACCTCCCTTTTTTCCCTTCCCTATCTTTTCTGAATACGTTATATGTTAAGTGCTCAGTCCTCATCATTTTAAACCACGTTTCTGTTATTGCTACAACATCATATTCCCCTACTGCTATTTGTGTTTGTAGCTCGCCAATGTCATTTGCCACACGTGTATGTTATACACATGCATTGTAATCCTGTCTTTGCATTTCTTGTAGTCATTCTCTGTCTATTCCCATCTAATACGGAACTACTCCCTTCTCGAGTACTGTCTAACTCTCTCACTCTGACCCGACTTAATACTTTGCTATTTCCCACTTCGGTGCTATCTGTCCCTTCCAGTTCTCTGTGCACCTTGGTGTTCATCTCCAATATTATCTCCTGGTTCCCACATGCCTACCAAGTTAGTTTAAGCCCTCCCCAACAGCACAAGCAACTCACCTGCAAGGAAATATGTGCCAGCTCTGTTCAGGTGCAACCTGTTCACCCTGTACGGGTCCCATCGACTCCAGAACTGGTCCCAGTGTCCCACGAATCATAAGCCCTCCCTCCTGCACCATCTTTCCAGCCACATATTCTTCTGCACTGTCCTCCTATTTCTGCACTCAATTGCATGTGGTACTGGAAGCAATCTGGAGATTACTACTTTTGAGGTCCTCACCCCCTGATAATAACATGTCAACTCCTGTCTGTTTACCTCCAGAGCAGGGTTGTCTAACCTTTTCACATGGGGGCCACATTACAATTCATGTCTTATATAGCGGGCTGGTGAGACAATTTTAGAAAGATAAAGGCATTAAAAATTTATCTTACCGCCATTCAAAACAACAATGTGTATTTTTGTGAAGAAGCTATAAATGAGATGAATTTATTGACTTACTTTCTCACAACTATGTTGGACACTGAGTTCGTGAGATACCTGGCATTTTTATGCTTGCACAAGTAGTCAATGTTTGCCCGCACACTTGCTGTAGTATTCCAGATAGATTTCCATCTGTCAGGAATGATCTCTCTCTTTCTCTCTCACACTGTCTATCTCTCTCACTCTCTGTTGTTCGCCCCCTTCTGTGTCGTCCTCGCTCTCTGTGTCCCCCCTTTCTCTCTCTGTCCCCTTCATCTCTCTGCCCTCTCTTTGCTCTCTCTGCCACTCTCTCTCTTGTTCTGTTCCCACCTCACTCTCTGTCTCTGTTCCCCTCTGTTACTCTACCTCGGTTCCCCTCTGTCACTCTCCTTTGTCTCTCTTTCTATCTCTGTCCTCTTCTTTCTCTGTTCCCTCTCTCTCTGCCTCCCCCACCTCTCCCTGCCCTTCTCTCTCCTCCCCCTCTGTCCCCACCATTTCTCTCCTTCTCCCACCCCCCCCCCCCCCATCCCCCAGTATCTCTCTCACTCTCTCTCTGACAGTTGCAGGGAGCAGGAGTGCTCAGCTCAGCAGCTTTATGGTTGGTCAGATGTTTAAAAATGTACTGTCACTTTCGCTGTTCACAGGTGCTGACATTGGGAACAGGAGTTTCTCAAATTCAGGCAGATTTGAGGTTTTCCGGTGGGCTTCAAAAAACAAGTTGGATCCAACCAGAAAATCCCGAATCGACCCAAAGTTGGAAAACTGTTGTTCCCGATGTCAGCACTTGTCAGCTGTGAAACTGACAGCACGATTTTTTAAAGCCTGTCTGAAAGAAGAAGTCAATGGAAAATTTCTCATTTCTGAAATACATCTGTGGGCCGAATTCTGGCCTGTGTGACGTATGTTAGGCACACTTATCCACAGAGTCTGTCATATTGAGCCAGCATCGTATCCTTCAGTCTGGCAATGAACAACGTCTTCCACAGAAGTCTCAACATGGGTCACATGTGGTTCACGTGTCACTGAAGCCCACGGAGCAAGTATTTGAACTATTGGAGGTCTCTCACCACCCGACAGTTCTGACCGGTCGATCACACATCCCCCAGTAATCCCATGACATCAGCTTTATGGCATTTATTTGTGACTCACTCAGAGCAAGAGAGACCGGGAGTTGGAGAGGTGGAAATCTGAGTATTGTCGCATGATTGCAGACCCCCCACCACGTTAGCATCCTGAAGGTATAACATGGGGACCGGAGTAACAGCATCACTTCGCCTGCCCTCCCACTCAAGATGTACACCCTCCTGCTTGTTTGGATGCAACTCCTTCCCTCCTCCAGCTCAATTAGAGTTTCACTTTCCTCTGTGATCTGTGGCTCAGTGCCTTCTCCAGACCCACTTTCAACACCGTCAGCTGCTGCCACCACCTTCCAATATCTCCAAAGACAGCCATGCATCTGTCAGAAGAAAACATTTGCAATGGTGATGCATATTCATTTGTCACATCACAGAAGCTTGTATGTTCATGTGTGGTTTAAAGATACAGCTAGTGACACTCACCTTGCCTCATTCCAATGTCTACTCGGCCACCAGTCAGTAACATTTTAGAGGGTCTGGGGAGCAGGGAGAGAGTGGGGGTGCGAGAGGGGGTCTGGGGAGTGGGGAGAGAATGGGGGGGAAGAGAGTGGGGGGGAGAGAGGGGGTCTGGGGAGTGGGGAGAGAGTGGGGGGGAGAGAGGGGATCTGGGGAGTGGGGAGAGAGTGGGGGGGAGAGAGTGGGGGGGAGAGAGTGGGGAGAGAGTGGGGGGGAGAGAGGGGGTCTGGGGAGTGGGGAGAGAGTGGGGGGGGAGAGAGTGGGGGGGAGAGAGTGGGGGAGAGAGAGTGGGGAGAGAGTGGGGGGGAGAGAGGGGGTCTGGGGAGTGGGGAGAGAGTGGGGGGGAGAGAGGGGATCTGGGGAGTGGGGAGAGAGTGAGGGGGAGAGAGGGGGTCTGGGGAGTGGGGAGAGAGTGGGGGGGAGAGAGGGGGTCTGGGGAGTGGGGAGAGAGTGGGGGGGAGAGAGGGGGTCTGGGGAGTGGGGAGAGAGTGGGGGGGAGAGAGGGGGTCTGGGGAGTGGGGAGAGAGTGGGGGGGGAGAGAGGGGGTCTGGGGAGTGGGGAGAGAGTGCGGCCAAAGACCTTGCTGGTGGCGGGTGCGCTCTTTTCCCGCTGCCCGCTCCCGACCCCCGGCCCTGGCCCGCTCGCTCCCTCCCCTCCCCTCCCCGGCCCGCTCCCTCCGCGGCCCGCTCGCTCCGCTTCCCTCCCCGGCCCGCTCACTCCCCTTCCCTCCCCGGCCTGCTCGCTTCCTCCCCTCCGACTATTGTGTGCTGCCATGTGTTTAGGTTGCCATCGTGTGATTATTTGAGCAGCGCCATCTTTAATCGTGGCAGCTCCCTGACATCACAGACGGTAACGTTTTAGTGGCAGAGGCTGCATTTGCACATGTGCCATTGCAGTGCCACCTAGTGGTGACATTGTCAGCAAATGCAGCCAGAAAGGTTTGGGCAGGTCTTTTCCTAGTATTTCAGAACCTTTGCCGATAGGCTTCAGGGACTAACTCGAATGGATTTAAGAAAGTAGTTTTAATCTGTTCGTAATCGAAAGAGCTTTCTTCTGGTAACATACCACTCACGGAAAGTGTCTGTGGGTGTCTGAGTGAGAGTGCATATGAGTTTGAGAGTGTGTCTGTCTGTCTGTTGTGTGAGTGACTGTCTTTGTGTGTCAGTGAATGATTGACTGTCGGTCTGTGTGTGTGTGTGTAGCTGTGTATATGTTTAACTCTGTGCATGAGTGTCTATCTGTTTATCTGTGTGTGTAAACATGTGTTTGATTAGCTGTGTATGTGTGTGTGAGAGAGAATGAGTTGTCTGTAAGATTGTGTGGATGTTAGGAACAGAGGAAAAGTCCCTGTACACTGTCCCATCAAACACACCCAGTGCAGGTACAGCACTGGATTGGCTGGGCAATTTGTGGAGCACTTACTGTGTGTAATCAGCTGCACCTGTGGGAGCAGCAGCTCGAGAGGAGAGAACTGAGAGCTGAGAACTAACAAATACAAACTATAACACAAGTGTGGAACTGAGTAAAGGACCTGTGAGTTATTTTGGAGAGGACAGGTTGGATAAACTCGGATTGTTTTTACTGGAACGATGGTGGCGAAGGGGCGACATGATAGAGGTTTACAAAATTATGAGTGGCATGGACAGAGTTGATAGTCAGAAGCTTTTTAGCAGGGTGGAAGAGTCAGTTACTAGGTGACATAGGTTTAAGGTGCGAGGGGCAAGGTTTAGAGGGGATGTGTGAGGCAAGTTTTTTTACACAGAGGGTGGTGAGTGCCTGGAACTTGCTGCCAGGGGAGGTGGTGGAAGCAGGTACAATAACGACATTTAAGAGGCATCTTGACAAATACATGAATATGATGAGAATAGAGGGATACAGACCCCGGAAGTGCAGAAGATTTTAGTTTAGACAGGCATCAAGATCGGCACAGGCTTAGAGGGCTGAATGGCCTGTTCCTGTTCTTTGATTTATTTAGAGATACAGCACTGAAACAGGCCCTTTGGCCCACCAAGACTGTGCCAACCATGAGCCACCCATTTATACTAATCCTACGTTAATCTCATATTCCTACCACATCCCCACCTTCCCTCAATTCCCCTATCTATACTAGGGGCAATTTACCTATCAACCTGCAAGTCTTTGGTTGTAGGAGGAAACCGGAGCACCCGGCAGAAACCCACACAGTCACAGGGAGAACTTGTAAACTCTGCACAGGCAGTACCCAGAATCGAACCCGGGTCGCTGGAGCTGTGAGGCTGCGGTGCTAACCACTGCACCACTTGCTGGTGAATTGTTTTGCTTGGACTGTTGTGGGAGGGAGGAGATGCCGGAAGATCCAGGGGTGGGGCTGAAAGATTCTATAGAGGGCCTCTGTATTTGCTTTTGTGTTTTCCTCCATCTTGCACTAAGGGGCCTCCCTCCCCACCCCAACTGTGTGGCTCGGGACGGCTGGAGCCGCCCGGGTGAAGAAGCTCCCTGTAACAAGAGCAGAAAGGGGAAAGAATCGGGGGTTCCAGCCGACCCCGGTGAAGAACCCTCCCCTGACCAGAAGACTGGACTTTGTGTTCTCTAAAGTAAGGTGCTCCAACCACCAATTGAAGAGAAACATCCTCAGCATCCTCACAACACCCTTCCACCACTCAGCTACCTAATCTCTACTCTCCTCTGCTTTTCCTTTTCACGCGGATTCCCCCTCTACCCCCCACCCCCCCATCATATTGCTTTAGTTTAAAAAACTGTTGTTTGCTTTATTCCTTAGAGGTGTGCATGGCTCTTGGACCCATGGCAAGCCCCTCTTCACCGGTGGCGGGGCCTTCCCGCATGTATGCTGCTGCGGCTGCTGTAGCTGCACCTGTTACCCTGTCACCATTTGCACTAATAACACCAAAGCATGGGGTCAAGAGCTACATCCAACCCAATATGTCAATAGAGGCATGTGTGAGAGCAATGGCTGAGGTTGTCGGCTCTTCAGCCATTGTTGCTGCTCCTAAAAAGTACGGGAAGGCTGTGTTTTTCCAGTTATTTATGCAGCTGGTGTGGGAGGAGGTCACAGATTTCCATTTCAATGTAGAGTTGCAGGGGATGACCTACCGCATCTCTGGACCACGGATGGGGTGTGGTGCCATGTCTGCAAGGGGGTGGGGCATGTTCATAAGAACTGCCCCAACCTCCCGGCTGCCAACTCCACCTCGGCGGCTCAGGGTGGCACCGCTGCACCTCCTTCCACTCCCCCTACACCTCCTAAAGACATCACTCAGTCGGTTCCAGAGGCTGTGTTTTACACCTGAGCCTGGGCTCAGCCCAAGGCCTGCTCCCGTGGAATCCACCTGCCTCAGGGCTGGGCTCAGGCCCAGGGTGACCAGGCAAAAGGAGGGTGCGGAGGCAGAGACCCTTGATGACATGGAGGTCTCTGAGCCTCCGTGCCCTAATGGGAAAAAGAGGAGCAGGCACCCCTCAATGGAGGTAAAGCAGGGTCCTGTGGAGCAGGGCCCATCTGTTGGAGGGGAGCTGTCTCCAGGTTCAGGTCCCCAGGTTCCCCCTGTCACCACCACCATCAAGGCTGCAAAGCCTGGGCAGGAGCTCCCTGGCCCTCAGGATGGAGGGGAGGGGGAAACCCCTGTACATGCAGCCCCTCCTGAAGGAGCAAGTGGAGCCCTGCTTGTGGTGGGGGAGCCTGGGGATGTCTCCCTTTCTGTCACTGGGTCGGGTGTCCTGAATGGACAGGAGGACGAGGCCCCAAAGGGTCGGCCCTCCCAGCCGAAATCCACACTCAACCAGGACATACCCGACCCAGTGATAGTTGAAAATGATGCCCCGTCTGCTGGGCTTGTGGGCGCTGGCGGGGCAGGAGATGGCCTCCTCTCTCCACCTCCGGTCTCGGCTCCGCCTTGATTTCCGGAGTCGGGAACTTCCGTCACCCCTGAACCACTCATTGGCCTGGGGACGGAGATGAAGAGGGTCCTGAACCGTTGGCGCCTACAGGCTCCAGTCTCACAGTAGAACCCAGAGAGGACTCCTCCGCCATCGATCCTGGGTGTGGGATCGTGACAGAGGCGGGACCAGCTGTCTCGGCCGGGATGTCCGTTCCACAGTGTGTGCTGGGTGTGTCGGCCGCTGGTGGCGACGACCTGGAGGAGGATGGCGACTCAATGTGGGGCACGGAGGACAATCTTGATTCCATTGGCAGTGAGGTGGTGGAGTCCCTCGTGCCTCCCACTGAGTCTCCTCTCATCCCCACGGCAGAACTCCGGGATTTTCTCGCAGCATGCAGGGGTTGCCGCAATGCTGGCCCTCGGCCTTGGGTCGAATCTGGTGCTGGTCACTCGGTCCATCCGTACCACCCTCCAGAAAGCGGGGAAGGGCGTGGGCATGAAACTGGTTGAGAGGCGCTGGTTTCAAGCGTTCTTCAATGGGGTGCTGGGGGAGTGAAAGGCCAGGTGCACTTCCACTCCCTACTCACAGTGAGGTGTTGGTGACGGTTTTTAAGTACCTTTAACATGTAGATAACCAAAGCCAGCCTCAACATCAACAGCAGCAGGGGGTCTCACCGTCGATTTCACAATCTGTCAGTCCTCAGGGAAGGGAGATATGCGGTGAGTTTTCTTCAGGATACCCACATCGTTCTGGGAGAACTTCTTTGAAGAAGTGTCCGCTCTCTTGAGCTCCATCAATAGCGGCGAGTGCATCATCCTTGGGGGGGATTTTAACTGTACCCTTGAGGTGGGGGATCGCTCCAGTCCCCAGCGCAGCCAAGCATCAGTGGAGAAGTTGAGGGAACTGCTCAGCTCCCTCAGCTTGGTGGACGTCTGGCGGAATCTCCATGCCGACTCCGGCGCCTTCACGTGGAGGTCTGGAGGAGAAGGGTCCTGAATCGACCACTTCTACTTTTCACAGGCGTACGTCTCCTGCGCCTCGGTGGCCCCGTTGGGCTGGTGCCGTGCTTGGACCACCACATGGTATGGGCGGAGTTCACTCCGCTCAGCACACAGGCGGGGTCTACATACTGGCACTTAACAACTGGCTGCTGGAGGACAAGCGATTCCCGGACTCGTTCCGTTGATTCTGGGCTTACTGGAGAAGGAAGCAGCAGGGCATCCCCTCCTTGAGGCTCTGGTGGGATGTCGACAAGACTCACATCCGTGTCTTCTGTCAGGAGTTCAGGACTACACGAAGGGGTCAACCAAGAGGCGGGAAGCCGAGATCGGGCACTTAGAGAGGGAGCTGCTCGACTTGGACTCGCTGTAGCGGACCCGGCTGTGTGACAGGTGTACAAAGAGAAGAAGGGCTCGCTGAAGGACCTGCAGCTCATAGGGTCCCGAGGCGCGTATGTGAGGTCGCGGATCCAGATCCTTTCTCTCCCTCGATCAGGAGAAGGTGCTCGACAGGGTGGATCATGAATACCTTTCGGGACTCGTCTCGCTTTCGGACTCGGGCGGCATTTTGTGGCCCGGGTCCAACTTTTATACGCCGACACAGAGTGTCTGATCAAAGTTAATGGGTCCTTGACGACGCCCTGTCGCTTTGGGAGAGGAGTGCGTCAGGGATGCCCCATGTCCGGCCAATTTTATACCATCTGCGTGGAGCCATTCCTGTGCCTGCTTCGCAGGAGGTTGACGGGTTTGGCACTATGCGGGCCGGCCATGCGGGTCATCCTCTCGTCTTACGCTGATGACGTGCTCCTCACGGTCACAGATCCCGTTGACTTGCGGACGATGCGCGACTGCCAGAAGACCTTTTCTGCCGTGTCCTCCGCAAGGATCAATTGGGAGAAATGTTCCGGACTCCTGGTGGGTCAATGCCGGGTGGACTCCCTGCCGGAGGAGTTGATACCTTTTGCGTGAAGCACCATGCATCTCCTCTATCTGGAAGTCCACCTTAGCTCCACTGAGGAAGCCTGGCCGGCAAACTGGCAGGAGTTGGAGGCGAAAGTTACCACTTGGCTGGGGCGCTGGACAGGACTGCACCAAGTGATTTCCTACAGAGGCCGAGCACTGGTCATAAACCAACTGGTGGCCTCGATGCTGAGGTACTGGTTGGTCACTTTGGTCCCACCCCCTGGATTCGCCACCAAGATCCAGAAGAAGCTCATCGATTTCCTCTGGGGCAAGAGGAAACACTGAGTCTCCCGATCGAAGAGGGCGGCCAGTCGCTGGTGTGTGTCTGCACCCAGGCTGCGACTCTCCACCTTCAGACCCTGCAGAGATACCTGTACGTCGAGCGTCCTCCCAGATGGTGTGCACTGGTGATGTATTTTTTCCACCACTGTCGCTGCTTTCAAGATGACACACAACTCCCGGCACAGACTATTAGCCGCGCCTCTCTGAGGGAGTTGCCTGTCTTTTACTGGGATCTATTCAGAGTCTGGAACATGGTCGCCTCCAGTCAGGGCACTCCCCCGCTGGCGGAGGAGAGCACCTCGGCTGTCTGAGCAGCCGACCCCGGGGACAGACCAACGGGCGGAGGAGTAGCCAAAGCCCTGGGACGCCCCTCTCTGCGGGTGGCGAGGGGCTTGGGAGCAGGGAGCGCTCCTGGCCGAGCTGACCCCCGTTCGGCCGGAACTTCTCATCGGATCCAGGCCCTGAAACCCTTCTCGAGAGCCGGTCCCGCATAACCCGAGTGGCCTCTCGGAAATGCCCTCCGTGCCATTCCAATCAGCGCGGAGGGGTTTCCTGTACGGGCTGCTCCTGCACTCCCTCCACTTCCTCGCACTCGTTAGCCAGCCGGACACGCCCTGGCGATCCGTGTTGCCATCTGGCGGCAAGGGGAATCCCCGATCGAGGTCTCCCTACGTGGGAATCCTCCCCCTTTACATCGGGGACCTGGGATCAAGAGTTCTGCAGAGGGCAGTCCTATGCAATAGACTTTTAAGTAGGTTGACGGACTCCCAAGCCGCTTGTAATTTCTACGGCCTGGACGAGTCCGTGTTCCACGTATATATGGAGTGTGCGAGATTGCAGACCCTCGTTGAGTAATTGAAGGGGCTGCTCCTCAAGTTTTTGGCTGCACTTCAGCCCCACGGTCCTCATCGTTGGGCACCCGGCGCAGAGGGGCATGGGCCGGGAGGAGGATCTCCTTGTTGGTCTGCTCCTGGGCCTGGCCCAGGTGGCAATTCACAGGTCCAGGCTGCAGGCCGTCGGGGGTCCATCCTCCCTGATTGCCTGCCCATCTTCCATGGTTACGTTCACGCCCGGGTGTCCCTGGAGATTGAGCATGTGGTGTCCGCCGGTACGCTTGAGGCCGTCCGTGACCGGTGGGCACCGCAGGGACTGGAGTGCATTGTTGATGTCGAGAATGGCATTTTAATTTGAGTTTTTGTTTATTTATTCAATTTTAATAAAGTTATTTTCAAAATATGTATATAAAGGGTGCCTGAGGAATAAAGGCCCCCTCCACATAAAATATATAAAAGGGGCCTGGGGTATAAAGGCCACCTTTAAAAAAAAAACTGGGTTAGATACAGAGTAAAGCTCCCTCTACACTGCCCCATCAATGTGCCTCACCCTTCGAGAACATCCATATAACACAACAGTGCGGATATTTCTGCTGGTGTTTGCGGAACGAAGTCACAAATTTTGTGCCGATTTTGAGCTACTTCTCCTACCCTGTGGACCCGTGTTTGGAGCAAGGTTTAAATTGTCTGCTCCACATTCACAGGGCCCCCTCACGAACAACAGAGAGAGGGGCCTTCTAAAAAAAAGAAAAAGAACGGGATTGGCTGGAGTGTTTGGAGCACTTCTTGTGTGAAATTAGTCAAACCAGCTGCACCTGAGCAGGTTGTGGGAGCTGGAACTGGAGAGGAGAGCGCAGAGTGGAGAGAGCAGAGTGGAGAGAGCAGAGTGGAGAGAGCAGAGTGGAGAGAGCAGAGTAGAGAGAGCAGAGTGGAGAGAGCAGAGTGGAGAGAGCAGAGTGGAGAGAGCAGGGGAGAGAGAGCAGAGTGGAGAGAGCAGAGTGGAGAGAGCAGAGTGGAGAGAGCAGTGTAGAGAGAGCAGAGTGGAGAGAGCAGAGTGGAGAGAACAGAGTAGAGAGAGCAGAGTGGAGAGAGCAGAGTGGAGAGAGCAGAGTAGAGAGAGCTGCTTCAACTGTGGAACTGTTGCACTTTACTCAAGGACAAAGGTGGCCTGCAAGTCATTTTGGAAAAAAAAAATGGCTGGACACAGAGTAAAGTTCCCTCCACTCTTTCCCATCAAGCACTCCTGGCATAGGTGTAGCATGTGATAGATACAGAATAAATCTCCCTGTACAGTGTTTCATTAAACACTCCCAAAGCAGGTACAGTAGGTATTAGATACAGAATTTAGGCGCCTCTAAACTGCCCTTCAAACACTATGAGGTGAAGAGCAGAGCAAAACTCCCTCTACACTGCCTTATCATCCACTCGCAGGGCAAGCAAAGCAAGGAGTGAGATACAGAGTAAAGTTCCCTCTACACTGGTTATCATACATTCCCGGGCAGGCAAAGCAATGGGTTAAGTAGAGAGTAAAGCTGTCTCTACACTGTCCTCCTATACAACAGTCCATGACATGCACTGCATGGGGAGCTGCAGAGTAAAACACCCTCTACACTGTTTTATCATTCCAGGTCAGGTACAGCACTGATTAGATACAGAGTTACGTACCCTGAACACTGTCCCCAACAAACACTCCCAGAGTAGATACAGCACATGTTAGATACAGATTAACGCTCCCTCTACACTGTGTCTGTTAATCCTTCCAGAGCAGGTGCAGCCCGGGTTAGGTCCAGAGTAAAGCTCCTTCTTCATCGTCCCATCAACCATTCCAGGGGCAGGGATTGTGTTAGTGTTTGTAAGAGTCAAAGAGGACGGAGTCAGTTTGACCAACATTTATCTGGTGACACCTTTGTCTCATCCAGATCGAAATGTTGGACAGACAGTTGGAGAGAGTGATGACACCCTGAGTTCAATGGAGGAGGTGGGGAATGTCATTTATCTTCTTGTGGAAGCTGGCCCCATGCATCCAGCTGGTTAGTGTATATATAATGATCAGGAGAGCAGGGACAATGTCCAGCTTTACATCAGACAATGACAGGAGGCAGTACCCAGAATTGAACCTGGGTCCCTGGAGCTGTGAGACTGCGGTGCTAACCACTGCACCACTGTGCCGCCCCCTGCACCACAGTAACGGATAATATTTGGAGACTGTGCTCCCTGTCTGCGGTGTCGTTATACGGGAGCTCGGGTCGGGGACACGGCCATCACACGATTGGGTTGATCCTGTAACCTGTGCTCCCAATCCAGTGAGACTGGAACAGGAGCAGAGCCTGGTCATGTGACTCTGTAATACCACCAGTGGGCGGGGCCTGAGCTGGCTGCTGTGTGATTGGCTCCTGGCTTCCGTTGTGATGTCACCTGGAGACAGGTTTTAGCCCCTGGTTACAATTCATCAGTTGTAGTTCCCGTGGGCAGGAGCTGGAGTTGGCAGCTGGTCCATCAGACATGGACAGGAGGAGGGATCGTTGGCTGTGATACAGACTCCTATATTCCTCTTCTATGTGTTGGAAATGCTTCTTTCCCAGGTTCAAAGGAGAGGAGGAAAGGGTGGAGCCTCGGACTGCAGTCCCTCCATCACTGGGATTCTCGAAGCTTGTCCTGGGGAAGTGGATGGAGCATTTGTGTCTACAACATGGAGAGACATTGTAATAACAGGGAAATGAGGGGGAGGGGACTAACCCTGCCTCCCAGTTAATGTTTCTCCAGGTGGGAACCATTTGCAAGGGGACATGAGGAAACTGTCAGTAACCCTTGTGGCTGCTCCCCTCTGATCGGGTCTCCTGAGAGGGACTGGCAACAAAGTGAAGCAGCTCTAAAATAGTAAATAGATATTTTCACCCACAGGAATTTATTAGATATGTGGGTGTGAATAAAAACAGCAGTCAGAAGTCTCCAGTCCAAAAATAAGTGACTGATTGCTGTAAAGACAAAGTACAAACACTTTTCACAATCCATGAAACACTAAAACCAGCCTCTCAAACTCTAGAATGGAGCAGATCCCATTCTTTTTTCAGTACAAACATCTTCTCTTCCCTATTATTCCTCTTCCATCCCTGGGGAAAGTTCTGTTTTATTATTCTACATTCAAGTTTTAGATTATTGCCCCAATGATCGATGAGGTTCAATGTTGGATTCTGCACGATATCAGGATGGATCAGGACATCCCTGGAGACTGATGAACCCATCATTATTCTGTCACTTTCTCTTGTACACATACTTCTATAGATACTGAAAGGAACAAAACATTCAATGGGAAAACTATTCAAGACAACAGTCTCATCAAAACGTACATTCAGCCTCTGGAGATATGTTGCTGTATTCTCCAATTCTACATTGGGATTTCCTGTGGTTACTGTTGGAATATTGTAGTTGTGTCACATCAAACCTGAGGAATTTTCCACCTTTGACCTCTTTAAATCTTTTATTTCTGATCATCTTTGAAGACCAGGACTGTCCTTCAGATGCCATGCATTTACTGACAGCACATTTACAGGACTGCACAAGAGACAAGAGAATGATGGGTCTGAAACTCATGTCTTAAACTTAAATAAAGGTAATTACAAGGGTATGAAGACAGAGTTGGCTAAAGTGGACAACTGGGAAAATAACTTAAAAGGTAAGATCCTCGAGAAGTGGGTGCAGATGTAAAGGAGCTATTTCATAACTCTCAACAAAGATACATTTTATTGAGAAAGAAAGACTCTGTGACAAGGATGCACCATCCGTGGATAACTAATGAAGTTAAAGATAGTGTCAAAGTGAAAGAAAAGGCATGCAATGCTGCAAAGATTAGTGATAGGTCAGAAGATTGGGGAAATTTTAGAGACCAGCAGAGGATAATTAAAATAATAATGAAGAGGGAGAAATTAGTCTGAAAGTAAACTAGCAAGAAATATAAAAACAGACAGTAAAAGCTTCTACAAATATATAGAGGAAAGAGTAGCTAAAGTAAGTTTTGGTCCTTTAGAGAATGAGACTGGGGAATTAATAATTGGAAACAAGGAAATGTCAGAGACTTTGAGCAAATATTTTATATCTGTCTTTGCAGTAAAAGACACAAAAAGCAGAAAATGAAGAGGCAAAAAGAACTTAAAACCAACACTATCACAAGAGAAAAAGTACTAGGAAAACTATTGGAACTAAAGGGTGACAAGTCCCCTGGACCTGATGGTTTGCATCCCAGGATCTTAAAACAAGGAGCTGCAGAGACAGTAGATGCATTGGTTGTGATCTTCCAAAATTCTCCAGATTCTGGAACGGTCCCAGCGGATTGGAAAACCACAAATGTAACACATCTATTTAAAAAAGGGGAAGGGGCAACAGAAATCAGGAAACTATAGGCCTGTTAACTGAACATTTGTTCTTGGGAAATTGCTAGAATCCATAATTAAGGAAATAGTAGCAGGACATTTAGTAAATCATAATGCAACATTTAGTAAATCATAATGCAATCAGACAGAGTCAACATCTTTTTATGAAAGGGAAATTGTGTTTGAGAAATTTATTAGAGTTCTTTGAGTATGTAACAAACAGGGTGGATGAAGGGGAACTAGTAGATGTTGTGTATTTGGATTTCCAAAAGGCATTCGATAAGGTGCCACATGAAAGGTCACTGCACAAGAAAAGAGCTCATGGTGTTGGGGGTAATATATTACCATGGATGGAGGATTGGCTCACTAACAGGAAACAGAGAGTCAGGGTAAATGGGGCATTTTCAGGTTGGGAAACTAACTAGTGAAGTGCCACCAGGATCAGTGCTGGGGCCTCAACTATTCAGGATCTACTCAGTGGAATGCTGACATTTATTGCAAGGAGGATAGCGTATAAAAGTAGAGAAGTCTTGCTACACCTGTTCACGGCATTGGTGAGACTGCACCTAGAGTACTGTGTACAGTTTTCATCTCCTTATTTCAGGAGGGATATACTTGCATTGGAAACAGTTCAAAGAAGGTTCACTGGACTGATTCCTGGGATGAAGGGATTGTCTTTTGAGGAAAGGTTGAACAGGTTGTCCTGTACACATTGGAGTTTCGAAGAATGAGAGGTGATCTTATGAAGATTCTGAGGTTGCTTGACAGGGTGGATGCTGAGAAGATGTTTCCCCTCTTGGGGGAATCTCGAACTCGGGTGTTCAGTTTCCAAATAAGTGGTTTTCCTTGTAAGATGGAGATGAGGAGGAATTTCTTCCGTCAGAGGGTTGTTCGTGTTTGGAATTCTCTTCCCCAGCAAGCAGTGGAGGCTGGGTCATTGAATATATTCAAAACTGAGTTAGACAGAGTTTTGACCTCCAAGAGGGTCAAGGGTGATGGGGTCAGGCAGGAAAGTGGAGTTCAGGCCACACTCAGATCAGTCATGACCTTATTGAATGGTGGAGCAGGCTCAAGGGGACAAATGACCAACTCCTTCTCCTATTTCTTGTGATCTTATGAGTGTGATGTCACCACCAAACACATCTTCCCCTCACCTACACTTTCAGTATTCTGAGGAGACCGTTCCTTCTACAACACTCTGGTCCACTACTTAATAACCCCCAATACCCTGTCCACTTCTCACAACAACTTCCCATGTAAGTACAGGAGTTGCAACACCTGCCCTTTTACCTCCTCTTTACTCACCATCCAAGGCCCCGAACACTCCTTGCAATTGAAATAGTGATTTACATGAACTTCTTTCAATGTAGTATACTGCATTTACTGCTCACAATGTGATCTGTTCTTCATTGGGGAGACCAAACACAGATTCAGTCACAACATTACAGAACATCTCTCTTCAATCTGCAGCATGACCCTGAGCTTCTGGTGTCCTAACATTTTAATTCTCCACATTGCTCTCACACTGACCTCTGTCCTTGACCTGCTGCAGTGTTCTAATGAAGCTCAATGTAAGCTCAGGGAACAGCAGATCATCTTTTGACTGGGCAGTTTACAGCCCTCCGGACTCAACACTGAGTTCAGCAATTTCAGAACGTAATCTCTGTCCCCTTTTTGTTTCATTTTCTTTGCATGTTTCGGTCTTAGTTTTGTTTTTCTCCTGTTTTTGATTTCAGACGGCAGCTGTTCATTATTCTGTCATTTACAGCTCCTCTGTCATTGCGTCATAGAGTTATAAAGCACAGAAACATGCCCTTCGGCCCATCATATCCATGCTGGCCATCAAGCACCTAACTATTCTGATCCCATTTTCCAGCACTTGGCCCTTAGCCTTGTATGCTTTGCCATTTCAAGTGCTGATCTCGATACTTCTTAAATGTTGTGATGGTTCCTGCCTCGTCCACCCCTTCAGGCAGTGCCTTCCAGATTCCAAACGCCCTCTGGGTGAAAACATTTTTCCTCAAATCCCCTCTAAACCCCCTGCCCCTTACCTTAAATCTATGCCCCCTACTTATTGACACCTCCACTAAAGGAAAATGTTTCTTCCTATCTATCCTATCAATGCCCCTCATAATTTTGTATGCCTTAACCAGGTCTCCTCCCAGCCTTCTCTGGTCGAATAAAAACAACCCTAGCCTATCCAGTCTCTCTTCCTAGCTGAAATGCTCCAGCCTAGGCAACATCCTGGTGAATCTCCTCTGCACCCTCTCCAGTGCAATCACATCCTTCCTATAGTCTGGCAACCAGAACTGTACACAGTACTCCAGCTGTGGCTTAACCAGCTTTTCATGCAGCTCCATCATAACTGCCCTGCTCTTATATTCTATACATCGGCTAATAAAGGCAAGTATCTCATATGCCTTCCTCACCACCTTATCTACCTGTGCTGCTGCCTTCAGTGATCTATGGACAGGTACAGAAAGGTCCCTCTGACCCTCTGTACTGCCTAGGATCCTGCCATCCATTGTATATTCCCTTGCCTTGTTAGTCCTCCCAAAATGCATCACTTCAAACTTCTCAGGATTAAATTTCATTTGCCACTGCTCTGCCCATCTTCCCAGTCCATCTATATCGTCCTGTTATCTAAGGCTTTCTCCTCACTATTTACGACACCACCAATTTTCATGGCATCTGTGAACTTACTGATCATCCCTCCGATATTCACGTCTGGACATTCATTCTGTTTCTTTACTTGTTCCCATTACAACTTCCTTTGTCCTTGCAACACCAACTCTACTGTCATTTAATGTCTTCCATCTTCTGCCCTATTACAGAACTTCCCTTTTCTTCTTTTTCCACCCTCTCCCCAATTCACCTACTTAAAAACTATTGCACTTCTAATTTTTCCCAGTTCTGATGAAAGGTCATTGACCTGAAACATTCGCTCTGTTTTTCTCTCCACATGTGCTCCCTGACCTGCTGAGTATTTCCGGCATTTTCTGTTTCTATTTTATTAAAGGTGAATTGTATTTAACTAATTTGATTGAGTTTTATTGGTGAGATAACAGAGAGGGTTGATAATGGTAATGTGGTTTATTGGTGTAGATGGTCTTGCAAAAAAGGGTGAATAATGTGACACATAATAGACCTGTCAGCAAAGTTGAAGCCTGTGAAATAAAAGGGACATTGGCAGCATGGATAGTTGGCGGAGTGACAGGGAATGGGCAGATTAAATTTAACACAGAAAAGTGCAAAGTGACACACAGAAGAATGAAGAGAGGCAATGGAAGAAACAGGATACAATTGTAAAGGGGGAGCAGGAGCAGCAGCACCTGGGGGTAAATGTGTACATATTGTTGAAGGTACAGGTCAGGTTGAGAAAGTGGTTACTAAGGTGTAAGTGTTCCTGGGCTGTATAAATAGAGACATAGAGTACAAACACAAAGAGGTTATGGTGAACCTTCATAAAACAAGAGTGAAATACTGTGGATGCTGGAAATCTGGAATGAAAACAGAAAATGCTTGAAACACTTCACAGGTGTGGCAGCATCTAAGGAGAGAGAAACAAAGTTAACATTTCTGACTTTTCATCGGAACCTTTAGAAAACACGGATTCAGCCTCAGCTGGAGTACTGTGTCCAACTGTGGGCATCACAGTGTAGGAGGAATGTCAAGACATTAGAGAGGGTGCAATAATTATTTACTAGAATGGTTCCAAGGCTGAGGGACTCAGTTACATCTATAGATTGGAGAAGCTGAGCTGTTCTGTTTAGAAAAGAGAAAGTTGATAAGAGATTTGATCCAACTGTTGAAAATAATGAGGAGTTTGGACAGAGTAGATAGGGAGAAACCTTTCCCATCGAGAACGAGAGGATACTGATTTAAAGTGGATGGGAAATGAACCAAAGGTAACTTACGGAAAAACGTTTGCAGCCAATAGTTAGGATCTGGAATGCACTGCATGAGAGTGTTGTGGAGGCAGAGTCATTAGTAGCTTTCAAAAGAGAATTGGATAATTATCGAAAGAGAAATCTGTAGACCCAACACAGACACGATGAGCTGAATTACCTCATTCTGTGCTGTACCATTCTGATTCTAAATCGCAGTTTCTACATTCAGCCACAAGGTGGCACACACTCTCCCTAATTTGCATTGCAGAATTACTGAAATGTAACATGTATATTAAACCTCCAGTGGGTGCACCCACACACTTAATAGTAACACAACCTGATAACATGCACCTTGTATATTAAAACATCAGGTGGTGCACACTCACCATTACTGCTGCTGTACACATACTGGGATGCACTGTGCTCAATCAGTGTCCCCTTCCATTCAGCCCTGTGCTTATTCTCACTCCTGCCATCTCTCCGTAGCTGCAAGTCCCTGAATGAGGATATTTCATCATTCTCTGCATTGCTCCTGCTACTTTCCTCAAATCCTCTCTCACTGGATGAAAACAGTGACTCGAGATAAAAGGTTGTTTTTTAGACTGGAGCATGGTAGAAAGTGGTGTCCTGTCAGGGTCAGTGCTAGATCCATTATATTTGTTTGTTATATATGAATATAAATGTCATGGATATTGGAATGCAGAGTAAAATTTGAACATTTGCCAGTGTTATGAAACTTGGAGTTGTGGCAAACAGTGAGGATGAGTCCAATCAACTGGAACAGACAGATCTGGAGTTTCATACATATAGTTCTTTGAAGGCAGCAGGACATATTGAGAAGTAATTATCAATGCTTATGGGATATTGGGCTTCATAAATAGATGTATTGAGGGTAGGGGAGGTGGCGTAGTGGTCATGACACTAGACTAGAAATCCTAAGGCCCAGGCTAATGTTCTGGGAACACGGGTTCAAATCCCACCATGGCAACTGGTGGAATTTAAATACAATTCACCAACCTGGAATTTTAAGAAAAAACTAACTTCAATACTGGTGACCATGAAACCATTGTCGATTGTTGTAAAAACCCATCTGGCTCACTAATGCCCTTCAGGGAAGGAAATCTGCCATCATTAGCCGGTCTGACCTAAATGTGACTCCATACCCACAGCAATGTGGTTGACTCTTTAACACCCTCTGAAATGACCTCGCAAGTCACTCAATTTACCAAACTGCTAGAGAAAAGCCTAAAAGGAATGAAAGTGGACGGACCACCCAGCATCGACCTATACACTGGAAATGACAACGGCACACACAGCCCTGTCGACCCTGCAAAGTCCTCCTTAATAACCTCTGTGAGCTTGTGCTAAAATACCTTAGAGACATTGCCCCAGACACCACCATCACCATCACCATCCCTGGATATGTCCTGTCCCACTGACAGAACAAACCCACCAGAGGTGGCAGCACAGTGGTATACAGTCGGGAGGGGATTGCCTTGGGAGTTCACAACATTGACTCCAGACCCCCAAAAAGTCTCATGGCATCACGTCAAACATGGGCAGGGAAATCTCCTGCTGATTATCACCTACTGCCAAGCACCCCTCGGCTGATGAATCAGTGATTCTCCATGTTGAACACCAACTAGGAGAAGCACTGAGGGTAACAGGACACAAAATGTACTCTGGGTGGGGGCTTCAATGTCCATCACCAAGAGTTGCTCAGTAGCACCGCTATTGACCAAGCTGGTCTCAAGGACAGAGCTGCTAGACTGGGTCTGCGGCAGGTGGTGAGGAAACCAACAAGAGAGAAAAAGCTCCCTGACCTCATCGTCACCAATATACCTGTCGCAATTTTATCTGTCCATGATAGTACTGGTAGGAGTGACCACTGCACAGTTCTTATGGAGACAAAGTCCCATCTTCACATTGAGGATACCCTCCATCGTGTTGTGTGGCACTTTCGAGGCATTTTGTTTAAAAAGTCAAATTCCATCTCCCTTTTGCTGTGTTCAGATTTCTTTTCCCTCTGGAAAAATTATAGATTTGCACGTCAATGTCTTTTAAGTTAAAAATATTCTAAAACACTAAGGAAAGATTACTGACCACATGGAAGTGCATAAGAATGATGAGATTGTAGTTTTAAATAGTGACTTTTTAGAATAATTAATCTGAAGGCGTCTACAGCCCCTGGTTTTCTTGCTGTCCTAAGTGGTTATAAATATCATCTTCATCCAACACTCTAAAATGTTGGTGTAGCATTGTGGGACAGCAGTGCTAGTTGTAGTTCAGTTGATAGCACTCTCGCCTCTGTGTCAAAAGGTTGTAGGTTCAATTTCCACTCCAGTGACTTGAGTGCATAATCCTGGCTGACACTCCACTGCCATACTAAGGGAGTGCTGCACTGTTGAAGTTGCTGTCTTTTAGATGAGATGTTAAACCCTGTCTGCGCTCTCAGCTGAACATAAGATTTGAAGAAGAGCAGCAGTATTCTTCCCAGTATCCTGGCAAATATTTATCCCTTGACCGACATCACTAAAATAGATTAAATGGTCATTATCACATTGCTGTTTGTGGCACCTTGCTGTGCACAAATTGGCCACTGCACTTCCTTCACTACAATTGACCTCACTTCAAAAATACTTCATTGCAGAAAGATTTGGGATGTCCTGAAGTCATGAAAGATGCCATATAAATGCAAGTCTTTTTCTCTTTAATGGGCTGTGCTGTGGGACAGTTTTGCACCCATAATAACCCATATGTTGAGTTTTGATTTCAGTGAGAAGCCAGTTCCTTCCCTATAGGGAGGGTCGGAAGATCAGAGGATGAATCACCCAAAGCAGTTATTTCGTGTCTTCCACAGTAGCTGGTTATATAGCAGGATTTCCAGTGGCCTGGGAGGCATTCCATTCAATTACAATTTATTGTCCATATGGAAGTTCATTTTGGGTACATTGTTCATTCATTAATATATGAATAATAACAAAAAAGTACCCGATCACAAAACGTCTAACTTGATAAAATATAAATGTTAAAAACTGTTTCCACTACTTTAAAATAATCAGTCAATGAGTCCCAACATGAGTGCGTAACCTCATCCATTCATCAAGCTCCTGTTAAAAGTTCTTAGAGAAAGGCACAAGTGAGTTCAAGAACTGATTTGTCCTCCATCTGAGGGATTGCAGCCTTTTCCCTGAACGCATCTAACAGTAATACTGAGACAAGGGATGATTCTCACTGTTCATAACACTCTTTACTTTCATCAAAATTCTTCGAGAGGAGATTTTGTCAAGAAAGATCTACTTGCGAAATACCCTTCTTGCCTGGTTCAACAATCTCTGTACCCTTAAGGAAATCTCCATTCCTAAGACAACAGTACTAGGAGAGACATCCGAAAAGGATAGCAGTCTCAGTACAGCTGGATAGAAGAGTTTTATGATTGTGGGATCTACTCAAAAGGATTTTACCTTTCTGAGGTTGTATAATCCTGTAAATCCCTTGGCCACCACATCGCTACACTGTTCCCCCCCAATTCAACTTATCATCTACTTTGATACCTAGATACCTGTAGCTGGTGACTATTTCAATGTCCACATTGATGAATCTTCATGGGAACAATATCATTAACTGTCTTTTTCCTAAAGTCTAGAATTAGTTCTTTTGTCTTATTTTTGTTCAATTTAAGAGAATTGTCATCACACCATTTTACGAACCTCTCCACCAAGTTCCTGTAGTTTACTTTGTTATTCCTGATGAGGCCCACTAGTACTGTATAATCAGCATACTTCAAAATTTTTGTGTCGTCATGTTCTGATCAACAATCATTCGTGTAAAGGATGAAAAGCAAAGGTGAAAATACACAACCCTGAGGAGATCCAGTATTCGTTAACATGGGATCTGAGTAAATCCCAGAGACTAACACCCATTGGGTCCTGTTGTAAAGAAAATCACTGATCCAAAGTAGGAGAGTAGGATTAACATCAAGGGTTTTCAGTTTCTCAATAAGCTTGAATGGTTGCATGGTATTAAAAGTTGAAGAGAAAACAGAAAAGGTGGTACGAGATAGTTTCCTAAACTATCTGTGTGCTGTTGGATCAAATGGACCAAGGTCAGCACAGCATCGTTCATTGACTAAGGTTGATGTGCAAATTGTAACTGATCGATATGTAAAACAAGAGGATCGAAAAGACGCTTTGGCACAATGCACTTGAAACACTTCATAACTATCAACGTAAGAGCAACTTGTCGGAGCATCAGCTGCTCTTTAAATGAGCTGATGGAAGGTTCAGTGAAAATCTTTGATGAATATAAGGGAAGACAATATGGATTCCTTAAAGAGATAAATTCACCTCAGAAAAAATCTCTCCTGGATCTTAATGCTTAGCAAAAAGCACATTTATGTAGTTGGAAGAGTACACGCCTCACCTTGATAGACAAGTGATTGGTTGATGTTCCAGAGCTTTATGTTTAATAGGATTCTTTTTTTGAATCAAAGAGGTGGAAATAGAATTACCTAAATTTAATCAGTTACCATGGAAGCAATCAATCAATGGAAATTCAAACTCAGCGACAAAGGGCGGCACAGTGGCGCAGTGGTTAGCACCACAGCCTCACAGCTCCAGCGACCCGGGTTCAATTCTGGGTACTGCCTGTGTGGAGTTTGCAAGTTCTCCCTGGGTCTGCATGGGTTTCCTCCGGGTGCTCCGGTTTCCTCCCACATGCCAAAGACTTGCTGGTTGGTAGGTTAATTGGCCATTATAAATTGCCCCTAGTATAGGTAGGTGGGGATGTGGTAGGAATATGGAATTAGTGTAGGATTAGTATAAATGGGTGGTTGATGGTCGGCACAGACTCGGTGAGCCAAAGGGCCTGTTTCAGTGCTGTATCTCTAAACTAAACTAAACTATCACCATGCTGAATGGGATAGATTTCAAACAGATCTCGACAACTAAAAACTGGGAATCGATGCGGCGCTGTGGGCCATCAGCAGCAGCAGAATTGTATTCCACTACAATCTGTAACCTCATATCCCCCACTCTATCATTACTATCAAGACGGGGGACCAGCCCTGGTTTCATGAAGAGAGCAGGAGGGCATGTCAGAAGCAGCACCAGACATACCTCCAAATGAGTTGTCAATCGGGTGAAACTACAAAACAGGACTACTTGCATGCAAAACATCAAAAGCAGCATGCAATAGACCGGACTAAGCAATCGCACAACCAACAGATCAGATCTAAAACAAAAACAAGAAATGCTGGAATCACTCAGCAGGTCTGGCAGCATCTGTGGAAAGAGAAGCAGAGTTAACGTTTCGGGTCAGTGACCCTTCTTCGGAACTGACAAATATTAGAAAAGTCACAGATTATAAGCAAGTGAGGTGGGGGTGGGGCAAGAGATAACAAAGGAGAAGGTGCAGATTGGACCAGGCCACATAGCTGACCAAAAGGTCATGGAGCAAAGACAAACAATATGTTAATGGTGTGTTGAAAGACAAAGCATTAGTACAGATTAGGTGTAAATACACTGAATATTGAACAGCAGCAAGTGCAGATCTAAGCTCTGCAGTCCTACCACATCCAATTGTGAATGGTGGTGGACTATTAAACAACTAACAGGAGGAAGAGGCTCAACAAATATACCCACCCTCCATGATGGGGGAGCCCAGCACATCAGTGTAAAAGACAAGGCTGAAGCATTTGTAATCATCTTCAGCCAGAAGTGCTGAGTGAATGATCCATCGCGGTCTCTTCCTGAGGTCCTCAGCATTACAGATGCCAGTCTTCAGCCAATTTGATTCATTCCATATGATATCCAGAAAGGCTGAAGGCACAGGATACTGCAAAGGCTATGGGCCCTGACAACATTCCGACAATAGTACTGAAGAGTGGTTCTCCAGAACTTGCCATGCTGCTAGCCAGCTTGTTCCAGTACAGCTACAACACTGACACCTACCCGGCAATGTGGGAAATTGCCCAGGTGTGTCTTGTACACAAAAAGCAGGACAAGTACAACCTGGCCAATTACCAGTCTACACTCGATCATCAGCAAAGTGATGGAAGGGATCGTGGACAGTACTATCAAGTGGCACTTACTCAGCAATATCCTGCTCAGTGATGCTCAGTTTGGGTACCACCAGGGCCACTCAGTTCCTGACCTCATTACAGTCTTGGTTCATGCATGGACAAAAGAGCTGAACTCAAGACGTGAGGTGAGAGTGACTGCCCTTGACAGCAAGACAGCATTTGACCGAGTGCCAATGAGCCGTAGTAAAGTTGGAGCCAATGGGAATCGGGGGAAAACACTCCGCTGGTTGGAGTCATACAAAACACAATGGAAGATGTTTGTGGTTGTTGGAGGTCAATCATCTAAGTCTCAGTACGTTGCTGCTGTGTTCCTCAGGGTAGTGTCCAAGGCTCAGCCATCTTCAGCTGCTTCATCAATGACCTTCCCTCCATCATGACGTCAGAAGTGGGGATATTCGCTGATGATTGCACGATGTCCAACACCATTTGCAACTCCTCAAATACTGAAGATGTCCGTGTTCATATGCAGCAAGACCTAGACAACATATAGGCTTGGGTTGATAAGTGGCAAGTAACATTCACGCCACACAAGTGTCAGGCAATGACAAACTCCAACAAGAGAGAAGTTAATCATGTCCCCTTGACATTCAATGGCATTACCATTGCTGAATCCCCCACTTTCAACATCTTGGGGGGGTTACCATTGACCAGAAACAGAACTGGAAAAGCCATAGGTACTGTGGCTGCAAGAGCAGATCATAGGCTGTGAGTTCTGCAGTGAGTAACCCACCTCCTGACTCTGTCTTGTACAGGCTTTGACGAGTCAGGAGGTGGGTTACTCACTGCAGAATTACTCACTGACTCCTCAGAGCCTGTACAAGACAGAGTCAGGAGTGTGATGGAATACTCTCCACTTACCTGGCTGAGTGCAGCTCCAAGAACATACAAGAAGCTCGGCACCATCCAGGTCAAAGCAACCTGCTTGATCAGCACTCCATCCACTGATGCACAGTGGCAGCAGTTTGTACCATCTACAAGATACACTGCAGCAACTCACCAAGGCACGTTCCAAACCCATGACCTCTACCAACTAGAAGGACAAGGACAGCAGATGCATGGAATCACCGCCACCTGCAAGTTCCGCTCCAAGCCACACACCATCCTGACTTGGAACGATATCATTGTTCCTTCACTGTCGCTGGATCAAAATCCTGGAACTCCCTTCCGAAGAGCATTGTGGGTGTATCCCATCTTAAGTATAAAGAAAATGCTGGAAAGTTATGCTGACGCTTTATAAAGCTCTGGTTGGTCCACAAATGAAGTATTGCTTCCAGTTCTCATCATTACACTTTCGGAAGGATGTGATGGTCCTTGAGAGGGTGCAGAGGAGATTTACCAGAATGGTTCCAGTAATGAGGGAATTTAGCCCCATTGCAACTTGAATTGGATGACATAGTCATCATTACTGAGACCTGGATGCAAGACGGTCAGCACTGGGAACTTAAATGTACCAGGTTTTCAGGTCGACAAGAAAGATGGGGAAAATGGTAGAGTGATGATGTAGCCTCACTAATTAAGGATGAAATCACTTCAATGATAAAAGGATATAACTAATGTTAAGAGTGTATTGGAGACTTTTTGGGTGGAATTAAAAAAATAAAAAATGATTTAACACTGTAGTGGGGGTAGCAGCTGGGAAGTGCTAGTTGTATAAATGCAGAGATTGGACACACATGTAACCAAGTCAGAGAGATTTTATTTTGGGATTTTAACTTTCATACAAAATGTGACTTGCAGACCAGCCTAAGCCGGAAATGTAGCAAATTTCTGGTGTATGCCCGGGATAGTTTTCTGCAGCAATATGTCCTAGAATCAACAGAGGGCCATGCCATATTAGATTTCATAATGAGTAATGATCCAGACTTAGTTAACAACCACCGATACGTTTGTATGTATCAAATAGTGATCATAATATTATTGTTGGAAACATGCACGGATTTGGGAGGCAACAACATGTTGAAGGGATTTGAAGAGAAAAGGTTGGTTCACCATGTAGTTTGGAAGAACAGAGGAGTTGAGGATTGGCTGTTGGGGAAGTGCTGACAATAGCTGTTTCGAAAGGGAATGGGCACATGTGAGAAGGGAGTCATTTAGTAACAAATAATATTGGGACAAGGAACAGAAGATGAATGGTTTATTAGTGAGTGGAAATAAGCTCAATGTAGCAGGAGGTGGGTTTCATGGACAAGATGGATTCAAATAGTCTTTGAGGGGAGATACAAGAGAAATTGGTAAAAGCATTCTGTTCACGGCCAGTACAGGGGGATCCAGGAATAGGTTTGGTGAGGTGGGGAAGTGAAGGTGGCTTTCAACAGAAGCAGATGACGGATGTTCTCGAGTTTAGTGGAAAATAACTTCACACACTTGCTGCTGAAGGTGATGGAGGAGGAGATTGTGGGCAGTGGAGATTAAGAAGACTTGGTTATTGGTGGAGAGATGTGGGGGGTTTACTCTGCATTCCAGGATGACATTGGAGAAAGGGATGTTTCGAGGAAAGTGAGGCTAGTTAAATGTAATCCAGCATGATCCAGTTGTCCAGCAGATACATTCAAGTACGTTTCACTGGGACTTGGGTAACAAATATGAGATCAAACCGTGAATGACTGTCGGGAATACCGGCAATGAACAGATGCTTCCCTAATATTAAATCCCATTTTGACCTTTATATGAGAATTCTTTTCTGCAATGTTACCTTTTAAACTATATGAGTTTGTTGTGGAATAAGAAAAGTTTACATGTGCTGATCCAATCGTGAATTGTAATGCATGTTGGAACATGTTTTTTTTATTTTTAGCTTCCTCTCTCCTTTATGGGGAATGAATCTGATGATTTCTGGTGGTGTGCGGTTGCTGCAACTCCACAAATCCTGTAACAAAATTAACACTGGAATATTTCATGTGACTCCATTCCACAGACTTTACCTTTCATTTGCGACAGTAAAATTCAACTTTAATATTTTAGCCAGCCTGCATAATTATACAAAATCTTTTATTTGCTGTTGTCCTGCCCCAAAATATCAAGCATATAACAGCATGAAGACCTGTAAAACTATCAGTCCTGCTTCAAGTTAGTGATGTTGAACATGTAGTTGATATAATTTCCCATTCACTATTAATAAGTATTTCACCCCATTCTTCAGCTCCTCTCTGAATTTCCTCTGTGTCAGTCCATAGATACAAGTGTTTGTGCAGGAACTGAGAAGCTGCAGCATAATCCCAACTTGTTGTGTAATATATATGGGGTCAGTGAAATATTTGTCAGTATAATTAAAGTTCATCACTGGCCAGTTTACCAAATACACAACATACGTCATCCACAATAGTATGAAATTGGCAGAAATAGTGAAAAGCAAAATCATGGATTTCCGCCGAATCTTCATCTCTGGATCATTTTGATTCTCACTGTTACTTCGGAGTTCCCTGCGGTCTCTATTTGCGACTATAATGTGTCTGACAGTTAGAGCATTGAACAATATAATTAAAAGGATTGGGAATAGAGGGGTTATGATGCTGTCAATCCACTCATATACCTTCCACAAAGGAGAAGTGAAATAATCAGCTGATGGAGTAAAATGTCATGCCACATTGTCAATTATAAAGGCTGGTGCAGTAATGTAGTAAAAGGGGATGGTTCTCACACAGCTCACCACAAACACAGTGACGATAACCACTGTCACTGTTTTCTCAGTACTGTATTTTGATTGTTGATTCTGATAGCTGATTGCTACATAACAATCAAAAGTGAAGGTGACAGTAAACCAGACAGAACAGTCTACAGTTACAATGTATATGACACCCATGACAGTACACACCGGAGTCAGAAACAGGAAATTAATTGGAAAATACATGTTATTAATCCTGCGTAATATCTCTTTGGCCTCCTTATCTCAAAAGACAATGGGTAAGCGCCTGGAGGTGGTCAGTGGTTTGTGAAGCAACGCCTGGAGTGGCTATAAATGCCAATTCTAGAGTGACAGGCTCTTCCACAGGTGCTGCAGAGAAATTTGTTTGTCGGGGCTGTTGCACAGTTGGCTCTCCCCTCGCGCCTCTGTCTTTTTTCCTGCCAACTACTAAGTCTCTTCGACTCGCCACATTTTAGCCCCGTCTTTATGGCTGCCCGCCAGCTCTGGCGAACGCTGGCAACTGACCCCCACGACTTGTGATCAATGTCACAGGATTTCATGTCGAGTTTGCAGACGTCTTTAAAGCGGAGACATGGACAGCCGGTGGGTCTGATACCAGTGGCGAGCTCGCTGTACAATGTGTCTTTGGGGATCCCGCCATCTTCCATGCGGCTCACGTGGCCAAGCCATCTCAAGCGCCGCTGACTCAGTAGTGTGTACAAGCTGGGGATGTTGGCCACCTCGAGGACTTCTGTGTTGGAGATACGGTCCTGCCACCTGATGCGAAGGATTCTCCGGAGGCAGCGAGGATGGAATGAATTGAGACGTCGCTCTTGGCTGACATACGTTGTCCAGGCCTCGCTGCCATAGAGCAAGGTACTGAGGACACAGGCCTGATACACTCGGACTTTTGTGTTCCGTGTCAGTGCGCCATCTTCCCACACTCTCTTGGCCAGTCTGGACATAGCAGTGGAAGCCTTTCCCATGCGCTTGTTGATTTCTGCATCTCGAGACAGGTTACTGGTGATAGTTGAGCCTAGGTAGGTGAACTCTTGAACCAATTCCAGAGTGTGGTCACCAATATTGATGGATGGTGCATTTCTGACGTCCTGCCCCATGATGTTCATTTTCTTGAGGCTGATGGTTAGGCCAAATTCATTGCAGGCAGCCGCAAACCTGTCGATGAGACTCTGCAGGCACTCTTCAGTG
This sequence comes from Heterodontus francisci, assembly GCF_036365525.1. Classification (NCBI taxonomy): domain Eukaryota; kingdom Metazoa; phylum Chordata; class Chondrichthyes; order Heterodontiformes; family Heterodontidae; genus Heterodontus; species Heterodontus francisci. Next base: position 56,006,774 of record NC_090399.1, read on the forward strand.
TGAGATTTAAAGCAGCATTGTCAGCAAAGAGGAGTCCCCTGATGAGGACTTTCCGTACTTTGGACTTCGCTCTTAGACAGGCAAGGTTGAACAACCTGCCCCCTGATCTTGTGTGGAGGAAAATTCCTTCTTCAGAGGACTTGAATGCATGTGAAAGCAGCAGGGAGAAGAAAATCCCAAAAAGTGTGGGTGCGAGAACACAGCCCTGTTTCATGCCACTCAGGATAGGAAAGGGCTCTGATGAGGAGCCACCATGTTGAAAAGTGCCTTTCATATTGTCATGGAATGAGGTGATGATACTTAGTAGCTTTGGTGGGCATCCAATCTTTTCTAGTAGTCTGAAGAGACCACGTCTGCTGACGAGGTCAAAGGCTTTGGTGAGATCAATGAAAGCAATGTAGAGGGACATCTGTTGCTCACGGCATTTCTCCTGTATCTGACGAAGGGAGAACAGCATGTCAACGGTCGATCTCTCTGCACGAAAGCCATACTGTGCCTCAGGGTAGATGCACTTGGCCAGCTTCTGGATCCTGTTCAGAGCGACTCTAACAAAGACTTCGATGATAACCACCATCAGATCTGCCACTGCCATAGCCACCCGGTAGTGAGTGATTCATTTGGAGAGACCGCACTTTCCACAGGACAGAACCAGAATTGTCACAATGTTAACTGTGAGAAAGAGAAAAAACATAAGATTTACCTCAATACTGTCTCAAACCAGGTTTTCAAAGGATTATCGAAAGTGGATTAAGGAAGTATTGAAAGATCTATTTTCTAGTTCTGAATTAAATATAATCGTTACTTAAAAACTGTTTACTGATGAGCCGAGAATTCTGCGGCAAATGTGTATCTCGGGTGCTCTGCAAGGGGGCGGGGGGGAGGGGGTCAGTGTCACTGATCGAAGTGCTGGATGAGCAGGGTTTCCAGTGCCCTGTAAGGTTGGGAGTGGGGGGAGGGCTGGGTGTATGCGATGACCAAGTTGTTGGGTCAGATGTTTGTCTGCTCATACTGCTGGTTGAGAGGGTCGACTGTCAGCAAGTGTGGGCACTGAGGGCCATCAGGGATTCTGCCAGGAGAAGTGGTAAAAGCCAGGCTGACAAGGCAGGGTCTCTCAGCATTGACACTGCTTTGTAGGCCCACTGATTCCTTGGCATGGGCCTCATACACACTGTATTTTAGGATCCCTATGAGGCACTGCGGTGCCTCCGATGGAGGGTGTGGCCAAGAGGCAGCTGCACCTGCCTGTGAAGCTCCATGATGAGACCAACAGCAGCCAGATATGCCAAGAAGGGCCCACCTGCATCAGAGAGTGTGCTGGACTTGAATCAGCTACTGCCAAATGTCCAAGAGGCATTGTCAGTGAAGACTGCAGCCCATCACTGACCTATCTTCCCAGCTGCAGGACGAGCTGTTTCATGGACAAGGGATTTGAGGGGGTCAGCCCATACCAGTGGCCCTGAAGATGAGAGTGGTAGTAAACGTCTTTGCATCTTGATCTTTCCAAGGATCCACTGGGCACGTGTGTGGTTTCCCAGGCAGCAGCCCACCATCAAGGAGGTAACACATGTCCTGTTCAAGAGGGCCACTGACTATGTCCGCTAGTGGACCGACCCTGACATTCAGGCAGAGATGGTCATCACTGGATTTCCCCCAGGTATAAGGTGTGATAGATTGCCTGCATGTGGCCATTGAGGCTCCACCAGAGCAGCCAGCCGCCTTCATCAACAAGAAGGGCTTCCATTCCATCAACGTACAACTGGTCTGCGACCAGCGAAAGCATTTGTGCAGGTTTGTACCCGCTTCCCAGGAAACAGCCATGATGCCTACATACTTAGATAAGGAATGAAACCAGACGGACCACCCAGCATTGACCTAGGCACCAGAAACCACAACGGCAAACCCAGTCTTGTCGACCCTGCAAAGTCATATAGAACATAGAACATACAGCACAGAACAGGCCCTTCGGCCCACAATGTTGTGCCGATCCTTTGTCCTCTGTCAAGGACAATTTAATCTATACCCCATCATTCTCCTTTATCCATATACCTATCCAAAAGCCTTTTGAAAGTCCCTAAAGTTTCTGACTCAACAACTTCCCCGGGCAAGGCATTCCATGCCTCGACCACTCTCTGGGTAAAGAACCTTCCCCTGACATCCCCCTTATATCTCCCACCCTTCACCTTAAATTTATGACCCCTTGTAACGCTTTGCTCCACCCGGGGAAAAAGTTTCTGACTGTCTACCCTATCTATTCCCCTGATCATCTTATAAACGTCTATCATGTCACCCCTCATCCTTCTCCTTTCTAATGAGAAGAGGCCTAGAATGTTCAGCCTTTCCTCGTAAGACTTATTCTCCATTCCAGGCAACATCCTGGTAAATCTCCTCTGCACCCTCTCCAAGGCTTCCACATCCTTCCTAAAATGAGGCGACCAGAACTGCACACAGTACTCCAAATGAGGCCTTACCAAGGTCCTGTACAGCTGCATCATCACCTCACAGCTCTTAAATTCAATCCCTCTGCTAATGAACGCTAACACCCCATATGCCTTCTTCACAGCCCTATCCACTTGAGTTGCAACTTTCAATGATCTATGCACATAGACCCCAAGGTCTCTCTGCTCCTCCACATGCCCAAGAACCCTACCGTTAACCCAGTATTTTGCATTCCTGTTTGTCCTTCCAAAATGGACGACCTCACACTTTTCAGGGTTAAACTCCATCTGCCACTTTTCAGCCCAGCACTGCAACCTATCCAAGTCCCTTTGCAGACGACAATAGCCCTCCTCGGTATCCACAACTCCACCAACCTTTGTATCATCTGCAAATTTACTGACCCACCCTTCGACTTCCTCATCCAAGTCGTTAATAAAAATCACTAACAGGAGAGGACCCAGAACTGATCCCTGCGGCACGCCACTGGTAACTGGGCTCCAGGCTGAGTATTTACCATCTAAGACCACTCTCTGCCTTCTATCAGTTAGCCAATTCTTAATCCAACTGGCCACATTCCCCACTATCCCATGCCTCCTGACTTTCTCCATAAGTCTACCATGGGGGACCTTATCAAATGCCTTACTAAAATCCATGTACACCACATCCACTGGTTTACCCTCATCCACTTGCTTGGTCACCTGCTCAAAGAATTCAATCAGGCTTGTGAGGCAAGACCTACCCCTCACAAAACCGTGCTGACTGTCCCGAATCAAGCAGTGTCTTTCCAGATGCTCAGAAATCCTATCCCTCAGCACCTTTTCCATCAACTTGCCTACCACCGAAGTAAGACTAACTGGCCTGTAATTCCCAGGGTTGTTCCTATTCCCTTTCTTGAACAGGGGCACAACATTTGCCACCCTCCAATCACCTGGTACCACCCCCGTCAGCAGAGAAGATGAAAAGATCATTGCCAGCAGCTCTGCAATTTCATCCCTTGCTTCCCATAACATCCTTGGATATACCCCGTCAGGCCCGGGAGACTTGTCTATCTTCAAGTTATTCAAAAACCCCAACACATCTTCCCTCCTAACGAGCACTTCCTCGAGCTTACCAGTCTGTTGCACACCGTCCTCTTCAGTAATACACCCCTTCTCATTCGTAAATACCGAAGAGAAGTACTCATTCAAAACCTCACTTATCTCTTCCGGCTCAACACACAGTCTCCCGCTATTGTCCTTGACCGGACCTATGGTCCCCCTGGTCATCCTCATATTTCTGACATACGCGTAAAAGGCCTTGGGGTTTTCTTTTATCCTACCCGCCAAGCATTTTTCATGCCCTCTCTTAGCTCTCCTAATCCCTTTCTTCAGATCCTTCCTGGCCATCTTGTATCCCTCCAGAGCTATGCCTGTGCCCTTTTTCCTCAACTTTATATACGCATCCTTCTTCTTCCTAACAAGACTCTCAACCTCTCTTGTCAACCACGGTTCCCTCACATGACCATCCCTTCCCTGTCTGACAGGGACATGCTTATCAATGGCCCCTACTATCTGCTCCTTGAAAAAGTTCCACATTTCGACCGTGCCCTTCCCTGCCAGCATATGCTCCCAACTTATGCTCCTCAGTTCCTGCCTGACAGCATCATATCTACCCTTCCCCCAATTGTAAACCTTGCCCTGTTGCACATACCTATCCCTCTCCATTACCACAGTGAATGCTACAGAATTGTGATCACTATCTCCAAAGTGCTCGCCCACCAACAGCTCTATCACTTGCCCTGGTTCATTACCTAGTACCAAATCCAATATTGCCTCCCCTCTGGTCGGGCAGTCTACATACTGAGTCAGAAAAGCTTCCTGGACATACTGCACAAACACTACCCCATCCAAACTATTCGATCTAAAGAGTTGCCAATCAATATTTGGGAAGTTGAAATCCCCCATAATTACTACCCTGTGACTTCTGCTCCTTTCCAAAATCTGTTTCCCAATCTGCTCTTCCACCTCCCTGCTGCTATTGGGGGGCCTATAGAAAACTCCCATCAAGGTGACTGCTCCTTTCCTGTTCCTGACCTCAACCCACAGTGCCTCAGTCGGCAGATCCTCCTCGAAAATTCTTTCAGCAGTTGTTACACTATTTCTAACTAACAATGCCACCCCCCCCACCTCTTTTACCACCATTCCTAATCTTATGAAAACATCTATAACCAGGTACCTCCAAAAACCATTCCTCCCCCTCACCTATCCACGTTTCAGTGATGGCCACAACATCGTAGTCCCAAGTGCCCATCCACGCCTTCAATTCACTCACCTTATTCCTGATGCTTCTTGCGTTGAAGTATACGCACTTTAACCCTTCTCCGTGCCCATCTGTCCTCTGTGACAGTGCTACCTTCCCCAATACCTCACTACACTCTTTGTCTTTCTGAGTGGACCCACTGGTCCCTGGATTACAAGTCCGGTTCCCATCCCCCTCCCAAACTAGTTTAAACCCTCCCGAACAGTACTAGCAAACCTCCCTCCCAGGATATTGGTGCCCCTCTGGTTCAGATGCAGCCCGTCCTGTTTGAACAGGTCCCATCTTCCCCAGAATGCAGTCCAATTATCCAAGAACTGGAAGCCCTCCCTCCTACACCATTCCTGCAGCCACGTGTTCAGCTGTGCTCTCTCCCTATTCCTAGCCTCACTATCACGTGGCGCCGGCAACAAACCAGAGATAACAACTCTGTCCGTCCGAGCTTTCAGCTTCCAGCCTAACTCCCTAAACTCACTTCTAACATCTGTGCCACCCTTCCTTCCTACGTCGTTGGTGCCAATGTGCACCACGACCTCTGGCTGCTCCCCCTCCCCTTTAAGGATCCTGAAGACGCGATAACAAACATCACGGACCCTGGCACCAGGGAGGCAACAAACCATCCGTGCGTCTCGCCTGCGCCCACAGAACCGCCTGTCCGTACTCCTCACCATCGAGTCCCCGATGACTAGTGCTCTCCCATTTTCCCTCCTTCCCTTCTGAGCCACAGTGCAGGACCCCGTGCCAGAGGCCCGGTCACTGCAGCCTGCCCCCGATAGGCCGTCCCCCCCAACAGTATCTAAAACTGTATACTTGTTGTTGAGGGGAACGACCACAGGAGATCCCTGCACTGACCTCTTCCCACCTCTAACTGTTACCCAGCTGCCTTTGATTTGTGGAGTAACGACCTCCGTGTAGCTTCTATCTATCAACCCCTCAGCTTCCCTTACTAACATCTGGATGCTTGTGCCAAAGTTGGGAGAGCTGTCCCACAGACCGACCAAGTAACAGCCTGACATAGTCATACTCACCGAATCATACCTTACAGACAATATCCCACACAGTGCCATCACCATCCCTGCGTATGTCCTGTCCCACCGCCAGGGCAGACCCAGTCAAAGTGGTGGCACAGTGGTATACAGTCAGGAAAGAGTTTCCCTAAGAGTCCTCAACATAGACTCCAGACCCCATGAAGTCTCATGGCATCAGGTCAAACATGGGCAAGGAAACCTCCTGCTGGTTACCACCTGCTGCCCTCCCTCAGCTGATAAATCAGTACTCCTCCATGTTGAACAGCACTTGGAGGAAGCACTGAGGGTGGCAAGAGCACAGAATGTACACTGGGTGGGGAACTTCAAGGGTAGCTCGGGAGCACTACTACTGACAGAGTTGGCCGAGCTTGACTTGTCCTGCAGCATGTGGTGAGGGAACCAACAGGAGGAAAAATGTACTTGACCTCGTCCTCACCAATCTGCCTGCCACAGATGCATCTGCCCATGACAGCATTGATAGGAGTGACCACTGTACAGTCCTTGTGGAGACAAGGTCCTGTCTTCACATTGAGGGTACTATACATCATGTTGTGTGGCACGACCAGTGTGCAAAATGGGATAGATTTCGAACAGATCTAGCAATGCAAAACTGGGCATCCATGAGGCACAATGGATATGAGCAGCAGCAGCAGCAGCATTGTATTCCACCACAATCTGTAACCTCATGGCCTGGCATATCCCCCACTCTACCATTACCATCAAGCCGAGACAGCAACCCTGGTTCAATGCAGGAGGGCATGCTTGGAGCAGCACCAGGCATATCTCAAAATGAGGAGTCAACCTGGTGAAGCTAGAAATCAGGACTACTTGCGTGACAACAGCGTAAGCAGCATGCAATAGACAGAGCTAAGCGATCCCATAACCAATGGATCAGATCAAAACTCTGCAGTCCTGCCACATCCAGTTGTCAATGGTGGTGGATAATTAAACAACTAACTGGAGGAGGTGACTCCACAAATATCCCCACCTTCAATGATGGGTAGTCCAACACATCAGTACAAAAGATAAGGCTGATGCATTTGCACCAATCTTCGGCCAGAATTTTTATGTGGACGATTCATCTCAGCCTCCATCTGAAGTCCCTCACATCACAGATGCAAGTCTTCAGCCAATTTGATTCACTCAATGTGATATCAATAAATGATTGAAGGGACTGAATCTTGCAAATGCTATCGGCCCTGACAACATTGTGGCCATAGGACTGAAGATCTGTGCTGCAGAAATTGCTATGCCTGAGCCAAGCTGCCACAGCGACATCTACCCGGCAACATGGAAATATGCCCAAGTATGTATTTTACACAAAAAGAAGGACAAGTTCAACCTGGCTAATTACCGCCCAGTTGGTTGACTCTCAATCATCAGTAAAGTGATGGAAGGTGTCATCAATAGTGCCATCAATTGGCACTTGCTTAGCAATAACCTGCTCACTGATGCTCAGTTTGGGTTCCGCCATGGCCACTCAGCTCCTGACCTAATTACAGCCTTGGTTCTAACATGGACAAAAGAGCTGAACTCAAGAGATGAGAGTGACTACCCTTGACATCAAGGCAGCACTTGACTGAGGATGGCATCAAGGATCCCTCGTGAAACTGGAGCCAATGGGAATCAGATGGAAAACTCTCCGTTGGATTGGGTCAGACCTATCACAAGGGATGATGGTTGATGTTGTTGGAGGGCAATCATCTCAGCTCCATGTTCCTGTTCCTCAGGATAGTGCCCAATCGTCTTCAGCTGCTTCATCAGTGACCTTCCTTCAATCATAAGGTTAGAATGGGGAGGTTCACTGATGATTACACAATGCTCAGCACCATTTGCAACTCCTCAGATACTGAAGCAGTCCGTGTAGAAAGTATCCAGGCTTGGGCTGAGAAGTGGCAAGTAACATTCACGCCACACAAGTATCAGCCGATGACCATTTCCAACAAGAGAAAATCTAACCATCTCACATTTAATGGAATTTCCATCGCTGAATCCCCCACTATCAACATCCTGGGGGTTACCATTGACCATTGAACTGGAGTAGCCACTAAATAACCTGGCTACAAGAGCAGGTCAGAGGTCAAGAGTCCTGCAGCAAATAACTCACCTCCTGACTCCCCAAGGGATGTCTACAAGGCACAAGTCAGGAGTGTGATGGAATACTCTCCACTTGCCTGGATGGGTGCAGCCCAACAACACTCAAGAAGCTTGACACCATCCAGGACAAACCAGCCCACTTGACTGGCATCCCATCTACAAACATTCACTCCGTCCACCACCGACACACAGTGGCAGCAGTGTGTACCAACTACAAGCTGCACTGCAGTAATGCATCAAGTCTCCTAGGACAGCACCTGAAACCCACGACCTCCACCATCTAGAAGAACAAGGGCAGCAGATGCATGGGAACACCGCCACCTGAAAGTTCCTCTCCAAGCCACACACCATCCTGACCTGGAACTATATCACCGTTCATTCACTGTCATTGTGTCAAAATGCTGGAACTCCCTTCCTAACAGCACTGTGGGTGTACCTGCACCACATGAACTGCAGCAGTTCAAGAAGGCAGCTCAGCATCAACTTCTCAAGGGCAATTTGGGATGGGCAATAAATGCTGGCCTAGCCAGCGATGCCAAAAAAATCCCATGATTAAATGTTTAAAATATTCAAATGAGGGCTGTGCCTACATTGGCATTCCAGTGAGGGGAAGGGTGAAGACAGCAGCTCACAATTAATTTATGATGGAATAATCACATTTGCTTAAAGAAGGTTAATTTCTTGAACAAAAGAATTTATTTGATTCCACACATGTCTAATTTCAATCACCACTGAAACTCCCAGTGTCTCTGGGTGGTTTTCTCTATATGTTTATGAGTGCTTGAACAAGGTGTGAACCCATTGCCAGCAGCTGGGCTGGAGGCAGGCTGCTGATCAGACTGTCACTTGACCTGTGATGACAATGGTGGCCGTCCTCTAACTGCCTGAGGCCTGGAGGTCTCCAGTACAGGACTCTCTTCAGGCATCATGGCTACTGGAACTGGCATCACTGGCAGAGGGACATAGGAGCCCGTGTCCACACTCACAGTGCCCTGAGGGGAGCCCCTAGCTGTGGACGTGAGCCTCTCCTTCTCCCTTTCAAGGCTCACTTGAACCTCCCTGCTGACCAGAATTGAACGAGGAGTTGGAGAAGGCTCCTGGCACCTGGTCCTTCTCTCACCTTTTCACTGCTGCATAGAGCTAATGGCCAAGGCGATGGTGTGTATGTCTCTGTGCACCTACAGTACCTGGCTCTCCATGAGTGTTACCAACCTCTCAATGGAGGAAGCAATATGTTCACATTCTGGAGACATGACAGCACTCATGGTATGGATGGACTCCTCCATCCTCCACTCATAGCTGCACACTGCCTCTTGCAGCTCTGTCAGATGTTACCTTGACTCATTCTGCAGCTCCAACATGCTCTTTGCTGTCGATACCAGAGGCTCGTCTTTCGGTGAATAGATGAATTAGGAGCAGAAGTAGTCCATTCGGCCCCTCTAGCCTGCTCTGCCATTCGATAAAATCATGGCTGAACTGTTTGTGTGTCGACTTCCACAATCCCATTTACCCCAGATAACCTGTGATTCTCTTGCCTAACAAGAATCTGTCGACCCCGCCTTAAAATTATTCAAGACCCCGTCTCCCCCACCTTCTGAGGCAGAGAGTTCCAAAGTCGCACAACCCTCTGAGAGAGAAAAACTGCTCTGGATCGCTGCCCTAAAATTTTAAAACAGTGCCCTCTAGTTCTGGACGCCCCCACTAGAGGAAACATCCTTTTCACATCCACCTTGTCAGGACCATTCAGGATCTTATATGCTTCAATCAAGTCTCCGCTCACTCTTCTAAGCTCCTGTGCTAATAAGCCCAGTCTGTCTAATATTTCCTCATAAGACAACATGCTCTTTGATGGTCTCAATCTAATAAACCTCCACTGAACCACCTCCAACACATTCACATTCTTCCTTCAATAAGGAGACCAAAACTGCACACAGTATTTGAGATATGGTCTCACCAATGCCCTCCATAACTGACGTATGACATCCTTATTTTTAGTCTCAATTCCTCTCGTAATAAAGGATAGCATTCCATTAGCCTTCTTTATTACTTGCTGTACCTGCATACTAACCTTTTGTGACTCATGCATGAGAACATCTAGATCCCTCTGCACCTCAGAATTCTGCAGTCAAAATCTGTTTAAGTAATACTTTGCTTTTTTTATTTTTCCTGCCAAAGTGAAGAACTTCACATTTTCCCACATTATACTCCATCTGCCACAATTTTACCTGCTCACTCTACCTATCTATATCGGTCTGCAAGCTCACGTCCTCTTCGCAACATACTTTCCCAGCTATCTGTGTGTCAGCCTGGGACTCAGCAAGGACCTGGCCATCCAAGGTCCTCTGACTTTCTGAGGCTTCAGCTGTCTCAGCCTCAGCCAGCTGCTCGAGCATGTGTGCAGCACTATCATCAGATTGTGACCCTGATTCTGCAGCCAACCCATTGAGGTGTAAGTATCTGTGCTGGTGGAAGATGCTGGAGCATCATGGAACGGTGCATCCTCTGAGTGCTCCTCCTCCTCAGTGGTTATTGGCTGTCCCACTTCAGGTTGAGTCTTCTGCTGATGTTGATTTGTATGAGAGAACAGAAACATGAGTGGGTTAAGCTGAGCAGATCTCGTCATGCCAATTATACACAATGTGGATTTCCAGAAGTGAACAGTATGTCATTGGAAGCCAATCCTCACTCTTGCATAGAGACTCCAGTCTCTTTATCTGATCTGGAGCTGCCTCCTTGGGTCCCTACTAATTATAATGCTTCTTCCTCTGCTGTCAAGAAATGTCAAAGATATGGGATACCTCCACCAGTCTGGGATGACTCCATCCTGTTCTGGGCCTTCTTTTCCTGAAGTCAAGCATGAAGTACTGCTTAAAAGCAATAACTATTAAAATCCTCACATTACACTGGTAACCCACTTAACAGCCTTCGACATTAAAAATTGCGTATTGATTTCCGATCTATTGTCTGTTCCAATCCTGTGGAGGAGTTTCTTCTGTAAACATTGAAGGGGCTGTTGCTTCAACATTGTCTGTGGTTAAAATTGAAGAAACTTTATTATTTCAATTAAGAATTCACATTGAGAAAACACAGGAATTACTTTATACTTAACTGTTAGCAATGAGTAGAGAACAAATAAGATGAATGGTCACATATAGCTATTCACATTATACTATCTGTTTCACTGTCTTACCAGGAATACCGATGGCTGCAAGAACAGGGTAGTAAATTAGTTCTGATTAGAGATGCAGCACTGAAACAGGCCCTTCGGCCCACCGAGTCTGTGCCGAACATCAACCACCCATTTATACTAATCCTACACTAATCCCATATTCCTACCAAACATCCCCACCTGTCCCTATATTTCCCTACCACCTACCTATACTAGTGACAATTTATAATGGCCAATTTACCTATCAACCTGCAAGTCTTTTGGCTTGTGGGAGGAAACCGGAGCACCCGGAGAAAACCCACGCAGACACAGGCAGTGAATGGGGTCACTGCCTCATGCATGTTAAATAATGATATAATTGAATCCTGTCAAGGTCGTTGGAGTTCTCCTGTGGTTCTTTAAACATAACCAGATGGTTCTTTAAGATTCTGCATTAATTGCTGAAAGGTTAATCTGTTAACTAAAATGGTCTCCTATCCGATACAGAGGCTGGAGGATTGTACTGGTGGTGTAGGGCCTTTGTTCGCAAGAACAATTTGCTTAAAGGATATTGGCAAGTTCCCTTGACCAACCAAGACAAAGAAATTTCTTCTTTGTGACAGCAAATGGTCTGTTCCAATATAATGCCATGTCATTTAGTATGAAAAATGCACCAGCTAACTTTCAAAGCTTAACCATTCAAGTGATTGCTGGGTTGTGTAATTGTGTTGTGTACATCGATGACCTTTTGGTGTACAGCGAGACTTGGAGCGATCATATCAGACATTTGAGCTCTCCGTTTCACAGGCTGGCCAATGCTAACATTGTCATAAACCTGGCAAAGAGCAAGTTTTCTAAGGCCAAGATCACTTATTTAAGACATATCATGTGTCAAGGTCAAGTGTTACTGCAAGAGACCAAAGTTCAGGCAACAATAGATTTTCCTGTACCCAAGGTAAAGAAAGAAGTGTTACTATTTCTGGGTATATGTGTGTTCTACAAGAATTTTATCCCTGATTCCGACATAGTTATCACCCCATTGACAAATTTGTTAAAGGAAAAGGTGAAGTCTGAATAGTCAGATTCATACCAAACAACATTTGAGAAGTCAAAGGCCATTTTGATAAAGAGTCAGTTCTTGCAGCTCTAGATGTCAGTAAAACATTTAAGGGGGCTATCGACACCAGTGATATAGGGGGAGGAGTGATGCTGCTCCAAGATGATAAAGCTGGTATGGAACAGCCCATTAGCGACTTTTCTAGGAAGCATGATAAGCAGAAAAGAAAGTTCTCAAACATTGAGAAAGATGTTTTAGTCTTGCACTGGCTCTTCAACAGTTTGAGGTATATGTACCAATAGTTGGAGGAAGTACTAGTTTATACAGACCACAACCCATTTGTGTTTCTACAAGGAGTTCAGAACAAAGATCCCCATGTTGTTTCCCTGGAATTTGATGTTACAGCCATTTACACTAAAGATTGTGCATGTTAGAGTCATATAGTCATGGAGTTATACTGCACAGAAACAGGCCCTTCGACCCATCGTGTCTGTGATGGCCATCAAACACCTAACTATTGTAATCCCATTTTCCGGCACTTGGCCCGTAGCCTTGCATGCTATGACGTTTCAAGTGCTGATCTAAATACTTCTTCAATGTTGTGAGGGTCCCTGCCTCTACCACCCCTGCAGGAAATGAAAAGCATTGTAAATGATGATGCTCCATCCAGAGTCTAACAAAGGGGTATAAGAGAGAAGGAAGGCTCTGAGTTATGATATTTCCACATTCTCTGGACTAATGCTTTGATTTTTAACACAACTATTATCGCTCCCTTTGCCTTTGTTCCCTGACATCTTTGTCATTTACTCTCTCCTGCCCTCTGCCCTATCACACACCTTCCCTTTTGTTCTACCCCCATTCCCCTTTTCACTCGCTCAAAGCCTATTACTTTTCTAACCTTTATCAGTTTTGCTGAAAGGTCACAGACCTGAAAAGTCAACTCTGTTTCTCTCTCCACAGATGCCACCAGATCTGTTGCGAATTTCCAGCACTTGCTGTTTTTATTTCATATTTCCAGCATCTGCAGTATTTTGCTTTTATTCTCATTATTTTACACATCAGCTCCTGTTAAGGGGATATTCCTGTGGTGGAGTGAAATGTTGACCTGACCGTCATCAGGCACATAGACACAAAACTTTTCCAACATTCATTTTCAAGTTCCGATTGCCTCATTCAACTAACCCGAAGGATAGTGAGTGATAACTCACGACTAGCTTTTGAGTGTCTTCCATCAATTTCAATAATTCAGCAAAGATTTGCTCTGTAAAATGGGGCCTCGGTTCACTATCCATTTGAAAATGTATTTCCTACCCGCACAACACCTCACACCATCAGACTTGGTTTGTTGCCATGGTTATGCTGGTTTTACAGGGGAATGCCTCCATCCATTTGTTAAATGTGTCGATAATGAGCAGACAATCCTGTAATGCTGACAGTTCCCCAGGTGGTGTATAGCAGAGTGTGAATATCATGGGCACTATCGGATCAAATATTCACATGTTGTTCGGTAGTTTAGATTAATGTCATGACTCGGGTTGCCATCTCAGTATATTGTGTGGAATGGAGGATAAATCGATACTGAAGAACATGGTTGTGGAGAATAACAGAAAACCCAGTCATGGACATCCCGTTTATATGGAATGATGAGCTATGGATGTAAATATCAGGAGTGTTTTTGATTGCAGACTTCCGGACTGGATATGCCGTGAAGTTAAGGAGAGGGAGCGGGATTTCATGCGGCTCTCCCTCATACTGCATCATTTGAGGTTACAGAGTGGTGTGTTTTGGAGTAATGGCCAAGTGACTCTCCATTAGCGGCAATGTCCAATGGTTTATTCGAGCAGGAGAGACTGACGTGTCCCCGGGTCTCAGTCGTAAATTCAGTGAACAGTGAGATAACTATAAGGTGAAATAAAAACAAAACTTGCTGGAACCAATCAGCAGGTCTGGCAGCATCTGTGGAAAGAGAAGCAGAGTTAATGTTTCGGGTCATTGCCATCGCTGAATCCCCCACAATCAACATCCTGGGGGTTACCTTTGACCAGAAGTTTCACTGGATCAATCATATAAATACTATGGCTACAATAGCAGGTTTGAGGCTGGAAGTTCTGTGGTGAGTAACTCACCTCTTTTCTCCCCAATGCCTGTCCACCATTTACAAGGCACAAGTCAGGAGTGTGATGGAATACTCTCCACTTTCCTAGATGGGTGCAGCTCCAACGACACTTAAGAAGCTCGAAGCCATCCAGGACAAAATAGCCTGCTTGATTGGCAACTTATCCACCACCTTCAACATTCAATCCCTTCACCACTAACGCACAGTGGCCGCAGTGTTTACCATCCACAAGATGCACTGCAGCAACTTGCCAAGGTTCCTTCCGCAGCACTTTCCAAAACTGCGACTTTTACCAGCTAGAAAAGCAAGGGCAGCAGATGCACAAGAACACCACCACCCGCAAGTTCCCCTCCAAGACACATACCATCCTGACTTGGAACTATGTCGACATTCCTTCATTGTTGTTAGGTCAAAATCCTGGAACTCCCTTCCTAACAACACTGTTAGTGTACGTCCACCCAATGACTCCAATGGTTTAAGAAGGCAGTTCTCCACCACCTGCTCAATGGCAATTGGAGATGGGTAATAAATGCTGGCCTAGCCAGCACCGCCCACATCCCATGAACAAAGAAAAATATCTTCTCCAATTTACTTTCATAATTGAAGTTCCTCATCCCCTGAAACATTCTCTTGAATCTTTTCTGTACTCTCGCCACTGCTTTCACATCCTTCCTCTAGTGCGGCACCCTAACTGGCTGCAACACTACACGTGAGGCTGAACTCGCGTCTTTAACAAGTTCAGCCATTATGTGGTCAGTCTTGCAAGTGGTTGGAGGAATCATTCACACATATACATCCAGGACACTCTCGATGGGGTCCTTCATGACAGGATGGGAATCAAAATGAATAAGAGGCAGTTGACACGAATGAGGGTCGCCCTCATAAGTCAATAACTGTGGTAATAATGTCTTTTTTGCTGTATTAAAATCTCAGTTCAGTAATTTGAAAGTCCACTTTCTTAATCGTTGAGATGAAACTACTGAGCCTCCTGGCGTCATAAGTTACTTTAGTGGTGTGTGTGGTGAGTGTAAAATGATCTGCTGCAAAACTGTGATGTATGTAACGTGGCGGATGACCCAAAACGTGTCCAGCAGGTGACGTTCACGTGCAGAATACCGAGTTTTAATCCCTTTCAGGATCCCTGCCGCAAAAGCAATTTGCTGCAGTCTTCCCACATATTTCTGATAAAGCACAACGGATGGGCTTTGTTCTGTCGATGTGACCTCTATTTGGAATGGCTGAGTAGGGTCAGGCATGATTTAACTCAGAGCTTGCATAAAGACCATTTGAAGTTTTGTTTTGTCTTCAATGTGGCACTCTGTTCAGTCAGACTGGATATCAGAAGTTCATACAGCGGCTTTGCTATCTCGGGAAAGTTAGGGATATAGTTTCACTGATAGCTAACCAAACCTCAAAACGATTAAAGGACGGTTTTAGATTGAGGGAGCGGCAGTCTCGGGATGATTTCTAATTTGTTGGCATGTCGGCCAATTCCCTCCAGACAGATTCAAACTCCAAATAATGTAACTCGTTCTTGAAATAACTGAGCTGAAGCAGATTTACTTTGAGACTCGCCTTAGTCAAAATTGTTAACAGTTGGTCCAGCGATGACAAAGGCCCATCTACAGTCTTGGTTACTAGCAGCAAATCGTCTACATACTGCAACAGGAACTCTGGTCTGAAAAAGAAAATCTTTCAGGGCTGCTGTCAATCGTTTATGAACAATTGTGTGGCCATTGTGGAATGCAGATGTGCAGAAATACTTCGAACCAACTGGTATTTTCTATGGAAGAGTGGGAATTTCTCACACAACAGGGGAACAGGCTGGGATTACGGATTTGAGTTTACAATAGTCGATAGTTAATCTCCAACTGCCATCAGTTTTCTTTCCGGGTCAAATTGGTGAGCTCGCTGTGAAAATACCTGGTCTCACAATGGCCTGATTAATGAGGGGCTGGATCATTTCTCTGATACAGGAGTGACTTTCCGTGGAGATCTAGTATTGTTTGATTAATGGGTGAGGAGGTCTGTTGATGGACTCCTCTCTTTCAATCCGTCCACCGTCAAGTTTGCTGGTTGCAAAAGTAACGAGATGTCTTTGAATCAGCTGATCTATCTGAATATTATCAAGCCTAGGAGGTTCATACACACACGCCTTTTTGACTGCATAGACATATTGAACATCTGAGATTACCATGACATTTTTACTTCCTGATCCGTGACACATACAATTACGGTTATAATCAATAATTGCTCCGTACTGATTTAACACATCAGTTCCCACTATTCCCCTTTCCTGCCGGTATAGTCAGATATACTGGTGATGGCAAAGTGCGGGTCAAGTATCCCAAAAGGAGTTCAGAAGCCTTTCCTGGACACACCAGAGTATCATTCCCGGTAAAACCTGTCAGTGATGTGGACCCTTTCCCACTGCTGTATAGTATTCAGGGTGTGGGGTGTGGATGATCGTGATGACGGAGCTCGTATCAATTAACACAGTCTGTTGCTGGTCCCCCTCAAAAACAACAGAAATTATCGTTCCCCCATCACAGTCATACTGTAACCCCACATCCAACCAGGGGGCAAACCCGCTTCATTGGTGTCTCTTCACAACAGGTGCACTTGGTCAGACAGTATTTGCCGACTGCAGAATGGAATATTGGTCTCCAATAAAGAACATCATCTGTGATAGCTCTTTTCCCTAACATCTGTTTTATCTCCTGATCTAAATTGGGAGAATGTCCCTTTTGCTCCTTTGCGGGAAATTTGCATGGATTTTTACAGACTCGTGCCATGTGTCCCGTTCTTCCAGAATGGAAACAGGATCCATTAACCCCTCTTGGAGCACGTGGGTGTTCGGGTTACTTCGGCCTTTCCGCTGCTGGGACGTTTGGAAAGTGTGAGTGGGGAACCTGCTTCAGAGCCTCCACTGCAGCAGCGGGTTTCTTGGCCTTAGGGGGCTCCTTTGATTGTGCAGCCAGGGAATCTTTAATGGACACCCATACCTTGATGGTATTGGCTTCGCCTTGGTGTCATGGATCGGTCGCTTTGGTCAAAATTGCCAGAGTGCTCCGAACCATTGGATGGAGTTGCTTCAAAAACATATTTTTGAAACTGATTTGATTTTTCTCTCCGTGGATGGTTCGAGGGGCGACAATGTTGGGAACGTTTATTCAAAGAATAGAATCAGTTGGAGAAGGTGCGAGCTGACTCATCTGGGCGTTGCTGAGTCTGATGTATCTTTTCAGTTATATTTACCCCCATAATCCCGAGGACGCATAAAATGTGATCTACCATTTCCGCATTGGTCCATGAATTATAAACATCTGGGCCTGCATTATCCTTTAGAGCCCTTGGACAGGCAGATAAAGGAATTCGCCTAAGGTCCAAATCCTCGAATTCTGAATCACCCCGTCTAAAATCTGCCCAGCGCCTATTTACCTCAAGGGATCATCTCCATCTTGTACTGTTCCCAACTCTCCTACACTTGTACCATGACATTTGCTCTCTCTTACACGTGTACCATGACATTTGCTCTCCCTTACACTTGCACCATGACATTTGCTCTCTCTTACACTTGCACCATGACATTTGCTCTCTCTTACGCTTGCACCATCACATTTGCTCTCTCTTACACTTGCACCATGGCATTTGCTGTCTCTTACACTTGCACCATGACATTTGCTCTCTCTTACGCTTGTACCATGACATTTGCTCTCTCTTACACTTGCACCATGGCATTTGCTCTCCCTTACACTTGTACCATGACATTTGCTCTCTCTCACGCTTGTACCATGACATTTGCTCTCTTACACTTGCACCATGAGGTTTGCTCTCTTACACTTGGACCATGACATTTGCTCTCCCTTACACTTGTACCATGACATTTGCTCTCTCTCACATTTGACCCATGACATTTGCTCTCGCTCACGCTTGTATCTCAGAGGTGATGAGGAGAACGGATTGCTCCTCCTCATGCACCACGTCACCGTTTGGATATTTCACTGTCTTCTTTGATACTGCAGTGACAGAACTGATTCTACGTTCTCTTCAGTGGGAAGGGGAAGCGGGACACGGGACTACTCAGTTAATAAAGAAGGATGTTACTGTGTGTTGTCTGATGAACTACCAGGTTAGGAGGGTACAACAGAAATGGTGAACCTTGGTAACTGAGTGGATTAAAATGACTTCAACAGTCTCTCAGTATGAGGAGTGGTTGGACCAGTCCTGCAACCTCGACATTCAGATGCTCTTCACGCAGTATTTGACAAAAGTATATTCCACGGGAGCTGCATATAAAGGTCCCACAGGATTGCTCCTTCTTCCTCTGAGTAGGGGACAGGTCATCCCTGCGGGTGGTGACGGATCAGGCCATTCCCAGTCAGACACACACGCTCTGGGTCATACTGTCATATATCAGGTATCTCACTTCCCCTGGTAACGGCAGTGACCACAGCCCGCTGTCTACCTAACTGTCAATCTAGTTCACAAATCCATAACTGACACTGAGTATAATCTACCTCCAGCTCTCACTGGTTAATGTATTCTCTAAGGACACCTCCAGCGTCCCCTGGGTCTAACTGAAGCTTTTCATTTTCTGCCTTGCACTCGGCAAGTTCCTGTCTTAGATGTTGTGCTTCAACATCCACTGCCCCAGCAGTCACAATTGAATAGCTCTGCTGTTGTCGCATATCAGCCGTTCTGTCGGTATCTCTTTCTCGGTCGCGAACACGGGTCTACAGACTTAACATCTGCTGATCCATTTGGATACTTAAGGCCTCTAACACCTGACCATTTTGCTCTCTCTGTTTTTCCAGCAACTGCTGTAACTCCTGGATGTTTCAATTCTTTCTCCTGATAATCTTGTCATCTTCCGCGGCACCAAAGTACGTTCCAAATCCCTGAAGGCCCGGAGTCTTCCTGCCCTCAACTTCTTATTTTCCAGTCGTCCTTCAATAAAGGTGATCACTTCCCTAAAAGACACCCTCTTCCTTCCTTCTGTAGTACTCTCCTTGATGAGACAGCATTATTCTTTATTAATAGAGTTCTCCTGTTTATTCTAGTCCTGCCATGGTCGCCCCTGAAAGTGTGAAATCTCTGTTGCGGACAATCACTTCAGGCACGAAATTAACCAATTCAGACAAGTGGATATTTGATTAATAAATCCAGAATGTTTATTGAGAGTAAAACAATATTTAACAATTGAAAGTAAAATTATATTTAACAGACTTGGGAATATAACTTTCCAGCTCTAGTAGGTGAACTTGGTCACAGAGTGAGGAGGTTCTCTTTCTTTGATCCAGATCTCTCCTCAGGTGGAGAACGTGGCTGATGGTCTGTGCCTTTACCTCCGAGCTCTTCCAGTGTCCCTTGTAGACCCCTGTTTTTAACCCCTGAATGACCATCACACCATCTCAGTCAGGCTCTTGTAAAACAATATTTGGTTCTAGTTGTTGCTGGGTAAACTTAATTGTTTTTTCATGATGTCTTCCACTAACTGCATCCTGTGTTCGTTCGAGTACAATGGACTGGTTTGAAACTGTCTCCAAATCTGATCTTATTCATTAAAGCCAGACTTTTGAAAGTCACGATGTACCATCTCTTGGGCTTGATCAGGATCCTAGAAAAGTCCAATATTTCATCACTTTTGGCTGAAACTGCACTGACACAGAAATAGAAAATTACAGTAAGTAAATTTAATAAGCTTTAAATGAAAACCCATTCTATCTAAAATGATTATTGATTCATTAATTATAACTAAATCGAAGTTCATTACTTTTACAATCATCTGTTTTCCTGATGGGTAACTCGTCATCAGTTAACACACAATACAAAATAGCTTCTTAGCAACATCGGAACACAGGAAGATAGGAATAGGAGTAGGCCATTCAGCCCCTCGATCCTGTCCCGCCATTCAATGAGATCTTGGCTGATCCATGGCCTAACTCCATATAACTGCCTTTGGCCCATATCCCTTAATATTTTTTCTTAACAAAAATCTATCTATCTCAGATTTAAAATTAACAACTGTTCTCGCTTCAACTGCTGTTTGTGGGAGTGAGTTCCAAACCTCTACCACCCTTTGCATGAAGAAGTGCTTCCTAATATCTCTGCTGAATGGTCTGGTCCTAATTTATAGACTATGCCCCCTAGTTTTAGAATCTCGAACCAGTGAAAATAGTTTATCTTTATCGAGCCTGTCTTTTCCTGTTAATATCTTGAAGACTTTAATCAGATCACCCCTTAACCTTCTAAATTCTAGCAAAAACAGGTGTAATATGTGTACTTTCGCCTTGTAACTTAACCCCTGTAGTCCAGGTATCAGCTAGAAGGGGACATGAAAAAGTCTTGGCAGGTAGGATTAAGGAAAATCCCAAGGCGTTCTACACTTATGTGAGGAACAAGAGGATGGCCAGAGTGAGGGTAGGGCCGATCAGGGATAGTGGAGGGAACTTGTGCCTGGAGTCGGAGAAGGTAGTGGAGGTCCGAAATGAATACTTTGCTTTAGTATTCACTCGTGAGAGGGACCTGGTCGTTTGTGAGGACAGCGTGGAACAGGCTGATATGCTCGAATAGGTTGAGGTTAAGAGGGAGGATGTGCTGGAAATTTTGAATGATATGAGGACAGATAAGTCCCCGGGGCCAGATGGGATATACCCAAGGATATTACGGGAAGCGAGGGAAGAGATTGCTGCACCTTTGGCGATGATCTTTGCATCTTCACTGTCCACTGGAGTAGTATCAGATGATTGGAGGGTGGCAAATGTTGTTCCCTTGTTCAAGAAAGGGAAAAGGGATAACCCTGGGAATTATGGACCAGTCAGTCTTACGTTGGTAGTGGGAAAATTATTGGAGAGGATTCTGAGAGACAGGATTTATGATTATTTGGAAAAGCATGGTTTGATTAGAGACAGTCAGCATGGCTTTGTGAGGGGCAGGTCATGCTTCACAAGCCTTATTGAATTCTTTGAAGATGTGACAAAACACATTGATGAAGGAAGAGCAGTGGATGTGGTGTATATGGATTTTAGCAAGGCGTTTGATAAGGTTCCCCATGGTAGGCTCATTCAGAAAGTGAGGAGGCATGGGATACAGGGAAATTTGGCTGTCTGGATACAACATTGGCTGGTCCATAGAGGTCAGAGGGTGGTAGTAGATGGAAAGTATTCAGCATGGAGCTCGGTGACTAGTGGTGTTCCACAAGGATCTGTTCTGGGACCTCTGCTCTTTGTGATTTTTATAAATGACTTGGATGAGGAAGTGGAAGGCTGGGTTAGCAAGTTTGCCGATGACACGAAGGTTGCTGGAGTTGTGGATAGTGTGGAAGGCTGTTGTAGGTTGCAACGGGACATTGACAGGATGCAGAGCTGGGCTGAGAAGTGGCAGATGGAGTTTAACCTGGAAAGGTGTGAAGTGATTCATTTTGGAAGGTCGAAATTGAATGCGGAATACAGGCTTAAAGACAGGATTCTTGGTAGTGTGGAGGAACAGAGAGATCTTGGGGTCCATGTCCATAGATCACTCAAAGTTGCCACCCAAGTTGATAGTGTTGTTAAGAAGGCGTATGGTGTGTTGGCTTTCATTAACAGGGGGATTGATTTTAAGAGCTGTGAGGTTATGCTGCAGCTCTATAAGGCCCTGGTTCGACCAGACTTGGAATATTGTGTTCAGTTCTGGTCTCCTCATTATAGGAAGGATGTGGAAGCTTTAGAGAGGGTGCAGAGGAGATTTACCAGGATTCTGCCTGGACTGGAGGGCATGTCCTACGAAGAAAGATTGAGGGAGCTAGGGCTTTTCTCATTGGAGTGAAGAAGGATGAGAGGTGACTTGATAGAGAGGTACAAAATGATGAGAGGCATAGATAGAGTGGATAGTCAGAGACTTTTTCCCAGGGTGGAAAGGGCTATCACCAGGGGGCATAATTTTAAGGTGATTGGAGGAAGGTTCCGGGGAGATGTCAGAGGTAGGTTCTTTACACAGAGAGTGGTGGGTGCGTGGAATGCGCTGCCAGCGGTGGTAGTAGAAGCAGATACATTAGGGGCATTTAAGCGACTCTTGGATAGGTACATGGATGATAGTAGAATGAAGGGTCGTAGTTAGTTTGATCTTAGAGTAGGTTAAAGGTTTGGCACAACATCGTGGGCCGAAGGGCCTGTACTGTGCTGTACTGTTCTATTTTCTATGTTCTATGTTCTAAACCTACGTTGCACTCCCTCCAAGGCCAATATATCCTTCCGAAGGTGTGGTGCCCAGAACTGCTCTCAGTACTCCAAGTGGGGTCGAAGCAGGGTTTTGTACAGCTGCAGCATAACCTCTGTGTCTTTATACTCCAATCTTCTGGATATAAAGGCTAGCATTCCATTAGCCTTTTTGATTATTTTCTGCACTTGTTCGTGGCATTTTAAAGATCGATGCACCTGAACCCCCAAGTCTCTTTGGACATCCACTGTACTTAACCTCTTCCCATTTAGAAAGTACCCTGCTCTATCCTATTTTGGTCCAAAATGGATAACCTCACACTTGCCCGCATTGAAATCCATCTGCCACAGTTTTGCCCACTCACCTAGTCTGTCAATATCTCTCTGCAATTTTATGCTATCATCTAGACTGTCTGCAATGCCGCCTAACTTTGTATCATCAGCAAATTTGGATATATGACTTACTATGCCATCATCCAAGTCGTTAATAAATAATGTGAATAATTGAGGCCCCAACACAGATCCCTGTGGGACACCACTAGTTACATCCTGCCAATCGGAGTACTTACCCATTATCCCCACTCTCTGTTGCCTACCACTCAACCAACTTTCTAACCATGTCAATAATTTGCCCTCAACTCCATGGGCTTCTACCTTAGTTAACAGTCTCTTATGTGAGACTTTATCAAATGTCTTCTGGAAGTCCATATAAATAACATCCATGGACACTCCCCTGTCACCTCTTCAAAAAAATACAATGACATTTGTCAGGCATGACCTTCCCGTCATGAATCCATGCTGGATGTCCCTAATTAACAGAAATTTTCCGAGGTGTTCAGTCACCCTAACCTTGATTATAGACTCCAGAAACTTGCCCACCACAGATGTCAGGCTAACTGGTCTGTAATTTCCTTGGATCCCCCTTTCACCCTTCTTAAAAAGTGAAGTGACATGTGCAACTTTCCAATCCAGAGGGACCACTCCTGAATCTAGGGAACTCTGAAAGACTATAGTTAGGGCATCTACAATGTGCACGCCTACTTACTTTAACACCCTCGGATGGAAACCATCAGGTCCTGGGGATTTATCACCCTTTAGTTCCATTAATTTCCTTGTTACTGATGATTAACTTACATTAATTGTATTAAGTCCCTGTCCCCTAGCGGCTATTAATTTTTTCGGGACTTCCAGCAAGTTATCCTCATTTTCAACTGTAAATACTGAGGCAAAGTAGTTGTTCACCATGTCTGCCATTTCCCCATTATTAATGACAATATCTCTAGTTTCAGCTTTTAGTGGGTCTACATTGCTCTTGCCCACCCGTTTTCCCTTTATGTAACTATAACATTTCTTCTTATTGATTTGGATGTTCCTTGTAAGTTTCCTTTCATAATTTCTTTTAGTAGCTCTTATAAGCTGCTTTGTGACCCTTTGCTGGTCTTTGTGTCGATCCTATTCGGCCGGATCTGTGCTGCGTTTTGCATTTCTGTAAGCCATTTCTTTTTGCTTTATGCTATCCCAAATCTCTTTAGTTGTCCATGGCCGTTTTTTCTGTGAAGTGGAGCTTCTTCCTCTCATTGGTACATACTCGCTCTGTATTTCGTCACTTTGGTCACTTGTTCGTATTAAAACGGCTTCCTTGACCTTGTTATTCATTGCAATGGATACAATACAAAAATGGTCAAGTTAAGCTAAAATCTGACTCCCCAAATCTACCTACAACACCATCCAATACAAAGCAGCCCGCTTGATCAACACTCCATCCACAAACTTTAACATTCACTCCTTCCATCACTGGTGCACAGTGGCTGCAGTGTATACTATCTACCGGATACACTGTAGAAACTCATGAAGGTTCCTTCAACAGCACATTCCAAACCCACAGCGTTCACCCCAATACATGGGAACACCACCTGCCTTCCCCTTTCAAGTCACACACCATCCAGACTTAGAAATATATCGCTGTTCCTTCACTGCCGTTGGGTCAAATGCCTTCCTAACAGTCCTATAGCTAAAATGGATGGACTTCAGATTGTTCAGGGTAATTAGGGATGGGAACAAATGCTGTCTTTGTCTGTAACGCCTACACCCCATGCACAAAGAATAAAAATCTGGGTCAGCCTCAGGCTGCAGACAACAGAAAGATTTGGGAGTCCAAATGCAAAAATCATTAATAACAAGTATAAAAAGGTTATCAAAATGGCCAACAGAATGCTGGCTGGAATACAAATGCAATTATTCAGTTCTTCATTTATGGACAGACTTGTTCAGAACCAATCAGGAACACTGCTTATAGTTCTGGGAATCAATGTTCAGGAAGGATATAATAACCTTGTCGTGGATGAAGCACAGATTCAACAGAATGATACCGGGTTAAAACGGGTTAGATTATGAGAAGAGGTGGAAAACATATGGTTTATATTTCCTTCAGTGGAAGAGATTGAGGGCTGCTCATTGAGAAGTGAATACAAATGTTAAATGTTTCTATAGGGTAGATACAGAGAACTCTTTCCTCTGCTGGAAGAATAAAGCACAATGGAACATATTGTGGATTTCACACCACAAGGAGCAGTTGAGGCAAATATCATAGATGCATTGAAAAGGAAGCTCATTTTTTCAGATGAAATGTGTGTAATAGTAATAGAAGGTCATAGTGATAGTGTTAGATAAAGAGAGGTGAGAGGAAGCTCCTGGAGAGGATAAACAGAGACCAGATGGGCCGAGTGGTCTGCTTCTGTGCTGGAAATTCTATATAATTCTGTACAATGAATGTTCAATGCGAGTGACGTCCTTCAAAAGTGATATCAGGAAGCACTTTTTGACACGAAGGGAGCTAAAATTTAAAACCCTCTTGTCAAAAAGCTGTGAATGCTGCGGTTTTATTTGTAGCTTTTCAGGGCAGTGATTTTTTTTTTTAAGCTGTAGGTAGCAAACGATATGGAGCAAAGGTCGAGGCGGGGAGGAGGCAGAGGGGAATGGAGCTGAACTGCAGATCACAATGATCTAATTGAATGGCGGAGCAGGACTGAGAGGCTGAATGGCGGAGCAGGACTGAGAGGCTGAATGGCCTGCTAATGGTCTTAATGTGCTCATGTTACAAGTCTTCATCTTCTATTACTTCACCAGAAAGTTCAAAGTAAAACTAACTGGATTGGACAACAATAGAAACTAATAAACTGAGCAGAAAGTCGAATCCCCACCACCGGAAAGAGAATCCGGGGGGATGTAGATTTCCAAAGAGATTTTCCTTCAAATGTGTCAGACCCTATTTCAGTATTGTACAACTCCCTATAGCTTCTTAGAACTGAATGGGATCTCTTTTAACATCAGCTGCAACCTTCACAGAATGTAAATATCAATGAAACTGGATTTCCCAAGCCAGTGTTCATGATAATCTATTTCTATCTGATATTTTAAATTTATTGTATTTCATGAGTTAGTGCAAAGCCAGAACTGTTCACAGTCAGAACACATAACTTTCTAATTCAGTTACGGCTCCTCTACCCGCTTGAAAAACCGGATAAGTTTCCATCGCCGAGCTGGTGTAAAACCTTAAAATCAGTTTGAGAATTCACATGGTGGGTGCATCGACAAAGATGAACCGATTCACATAACAACAGAAACCAAAGCTGCTTTTGTTTAACGCACAGAAGTGATGCAGTCAGGGCCAGGCATTCAGTGTGTTGTTAGATAGAAATGTGAAGAAAATGTAATTCCGATTCTGGCCTGTTTCTTTAAACAAAAACAATTACAATGTCTATTTGCCAGTATAACGAGAGCAGCCCAAATCCGCAGTATTTTGCTTTTATTACATTGAAGGGTGTTGGCTGCTTGTTCAAATGACTGGAAATAATGTCAATGCTCCCCTGCTTCAGGATCTCACGGGAGGTGTCTCTCAATTATAAATATGGGATTTCTCTTAATCTCTCATCCCACAGTTAGTTGGAGTTCCGTGTCCAGCGGCAAGAGTCACCATCACTTCTCAGACAGAATGAGAGTTCCATACAGCTTTTATCCATTTAAAATGTTACCACCAATGTTACAGACAGTAATGATTTACTATCCGATTATAGCAGCAATTGGAATCCCAGGTAAGTGATTATATTCAGTCACTAAATGTATAAAGTAGAGGTTAACTGTATTCCTGCTCTTATCTCGGGAACTGTTCCTTTTCACTTTTTCTCTCTCACGCCAATCCAAAAGCAGAACCACATTCTTTGTATTTTCCACTCCCTCTACTCATTGACAGATTATTTGTTGACGTTAAAATATTCTTTTAAATCTCTATCAAAGCCTGCAGATTATTTTCTTCATTTAACATCTTCAAACTGGTTCCGTCTGAACTGAGAATCAGTGCAGTGTGTGATAAAACGGACTATTTCAGTTTAATTTTTCCGTTGCCCAACAGACTCACTCTCCTCTCCTTCATTCCAGTAACAGTCAGTAATATCTGACAAGCAATAACTTTTACTCTTCTTTCACTGCTTTATAAAATGCCCCAGTTTCTCCCCCTCTGATTTCTGCTGGGGACAGATCTGCTGACAGATATATACTTGTGAGTACGGACAGTCAGCACAGGGATTTGTTCAGTCCCATTATTCAGATATTCTCACTGTTCTCGGTCTGTTTCCACAATGTGTTGGATATTATTCCTGATGATCACAATCTACTCCGAGTGTGGATTTGTGCTCCGTGAACGAACACAGACTCTCCCTCTGATCTTCTCTCCTGGCCGGTTACCAGCCTGTTCTCAGTTACCTCTTCTCCCACCGAGCGGGTATTCTGATCCCTTCAGCCGGTGGGAGGCAGTGGTTTCTGTCCCAGACCTTCCTGCAGGTGGGGCAGGGAATTCAATGCAGTGAAAGAGTGATTTAAACACTGCAGCGGGACTCTGTGAAACTGTCCTGCGTTGCCCCAGTTGAGAAACTCGTTTCAGCTTTCACCATCCGGATTTTACCAATCTCACGCTTCAGGTTGATACAAAAACGCTGCACTCTGAGCATGTCCGTCCACCCAGTCAAATCACTGGTCCTCTCAAATACCATGTAATTTAACTCCAGATTCTTGTACATAGAAGATATCCTAATCAGATTTACACACCCTGTCCCCCTAAACCTTCACCACCTCTTCCTCCATCCACCTGTTCAATCTACTCTGTATCTGGATATAGTTTCTGCCTCAACTCTCCTGGAACTGAACTGCACCGTTTCCCAACTCTCTTTGTGAAGACATTTCTCCTGTTTTCTGTTCCAAATATCTTCCATTTAATCTTTCAACTCTGCTGCCTCCTTCTTCACCGTCTCATTTTTTCGAAACAATGTTCTTCCATCCACCTTCTCCCACTCTTCCATAACTTTAAACACTTCCATTATATCGCCCTGTAATCTATGTCGCTGTTACTTTCTTCTCCCTCACATTTACAGTTTAATGTGACAGATCCCAGTGTGTGAAAATGATGCAGTTTAACCCTTACTGTACCACGGACTCAAATTCCCCACTTGAGTTGTGAAAGTAAAATCTCACAATCAGTGGAACGAGTCCCCACCTCCAGAGGACACTGAACCCTTCCAGATTTATTTTTGAAGAAATACGACCGACATTAAACTCCAATGCTCCGGCTTTTATTCTTGAAATTTTTTTTTAATTTCCAAAATATACTTTATTCATAAAAATCTGCAAAAATTACATTGTCAAACAGTTTCAAACAGCACCAAAAAATACAAACATTGCAAGGGAGATCAGTTTCCTTCAATACTGTCATGAGTTTCTTCACAATCCTTCCATTTCACTATTGTCATGTCAATTACAGTTTCACATTGACAGCAAATGAAAATATCAACGATACAGTTCGAGGTTTTATTCTTGACATTCTGCTGAGCCTATTTAATAATTTAATTGTCTTAGCGCTCTTGGTCCGTGTTCTAATGTAGTTTTGTTTCTTCTGACGTGTTTATTTTGCTGTTTCTCATTCAAGGTCAGAGTTTAATTGCGTATTCCATTATCCCATTCCGCCACTTTACCTGTGTGATATGTTCATTGAGATCATAGTGTAGTTAAAATATTCAGCGAAAGACCCTTCCTCCACCCTGGTATAACCTCCCTGCACTTTCTGCCTCTCTCCCCCGCTGTTCTCCTTTCAGAAACTCTTTAAAGCCTACAGCTTTTCCCAAGCCTTTTTGTCATCTGACTTACTATCTCTATCTGTGTTTCTGTATCATCGTTGCTTTATAGTACTCCTGTGAAGCACCTTAGGACGTTTAATTACCTCGAAGACGCGATATAAATAGTTCTTGTTGCTGAAAGCTCCCAATTGTTAGCTTCATGCAATGTCCTATCATCTGGTGTAAATTTAATTTCAACTATCTTCAGTTCATGATTCAATGGTTTTCCGTTCCTATATTCTCAAATCGTATTCCAAAAGCGTTTCTGTCCAGTATCTTGTTAAGCGTTCACACAGAGATTATTACCAACAATGAAAAGATACAGAATTGGAGGTAATTGTTTGCAAGCTATGATACAGAGTTTGGGGGAACCATGATAATGTAGTGTTTTTCTTTATCTCACTGGTGTTTGAATGACAAAGTGAACAAGAGCTGCTTCAGTTGTACAGATAAAATAAAAGCAAAATACTGCGGATGCTGGAAATCTGAAATAAAAACAAGAAATGCTGGAACCACTCAGCAGGTCTGGCAGCATCTGTGGAAAGAGAAGCAGAGTTAACGTTTCAGGTCAGTGACCCTTCTTGGGAACTGACAAATATTACAAATGTCAAAGGTTATAAGCAAGTGAGGCGGGGGTGGGGCAAGAGATAACAAAGGAGAAAGTGTAGATTGGACAAGGCCACATAGCTATGAAGAAGGGTCACTGACCTGAAACGTTAACTCTGCTTCTCTTTCCACAGATGCTGCCAGACCTGTTGAGTGGTTCCAGCATTTCTTGTTTTTATTTCAGTTGTACAGAGCCTTGGTCAGACCCCTGCTGCATTCATGCTTTCAGTTTTAAGCACTGCACTACTGGGACTATGTATTGGATTTGGGGAGGGTGGGGAGTGGACCGGGGGTCACAGGTGGTGGGACAGGGCGGGGAGGGGATCCAGGGTCTGTGTAGATTCAATAGAATGATGTCAGGACTCAAACGGTCAAATCCAGAAGCCTGTTTCATAAATTTGGCTTATGTTCCCTCGCTTTTAGAAAGTTATGTGTGATATGACTGAAGTATTTAAATTGATAAAAGAATGGTACAGGAAGGAAACTGTTTCTTGGCGCCGTGCAATCGAAAACAAGGGGAAATGCTATTAAAATTCGAGTTATGCCATTTAGCAGAAAAAGCAGGAAGCAATTTTTCATACAGGGGTTAGCGGAAATCCAGAACACCTTCTCTTTGAAGTCTAGTACTGCTTGCTCAATGAATGTTTTCAGGACTGAAAACAATAGAACTTTTAAAGTAAGAATGTCAAAACATATGGAACGAAGACGGCCGAGTGGAGTTAAAGAGCAGATTTACCAGGATCTAATTGCTGTTGATAAGGTCCTGCATAGGAGATTGGTTAAGAAGGTCAGAGCCCATGGGATCCAGGGCAATTTGGCAAATTGGATCTGAAATTGGCTTCATGGCAGGAGGCAGACGGTAATGGTCGAGGGTTGATTTTGCGAGTGGCAGCCTGTGACCAGTGGTGTACCACATGGATCGTGCTGTTTGTAGTGTACATTAATGAATTTGACGTGAATATAGGAGGTATGATCAGTAAGTTTACAGATGACATGAAAATTGGTGGTGTCGTAAACAGTGAGGAGGAAAGGCTTAAATTAGAGGACGATATCGATAGGCTGGTAAAATGGGCGGAGCAGTGGCAAATGGAAGTTAATCCTGAGAAGTGTGAGGTGATGCATTTTGAGCAGACTAACAAGGGAAGGGAATATGCAATGGATGGTAGGACCCTAGGAAGTACAGAGGGTCAGAGGGAAGGCAGCAGCGCAGGTAGATAAGGTGTATAAAATGCTAGTTAAGCCACAGCTGGAGAACTGTGTACAGTTCTGGTTGCCACACTTTAGGAAGGATGTGATTGCACTGGAGAGGGTGCAGAGGAGATTCACCAGGATGTTGCCTGAGCTGGAGCATTTTAGCTATGAAGCGAGATTGGATAGGCTGGTGTTGTTTTAGTTTAGTTTAGATTCGATTAGATTAGAGATACAGCACTGAAACAGGCCCTTCGGCCCACCGAGTCTGTGCCGAACATCAACCACCCATTTTATACTAATCCTACACTAATCCCATATTCCCAACAAACATCCCCACCTGTCCATATATTTCCCTCCCACCTACCTATACTAGTGACAATTTATAATGGCCAATTTACCTATCAACCTGCAAGTCTTCTTAAGTTTTCTCAAGTTTTCCTAAGAGCAGAGAAGGATGAGGTGGGACCTGACTGATGTATACAAAATTATGAGGGGCTTAGATAGGATAGATAGGAAGAAACTTTTTCCTTTATCTGAGGGGTGAATAACCCAGGGGCATAGATTTAAGGAAAGGGGCAGGATGTTTAGAGGGGATTTGAGTGTAAAAAAATATTCACCCAGAGGATGGTTGGAATCTGGAACACACTGCCTGAAGTGGTGGTAGAGACAGGACCCTCACAATATTTAATCAGTATTTAGATGAGCACTTGAAACGTCAAAGCAGACAAGGCTACAGGCCGAGTGCTGGAAAATGGGATTAGAATAGATAGGTGCTTGATGGCCCGCACAGACAGGAAGGGCCTGTTTCTGTGCTGTATAACTCTATAACTCAATGACCCTATGACTCTAATTGAATGATGGAAAAGACTTATTGTGCTGATCGACTTCCTCCTGTGTTCCTATATTCCTCTGCATCAATGACCAGGAGATCATCATCTCTTCTGAAATGAGACTTGCATTAATCACATGTC
The DNA here is from genome assembly GCF_036365525.1 of Heterodontus francisci. Taxonomy (NCBI): domain Eukaryota; kingdom Metazoa; phylum Chordata; class Chondrichthyes; order Heterodontiformes; family Heterodontidae; genus Heterodontus; species Heterodontus francisci. The sequence continues at coordinate 56,038,078 of NC_090399.1, forward strand.
CAGGTTCAGTGTAACTATTGGGATAACTGGTTTCTGACGTTATTCTTGGACCCTTTGAGTTCCCGTCAGTCTTTGTAACTTGTTACTGATGGTATAAATCTGTGTGTCTCTCTATGACTGCTCTCCCTGTGCCTCTGTTCATTTGCTCTCTTCGTCCTAAAGTCATTATTTCGCTGATTTCAGGTCTAAAACAGAAATTACGAGAATATCATGCATTACCTTTCCTCCCTCTTCCTTTTGTGGGATGTTTGTTGATAGGATAATGTTCTTTCGAATTCCAACTAAACTTCCAATGGTTTTTTACATTGATAGACTGTTGCGGTTTTATTGAACAATGTGAACACCATTCACACAATGGGATATTCTCAGATTATGTAGTAGTTCCAGTTACTCTGCAGCAGCGACAGGGGCCTTTGGTGAATGTTCTCCTGTGAACATTCTCTGGTCACTTTATCTTCCTCACCCTTCACTGCAGCAGCCGTGGTTCAGTGGTTCCACTCTCCCCTCTGAGTCAGGAGGATATGGTTTCAGCAGCCTTTGGAAGTGTAGGTTGATTGTTCAGTGAAGTACTGGTGCTATGCTGCACAACTGGATTACAGAAAATCAGTATATATTTTATTATGTTCGTTCATGGGATGTGGGCGTCGCTGGCTAGGCCAGCATTTATGTGTTGACCAGTCAATTGCACTGCTGAATGTGATGTCTTTCCGATGGAACTGTTTTGATCAAAGTGTTCCAAACCGACATCATGACAATGGATTATTATATTGTGGGACCTTGTTGTGTGCAAATTCACATTTAATTGTTTTACAAGGTGTGCTGGGAAGCCAAAGTAACTATCTGCGGATAGAAGGTGAAGGCCCTAATTAACACAGTGTGAGTGAAATTTACCAGTGTTATTTTCCATGGAATTTCTGGAAAATTAAAGGATCCCTGTGTTGATGTCGCTGGTAACATTGTTGCATTGTCAATGGTATCCTGAAACCACACTGGAAATGCATCCTATTCAATGCTTCTATACTGCACTAATTCAAGTTCAGATCTATCGTCACAAAAGTGTATGATAATTCTACAGTCAGTTGTAAAACACATTGAGATGTTTATATCCTGTACATTGTATGGGCTGTAAACCCTGAGGCTGAAGGAATCCAGAGCTGTGAACAGATAGGCATTAACACACAGTTGCAATTAGATTTTTATACTTAACTGGCGACATTGGTGGTTGTATTCTGTGAACGATGGACATTCTTTGCTTTGCTTTGGGCCCTGACACTTGCAAACAGCTGCCAGCAGAAAGGACTGTAATTGTTTTATAAGTAGATAAATAGGTGTTATCCAACATCGGCCCGCGGGCCAGGATCTGGCCCGCCAAAGGTTTCCATCCGGCCTGCGGATGTATTTCAGAGATGAGGGATTCATATCGAATAGTTCCAGAGATGTAGAGGAAAGGATAGCGAAGATGATTCTCGACAGGGGCGAGAGTAACAGGGTAGTTGTTATGGGGGACTTTAACTTTCCAAATATTGACTGGAAATACTATAGTTCGAGTACTTTAGATGGGTCAGTTTTTGTCCAGTGTGTGCAGGAGGGTTTTCTGACACAGTATGTAGACAGGCCAACCAGGGGCGATGCCACATTGGATTTGGTACTGGAAAATGAACCCAGCCAGGTGTTAGATTTAGATGTAGGTGAGCACTTTGGTGATAGTGATCACAATTCGGTTAGGATTACCTTAGCGATGGGCAGGGACAGGTATATACCGCAGGGCAAAAATTATAGCTGGGGGAAAGGAAATTATGATGCAATTAGGCAAGATTTAGGATGCGTAGGATGGGGAAGGAAACTGCAGGGGATGGGAACAATCGAAATGTGGAGCTTATTCAAGGAGCAGCTACTGTGTGTCCTTGATAAGTATGTACCTGTGAGGCAGGGAGGAAGTTGTCGAGCGAGGGAGCCGTGGTTTACTAAAGAAGTTGAAGCGCTTGTCAAGAGGAAGAAGGCGGCTTATGTTAGGATGAGACGTGAAGGCTCAGTTTGGGTGCTTGAGAGCTACAAGCTAGCCAGGAAGGATCTAAAGGGAGAGCTAAGAAGAGCAAGGAGAGGACACGAGAAGTCATTGGCGGATAGGATCAAGGAAAACCCTAAGGCTTTCTATAGGTATATCAGGAATAAAAGAATGACTAGAGTTAGATTAGGGCCAATCAAGGATAGTAGTGGGAAGTTGTGTGTGGAATCAGAGGAGATAGGGGAAGTGTTAAATGAATATTTTGCGTCAGTATTTACAGTAGAGAAAGAAAATGTTGTTGAGGAGAATACTAAGATTCAGGCTACTAGGCTAGATGGGATTGAGGTTCACAAGGAGGAGGTGTTATCAATTTTGGAAAGTGTGAAAATAGATAAGTCCCCTGGGCCAGATGGGATTTATCCTAGGATTCTCTGGGAAGCTAGGGAGGAGATTGCAGAGCCTTTGTCCTTGATCTTTATGTCGTCATTGTCGACAGGAATAGTGCCGGAAGACTGGAGGATAGCAAATGTTGTCCCCTTGTTCAAGAAGGGGAGTAGAGACAGCCCTGGTAATTATAGACCTGTGAGCCTTACTTCGGTTGTGGGTAAAATGTTGGAAAAGGTTATGAGACAGGATTTATAATCATCTTGAAAAGAATAAGTTCATTAGAGATAGTCAGCACGGTTTTGTGACGGGTAGGTCGTGCCTCACAAACCTTATTGAGTTTTTCGAGAAGGTGACCAAACAGGTAGATGAGGGTAAAGCAGTGGATGTGGTGTATATGGATTTCAGTAAGGCGTTTGATAAGGTTCCCCACGGTAGGCTATTGCAGAAAATACGGAAGTATGGGGTTGAAGGTGATTTAGAGCTTTGGATCAGAAATTGGCTCGCTGAAAGAAGACAGAGGGTGGTGGTTGATGGCAAATGTTCATCCTGGAGTTTAGTTACTAGTGGTGTACCGCAAGGATCTGTTTTGGGGCCACTGCTGTTTGTCATTTTTATAAATGACCTGGAAGAGGGTGTAGAAGGGTGGGTTAGTAAATTTGCAGATGACACTAAGGTCGGTGGAGTTGTGGATAGTGCCGAAGGATGTTGTAGGGTACAGAGTGACATAGATAGGCTGCAGAGCTGGGCTGAGAGATGGCAAATGGAGTTTAATGCGGAAAAGTGTGAGGTGATTCACTTTGGAAGGAGTAACAGGAATGCAGAGTACTGGGCTAATGGGAAGATTTTTGGTAGTGTAGATGAACAGAGAGATCTTGGTGTCCAGGTGCATAAATCCCTGAAGGTTGCTACCCAGGTTAATAGGGCTGTTAAGAAGGCATATGGTGTGTTAGCTTTTATTAGTAGGGGGATCGAGTTTCGGAGCCACGAGGTCATGCTGCAGCTGTACAAAACTCTGGTGAGACCGCACCTGGAGTATTGCGTGCAGTTCTGGTCACCGCATTATAGGAAGGATGTGGAAGCTATGGAAAGGGTGCAGACAAGATTTACTAGGATGTTGCCTGGTACGGAGGGAAGGTCTTACGAGGAAAGGCTGAGGGACTTGAGGTTGTTTTCGTTGGAGAGAAGGAGGAGGAGAGGTGACTTAATAGAGACATATAAGATAATCTGAGGGTTAGATAGGGTGGATAGTGAGAGTCTTTTTCCTCGGATGGTGATGGCAAACACGTGGGGACATAGCTTCAAGTTGAGGGGTGATAGATATAGGACAGATGTCAGAGGTAGTTTCTTTACTCAGAGAGTAGTAAGGGCGTGGAACGCCCTGCCTGCAGCAGAAGTAGACTCGCCAACTTTAAGGGCATTTAAGTGGTCATTGGATAGACATGTGGATGAAAATGGAATCGTGTAGGTCAGATGGTTTCACAGGTCGGCGCAACATCGAGGGCCGAAGGGCCTGTACTGCGCTGTAATGTTCTAATTCTAATTCTAATAAATATTTCATGCCTTTATCTTTCTGAAATTATCTCTCACCGGCTGCCTATGCAAGATGAGATGAAATGAGCATGAGGCCCCATCGCTAAAAAATTGGACAAACCTGAGTTAAATTGTTCATTAAGTGTCACCACTTCTTTCACTGTGATTCTCTTTAAGTAAGACAGAGACCATCATTAATAAATCCTTGAAACGCTGATCCAATTGTTTATCAATTAATTTTTGATGAATAATGAATATTGTGACATGATTTTAGCAATGTGTATTTCTGAATATTTTAGATAGGTAAGTTAGTGACCAAACTAAAAATGTTTGTAACATTCAGAAATATTAAACTTTCACATTTGTTGCATCTCACTAGTTTAAAATTCTGAAACACCCCACCTAACTGGTTTGTAAGAGTGCTTCACCAGGGGGACAGCAATGGTTCAAGAAAATGGCCCATCTCCACCTCTCGGGGAAACTGGAAAGCTCGCCCTATCTCTTGTCTCTGTTTTCGGGTTACTTCAACTTTTTTGTTGGAACATTTCAACCATATTTCTGCATCAATTGTAACTGCTCCAGCAACCCACCACCCCCCCCCCCGCCCAGCGCACACAGCCACAACAACCACCACCTCCCCCCTCCCAGCGCACACAGCCACAACAACCACCACCTCACCCCTCCCAGCACACAAACCCACAACAACCCACCACCTCACCCCTCCCAGCACACAAACCCACAACAACCCACCACCTCCCCCCTCCCAGCACACAAACCCACAACAACCACCACCTCCCGCCGGCCAGCAGGCACACACCAACAACAAACACCACCTCCCCCCGCCCAGCGCACAAACCCACAACAACCACCACCTCCCGCCGGCCAGCAGGCACACACCCACACAAACCCAACACCTCCCCCCGACCAGCAGACACACACACACAACAAACACCACCTCCCCCCGACCAGCAGACACAGACACACAACAAACACCACCTCCCCCCGCCCAGCGCACACACTACAACAACCACCACCATCCCCCACCCAGCAGACACACACACACAACAACAACCACCTGCCCCCTCCCAGCACACACACACAACAACCACCACCACCTCCCCCCGGCCAGCAGACACACACACACCAACCACCACCTCTCCCCGGCCAGCAGACACACACACACCAACAACCACCTCCCCCCGGCCAGCAGACACACACACAACAACCACCACCTCCCCCGTCCCAGCACACACACACACAACAACCACCACCTCCCCCCGCCCAGCAGACACACACCCACAACAACACACCACCTCCCCCGTCCCAGCACACACACACCCACAACAACCCACCACATCCCGCCGGCCAGCAGACACACACCCACAACAACCCACCACCTCCCCCCGGCCAGCAGACACACACCCACAACAACCACCACCTCCCCCCGGCCAGCAGACACACACCCACAACAACCACCAACTCCCCCCGGCCAGCAGACACACACCCACAACAACCCACCACCTCCCCCGTCCCAGCGCACACACACCCACAACAACCCACCACCTCCGCCCGGCCAGCACACACATACCCACGACAACCCACCACCTGCCCCCGGCCCAGCACACACACACCCACAACAACCCACCACCTCCGCCCGGCCAGCACACACATACCCACGACAACCCACCACCTGCCCCCGGCCCAGCACACACACACCCAGAACAACCCACCACCTCCCCCGGCCCAGCAGACACACACACACAACAACCCACCACCTCCCCCACCGGCACAACAGATACACACCCACAACAACCCACCAACTCCCCCCGCCCAGCACACACACAAACAACCTCCACCTCCCCCCGGCCAGCACACACACACCCACAACAACCCACCACCTCACCCCGCCCATCAGACACACACACACAACAACCACCACCTCCCCCCGACCAGCGCACACACACCCAAAACAACCCACCACCACCCCCCGCCCAGCAGCCACACACACACAACAACCCACCACCTGCCCCCTCCCAGCACACACACAAACAACCACCACCTCCCCCCGCCCAGCACACACACACACACCCACAACAACCCACCACCACCCCCCGCCCAACAGCCACACACACACACACACACAACACACAAACAACCCACCACCTCCCTCCGCCCAGCACACACACACACAACACACAAACAACCCACCACCTCCCTCCGCCCAGCACACACACACACAACACACACACAACCACCACCTCCCCCCGCCCAGCACACACACACACACCCACAACAACCCACCACCACCCCCCGCCCAACAGCCACACACACACACACACACCCACAACAACCCACCACCACCCCCCGCCCAACAGCCACACACACACAACAACCCACCACCTCCCCCCGCCCAGCGCACACACACCCAGAACAACCCACCACCTGCCCCCTCCCAGCACACACACACACACAACAACCCACCACCACCCCCCGCCCAGCGCACACACACCCACAACAACCCACCACCTCCCCCCGCCCAGCGCACACACACACACAACAACCACCACCTGCCCCCTCCCAGCACACACACACACACAACAACCCACCTCCCCCTGCCCAGCACACACACACACCCACAACAACCCACCACCACCCCCCGCCCAGCAGCCACACACCCACAACAACCACCACCCACCCCCGCCCAGCACACACACACCCAAAACAACCCACCACCACCCCCCGCCCAACAGCCACACACACACAAACAACCCACCACCTGCCCCCTCCCAGCACACACACACACACACACACACCCACAACAACCCACCACCTCCCCCCACCCAGCAAACACACACAGACAACAAACACCTGCCCCCGCCCAGCACACACACACACACAACAACCACCACCTCCCCCCGGCCAGCAGACACACACACACAACAACCACCACCTGCCCCCGCCCAGCACACACACACCAACAACAACCCACCACCTCCCCCCACCCAGCAAACACACACAGACAACAAACACCTGCCCCCGCCCAGCACACACAGACACACAACAACCACCACCTCCACCCGGCCAGCAGACACACACACACAACAACCACCACCTCCCCCCACCCAGCAGACACACACACACAACAACCACCACCTCCCCCCGGCCAGCAGACACACACACACAACAACCACCACCTCCCACCTCCCAGCAGACACACACACCCACAACAACCCACCACCACCTCCCGGCCAGCCGACACACACCCACAACAACCCACCACCTCCCCCGGCCCAGCAGACACACACCCACAACAAACCACCACCTCCCCCCGCCCAGCACACACACAGACACAACCACCACCTGCCCCCGCCCAGCACACACACACACACAAACAACCCACCACCTCCCTCCGCCCAGCAGACACACACACACAACAACCACCACCTCCCCCCGCCCAGCAGACACACACCCACAACAACCCACCACATTCCCCCGGCCCAGCCGACACACACCCACAAAAACCCACCACCTCCCCCGGCCCAGCACACACACACCCACAACAACCCACCACCTCCCGCCAGCCAGCACACACACACCCACAACAACCCACCACCTCCCCCCAGCCCAGCAGACACACACCCACAACAACCCACCACCTCCCCACAGCCAGCACACACACACCCACAACCACCCACCAGCTCCCCCCGGCCAGCACACACACACCCACAACAACCCACCACGTCCCGCCGGCCAGCACACACACACCCACAACATCCCACCACCTCCCCCCGACCAGCACACACACACCCACAACAACCCACCACCTCCCGCCAGCCAGCACACACACACACACACAACAACCACCACCTCCCACCGGCCAGCACACAGACACCCACAACAACCCACCACCTCCCCCCGCCCAGCACACGCACCCACATCCGCCACCACCTCCCTCCGCCCAGCACACACACACCCACAACAGCCACCACCTACCCCCGCCCAGCACACACAAACAGCCACCACCTCCCCCCGCCCAGCACACACACACACAACCACCACCTCCCCCCGCCCAGCACACACACACACACAAAAACCACCACCTCCCCCCGCCCAGCAGACAAACACACAACAACCACCATCTCCCCCCGCCCAAAACACACACACACAACAAACCACCACCTCCCCCCGCCCAGCACACACCCACAACAGCCACCACCTCCCCCCGCACAGCACACACACTCACACAACAACCACCAGCCCCCGCCCAGCACACACACACACACACAACAACCCACCACCTCCCCTCGGCCAGCACACACACACACACAACAACTCACCACCTCCCCCCGGCCAGCAGACACACACACCCACAACAACCCAAAACCACCTCCCGTCCAGCTGACACACACCCACAACAACCCACCACCTCCCACGTCCCAGCAGACACACACACACAACAACTCACCACCTCCCCCTGGCCAGCAGACACACACACACATAGCAACCCACCACCTCCCCCCGGCCCAGCACACACACACCCACAACAACCCACCACGTCACGCCGGCCAGCCGACACACACCCACAACAACCCACCACCTCCCCCGGCCCAGCAGACACACACCCACAACAACCCACCACGTCCCCCCCGGCACAGCACACACACACCCACAACAACCCACCACCTCCCCCCGCCAAGCACACACACACACAAACAACCCACCACCTCCCACCACCCAGCACAAACACAAACAACCACCTCCCCCCACCCAGCGCGCACACACACAACAACCCACCACCTCCCCCCGCCCAGCACACACACACAACAACCCACCACCTCCCCCCGCCCAGCACACACACACACACACACACAACAACCCACCACCACCTCCCGCCCAGCACACACACACCCACAACAACCCGCCACCTCCCCCCGCCCAGCACACACACACCCACAACAACCCGCCACCTCCCCCCGCCCAGCACACACACACCCACAACAACCCACCACCTCCCCCCGGCCAGCAGACACACCCACAACAACCCACCACCTCCCTCCGCCCAGCACACACACACACACAACAGCCACCACCTCCCCCCGCCCAGCACACACACACCCACAACAACCCACCACCTCACCCCGGCCAGCAGACACACCCACAACAACCCACCACCTCCCTCCGCCCAGCACACACACACACACAACAGCCACCACCTCCCCCCGCCCAGCACACACACACACACACAACAGCCACCACCTCCCCCCGCCCAGCAGACACACACACACACAACAGCCACCACCTCCCCCCACCCAGCACACACACACACAACAGCCACCACCTCCCCCCACCCAGCACACACACACAACAACCACCACCTCCCTCCGCCCAGCACACACACACACAACAACCACCTGCCCCCGCCCAGCACACACACACACACAACAACCCACCACCTCCCCCCGCCCAGCACACACACACCCACAACAACCCACCACCTCCCCCCGCACAGCAGACACACACACACAACAACCACCACCTCCCCCCGGCCAGCAGACACACACACACAACAACCACCACCTCCCCCCGGCCAGCACACACACACACAAAAACCACCACCTCCCCCCACCCAGCAGACACACACACACAACAACCACCACCTCTCCCCGCACAGCAGACACACACCCACAACAACCCACCACCACCCCCCGCCCAGCACACACACACACACAACAACCACCACCTCCCCTCGCCCAGCGCACACACAACAACCACCACCTCCCCCCGCCCAGCACACACACACACACAACAACCACCACCTCCCCCCGCACAGCAGACACACACACACAACAACCACCACCTCCCCTCGCCCAGCAGACACACACCCACAACAACCCACCACCTCCCACGTCCCAGCAGACACACACACACACAACAACCACCACCTCCCACGTCCCAGCAGACACACACACACAACAACCACCACCTCCCCCCGCCCAGCACACACACACCCACAACAACCCACCACCTCCCACGTCCCAGCAGACACACACACACAACAACTCACCACCTCCCCCCAGCCAGCAGACACACACACACAACAACCACCACCTCCCACGTCCCAGCAGACACACACACACAACAACTCACCACCTCCCCCCAGCCAGCAGACACACACACACAACAACTCACCACCTCCACCCGGCCAGCCGACACACACCCACAACAACCCACCACCTCCCACGTCCCAGCAGACACACACCCACAACAACCCACCACCTCCCACGTCCCAGCAGACACACACACACAACAACCACCACGTCCCGCCGGCCATCCGACACACACCCACAACAACCCACCACCTGCCCCCGGCCAGCACACACATACCCACAACAACCCACCACCTCCCCACCGGCACAGCACACACACACACACACACACACACACACACACACACACACACAGACAACCTCCACCTCCCCCCGCCCAGCACACACACACACACAACCACCACCTCCCCCCACCGAGCAGAGACACAGACACAACAACCACCACCTGCCCCCGCCCAGCACACACACAACCACCACCTGCCCCCGCCCAGCACACACACACACAAACAACCCACCACCTCCCCCTGCCCAGCACACACACACCCACACACAACAACCACCACCTCCCCCCGGCCAGCACACACACACCCACAACAACCCACCACCTCCCCGCGGCCTGCACACACACACACACACACACAGACAACCTCCACCTCCACCCGCCCAGCACACACACACACACAACCACCACCTCCCCCCGCCCAGCACACACACACCCACAACAACCCACCACCTCCCCCCGCCCAGCACACGCACCCACAACAACCCACCACCTCCCTCCGACCAGCACACGCACCCACATCCGCCACCACCTCCCCCCGCCCAGCACACACACACACAACCACCACCTCCCCCCGCCCAGCACACACACACACACACACAACCACCACCTCCCCCCGCCCAGCACACGCACCCACATCCGCCACCACCTCCCTCCGACCAGCACACACACCCACAACAGCCACCACCTCCCCCCGCCCAGCACACACACACACAACCGCCACCTCCCCCCGCCCAGCACACACACACACACACAACCACCACCTCCCCCCGCCCAGCACACACACACACACAGCCACCACCTCCCCCCGCCCAGCACACACACACACAAAAACCACCACCTCCCCCCGCCCAGCAGACACACACACACAACAACCACCACCTCCCCCCGCCCAGCACACACACACACACAGCCACCACCTCCCCCCGCCCAGCACACACACACACAAAAACCACCACCTCCCCCCGCCCAGCAGACACACACACACAACAACCACCACCTCCCCCCGCCCAGCAGACACACACACACAACAACCACCACCTCCCCCCGCCCAGCAGACACACACACACACACACACACAACAACCCACCACCACCCCCCGCCCAGCACACACACACCCACAACAACCCGCCACCTCCCCCCGCCAAGCACACACACCCACAACAACCCACCACCTCCCCCCGGCCAGCACACACACACCCACAACAACCCACCACCTCCCCCCGCACAGCAGACACACACCCACAACAACCCACCACCTCCCTCCGCCCAACACACACACACACACACACACACAACAGCCACCACCTCCCCCCGCCCAGCAGACACACACACACACAACAGCCACCACCTCCACCCGCCCAGCACACACACACACACACACAACAGCCACCACCTCCCCCCGCCCAGCACACACACACCCACAACAACCCACCACCTCCCCCCGCCCAGCACACGCACCCACAACAACCCACCACCTCCCTCCGACCAGCACACGCACCCACATCCGCCACCACCTCCCCCCGCCCAGCACACACACACACACACAACCACCACCTCCCCCCGCCCAGCACACGCACCCACATCCGCCACCACCTCCCTCCGACCAGCACACACACCCACAACAGCCACCACCTCCCCCCGCCCAGCACACACACACACACAACCACCACCTCCCCCCGCCCAGCACACACACACACACAACCACCACCTCCCCCCGCCCAGCACACACACACACACAGCCACCACCTCCCCCCGCCCAGCACACACACACACACACACACACACACACAACAACCCACCAGCACCCCCCGCCCAGCACACACACACCCACAACAACCCGCCACCTCCCCCCGCCAAGCACACACACACAAACAACCCACCACCTCCCCCCGCCCAGCACACACACACCCACAACAACCCACCACCTCCCCCCGGCCAGCACACACACACCCACAACAACCCACCACCTCCCCCCGCACAGCAGACACACACCCACAACAACCCACCACCTCCCTCCGCCCAACACACACACACACACACACACACACACACAACAGCCACCACCTCCCCCCGCCCAGCACACACACACACACACACAACAGCCACCACCTCCCCCCGCCCAGCACACACACACACACACAACAGCCACCACCTCCCCCCGCCCAGCACACACACACACACAACAGCCACCACCTCCCCCCGCCCAGCACACACACACAACAACCACCACCTCCCCCCACCCAGCACACACACACAACAACCACCACCTCCCTCCGCCCAGCACACACACACACAACAACCACCTGCCCCCGCCCAGCACACACACACACACAACAACCCACCACCTCCCCCCGCACAGCAGACACACACAACAACCCACCACCTCCCCCCGGCCAGCACACACACACCCACAACAACCCACCACCTCACCCCGGCCAGCACACACACACACACAACAGCCACCACCTCCCCCCGCCCAGCACACACACACACACAACAGCCACCACCTCCCCCCACCCAGCACAAACACACACAACAGCCACCACCTCCCCCCGCCCAGCACACACACACACACAACAGCCACCACCTCCCCCCACCCAGCACACACACACACAACAACCACCTGCCCCCGCCCAGCACACACACACACACAACAACCCACCACCTCCCCCCGCCCAGCACACACACACACACAACAACCCACCACCTCCCCCCGCCCAGCACACACACACCCACAACAACCCACCACCTCCCCCCGCACAGCAGACACTCACACACAACAACCACCACCTCCCCCCGGCCAGCAGACACACACACACAACAACCACCACCTCTCCCCGCACAGCAGACAGACACACACACAACAACCACCACCTCCCCCCGGCCAGCAGACACACACCCACAACAACCCACCACCTCCCCCCGCCCAACAGATACACACACAACAACCACCACCTCCCCTCGCCCAGCGCACACACAACAACCACCACCTCCCCCCGCCCAGCACACACACTCACAACAACCACCACCTCCCCCCGCACAGCAGACACACACACACAACAACCACCACCTCCCCTCGCCCAGCACACACACACACACACACACACACAACAACTCACCACCTCCCCCCGCACAGCAGACACACACCCACAACAACCCACCACCTCCCACGTCCCAGCAGACACACACACACACAACAACCACCACCTCCCACGTCCCAGCAGACACACACACACAACAACCACCACCTCCCCCCGCCCAGCACACACACACCCACAACAACCCACCACCTCCCACGTCCCAGCAGACACACACACACAACAACTCACCACCTCCCACGTCCCAGCAGACACACACACACAACAACCCACCACCTCCCCCCCGGCCCCGCACACACACACAACAACCCACCACCTGCCCCCGGCCAGCACACACACACCCACAACAACCCACCACCTCCCCCCCGGCACAGCACACACACACACACACACACACACACACACACACACAACAACCACCACCTCCCCTCGCCCAGCAGACACACACCCACAACAACCCACCACCTCCCCCCGCCCAGCACACACACAGACAACCTCCACCTCCCCCCGCCCAGCACACACACACACACAACCACCACCTCCCCCCACCGAGCAGACACACAGACACAACAAACACCACCTGCCCCGGCCCAGCACACACACAACCACCACCTGCCCCCGCCCAGCACACACAGACACAAACAACCCACCACCTCCCCCCGCCCAGCACACACACACACACAACAACCCACCACCTCCCCCTGCCCAGCACACACACACCCACACACAACAACCACCACCTCCCCCCGGCCAGCACACACACACCCACAACAACCCACCACCTCCCCCCGGCCTGCACACACACACACACACACAACAACCACCACCTCCCCTCGCCCAGCAGACACACACCCACAACAACCCACCACCTCCCCCCGCCCAGCACACACACAGACACAACAACCCAACACCTCCCTCCGCCCAGCACACACACACAACAACACACCACCTCCCCCCGGCCAGCACACACACACCCACAACAACCCACCACCTACCCCCAGCCAGCACACACACCCACAACAACCCACCACCTCCCCCCGGCCAGCACACACACACCCACAACAACCCACCACCTCCCCCCGGCCAGCAGGCACACACACACCAACCACCACCTCCCCCCACCCAGCACACACACACCCACAACAACCCACCACCTCCCCCCGGCCAGCAGGCACACACACAACAACCACCACCTCCCCCCACCCAGCACACACACAACCACAAAAACCCACCACCTCCCCCCGCCCAGCACACACAAACAACCACCACCTCCCCCCGCCCAGCACACACACACCCACAACAACCCACCACCTCCCCTCGCCCAGCAGACACCCACACACAACAAACCACCACCTCACCCCGCCCAGCCCACACACCCACAACAAACCACAACCTCCCCCCGCCCAGCACACACACACCCACGACAACGACCACCTCCCCCCGCCCAGCGCACACACCCACAACAGCCACCACCTCCCCTCACCCAGCACACACACACCCACAACAACCACCACCTCCCCTCACCCAGCACACACACACCCACAACAACCACCACCTCCCCCAGCCAGCAGGCACACCCACAACAACACACCACCTCCCCCCGCCCAACACACGCACCCACATCCGCCACCACCTCCCCCCGCCCAGCACAAACACAAACAACCACATCCCCCCGCCCAGCACACACACACACACACACAAACAAACCATCACCTCGCTCCACCCAGCACAAACACAACCACCTCCCCCCGCCCAGCACACACACACAACAACCACCACCTCCCCTCGCCCAGCAGACACACACCCACAACAACCCACCACCTCCCCCCGCCCAGCACACACACAGACACAACAACCCAACACCTCCCTCCGCACAGCACACACACACAACAACACACCACCTCCCCCCGGCCAGCACACACACACCCACAACAACCCACCACCTACCCCCAGCCAGCACACACACCCACAACAACCCACCACCTCCCCCCGGCCAACACACACACACCCACAACAACCCACCACCTCCCCCCGGCCAGCAGGCACACACACACCAACCACCACCACCCCCCACCCAGCACACACACACCCACAACAACCCACCACCTCC
Organism: Heterodontus francisci; assembly: GCF_036365525.1. Classification (NCBI taxonomy): domain Eukaryota; kingdom Metazoa; phylum Chordata; class Chondrichthyes; order Heterodontiformes; family Heterodontidae; genus Heterodontus; species Heterodontus francisci. The sequence goes on from NC_090399.1 coordinate 56,053,598, forward strand.
CCCCGGCCAGCAGGCACACACACAACAACCACCACCTCCCCCCACCCAGCACACACACAACCACAAAAACCCACCACCTCCCCCCGCCCAGCACACACAAACAACCACCACCTCCCCCCGCCCAGCACACACACACCCACAACAACCCACCACCTCCCCTCGCCCAGCAGACACCCACACACAACAAACCACCACCTCACCCCGCCCAGCCCACACACCCACAACAAACCACAACCTCCCCCCGCCCAGCACACACACACCCACGACAACGACCACCTCCCCCCGCCCAGCGCACACACACCCACAACAACCACCACCTCCCCCCGCCCAGCACACACACCCACAACAGCCACCACCTCCCCTCACCCAGCACACACACACCCACAACAACCACCACCTCCCCTCACCCAGCACACACACACCCACAACAACCACCACCTCCCCCAGCCAGCAGGCACACCCACAACAACCCACCACCTCCCCCCGCCCAGCACACGCACCCACATCCGCCACCACCTCCCCCCGCCCAGCACAAACACAAACAACCACATCCCCCCGCCCAGCACACACACACACACACACACACAACAAACCATCACCTCGCTCCACCCAGCACAAACACAACCACCTCCCCCCGCCCAGCACACACACACAACAACCACCACCTCCCCTCGCCCAGCACACACACACAAACAACCACCATCTCCCCCCGCCCAGCACACACACACACAACCCACCACCTCCCCTCGCCCAACACACACACACACAACAACCACCACCTCCCCTCGCCCAGCACACACACACAAACAACCACCATCTCCCCCCACCCAGCACACACACACACACACAACCCACCACCTCCCCCCGCCCAGCACACACACACACAACAACCACCTCCCCCGCCCAGCAGACACACACAAACAACAACCACCTCCCCCCGCCCAGCACACACACACAACAACCACCTCCCCCCGCCCAGCAGACACACACAAACAACAACCACCTCCCCCCACCCAGCACACACACACACACACACACACAAACAACAACCACCTCCCCCCGCCCAGCACACACACACACAATAACCACCACCTCCCCCCACCCAGCACACACACAAACAACCACCATCTCCCCTCGCCCAGCACACACACACACAACAACCACCACCTCCCCCCACCCAGCACACACACACACAACCACCACCTCCCCCCACCCAGCACATACACACACACACAACAACCACCACCTCCCCCCGCCCAGCACACACACACACACACACAACCACCACCTCCCCCCACCCAGCACACACACACAACAACCACCACCTCCCCCCACCCAGCACACACACACACAACCACCACCTCCCCCCACCCAGCACATACACACACACAAACAACCACCACCTCCCCCCACCCAGCACACACACACACACAACAACCACCACCTCCCCCAGCCCAGCACACACACACACACACACACACACAACAACCACCACCTCACCCCACCCAGCACACACACACACACACACACACACACACAAACAACCACCACCTCCCACCGCCCAGCACACACACACACAAACAACCACCTCCCCCCACCCAGCACACACTCACACAACAACCACCACCTCCCCCCACCCAGCACACACACACACAACAACCACCACCTCCCCCCGCCCAGCGCACACACACCCACAACAACCACCACCTCCCCCCACCCAGCACACACACCCACAACAACCACCACCTCCCCCCGCCCAGCACACACACACCCACAACAACCACCACCTCCCCCCACCCAGCGCACACACACACACAACAAGCACAACCTCCCCCCGCCCAGCAGACACACACAACAAACCACCACCTCCCCCTGCCCAGCACACACACACACAACAAGCACCACCTCCCCCCGCCCAGCACACACACACACAACCACCACCTCCCCCGGCCCAGCACACACACACACACAACCACCTCCCCCCGCCCAGCACACCACACACACAACAACCACCACCTCCCCCAACCCAGCACACACACACACAACAACCACCACCTCCCCCCGCCCAGCACACACACACACAAAACAACCCCCACCTCCCCCCGCCCAGCACACACACACACACACAACCACCATCTCCCCCCGCCCAGCACACACACACAACCACCACCTCCCCCCGCCCAGCACACACACACAAACAACCACCACCTCCCCCCGCCCAGCACACACACACACAAACAACCACCACCTCCCCCCGCCCAGCACACACACACAAACAACCACCACCTCCCCCCGCCCAGCACACACACACTAACAACCACCACCTCCCCCCGCCCAGCACACACACACAAACAACCACCACCTCCCCCCGCCCAGCACACACACACAAACAACCACCACATCCCCCCGCCCAGCACACACACACCCACAACCACCACCTCCCCCCGCCCAGCGCGCACACACACACAACAACCACCACCTCCCCCTGCCCAGCACACACACCCACAACAACCACCACCTCCCCCTGCCCAGCACACACACACCCACAACAACCACCACCTCCCCCCGCCCAGCGCGCACACACACACAAACAACCACCACCTCCCCCCGCCCAGCACACACACACACAACAACCACCACCTCCCCCCACCCAGCACACACACACACAAACAACCACCACCTCCCCCCGCCCAGCACACACACACAGACAACAACCACCACCTCCCCCCGCCCAACGCACACACACACACAACAACCACCACCTCCCCCCGCGCAGCGCACACACACACACAACAACCACCAACTCCCCCCGCCCAGCACACACACACACAACAATCACCACCTCCCCCCGCCCAGCACACACACACAAACAACCACCACCTCCCCCCGCCCAGCACACACACACACACAACAACCACCACCTCCCCCCGCCGAGCACACACACACAAACAACCACCACCTCCCCCCGCCGAGCACACACACACAAACAACCACCACCTCCCCCCGCCCAGCACACACACACCCACCCACAACAACCCACCACCTCCCCCCGGCCAGCACACACACACACACACAACAACCCACCACCTCCCCCCGGCCAGCACACACACACCCACAACAACCCACCACCTCCCCCCGGCCTGCACACACACACACACACACAACAACCACCACCTCCCCCCACCCAGCAGACACACAGACACAACAACCCACCACCTCCCCCCGGCCAGCACACACACAACCACAAAAACCCACCACCTCCCCCCGCCCAGCACACACACACCCACAACAACCACCACCTCCCCCCGGCCAGCAGACACACCCACAACAACCCACAACAACCCACCATCTCCCCCCGCCCAGCACACACACACAACAACACACCACCTCCCCCCGGCCAGCACACACACAACCACAAAAACCCACCACCTCCCCCCGCCCAGCACACACACACACAACCACCACCACCCCCCGCCCAGCACACACACACACAACCACCACCTCCCCCCGCCCAGCACACACACACACAACAACCCACCACATCCCCCCGCCCAGCACACACACCCACAGCAACCCACCACCTCCCCCTGCCCAGCACACACACACACAACAACCCACCACATCCCCCCGCCCAGCACACACACCCACAACAACCACCACCTCCCCCCGGCCAGCAGGCACACACCCACAACAACCCACCACCTCACCCCGGCCAGCAGACACACCCACAACAACCCACCACCTCCCCCCGCCCAGCACACACACACACACACAACAACCACCACCTCCCCCCGCCCAGCACACACACACCCACAACAACCACCACCTCCCCCCGCCCAGCACACACACACACAACCACCACCTCCCCCCGCCCAGCACACACACACACAACAACCCACCACCTCCCCTCGCCCAGCAGACACCCACACACAACAAACCACCACCTCACCCCGCCCAGCACACACACACACAACAACCCACCTCCTCCCCTCGCCCAGCAGACACCCACACACAACAAACCACCACCTCACCCCGCCCAGCAGACACCCACACACAACAAACCACCACCTCACCCCGCCCAGCACACACACACACAACAACCCACCACCTCCCCTCGCCCAGCAGACACCCACACACAACAAACCACCACCTCACCCCGCCCAGCACACACACCCACAACAAACCACCACCTCCCCCCGCCCAGCACACACACACCCACGACAACCACCGCCTCCCCCCGCCCAGCACACACACACCCACAACAACCACCACCTCCCCCCGCACAGCACACACACACCGACAACAACCACCACCTCCCCCCGCCCAGCACACACACCCACAACAGCCACCACCTCCCCTCACCCAGCACACACACATCCACAACAACCCACCACCTCCCCCCGGCCAGCGCACACACACACACACAACAACCCACCACCTCCCCCCGGCCAGCACACACACAACCACAAAAACCCACCACCTCCCCCCGGCCAGCACACACACACACACACACACACAACAACCCACCACCTCCCCCAGCCAGCAGGCACACCCACAACAACCCACCACCTCCCCCCGCCCAGCACACGCACCCACATCCGCCACCACCTCCCCCCACCCAGCACACACACCCACAACAGCCACCACCTCCCCTCGCCCAGCAGACACACACCCACAACAAACTACCACCTCCCCCCGCCCAAAACACACACACACACAACCACCACCTACCCCCGCCCAGCACAAACACAAACAACCACATCCCCCCGCCCAGCACACACACACACACACACACACACACACAACAAACCATCAACTCGCTCCACCCAGCACAAACACAAACAACCACCTACCCCCTCCCAGCACAAACACAAACAACCACATCCCCCCGCCCAGCACACACACACACACACACACACACACACAACAAACCATCAACTCGCTCCACCCAGCACAAACAACCACCTCCCCTCGCCCAGCACACACACACAACAACCACCACCTCCCCCCGCCCAGCACAAACACAAACAACCACCTCACCCCGCCCAGCACACACACACAAACAACCACCTCCCCTCGCCCAGCACACACACAAACAACCACCACCTCCCCCCGCCCAGCACACACACACACACAACCCACCACCTCCCCTCGCCCAGCACACACACAAACAACCCACCACCTCCCCTCGCCCAGCACACACACACAAACAACCACCACCTCCCCCCGCCCAGCGCACACACAAACAACCACCACCTCCCCCCGCCCAGCACACACACACACAACCCACCACCTCCCCCCGCCCAGCACACACACAACCCACCACCTCCCCCCGCCCAGCACACACACACACAACCACCACCACCTCCCCTCGCCCAGCACACACACACACAACCCACCACCTCCCCCCGCCCAGCACACACACACACACAACAACCACCACCTCCCCTCGCCCAGCACACACACACACACACAAACAACCACCACCTCCCCCCACCCAGCACACACACACACAACAACCACCACCTCCGTCCACCCAGCACACACACACAACAACCACCACCTCCCCCCACCCAGCACACACACACAACAACCACCACCTCCCCCCGCCCAGCACACACACACAACAACCACCACCTCCCCCCGCCCAGCACACACACAAACAACCACCACCTCCCCCCGCCCAGCACACACACACAACAACCACCACCTCCCCCCGCCCAGCACACACACACACAACAACCACCACCTCCCCCCACCCAGCACACACGCACAACAACCACCACCTCCCCCCACCCAGCACACACACACACACAACAACCACCACCTCCCCCCGCCCAGCACAAACACACACACAACAACCACCACCTCCCCCCACCCAGCACACACACACACACACACAACCACCACCTCCCCCCCGCCCAGCACACACACAAACAACAACCACCTCCCCCCGCCCAGCACACACACACACAACAACCACCACCTCCCCCCGCCCAGCACACACACACACAAACTACCACCACCTCCCCCCGCCCAGCACACACTCACACACAACAACCACCTCCCCCCGCCCAGCACACACACACACACAAACTACCACCACCTCCCCCCGCCCAGCACACACACACACACAACAACCACCACCTCCCCCCGCCCAGCACACACACACACACAACAACCACCACCCCCCCGACCCAGCACCCACACACACAACAAACACCACCTCCCCCCACCCAGCGCCCACACACACAACAACCACCACCTCCCCCCACCCAGCACCCACACACACAACAAAAACCTCCCCTCGCCCAGCACACACACAAAAAACCACCACCTCCCCCCGCCCAGCACACACACACAAACTACCACCACCTCCCCCCACCCAGCACACACTCACACACAACAACCACCTCCCCCCACCCAGCACACACACACACAACAACCATCTCCCCCCACCCAGCACACACACACCCACAACAACCACCTCCCCCCACCCAGCACACACACACACAACAACCACCTCCCCCCGCCCAGCGCACACACACACACAAACAACCACCACCTCCCCCCGCCCAGCGCACACACAAACAACCACCACCTCCCCCCGCCCAGCGCACACACACACACAAACAACCACCACCTCCCCCCGCCCAGCGCACACACACACAGCAACCACCTCCCCTCGCCCTGCACACACACAACAACCACCTCCCCCCGCCCAGCACACCACGCACACACCAACCACCACCTCCCCCCGCCCAGCACACACACACACACAACAACCACCTCCCCTCGCCCTGCACACACACACAACAACCACCTCCCCCCGCCCAGCACACCACACACACAACAACCACCACCTCCCCCCGCCCAGCACACCACACACACAACAACCACCACCTCCCCCCACCCAGCACACACACACACAACAACCAGCACCTCCCCCCGCCCAGCACACACACACACAACAACCACCACCTCCCCCCGCCCAGCACACACACACACACACACACACACACAAACAACCACCACCTCCCCCTCCCAGCACACACACACACAACAACCACCACCTCCCCCCGCCCAACACACACACACAACAACCACCACCTCCCCCCGCTGAGCACACACACACACAACAACCACCACCTCCCCCCGCCCAGGACACACACACACAACAACCACCTCCCCCCGCCCAGCACACACACACACACAACAACCACCACCTCCCCCAGCCCAGCACACACACACACAACAACACACCACCTCCCCCGACACAGCACACACACACACACAACAACCACCACCTCCCCCCGCCCAGCACACACACACACAACAACCCACCACCTCCCCCTGCCCAGCACACACACACACAAACAACCACCACCTCCCCCCGCCCAGCACACACACAAACAACCACCACCTCCCCCCGCCCAGCACACACACACACAACAACCACCACCTCCCCCCGCCCAGCACACACACACACAACAACCACCACCTCCCCCCGCCCAGCACACACACACACAACAACCACCACCTCCCCCCGCCCAGCACACACACACACAACAACCACCACCTCCCCCCGCCAGCACACACACACACACAACAACCACCACCTCCCCCCGCCCAGCACACACACACACAACAACCACCACCTCCCCCCGCCCAGCACACACACACACACAACAACCACCACCTCCCCCCGCCCAGCACACACACACAAACAACCACCACCTCCCCCTGCCCAGCACACACACACACAACCACCACCTCCCCCCGCCCAGCACACACACACACACACAACCACCACCTCCCCCCGCCCAGCACACACACACACAACCACCACCTCGCCCCAACCAGCACACACACACACAACAACCACCACCTCCCCCCGCCCAGCACACACACAAACAACCACCACCTCCCCTCGCCCAGCACACACACAAACAACCACCACCTCCCCTCGCCCCGCACACACACACACACACACACAACAACCACCACCTCCCCCCGCCCAGCACACACACACACAACAACCACCACCTCCCCTCGCCCAGCACACACACAAACAACCACCACCTCCCCCTGCCCAGCACACACACACAAACAACCACCACCTCCCCCCGCCCAGCACACACACACACAACAACCAGCACCTCCCCCCGCCCAGCACACACACACAAACAACCACCACCTCCCCCCACCCAGCACACACACACACACAACAACCACCACCACCCCCCGCCCAGCACACACACACACACACACACACACAAACAACCACCACCTCCCCCTCCCAACACACACACACACAACAACCACCACCTCCCCCCGCCCAACACACACACACAACAACCACCACCTCCCCCCGCCCAGCACACACACATACACACACACAACAACCACCACCTCCCCCCGCCCAGGACACACACACACACACACAACAACCACCTCCCCCCGCCCAGCACACACACACACACAACAACCACAACCTCCCCCCGCCCAGCACACACACACACAACAACACACCACCTCCCCCGACACAGCATACACACACACACAACAACCACCACCTCCCCCCGCCCAGCACACACATACACAACAACCCACCACCTCCCCCTGCCCAGCACACACACACACAAACAACCACCACCTCCCCCCGCCCAGCACACACACAAACAACCACCACCTCCCCCCGCCCAGCACACACACACACAACAACCACCACCTCCCCCCGCCCAGCACACACACACACAACAACCACCACCTCCCCCCGCCCAGCACACACACACACAACAACCACCACCTCCCCCCGCCGAGCAAACCACACACACACAACAACCACCACCTCCCCCCGCCCAGCACACACACACACAAACAACCACCACCTCCCCCAGCCCTGCACACACACACACACACAACCACCACCTCCCCCCACCCAGCACACACACACACAACAACCACCACCTCCCCCCGCCCAGCACAGACACAAACAACCACCACCTCCCCTCGCCCAGCACACACACAAACAACCACCACCTCCCCTCGCCCCGCACACACACACACAACAACCACCACCTCCCCCCGCCCAGCACACACACACACAACAACCACCACCTCCCCTCGCCCAGCACACACACACCCACAACCACCACCTCCCCCTACCCAGCACACACACAAACAACCACCACCTCCCCCCGCCCAGCACACACACAAACAACCACCACCTCCCCCCGCCCAGCAGGCACACACAAACAACCACCACCTCCCCCCGCCCAGCACACACACACACAACCACCACCTCCCCTCGCCCAGCACACACACAAACTACCACCACCTCCCCCCGCCCAGCACACACCCACAACCACCACCTCCCCCCGCCCAGCACACACACAAACAACCACCACCTCCCCCCGCCCAGCACACACACACAACAATCACCACCTCCCCCCGCCCAGCACACACACACACAACAACCATCACCTCCCCCCGCCCAGCACACACAGACAAACAACAAACCATCACCTCGCCCCACCAAGCACAAACACAAACCACCACCTCCCCCCGCCCAGCACACACACAGAAACAACCACCACCTCCCCCCGCCCAGCACACACACACAGAAACAACCACCACCTCCCCCCGCCCAGCAGACACACACAAACAACCACCACCTCCCCTCGCCCAGCACACACACACCCACAACCACCACCTCCCCCCGCCCAGCACACACACACCCACAACCACCACCTCCCCCCGCCCAGCACACACACACCAACAACCCACCACCTCCCCCCGCCCAGCACACACACACAACAACCACCACCTCCCCCAGCACACACACACTCACAACAACCACCACCTCCCCCCGCCCAGCACACACACACTCACAACAAACCATCACCTCGCCCCACCCAGCACAAACACAAACCACCACCTCCCCCCGCCCAGCACACACACAGAAACAACCACCACCTCCCCCCGCCCAGCACACACACACACACTCACAACTACCCACCACCTCCCCCCGCCCAGCACACACACACACACAACAACCACCACCTCCCCTCGCCCAGCACACACACACTCACAACAAACACCACCTCCCCCCGCCCAGCACAAACACACACACAACAAACCATCACCTCGCCCCACCCAGCACAAACACAAACCACCACCTCCCCCCGCCCAGCACACACACAGAAACAATCACCACCTCCCCACGCCCAGCACACACACAGAAACAACCACCACCTCCCCCCGCCCAGCACACACACACACACTCACAACTACCCACCAACTCCCCTCGCCCAGCACACACACACACACTCACAACTACCCACCACCTCCCCCCGCCCAGCACACACACAGAAACAACCCACCACCTCCCCCCGCCCAGCACACACACACACACTCACAACTACCCACCACCTCCCCCCGCCCAGCACACACACAGAAACAACCCACCACCTCCCCCCGCCCAGCACACACACAGAAACAACCCACCACCTCCCCCCGCCCAGCACACACACTCCCACAACAACCACCTCCCCCCACCCAGCACACACAAACAACCACCACCTCCCCCCGCCCAGCGCACACACACACACAACAACCAACTCCACCCCGCCCAGCACACACACACAACCACCACCTCCCCCCGCCCAGAACACACACACACAACAACCACCACCTCCACCCGTCCTGCACACACACACACACACACACCACAACAACCACCTCCCCCCCACCCAGCACACACAAACAACCACCACCTCCCCCCACCCAGCACACACACACACAACAACAACCACCTCCCCCCCGCCCAGCACACACACACACACTCACAACTACCCACCACCTCCCCCCGCCCAGCACACACACAGAAACAACCCACCACCTCCCCCCGCCCAGCACACACACAGAAACAACCCACCACCTCCCCCCGCCCAGCACACACACACCCACAACAACCACCTCCCCCCACCCAGCACACACAAACAACCACCACCTCCCCCCGCCCAGCGCACACACACACAACAACCACCACCTCCCCCCCGCCCAGCACACACACACAACCACCACCTCCCCCCGCCCAGCACACACACACAACAACCACCTCCCCCCCACCCAGCACACACACACAACAATCACCACCTCCCCCCGCCCAGCACACACACACACAACAACCATCACCTCCCCCCGCCCAGCACACACACACAAACAACAAACCATCACCTCGCCCCACCAAGCACAAACACAAACCACCACCTCCCCCCGCCCAGCACACACACAGAAACAACCACCACCTCCCCCCGCCCAGCACACACACACAGAAACAACCACCACCTCCCCCCGCCCAGCACAAACACACACACAACAAACCATCACCTCGCCCCACCCAGCACAAACACAAACCACCACCTCCCCCCGCCCAGCACACACACAGAAACAATCACCACCTCCCCCGCCCAGCACACACACAGAAACAATCCACCACCTCCCCCCGCCCAGCACACACACACACACACTCACAACTACCCACCAACTCCCCTCGTCCAGCACACACACACACACTCACAACTACCCACCACCTCCCCCCGCCCAGCACACACACAGAAACAACCCACCACCTCCCCCCGCCCAGCACACAAACACACACTCACAACTACCCACCAACTCCCCTCGCCCAGCAGACACACATGCACAACCACCACCTCCCCCCGCCCAGCACACACACAAACAGCCCACCACCTCCGCCCACCCAGCACACACACCACAACCACCACCTCCCCCTGCCCAGCGCACACACACACACAACCACCACCTCCCCCCGCCCAGCACACACACACACAAAAACCAACACCTCCCCCCGCCCAGCACACACACACAAACAACCCACCACCTCCCCCCGCCCAGCACACACACACAACAACCACCACCTCCCCCCGCCCAGCACACACACAAACAACCACCACCTCCCCCCGCCCAGCACACACACACACACACACACAACAAACACCACCTCCCCCGGCCCAGCACACACACACAAACAACCACCACCTCCCCCCGCCCAGCACACACACACACAACAACCCACCACCTCCCCCCGCCCAGCACACACACAAACAACCACCACCTCCCCCCGCCCAGCACACACACAAACAACCACCACTTCCCCCCGCCCAGCAGACACACACAAACAACCATCACCTCCCCCCGCCCAGCACACACACACACAACAACCACCACCTCCCCCCGCCCAGCACACACACACACACAACAACCACCACCTCCCCCCGCCCAGCACACACACACACAAACAACCACCACCTCCCCCCGCCCAGCACACACAGAACTACCCACCACCTCCCCTCGCCCAGCAGACACACACACCCACAACCATCACCTCCCCCCGCCCAGCACACACACACACACACACACAACAACCACCACCTCCCCCCGCCCAGCACACACACACACAAACAACCACCACCTCCCCCCGCCCAGCACACACGGAACTACCCACCACCTCCCCTCGCCCAGCAGACACACAAACAACCACCACCTCCACCCACCCAGCAGACACACACAAACAACCACCACCTCCCCCCGCCCAGCACACACACATACAAACAACCACCACCTCCCCCCACCCAGCACCCACACACACAACAACCACCACCTCCCCCCACCCAGGACACACACAACAACCTCCACCTCCCCCCGCCCTGCACACACACATACAAACAACCACCACCTCCCCCCACCCAGCACCCACACACACAACAACCACCACCTCCCCCCACCCAGCACACACAAACAACCACCACCTCCCCCCGCCCAGCGCACACACACACACAACAACCACCAACTCACCCCACCCAGCACACATACACAACAACCTCCACCTCCCCCTGCCCAGCACACTCACACAACAACCACCACCTCCCCCCACCCAGCACACACACACAACAACCACCACCTCCCCCCACCCCGCACACACAAACAACCACCACCTCCCCCCGCCCAGCGCACACACACACACAACAACCACCACCTCCCCCCGCCCAGCAAACACACACACACACTCACAACTACCCACCAACTCCCCTCGCCCAGCAGACACACACGCACAACCACCACCTCCCCCCGTCCAGCACACACACACACACACACACACACAAAACAACCCACCACCTCCCCCCGCCCAGCACACACACCACAACCACCACCTCCCCCTGCCCAGCGCACACACACACACAACCACCACCTCCCCCCGCCCAGCACACACACACACACAACAACCACCACCTCCCCCCGCCCAGCACACACACAAACAACCACCACCTCCCCCCGCCCAGCACACACACACACACACACACAACAACCACCACCTCCCCCCGCCCAGCACACACACAAACAACCACCACCTCCCCCCGCCCAGCACACACACAAACAACCACCACCTCCACCCGCCCAGCACACACACACACAACAACCACCACCTCCCCCCACCCAGCAGACACACACAAACAACCACCACCAACCCCCGACCAGCACACACACACACAAACAACCACCACCTCCCCCCACCCAGCACACACACAAACAACCACCACCTCCCCCCACCCAGCACACACACACAACAACCTCCACCTCCCCCCGCCCAGCACACACTCACACAACAACCAACACCTCCCCCCACCCAGCACACACACACAACAACCACCTCCCCCCCGCCCAGCACACTCACACAACAACCACCACCTCCCCCCACCCAGCACACACACACCCACAACAACCACCTCCCCCCACCCAGCACACACACACACAAACAACCACCACCTCCCCCCGCCCAGCACACACACACTCACAACAACCACCACCTCCCCCCGCCCAGCACACACACACTCACAACAACCACCACCTCCCCCCGCCCAGCACACACACACAACAACCCACCACCTCCCCCCACCCAGCACACACACACACACACACACACACACACAACAAACCATCACCTCGCCCCACCCAGCACAAACACAAACCACCACCTCCCCCTGCCCAGCACACACACAGAAACAATCACCACCTCCCCCCGCCCAGCGCACACACACAAACAACCACCACTTCCCCTCACCCAGCACACACACACAAACAACAAACCATCACCTCCCCCCACCCAGCACAAACACAAACAACGACCATCTCCCATCGCCCAGCACACACACACAACAACCACCACCTCCCCCCGCCCAGCACACACACACACAAACAACCACCACCTACCCTCGCCCAGCACCCACACACAAACAACCAACACCTCCCCTCGCCCAGCACACACACACACCCACAACAACCACCACCTCCCCCCACCCAGCACACACACACCCACAACAACCAACACCTCCCCTCGCCCAGCACACACACACACACACACAACCACCTCCCCCCGCCCAGCACACACACACAAAACAACAACCACCTACCCTCGCCCAGCACCCACACACAAACAACCACCACCTCCCCCCACCCAGCACACACACACCCACAACAACCACCTCCCCCCACCCAGCACACACAAACAACCACCACCTCCCCCCGCCCAGCGCACACACACACACAACAACCACCTCCCCCCCGCCCAGCACACACAAACAACCACCACCTCCCCCCGCCCAGCACACACACGCACAACAACAACCACCTCCCCCCGGCCCAGCACACACACACACAACAACCACCTACCCCCCGCCCAGCACACACACACAAACAACCACCACCTCCCCTCGCCCAGCACACACACACAACAACCACCACCTCCCCCCGCCCAGCACACACACACAAACGACCACCACCTCCCCCCGCCCAGCACAAACACAAACCAACACCTCCCCCGGCCCAGCACACACACAGAAACAATCACCACCTCCCCCCGCCCAGCACACACACAAAACAATCACCACATCCCCCCGCCCAGCACACACACAACAACCACCACCTCCCTCCGCCCAGCACACACACACAAAACAACCACCACCTCCCCCCGCCCAGCAGACACACACAAACAACCACCACCACCCCCCGCCCAGCACACACACACACGAACAACCACCACCTCCCCCCGCCCAGCACACACACAAACAACCACCACCTCCCCCGGCCCAGCACACACACACACACAACCACCACCACCCCCCGCCCAGCACACACACACAAACAACCCACCACCTCCCCCCGCCCAGCACACACACACAACAACCACCACCTCCCCCGGCAGACACACACTCACAACAACCACCACCTCCCCCCGCCCAGCACACACACACTCACAACAACCACCACCTCCCCCCGCCCAGCACACACAAACAACCCACCACCTCCCCCCACCCAGCACACACACACAACAACAACCTCCCCCCGCCCAGCACACACACACACACAACAAACCATCACCTCGCCCCACCCAGCACAAACACAAACCACCACCTCCCCTCACCCAGCACACACACACAAACAACAAACCATCACCTCGCCCCACCAAGCACAAACACAAACAACCACCTCCCCCCGCCCAGCACACACACACAAACAACCACCACCTCCCCCCGCCCAGCACACACACACACAAACAACCACCACCTCCCCCGCCCAGCACACACACACACAACAACCACCACCTCCCCTCGCCCAGCACCCACACAAACAACCACCACCTCCCCTCGCCCAGCACACACACACACAACAACCACCACCTCCCCCCGCCCAGCACACACACACACAAACAACCACCACCTCACCTCGCCCAGCGCACACACACAAACAACCACCACCTCCCCTCACCCAGCACACACACACAAACAACAAACCATCACCTCGCCCCACCAAGCACAAACACAAACAACCACCTCCCCCCGCCCAGCACACACACACAAACAACCACCACCTCCCCCCGCCCAG
Organism: Heterodontus francisci; assembly: GCF_036365525.1. Lineage (NCBI taxonomy): Eukaryota > Metazoa > Chordata > Chondrichthyes > Heterodontiformes > Heterodontidae > Heterodontus > Heterodontus francisci. The sequence continues at coordinate 56,069,564 of NC_090399.1, forward strand.
CACACACACACACAAACAACCACCACCTCCCCTCGCCCAGCACACACACACAAACAACCACCACCTCCCCTCGCCCAGCACACACACACAAACAACCACCACCTCCCCTCGCCCAGCACACTTACACAACAACCACCACCTCCCCTCGCCCAGCACACACACACAAACAACCACCACCTCCCCTCGCCCAGCACACACACACAAACAACCACCACCTCCCCTCGCCCAGCACACACACACAAACAACCACCACCTCCCCCCGCCCAGCACACAAGCAGAAACAACCACCACCTCCCCCCCGCCCAGCACACACACACACACAACAACCACCACCTCCCCCCACCCAGCACCCACACACACAACCACCACCTCCCCCCGCCCAGCACACACACACCCACAACAACCACCATCTCCCCCCGCCCAGCACACACACACACAACAACCACCACCTCCCCCCACCCAGCACACACACAACACCAACCACCTCCCCCCGCCCAGCACACACACAAACAACCACCACCTCCCCCCGTCCAGCACACACAACACCAACCACCTCCCCCCCACCCAGCACACACAAACAACCACCACCTCCCCCCGCGCAGCACACACACACACACACACACACACACAACCACCACCTCCCCCCGCCCAGCACACGCACACACAACAACCACCACCTCCCCCCGCCCAGCACACACACACACAAAAACCACCACCTCCCCCCGCCCAGCACACACACACACAACAACCACCACCTCCCCCCACCCAGCACACACACACACAAACAACCACCACCTCCCCCCGCCCAGCACACACACACACAACAACCACCACCTCCCCCCACCCAGCACACACACACAACAACCACCACCTCCCCCCACCCAGCACACACACACAACAACCACCACCTCCCCCCACCCAGCACACACACACACACAACCACCACCACCTCCCCCCGCCCAGCACACACACACACACAACAACCACCACCTCCCCCCGCCCAGCACACACACACACAACAACCACCACCTCCCCCCACCCAGCACACACACACAACAACCACCACCTCCCCCCACCCAGCACACACACACACAACAACCACCACCTCCCCCCACCCAGCACACACACACACACAACAACCACCACCTCGCCCCACCCAGCACACACACACACACAACAACCACCACCTCCCCCCACCCAGCACACCCACACACACAACAACCACCACCTCCCCCCACCCAGCACACACACACACACAACAACCACCACCTCCCCCCACCCAGCACACACACACAACAACCACCACCTCCCCCCGCCCAGCACACACACACACAACAACCACCACCTCCCCCCGCCCAGCACACACACACACAACAACCACCACCTCCCCCCGCCCAGCACACACACACACAACAACCACCACCTCCCCCCGCCCAGCACACACACACACAACAACCACCACCTCCCCCCGCCCAGCACACACACACAACAACCACCACCTCCCCCCACCCAGCACACACACACAACAACCACCACCTCCCCCCACCCAGCACACACACACACACAGAAACAACCACCACCTCCCCCCGCCCAGCACACACACACAACAACCACCACCTCCCCCCACCCAGCACACACACACAACAACCACCACCTCCCCCCACCCAGCACACACACACAACAACCACCACCTACCCTCGCCCAGCACACACACACACAACAACCACCACCTCCCCCCACCCAGCACACACACACAACAACCACCACCTCCCCCCACCCAGCACACACACACAACAACCACCACCTACCCTCGCCCAGCACACACACACACAACAATCACCACCTCCCCCCGCCCAGCACACACACACACAACAACCCACCACCTCCCCCCGCCCAGCACACACACAAACAACCACCACCTCCCCTCGCCCAGCACACACACACAAACAACCACCACCTCCCCCCGCCCAGCACCCACACACAACAGCCACCACCTCCCCTCGCCCAGCACACACACACCCACAACCACCACCTCCCCCCGCCCAGCACACACACATAACAACCACCACCTCCCCCCACCCAGCACACACACACACAACAACCACCACCTCCCCCCACCCAGCACCCACACACATAACAACCACCACCTCCCCCCACCCAGCACACACACACACACAACAACCACCACCTCCCCCCACCCAGCACCCACACACATAACAACCACCACCTCCCCCCGCCGAGCAAACCACACGCCCACACACAAGAACCACCACCTCCCCTCGCCCAGCACACCCACACAACCACCACCTCCCCCCGCCCAGCACACACACACCCACACACAACAACCACCACCTCCCCTCGCCCAGCACACACACACCCACAACAACCCACCACCTCCCCCCGGCCAGCACACACACACACACAACAACCACCACCTCCTCCCGGCCAGCACACACACACCCACAATAACCCACCACCTCCCCCCGGCCAGCACACACACAACCACAAAAACCCACCACATCCCCCCGGCCAGCACACACACACACACAAAAACCCACCACATCCCCCCGGCCAGCACACACACAACCACAAAAACCCACCACCTCACCCCGGCCAGCAGACACACCCACAACAACCCACCACCTCCCCCCGCCCAGCACACGCACCCACATCCGCCACCACCTCCCTCCGACCAGCACACACACACCAACAACAACCACCACCTCCCCCCGCCCAGCACACACACACACAACCACCACCTCCCCCCGCCCAGCACACACACACACACACACACACACAACAGCCACCACCTCCCCCCGGCCAGCACACACACACACAAAAACCACCACCTCCCCCCGCCCAGCAGACACACACACACAACAACCACCACCTCCCCCCGCCCAGCACACACACACACAACAACCACCACCTCCCCCTGCCCAGCACACACACACACAAAAACCACCACCTCCCCCCGCCCAGCACACACACACAACAACCCACCACCTCCCCCCGCCCAGCACACACCCACAACAACCCACCACCTCCCCCCGCCCAGCACACACACACCCACCCACAACAACCCACCACCTCCCCCCGCCCAGCACACACACACCCACAACAACCCACCAGCTCCCCCCGGCCAGCACACACACACCCACAACAACCCACCACCTCCCCCCGCCCAGCACACACACACCCACAACAACCCACCAGCTCCCCCCGGCCAGCACACACACACCCACAACAACCCACCACGTCCCGCCGGCCAGCCGACACACACCCACAACAACCCACCACCTCCCCCCCAGCACAGCAGACACACAAACACAACAACCACCACCTCCCCCCGCCCAGCACACACACACACACAACCACCACCTCGCCCCACCCAGCAGACACACACACAACAACCACCACCTGCCCCCGCCCAGCACACACACACACACACACAAACAAACCACCACCTCCCCCCGCCCAGCAGACACACACCCACAACAACCCACCACCTCCCCCCGCCCAGCACACACACAAACAACCTCCACCTCCCCCCGCCCAGCACACACACAAACAACCCACGACCTGCCCCCGCCCAGCACACACACACACACACAAACAACCCACCACCTCCCCCCGCCCAGCACACAAACACAACCACAAAAACCCACCACCTCCCCCCGGCCACAGGCACACACCCACAACAACCACCACCTCCCCCCGGCCAGCACACACACACACACACACAACAACCCACCACCTCCCCCCGGCCAGCACACACACACCCACAACAACCCACCACCTCCCCCCGGCCAGCACACACACACCAACAACTACCACCACCTCCCCCCGGCCAGCACACACACACACACAACAACCCACCACCTCCCCCCGGCCAGCACACACACACCCACAACAACCCACCACCTCCCCCCGGCCAGCACACACACACACAACAACCCACCGCCTCCCCCCGGCCAGCACACACACACCAACAACAACCACCACCTCCCCCCGGCCAGCAGGCACACACCCACAACAACCCACCACCTCCCCCCGGCCAGCACACACACACCCACAACAACCCACCACCTCCCCCCGGCCAGCACACACACACACAACAACCCACCGCCTCCCCCCGGCCAGCACACACACACCAACAACAACCACCACCTCCCCCCGGCCAGCAGGCACACACCCACAACAACCCACCACCTCACCCCGGCCAGCAGACACACACACAACAACCACCACCTCCCCCCACCCAGAACACACACCACAACAACCACCTCCCCCCGCCCAGCAGACACACACACCACAACCACCTCCTCCCGCCCAGCAGACACACACACAACAACCACCACCTCCCCCCGCCCAGCACACACACAAACAACCACCACCTCCCCCCGCCCAGCACACACACACACAAGAACCCACCACCTCCCCCCGCCCAGCACACACAACACCAACCACCTCCCCCCCACCCAGCACACACAAACAACCACCACCTCCCCCCGCGCAGCACACACACACACAACCACCACCTCCCCCCACCCAGCACACACACACACAACAACCACCACCTCCCCCCGCCCAGCACACACACAACCACCACCTCCCCCCGCCCAGCACGCACACAAACAACCACCACATCCCCCCGCCCAGCACACGCACTCACAACTACCCACCACCTCCCCCCGCCCAGCACACACACAAACAACCCAAAAGCTCCCCTCGCCCAGCACCCACACAAACAACCACCACCTCCCCCCGCCCAGCACACACACACTCAAAACAACCACCACCTCCCCCCGCCCAGCACACACACAAACAACCCACAACCTCCTCCCGCCCAGCACACACACACACACAAACAACCCACCACCTCCCCCCGCCCAGCACACACACACACACTCACAACAACCACCACCTCCCCCCGCCCAGCACACACACACACACACTCACAACAACCACCACCTCCCCCCGCCCAGCACACACACACACAACAACCACCACCTCCCCTCCGCCCAGCACACACACACACAAACAACCCACCACCTCCCCCCGCCCAGCACACACACACACACAAACAACCCACCACCTCCCCCTGCCCAGCACACACACACACACTCACAACAAGCACCACCTCCCCCCGCCCAGCACACACACACACACTCACAACAACCACCACCTCCCCCCGCCCAGCACACACACACACAACAACCACCACCTCCCCCCGCCCAGCACACACACACACAACAACCACCACCTCCCCCCGACCAGCACACACACACACAACAACCACCACCTCCACCCGCCCAGCACACACACCCACAACAACCACCACCTCACCCCGGCCAGCACACACACATCCACAACAGCCACCACCTCCCCCCGCTCAGCACACACACCCACAACAGCCACCACCTCCCCCCGCCCAGCACACGCACACCCACAACAACCCACCACCTCCCCCCGCCCAACAGACACACATACAACAACCACCAGCTCCACTCGCTCAGCGCACACATCACAACAAGCACCACCTCCCCCCGCCCAGCACACACACACACACACAAACAACCACCACCAACCCCCGGCCAGCACACACAAACACACAACAACCACCACCTCCCCTCGCCCAGCACACACACCCACAACAACCCACCACATCCCACCGGCCAGCAGACACACAGCCACAACAACCCACCACCACCCCCCGGCCCAGCACACACACACCCACAACAACCCACCACGTCCCGCCGGCCAGCCGACACACACCCACAACAACCACCACCTCCGCCCGGCCGGCACACACACACCCACAACAACCACCACCTCCGCCCGGCCGGCACACACACAAACACAAACAACCTCCACCTCCCCCCCGCCCAGCACACACACACACACAACCACCACCTCGCCCCACCCAGCAGACACACAACCACCACCTGCCCCCGCCCAGCACACGCACACACACACAAACAACCCACCACCTCCCTCCGCCCAGCACACACACACAACAACCCACCACCTCCCCCCGCCCAGCACACACAAACAAACCACCACCTCCCCCCGCCCAGCAGACACACACCCACAACAACCCACCACCTCCCCCCGCCCAGCACACACAAACAACCTCCACCTCCCCCTGCCCAGCACACACACACACACAACCACCACCTCCCCTCGCCCAGCAGACACACACCCACAACAACCCACCACCTCCCCCTGCCCAGCACACACACACACAACCACCAACTCCCCCCGCCCAGCACACACACACAAACAACAACCACCACCTCCCCTCGCCCAGCAGACACACACCCACAACAACCCACCACCTCCCCCCGCCCAGCACACACACAAACAACCCACCACCTCCCCTCGCCCAGCAGACACACACCCACAACAACCCACCACCTCCCCCTGCCCAGCACACACACACACAACAACCCACCACCTCCCCCTGCCCAGCACACACACACACAACAACCCACCACCTCCCCCTGCCCAGCACACACACACACAACAACCCACCACCTCCCCTCGCCCAGCAGACACACACCCACAACAACCCACCACCTCCCCCCGCCCAGCACACACACACACACAACAACCCACCACCTCCCCCTGCCCAGCACACACACAAACAACAACCACCACCTCCCCCTGCCCAGCACACACACAAACAACAACCACCACCTCCCCCCACCCAGCACCCACACACACAACCACCACCTCCCCCCGCCCAGCACCCACACACACAACCACCACCTCCCCCCGCCCAGCACCCACACACACAACAGACCACCACCTCCCCCCGCCCAGCACACACACAGAAACAACCACCACCTCCCCCCACCCAGCACACCACACACACAACAAAGCATCACCTCGCCCCACCCAGCACAAACACAAACAACCACCTCCCCCCGCCCACCACACACACACACAAACAACCACCACCTCCCCCCACCCAGCACACCACACACACAACAAAGCATCACCTCGCCCCACCCAGCACAAACACAAACAACGACCTCCCCCCGCCCAGCACACACACACACACAACAACCACCACCTCCCCCCGCCCAGCACACACACACACAAACAACCACCACCTCCCCCCGCCCAGCACACACACACAAACAACCACCACCTCCCCCCGCCCAGCACACACACACAAACAACCACCACCTCCCCTCGCCCAGCACACACACACAAACAACCACCACCTCCCCTCGCCCAGCACAGACACAAACAACAACCACCACCTCCCCCCGCCCAGCACACACACACAAACAACCACCACCTCCCCCCGCCCAGCACACACACAACAACCACCACCTCCCCCCACCCAGCACACACACACACAACAACCACCACCTCCCCCCGCCCAGCACACACACACAAACAACCACCACCTCCCCCCGCCCAGCACACACACAACAACCACCACCTCCCCCCGCCCAGCACACACACACACAACAACCACCACCTCCCCCCGCCCAGCACACACACACAAACAACCACCACCTCCCCCCGCCCAGCACACACACAACAACCACCACCTCCCCCCACCCAGCACACACACCCACAACAACCATCTCCCCCCACCCAGCACACACACACACAAACAACCACCACCTCCCCCCACCCAGCACACACACACACACAACAACCACCACCTCCCCCCGCCCAGCACACACACACAAACAACCACCACCTCCCCTCGCCCAGCACACACACACACACAACAACCACCACCTCCCCTGACCCAGCACACACACACACAACAACCACCACCTCCCCCCGCCCAGCACACACACAACAACCACCACCTCCCCCCACCCAGCACACACACACACAACAGACCATCACCTCACCCCACCCAGCACACACACACACAACAAACCATCACCTCGCCCCACCCAGCACAAACACAAACAACCACCTCCACCCGCCCAGCACACACACACACAACAGACCATCACCTCACCCCACCCAGCACACACACACACAACAACCACCACCTCCCCCCGCCCAGCACACACACACAACAACCACCACCTCCCCCCGCCCAGCACACACACACAAACAACCACCACCTCCCCTCGCCCAGCACACACACACACAACAAAGCATCACCTCGCCCCACCCAGCACAAACACAAACAACCACCTCCCCCCGCCCAGCATACACACACACACACAACAACCACCACCTCCCCCCACCCAGCACACACACACACAACAACCACCACCTCCCCCCACCCAGCACACACACACACAACAAACCATCACCTCGCCCCACCCAGCACAAACACAAACAACCACCTCCCCCCGCCCAGCACACACACACACAACAACCACCACCTCCCCCCGCCCAGCACACACACACAACAACCACCACCTCCCCTCGCCCAGCACACACACACACAACAAACCATCACCTCGCCCCACCCAGCACAAACACAAACAACCACCTCCCCCCGCCCAGCACACACACACAACAAACCATCACCTCGCCCCACCCAGCACAAACACAAACAACCACCTCACCCCACCCAGCACACACACAAACAACAACCACCACCTCCCCCCACCCAGCACCCACACACACAACCACCACCTCCCCCTGCCCAGCACACACACAAACAACAACCACCACCTCCCCCCACCCAGCACCCACACACACAACCACCACCTCCCCCCGCCCAGCACCCACACAAACAACAACCACCACCTCCCCCCACCCAGCACCCACACACACAACCAGCACCTCCCCCCGCCCAGCACCCACACACACAACCACCACCTCCCCCCGCCCAGCACCCACACACACAACAGACCATCACCTCACCCCGCCCAGCACCCACACACACAACAGACCACCACCTCCCCCCGCCCAGCACACACACACACACACAAACAACCACCACCTCCCCCCACCCAGCACACACACAAACAACCACCACCTCCCCTCGCCCAGCACACACACACAAACAACCACCACCTCCCCTCGCCCAGCACACACACACAAACAACCACCACCTCCCCTCGCCCAGCACACACACACAAACAACCACCACCTCCCCTCGCCCAGCACCCACACACACTGCAACCACCACCTCCCCTCGCCCAGCACACACACACAAACAACCACCATCTCCCCTCGCCCAGCACACACACACAACAACCACCACCTCCCCTCGCCCAGCACACACACACACTACAACCACCACCACCCCTCGCCCAGCACACACACACAAACAACCACCACCTCCCCCCGCCCAGCACACACACACACAACAGACCACCACCTCCCCCCGCCCAGCACACACACAGAAACAACCACCACCTCCCCCCACCCAGCACACCACACACACAACAAAGCATCACCTCACCCCGCCCAGCACCCACACACACAACAGACCACCACCTCCCCCCGCCCAGCACACACACAGAAACAACCACCACCTCCCCCCACCCAGCACACCACACACACAACAAAGCATCACCTCGCCCCACCCAGCACAAACACAAACAACCACCTCCCCCCGCCCAGCACACACACACACAAACAACCACCACCTCCCCCCGCCCAGCACACACACACACAACAACCACCCCCTCCCCCCGCCCAGCACACACACACAAACAACCACCACCTCCCCTCGCCCAGCACACACACACAAACAACCACCACCTCCCCTCGCCCAGCACACACACAAACAACAACCACCACCTCCCCTCGCCCAGCACACACACACAAACAACCACCACCTCCCCCGCCCAGCACACACACACACAACAACCACCACCTCCCCCCACCCAGCACACACACACACAACAACCACCACCTCCCTCCGCCCAGCACACACACACAAACAACCACCACCTCTCCCCACCCAGCACACACACACACAACAACCACCACCTCCCCCCGCCCAGCACACACACACAAACAACCACCACCTCCCCTCGCCCAGCACACACACAACAACCACCACCTCCACCCACCCAGCACACACACACACAACAACCACCACCTCCCTCCGCCCAGCACACACACACAAACAACCACCACCTCCCCCCACCCAGCACACACACACACAACAACCACCACCTCCCCCCGCCCAGCACACACACACAAACAACCACCACCTCCCCTCGCCCAGCACACACACAACAACCACCACCTCCCCCCGCCCAGCACACACACACACAACAACCACCACCTCCCCCCGCCCAGCACACACACACAAACAACCACCACCTCCCCCCGCCCAGCACACACACAACAACCACCACCTCCCCCCACCCAGCACACACACACACAACAACCACCACCTCCCCCCGCCCAGCACACACACACAAACAACCACCACCTCCCCCCGCCCAGCACACACACACAAACAACCACCACCTCCCCCCGCCCAGCACACACACAACAACCACCACCTCCCCCCACCCAGCACACACACACACAACAACCACCACCTCCCCCCGCCCAGCACACACACACAAACAACCACCACCTCCCCCCGCCCAGCACACACACAACAACCACCACCTCCCCCCACCCAGCACACACACACACAACAACCACCACCTCCCCCCGCCCAGCACACACACACAAACAACCACCACCTCCCCCCGCCCAGCACACACACAACAACCACCACCTCCCCCCGCCCAGCACACACACACACACAACAACCACCACCTCCCCCCGCCCAGCACACACACACAAACAACCACCACCTCCCCCCGCCCAGCACACACACAACAACCACCACCTCCCCCCACCCAGCACACACACCCACAACAACCATCTCCCCCCACCCAGCACACACACACACAAACAACCACCACCTCCCCCCACCCAGCACACACACACACACAACAACCACCACCTCCCCCCGCCCAGCACACACACACAAACAACCACCACCTCCCCTCGCCCAGCACACACACACAACAACCACCACCTCCCCTGACCCAGCACACACACACACAACAACCACCACCTCCCCCCGCCCAGCACACACACAACAACCACCACCTCCCCCCACCCAGCACACACACACACAACAGACCATCACCTCACCCCACCCAGCACACACACACACAACAAACCATCACCTCGCCCCACCCAGCACAAACACAAACAACCACCTACCCCCGCCCAGCACACACACACACAACAGACCATCACCTCACCCCACCCAGCACACACACACACAACAACCACCACCTCCCCCCGCCCAGCACACACACACAACAACCACCACCTCCCCCCGCCCAGCACACACACACAAACAACCACCACCTCCCCTCGCCCAGCACACACACACACAACAAACCATCACCTCGCCCCACCCAGCACAAACACAAACAACCACCTCCCCCCGCCCAGCACACACACACACACACAACAACCACCACCTCCCCCCACCCAGCACACACACACACAACAACCACCACCTCCCCCCACCCAGCACACACACACACAACAAACCATCACCTCGCCCCACCCAGCACAAACGCAAACAACCACCTCCCCCCGCCCAGCACACACACACACAACAGACCATCACCTCACCCCACCCAGCACACACACACACAACAACCACCACCTCCCCCCGCCCAGCACACACACACAACAACCACCACCTCCCCCCGCCCAGCACACACACACAAACAACCACCACCTCCCCTCGCCCAGCACACACACACACAACAAACCATCACCTCGCCCCACCCAGCACAAACACAAACAACCACCTCCCCCCGCCCAGCACACACACACAACAAACCATCACCTCGCCCCACCCAGCACAAACACAAACAACCACCTCACCCCACCCAGCACACACACAGAAACAACCACCACCTCCCCTCGCCCAGCACACACACAAACAACAACCACCACCTCCCCCCACCCAGCACCCACACACACAACCACCACCTCCCCCCGCCCAGCACCCACACAAACAACAACCACCACCTCCCCCCACCCAGCACCCACACACACAACCACCACCTCCCCCCGCCCAGCACCCACACACACAACAGACCATCACCTCACCCCGCCCAGCACCCACACACACAACAGACCACCACCTCCCCCCGCCCAGCACACACACACACACACAAACAACCACCACCTCCCCCCACCCAGCACACACACAAACAACCACCACCTCCCCTCGCCCAGCACACACACACAAACAACCACCACCTCCCCTCGCCCAGCACACACACACAAACAACCACCACCTCCCCTCGCCCAGCACCCACACACACTGCAACCACCACCTCCCCTCGCCCAGCACACACACACAAACAACCACCACCTCCCCTCGCCCAGCACACACACACAACAACCACCACCTCCCCTCGCCCAGCACACACACACACTACAACCACCACCACCCCTCACCCAGCACACACACACAAACAACCACCACCTCCCCCCGCCCAGCACACACACGCTACAACCACCACCTCCCCTCGCCCAGCAAACACACACAAACAACCACCACCTCCCCTCGCCCAGCACACACACACACAACAACCACCACCTCCCCCCGCCCAGCACACACACACCCACAACAACCACCTCCTCCCCCCGCCCAGCACACACACACACACACAAACAACCACCACCTCCCCTCGCCCAGCACCCACACACAAACAACCACCACCTCCCCTCGCCCAGCACACACACACAACAACCACCACCTCCCCTCACCCAGCACACACACCCACAACAACCACCTCCTCCCCCCGCCCAGCACACACACACACACACTACAACCACCACCTCCCCTCGCCCAGCACACACACACAAACAACCACCACCTCCCCTCGCCCAGCACACACACACACACACAAACAACCACCACCTTCCCTCGCCCAGCACACACACACAAACAACCACCACCTCCCCTCGCCCAGCACACACACACACACACAACCACCACCACCTCCCCTCGCCCAGCACACACAGACACAACAACCACCACCTCCCCCCGCCCAGCACACACACACACACACTACAACCACCACCTCCCCCCGCCCAGCACACACACACACAACAACCACCACCTCCCCTCGCCCAGCACACACACACACACACAACCACCACCACCTCCCCTCGCCCAGCACACACACACAAACAACCACCACCACCTCCCCTCGCCCAGCACACACACACACAATCACCACCTCCCCCCGCCCAGCACACACACAAACAACCACCACCTCCCCCCGCCCAGCACACACACAAACAACCACCACCTCCCTCCGCCCAGCACACACACACCCACAACAACCACCACCTCCCCGCGCCCAGCACACACACACAACAACCACGACCTCCCCCCGCCCAGCACACACACACAAACAACCACCACCTCCCCCCACCCAGCACACACACACACAAAAACCACCACCTCCCCCCACCCAGCACACACACACAAACAACCACCACCTCCCCCCGCCCAGCGCGCACGCACCCACAACAACCCACCACCTCCACCCCCCCAGCGAGCACACACCAACATCCACCACCTCCCCCCCCGCCCAGCGCGCGCCCACACATACATGCAAACACACACACATGCAATCAAACACACACGCACGCAATCAAACACACACGAACACATAAAGACATGCAAACACATATATACACACACGCACGCAAACACATATATACACACACAAACACATATAGACACAGACATACCCACACAGCAAACACACATACACACAAACATGCAAACATATACACACACACAAACACACACCACAAACACATACATACACACAAACACACGCAAGCATACACGCACACGTGCAAACACACACATGCAAACACACATACACACAAACATGCAAACATTTCCACACACAAAAACACACACAAACACATACATACACATGCTAAAAACATAGACACACAGACGCGCAAACACATACACACATGCAAACACGCACACAAATACAGACATACACAGACACACAAACACATACACACACACCAAAACATTAGATTAAGTTTATGCACTCCGAAACGCATGGGAAATAATTTGCATCTAAGAGTTTACTATCAACGTCAGTTCCAGAGGAATACAGTTAATTATTTCTGCACCAGCTGCCCTATACTGCTCAGGATGTATATTCAGTACAGGGATGTCTCTGGACTATCTTGTACTCTCTCTCAATCTCACTCTCCGGTTTAACCTCTTTCTATACAAATTAATCAATGACACTCTTTACACATAGCAAATTGACCAACTGTTATATTTCACACTATCCTGCACATCAAATGTATCCGAGTCAAACTATTCAAAGTATCTCTTACATTGTTGATTGTTTGTTCTGGAGCTCAGTTATATATATTGTCCTGATCCTCTGGAATAGCTTTCAGAACAGTCTTTCACACCAGGGAGAGGGATTCTCCATTTAACTGATGTACCTGTTTAATATGACAGAGTGATTCATCCAGTTCAGATGGAACTCCTTCTTAGTCATTCTCTCTGAAGCTAACTCTCGGTCGGTACCTAGCTTGCTATGTAAGCTCTGTTTTCACTTGAACTGATCTGTGCAGGGACCTCGAGATAGTCACCGTCATCTGCCTCTGAATTTTCCTGCAATATCAGAGGTGAGGACAGCGAGGACGGGTTTGTTGTCCTTCCTCGATCGTCTGCTTTCGAAAGTTCCTTTGTTCCTGGGATCCACAGGTAAAGTATTGTTGTTTGTTGCTGCTCAACTCTCAGCTTCCCCACCTTGTAGCCATTGTTGGATTTTGTCCAGATGGTTTTGCACTGTTCAGGTCGCTGATGGGAGTGTCTGGGATTTACAGAGAGGGAAAATCGTGTCACCATCTGTATTGTTAATTTGATGCTAAGTGACCGAGTTCAATCATACCAATTATTTATCTAATATGTTGTTTACCAGCTGTTTTCTTCACCTGTCTTTAGTCATTACAACTAGTCTAAGAATAGAACCTAACGACTGTGAGCCAGTTCCCTCACCAGGTATTTACTCCCCTCTCCTACTCAGGAACTAAACCCCGCCGTTTGATCTCATTCTTGCTGTTCTCCGTTTAGCATTGAACACGTTTTGAGCCTTTTTATTTTTCATTGCTCCCCATCGACCATTTATCTCCCAATTTATAATTGATAATGTATTACTTATTTTCAGTTAGTTTCCTTGTGTTTTCTTTTTATTGGTTTATTTGTGTTTCCTTCACTGAGCTGCTACTTCTGACAATTATTTATATTTAATTACCTCGCTGTTCATTTACTCGTATAGTTAAATGACCGGACATTTACCCAGAGCTCTGCTGGGTTTCCACCGCACTTTAGATAGAGTTTGTAATGGAACGAGAGCAGCTGAACTGGAATTTCAAAAGTATGTATTTGATCAGTCTATGGTCTTTTCTAAAAGATTTAAATGTATTCACTCCAAACTCTATACATCACATGGCAATTTGATAGTAAAATTCAATCAATTACACAATTCTAGCAGCTGTAAAGAGTTCAGTTCCCATCCCCAGTTCCTGCAGTAAAGTATATTTCACATCAAATACCATCAGACTATTTTGTTTTAACCAGGTGGGTGATTCCCTATTTCTGTTCGTTTCTCTTTTACAGCTAACGTGATGACAATTGTGATCCTGTCCCGGGGAAAGTGCGGTCTCTCCAGATGTATCACTCACTACCTGGTCGCCATGTCGGGGGCGGATCTACTGGTCGTTATAACTGACGTGATATTTTTTCGGATTAATGATTATTATTTCCCGACTACCTTCCTGTTACTCACCCCTGTGTGCTCTTTCCACACCGTCCTGGTTCGTGCAGCCACTGATATTTCTGTCTGGTTAACAGTCGCTTTCACTTTTGATCGTTTTGTTACCATTTGTTGCCAGAAGCTGAGGACTAAATATTGCACCGAGAAAACGGCAGCTGTAGTTATAGGAACTGTGTGTCTGCTGTTCTGTTTTAAAAACATTCCTTTGTATTTTACATTTGAACCCTACATTACAATCGACAACATACCCTGGGCCTGCAATCAAAAGCTGCAGTATTACACATTAACTGCATGGGTAGCATTTAGCTGGATTGACCGCTGTCTCACCCCACTGCTCCCAACATTCCTGATATTACTGCTCAATGCTCTGACCATTGGACACATTTTGGCGGCCAATCGAGTCCGCAGGAGGCTGAGAGGCAGAAAGGATGAAATGGATCATAATGATCCGGAGATGGAGAGCAGAAGAAAATCTATCATTTTACTGTTCGCTATATCCGGAAACTTAATACTGTTATGGATGACGTATGTGATAGTTTTCCTATTAATACAAATTACAAAGCAATATTATTCAACAGGTTTCAATGACCCGATGATGATCGCAGACTATACCAGCTACATGCTCCTGCTTTTAAGCTGCTGCACAAACACGTGTATTTATGCAGTGACCCAGACTAAATTCAGAGAGGAGCTGAAGAATGGGATGAAATATCCACTCAGGATAATACTTACATTATTGAAACAAAGAAAATAACACAGGAATTCCCAGCATTGAATCTGAATTGCATCTCATATCCCATTCCAATGTTATTTGTGTCTCATGGCTGAACTGAACGGATTCCATCTCTGCCTCACTCTGCTCCAGATATAATGCTGGGCAATATCTGACACAGGCTGTATTTTCAATGTAGGAATCAGTGATAAAGGCAATATCCAGATGATAATAGGGGTAGGCATTTCACTGGATTAAATCCCAGTCATGAACCCATGGAGATAAAAGACGCAGCACTGAGGCTTAGGCTGGTTGAAAAATGTCCGGGTAAATAAAGAATCTGCATCAGAACATGTGGGAAATACTAGGGGCATGTGAAAGTAGAATAAGCCCCTCCCCGATTGATATCTAAATAAAATAAGGAGATGAAGGGCAAATGTCTGTGAATTACTTGCAGAAAAATAAACAGATCATTATAGTGAAGGGAATTTGCTGTTTGGACTTTTTCTGTCTCAATTTCGGAAACAGCCTATCTTTCAGAATCAGCTCTGTGAATTTTTGGACACTCAGTATTGAAGATAGAACAATGACTCCTCTGAACATGTGTCTATGAACAGCAGCTTTTCCAGTAGTGATCCTCTGCACTTGAGTCCAGAAACAGTGGTGTTTCCTGCAGTAAGACTCCTCGGCTTGTGTCTATGAACAATGGCCTTTCTGGTTGTGAGCCCTCAGGAATTGTATTTCTGAGCAGTGATGTTTCCAGCAGTCCCCTGTCCTGCTATGTATGAACAGTGATGTTTTGAGGAATATGTCCCATCTACCAGTGTCTGTAAACAGTGATGTTTCCTGGAATATGTTCCCTTGACCAGCGCCTGTGAACAGTGGCGTGACTCACAGCAGTGAGTCCCCTGTATCTGTGTCTATTAACAGTGGTGTTTGCAGCAGTGAGTCCCCTGTATCTGTGTCTATTAACAGTGGTGTTTGCAGCAGTGAGTCCCCTGTATCTGTGTGTCTATTAACAGTGGTGTTTGCAGCAGTGAGTCCCCTGTATCTGTGTCTATTATCAGTGGTGTTTGCAGCAGTGAGTCCCCTGTATCTGTGTCTATTATCAGTGGTGTTTGCAGCAGTGAGTCCCCTGTATCTGTGTCTATTAACAGTGGTGTTTGCAGCAGTGAATCCCCTGTATCTGTGTCTATTATCAGTGGTGTTTGCAGCAGTGAGTCCCCTGTATCTGTGTCTATTATCAGTGGTGTATGTGATAGCTTGTCACCTGTATCTGTGTCTATGTTTGCAGCAGTGAGTCCCCTGTATCTGTGTCTATTATCAGTGGTGTTTGCAGCAGTGAATCCCCTGTATCTGTGTCTATTATCAGTGGTGTTTGCAGCAGTGAATCCCCTGTATCTGTGTCTATTATCAGTGGTGTTTGCAGCAGTGAATCCCCTGTATCTGTGTCTATTATCAGTGGTGTTTGCAGCAGTGAGTCCCCTGTATCTGTGTCTATTAACAGTGGTGTTTGCAGCAGTGAGTCCCCTGTATCTCTGTCTATTATCAGTGGTGTTTGCAGCAGTGAATCCCCTGTATCTGTGTCTATTAACAGTGGTGTTTGCAGCAGTGAATCCCCTGTATCTGTGTCTATGTTTGCAGCAGTGAATCCCCTGTATCTGTGTCTATTAACAGTGGTGTTTGCAGCAGTGAATCCCCTGGATCTGTGTCTATTAACAGTGGTGTTTGCAGCAGTGAGTCCCCTGTATCTGTGTCTATTAACAGTGGTGTTTGCAGCAGTGAATCCCCTGTATCTGTGTCTATTATCAGTGGTGTTTGCAGCAGTGAATTCCCTGTATCTGTGTCTATTATCAGTGGTGTTTGCAGCAGTGAGTCCCCTGTATCTGTGACTATTAACAGTGGTGTTTGCAGCAGTGAATCCCCTGTATCTGTGTCTATTATCAGTGGTGTTTGCAGCAGTGAATCCCCTGTATCTGTGTCTATTATCAGTGGTGTTTGCAGCAGTGAGTCCCCTGTATCTGTGTCTATTATCAGTGGTGTTTGCAGCAGTGAATTCCCTGTATCTGTGTCTATTAACAGTGGTGTTTGCAGCAGTGAGTCCCCTGTATCTGTGTCTATTAACAGTGGTGTTTGCAGCAGTGAATCCCCTGTAACTGTGTCTATGTTTGCAGCAGTGAATCCCCTGTATCTGTGTCTATGTTTGCAGCAGTGAATCCCCTGTATCTGTGTCTATGTTTGCAGCAGTGAGTCCCCTGTATCTGTGTCTATTAACAGTGGTGTTTGCAGCAGTGAATCCCCTGTATCTGTGTCTATTATCAGTGGTGTTTGCAGCAGTGAATCCCCTGTATCTGTGTCTATTAAAAGTGGTGTTTGCAGCAGTGAATCCCCTGTATCTGTGTCTATTATCAGTGGTGTTTGCAGCAGTGAATCCCCTGTATCTGTGTCTATTAACAGTGGTGTTTGCAGCAGTGAGTCCCCTGTATCTGTGTCTATTAACAGTGGTGTTTGCAGCAGTGAATTCCCTGTATCTGTGTCTATTAACAGTGGTGTTTGCAGCAGTGAGTCCCCTGTATCTGTGTCTATTAACAGTGGTGTTTGCAGCAGTGAATTCCCTGTATCTGTGTCTATTAACAGTGGTGTTTGCAGCAGTGAGTCCCCTGTATCTGTGTCTATTAACAGTGGTGTTTGCAGCAGTGAGTCCCCTGTATCTGTGTCTATTAACAGTGGTGTTTGCAGCAGTGAATCCCCTGTAACTGTGTCTATGTTTGCAGCAGTGAATCCCCTGTATCTGTGTCTATGTTTGCAGCAGTGAGTCCCCTGTATCTGTGTCTATTAACAGTGGTGTTTGCAGCAGTGAATCCCCTGTATCTGTGTCTATTATCAGTGGTGTTTGCAGCAGTGAATCCCCTGTATCTGTGTCTATTATCAGTGCTGTTTGCAGCAGTGAATCCCCTGTATCTGTGTCTATTAACAGTGGTGTTTGCAGCAGTGAATCCCCTGTATCTGTGTCTATTAACAGTGGTGTTTGCAGCAGTGAATCCCCTGTATCAGTGTCTATTATCAGTGGTGTTTGCAGCAGTGAGTCCCCTGTATCTGTGTCTATTATCAGTGGTGTTTGCAGCAGTGAATCCCCTGTAACTGTGTCTATTATCAGTGGTGTTTGCAGCAGTGAGTCCCCTGTATCTGTGTCTATTATCAGTGGTGTATGTGATAGCTTGTCACCTGTATCTGTGTCTATGTTTGCAGCAGTGAATCCCCTGTAACTGTGTCTATTATCAGTGGTGTTTGCAGCAGTGAATCCCCTGTATCTGTGTCTATTATCAGTGGTGTTTGCAGCAGTGAATCCCCTGTATCTGTGTCTATTAACAGTGGTGTTTGCAGCAGTGAGTCCCCTGTATCTGTGTCTATTAACAGTGGTGTTTGCAGCAGTGAGTCCCCTGTATCTGTGTCTATTATCAGTGGTGTTTGCAGCAGTGAGTCCCCTGTATCTCTGTCTATTATCAGTGGTGTTTGCAGCAGTGAATCCCCTGTATCTGTGTCTATTATCAGTGGTGTTTGCAGCAATGAGTCCCCTGTATCTGTGTCTATTATCAGTGGTGTTTGCAGCAGTGAGTCCCCTGTATCTCTGTCTATTATCAGTGGTGTTTGCAGCAGTGAATCCCCTGTATCTGTGTCTATTAACAGTGGTGTTTGCAGCAGTGAATCCCCTGTATCTGTGTCTATGTTTGCAGCAGTGAATCCCCTGTATCTGTGTCTATTAACAGTGGTGTTTGCAGCAGTGAATCCCCTGTATCTGTGTCTATGTTTGCAGCAGTGAGTCCCCTGTATTTGTGTCTATTATCAGTGGTGTTTGCAGCAGTGAATCCCCTGTATCTGTGTCTATTATCAGTGGTGTTTGCAGCAGTGAGTCCCCTGTATCTGTGTCTATTAACAGTGGTGTTTGCAGCAGTGAATCCCCTGGATCTGTGTCTATTATCAGTGGTGTTTGCAGCAGTGAATCCCCTGTATCTGTGTCTATTATCAGTGGTGTTTACAGCAGTGAATCCCCTGTATCTGTGTCTATTAACAGTGGTGTTTGCAGCAGTGAATCCCCTGTATCTGTGTCTATTAACAGTGGTGTTTGCAGCAGTGAATCCCCTGTATCTGTGTCTATTATCAGTGGTGTTTGCAGCAGTGAGTCCCCTGTATCTGTGTCTATTATCAGTGGTGTTTGCAGCAGTGAGTCCCCTGTATCAGTATCTATTATCAGTGGTGTTTGCAGCAGTGAATCCCCTGTATCTGTGTCTCTTATCAGTGGTGTTTGCAGCAGTGAGTCCCCTGTATCTGTGTCTATTAACAGTGGTGTTTGCAGCAGTGAGTCCCCTGTATCTGTGTCTATTATCAGTGGTGTTTGCAGCAGTGAATCCCCTGTATCTGTGTCTATTATCAGTGGTGTTTGCAGCAGTGAGTCCCCTGTATCTGTGTCTATTAACAGTGGTGTTTGCAGCAGTGAATCCCCTGTATCTGTGTCTATTATCAGTGGTGTTTGCAGCAGTGAATTCCCTGTATCTGTGTCTATTATCAGTGGTGTTTGCAGCAGTGAATCCCCTGTATCTGTGTCTATTATCAGTGGTGTTTGCAGCAGTGAGTCCCCTGTATCTGTGTCTATTATCAGTGGTGTTTGCAGCAGTGAGTCCCCTGTATCTGTGTCTATTATCAGTGGTGTTTGCAGCAGTGAGTCCCCTGTATCCGTGTCTATTATCAGTGGTGTTTGCAGCAGTGAGTCCCCTGTATCTGTGTCTATTATCAGTGGTGTTTGCAGCAGTGAGTCCCCTGTATCTGTGTCTATTATTAGTGGTGTTTGCAGCAGTGAATCCCCTGTATCTGTGTCTATTATCAGTGGTGTTTGCAGCAGTGAATCCCCTGTATCTGTGTCTATTATCAGTGGTGTTTGCAGCAGTGAGTCTACCTGTATCTGTGTCTATTATCAGTGGTGTTTGCAGCAGTAAATCCCCTGTATCTGTGTCTATTATCAGTGTTGTTTGCAGCAGTGAATCCCCTGCATCTGTGTCTATTATCAGTGTTGTTTGCAGCAGTGAATCCCCTGTATCTGTGTCTATTATCAGTGTTGTTTGCAGCAGTCAATCCCCTGTATCTGTGTCTATTATCAGTGTTGTTTGCAGCAGTGAATCCCCTGTATCTGTGTCTATTATCAGTGGTGTTTGCAGCAGTGAATCCCCTGTATCTGTGTCTATTATCAGTGGTGTTTGCAGCAGTGAATCCCCTGTATCTGTGTCTATTAACAGTGGTGTTTGCAGCAGTGAGTCCCCTGTATCTGTGTCTATGTTTGCAGCAGTGAATCCCCTCTATCTGTGTCTATTATCAGTGGTGTCTGTGATAGCTTGTCACCTGTATCTGTGTCTATGTTTGCAGCAGTGAGTCCCCTGTATCTGTGTCTATTATCAGTGGTGTATGTGATATCTTGTCACCTGTATCTGTGTCTATGTTTGCAGCAGTGAGTCCCCTGTATCTGTGTCTATTATCAGTGGTGTCTGTGATAGCATGTCACCTGTATCTGTGTCCATGTTTGCAGCAGTGAGTCCCCTGTATCTGTGTCTATTATCAGTGGTGTATGTGATAGCTTGTCACCTGTATCTGTGTCTATGTTTGCAGCAGTGAGTCCCCTGTATCTGTGTCTATTATCAGTGGTGTTTGCAGCAGTGAGTCCCCTGTATCTGTGTCTATTATCAGTGGTGTTTGCAGCAGTGAGTCCCCTGTATCTGTGTCTATTATCAGTGGTGTTTGCAGCAGTGAGTCCCCTGTATCTGTGTCTATTATCAGTGGTGTTTGCAGCAGTGAGTCCCCTGTATCTCTGTCTATTATCAGTGGTGTTTGCAGCAGTGAGTCCCCTGTATCTGTGTCTATTATCAGTGGTGTCTGTGATAGCTTGTCACCTGTATCTGTGTCCATGTTTGCAGCAGTGAATCCCCTGTATCTGTGTCTATTATCAGTGGTGTATGTGATAGCTTGTCACCTGTATCTGTGTCCATGTTTGCAGCAGTGAATCCCCTGTATCTGTGTCTATTATCAGTGGTGTTTGCAGCAGTGAGTCCCCTGTATCTGTGTCTATTATCAGTGGTGTCTGTGATAGCTTGTCACCTGTATCTGTGTCCATGTTTGCAGCAGTGAATCCCCTGTATCTGTGTCTATTATCAGTGGTGTATGTGATAGCTTGTCACCTGTATCTGTGTCCATGTTTGCAGCAGTGAGTCCCTGCATTGTTGTCAATGAAAAGTGATGCTTTCAACAGTGCACTTCCTGTATTTGTGTCAATGAGGAGAAGAAGTGTGAAATGCTGAGCAGCAGCAGGGGGAGACGGCAGCTGAATTTCACTTCAGGAAGAAGTGGACTAGTTAGTCCAGGGCCCACTGTCAGGTTTCTGTGATCCTCGGACGGGGTGGGTTGTGGGAGAGGGTGTGCACCGTGACAACAATAACATCCGAGCAATGTGAGCAATAAAACAGTTACACTAGCACCGAGCTCTCCTCAACAGTTACTGAGGTTTCAGTTAGCAAAAACATTCTGACTCTCCATTTCACTGGGATACTGTCATGATTAGATTAGAGATACAGCACTGAAACAGGCCCTTCGGCCCACCGAGTCTGTGCCGAACATCAACCACCCATTGATATACTAATCCTACACTAAACATCCCCACCTGTCCCTATATTTCCCTACCACCTACCTATACTAGTGACAATTTATAATGGCCAATTTACCTATTGACATTATCATTCAATTCTCCATATCCAGTCAATTCTGCAGAAATGAAAGGAAATACTTCTGTATATTTGCCCATTGTATCTGTGCCGGCCATCAAGCACCTATCTATTCGAATCCCATTTCCCAGCACTTGGCCCAAAGCCTTGCATGCTATGACGTTTCAATTGCTCATCTAAATACTTAACTTTTGTGAGGGTTCCTGCCTCTGTCACCCCTTCAGGCAGTGTGTTCCAAATTCCAAACATCCTCTTGGTGAAAAAGATTTTCCTCAAATCCCCTCTAAACCTCCTGCCCCTTACCTTAAATCTATGCCCCCTGGTTATTGACACCTCCACTAAGGGAAAAAGTTTCTTCCTATCTACCCTATCTGTGCCCCTCATAATTTTGTATACCACAATCAGGTCTCCCCTCAGCCTTCTCTGCTCTAAGGAAAACAACCCTACCCGATCCAGTCTCTCTTCATAGCTGAAATGCTCCAGCCCAGGCAACATCCTGGTGAATCTCCTCTGCATCCTCTCCAGTTCAATCACATCCTTCCTCTAGTCTGGTGACCAGAACTGTACACAGTACTCCAGCTGTGGTCTAACTAGCATTTTATACAGCTCCATCATAACCTCCCTACTCTTATATTCTATGCCTCGACTAATAAAGACAAGAATCCCATATTCCTTCCTAACTACGTTATCTACCTCTGCTGCTGCCTTCCGTGATCTATGGACAAGTACACCAAGGTCCCTCTGTCCTTCCTAGGTCCCTACCATCCATTATATATTCCCTTGCCTTGTTAGTCCTCCCAAAATGCATCACCTCACACTTCTCAGAATTAAGTTCCATTTGCCACTGCTCTGCCCATCTTACCAGCCCACCAATAGCGTCCCGTAACCTAAGGCTTTCCTCCTCACTATTTACGACACCACCAATTTTCGTGCCATCTGCGAACTTACTAATCATACCTCCTATATTCACGTCTAAATCATTAATGTACACGACAAACAGCAAGGGTCCCAGCACCGATCCCTGTGGTACACCACTAGTCACAGGCTTCGAATCGCAAAAACAACCCTCGACCAACACCCTCTGCCTCCTGCCACGAAACCAATTTTAGATCCAGATTGCCCTGGATCCCATGGGCTCTTACCTTCTTGACCAATCTCCCATGCGGGACCTTATCAAAAGCCTTACTGAAGTCCACGTAGACTACATCAACAGCTTTACCTTCATCTACACACCTAGTCACCTCCTCAAAAAATTCAATCACATTTATGAGACATGATCGCCTCCTGACAAAGCCATGCTGACTATACTTGATTATTCCCTACCTCTCCAAGTGGAGATTAATCCTATCCCTCAGAAGTTTTTCCAAATAGTTTCCCTACCACTGATGTTAGACTCACTGGCCTGTAATTACCTGGTTTAACCCTACTACCCTTCTTGAATAATGGTGCCACATTTGCTGTCCTCCAGTCCTCTGGCACCTTTCCTGTGGCCAGAGAGGATTTGAAAATTTGTTTCAGAGCCCCTGAAATCTCCTCCTTTGCCTCACATAGCAGCCTGGGATACATCTCATCTGGGCTTGGGATTTATCCACTTTTAAGCCCGCTAAAACCCCTCATACCTCCTCCCTTTCAATGCTATTTTTTTCAAGTATATCACAATCCCCCTCCCTGATCTCTATACCAACATTGTCCTTTTCCATCGTGAACACAGATGAAAAGTAATCATTTAAAATCTCACTACGTCATCCAGCTCCACACACAGATTGCCGCTTTGGTCCCTACTGGCCCCTCCTCTTTCCCTGGTTATCCTCTTGCCCCTAATATACCTATAAAACACCTTGGGACTTCCCTTTATCTTGCCCGTCAGTGTTTTTTCATGCCCCCTCTTTGCTTTCCTAATTACTTTTTTAAGTACACCCCTACACTTTCTATACTCCTCTCAGATCTCCACCATTTTCAGTCCTCTGAATCTGCTGTATGTCTCCTTTTTTTTTCCTTATCCAATCCTCTATATCCCTTGTCATCGAGGGTTCCCTGGACTTTTTTGCCCTACCCTTCACCTTTACGGGAACATGTTAGCCCTGAACTCTCGCTATTTTCTCTTTGAATGGCTCCCACTTGTCTGATGTAGACTTTCCTGCAAGTAGCTGCTCCCAGTCCACTTTGGCTAGATCCTGTTTTATCATATTGAAATCAGCCTTCCCCCAATTCAGTATCTTTATTTCTGGTCCATCTTTGTCCTTTTCCATAACTACATTAAATCTTAGAGTGATGGTCACTGTCCTTGAATTGCTCCCCCACTGACACTTCTACCATTTGTCATCCTGCTCTGCCATTCAATAAGATCAGAGCTGGGATGGTGGGATTGTCTTATGAGGAAAGATTGAGAAACCTGGGCTTGTATTCTCTAGAGTCCAGAAGAGTGAGAGATGATCTCATTTAATCTTACAAAATTCTTCCAGGACGTGACAGGGTTAATGTAGATAGGATGTTCCCCATGGCTGGTGAGTCTAGAACCATGGGACATAGTCTCTGAATAAGGAGTAGACCATTTAAAACTTAGAACTTCTTCACTCAGAGGTCTGTGAATCTTTGGAACTCTCTACCCTAGAGTTCTGTGGAAGCTCAATCATTGTGCATGCTCAAGACAGAAATCAAAAGATATGTGGATGCTAATGACATCAAAGAATATTGGGATAACTCAGGCAAGTGGTATTGAGGTAGATGATTCACTCTGATCTAATTGAATGTCAGAACAGGCTGGATGGGCTGAATGGTCTACTCCCGCTCCTATGTTCCGAGCTGATCATATACATCAACTCCACCTTCCCACACAATCCCCATGTTCCTGAAGTTCATCAGTGCACAAAATCTATCAATCTCTGTCTTGAATACACTCAGCACCTGAACATCCACAGCCCTCAGGGATACAGAATTCCAAAGACTCACAACCCTTTTAGTGAAGATATCTCTCCTCCTCTCAGTCCAAAATGGTCGACCCCTAATTCGGAGACTGTGACACCTCGGTGTAGCCAGATGAAAAATCCTCCCAGCATCTACCATGTAAAGCCCGTTAAGGAATTGATCTGCTTCAATGAGATCATCTCTCATCCTTTGAAAAACCAGGAAAATTTTCCTCATCTACTTAATCTCTCTTCATAAGATATTTTCTCGATCCGCGAATCGGACCAGTGAATCTTTGTTGCACTCCCTCTCAGACAAGTCTATCCTCCCTGAGGTAAGGAGACCAAAATCACATGCAGTACTCCAGGTGTTGTCACACCAAGATCCCAGGTAATTGTAATTGCAATTACTCTGATACTCCAATTCCGTTATTATAAAGGTTAACATAGAACATTCCTCCCTAATTGCTTGCTTTGTTTACACACGAACTTTCTGTGATCCTTGTACAAGGACATCCAGGACCCACTGAATAATAACATTTCAAAATCACAAACCATTTAAACATCTTGTTTTTGTATTCTTCCGACCAAAGTGGATAACTTCACACTTCCTCACATTATATTCCATCTGCCATGTCCCTGTCTGCTCACTGAACCTGTCTATATCCCTTTACAGTGTCTTTACATTTTCCTCTCAGCTTAATGTGAGCTCTTCTGGAAAGTCACAGAACTTCTTACAGCTTTCAGTAGCCATGTCTTGGTCGCTGAAGAGTTCACTCACTGCCAAGGCCAACGTCTTCACATTGAACCTGGACCATGACCTGAGTGAACCAGCAGCCTCAGCTTTCAGTGATCCAGACAAAGCTGAAGAGTGAGTAAATGTGAGGGCTCAGTGTGTGAGGAACCAGCAGCCTCGGGGCCTAGTAATCTAGACCCAGCTGAAGAGTGAGTATATGTGAGGGCTCAGTGTGTGAGGAACCAGCATCCTCGGGGCCGAGTAATCTAGACCCAGCTGTAAAGTGAGGAAATGTGAGGGCTCAGTATGTGAGGAACCAGCAGCCTCGGGGCCTAGTAATCTAGACCCAGCTGTAAAGTGAGGAAATGTGAGGGCTTAGTGTGTGAGGAACCAGCAGCCTCGGGGCCTAGTAATCTAGACCCAGCTGTAAAGTGAGGAAATGTGAGGGCTTAGTGTGTGAGGAACCAGCAGCCTCGGGGCCTAGTAATCTAGACCCAGCTGAAGAGTGAGTAAATGTGAGGGCTTAGTGTGTGAGGAACCAGCAGCCTCGGGGCCTAGTAATCTAGACCCAGCTGTAAAGTGAGGAAATGTGAGGGCTTAGTGTGTGAGGAACCAGCAGCCTCGGGGCCTAGTAATCTAGACCCAGCTGAAGAGTGAGTAAATGTGAGGGCTTAGTGTGTGAGGAACCAGCAGCCTCGGGGCCTAGTAATCTAGACCCAGCTGAAGAGTGTGTAAATGTGAGGGCTCAGTGTGCGAGGAACCAGCAGCCTCGGGGCCTAGTAATCTAGACCCAGCTGAAGAGTGTGTAAATGTGAGGGCTCAGTGTGCGAGGAACCAGCAGCCTCGGGGCCTAGTAATCTAGACCCAGCTGAAGAGTGTGTAAATGTGAGGGCTCAGTGTGTGAGGAACCAGCAGCCTCGGGGCCGAGTAATCTAGACCCAGCTGAAGAGTGTGTAAATGTGATGGCTCAGTGTGTGAGGAACCAGCAGCCTCGGGGCCGAGTAATCTAGGCCCAGCTGAAGAGTGTGTAAATGTGAGGGCTCAGTGTGTGAGGAACCAGCAGCCTCGGGGCCTAGTAATCTAGACCCAGCTGAAGAGTGTGTAAATGTGAGGGCTCAGTGTGTGAGGAACCAGCAGCCTCGGGGCCTAGTAATCTAGACCCAGCTGAAGAGTGTGTAAATGTGAGGGCTCAGTGTGTGAGGAACCAGCAGCCTCGGGGCCTAGTAATCTAGACCCAGCTGAAGAGTGTGTAAATGTGATGGCTCAGTGTGTGAGGAACCAGCAGCCTCGGGGCCTAGTAATCTAGACCCAGCTGTAAAGTGAGGAAATGTGAGGGCTCAGTGTGTGAGGAACCAGCAGCCTTGGGTTTCAGTGATCCAGACACTATTGACCATAGTTTTGAAAATGATAACTGAAGTGAACTCCAGGGCCTATTTGCTCCCTGGACTGGTTGATGTGGAAATGTAGAGGGAGCTTTACTCTGTATCTAACCCGTATTGTACCTGCTCTGGTAATGTGTGATCAGACAGTGAAGAGAGAACTTTAATCTGTATATAACCTGTTTATTTAAAGGGAGCTTTACTCTGGATCTAACCCCATTTTAATTTTTTTTTTTAAAATGTGGTCTTTATACCCCAGGCCCCTTTTATATAGTTTATGTCGAGAGGGCCTTTACTCCTCAGGCCCCATTTATATACATATTTTTAAAAATAAATTTATTAAAATCAAATAAATAAACAAAAAACTCAAATTAAAATGCCTTTCTCGACGTTGATTCCGCACTCCTGTCCCTGCGGTGCCCACCGGTCGCGGAAGGCCTCAAGCGTACCGGCGGGCATCGCATGCTCCTTCTCCAGGGACACCTGGGCGTGAATGTAACTGTGGAAGAGGGGCAGGAAATCAGGGAGAATGGACCCCCTGATGGCCCGCAGCCTGGACCTGTGAATTGCCACCTTTTGACCAGGCACAGGAGCAGACCGACGAGGAGATCCTCCTCCCAGCCCATGTCCCTCCGTAACGGGTGCCCAAAGATCAGGAGCATGGGACTGAAGTGCCGCCAGAACTTGAGGAGCACCCCCTTCAAATAGTCATAGAGGGGCTGCAACCTCACACACACCATATATACGTGGAGCACGGACTCGTCCAGGCCGCAGAAAGTACAGGTGGCCTGGGAGTCCGTGAACCTACTTAAAGGTCTATTGCTCAGGACTGCCCTGTGCAGCACCCTCCACCCCAGGTCCCCGATGTAAAGGGGGAGGACTCCCACGTAGAGAGACCTGCATCAGGGTTTCCCCTATCCGCCAGATGGCCGAGGCATCTTCGGCCGGCTGTCGAGGGCGAGGAAGTGGAGTGTGTGCAGGAGCAGCCCGTACAGGACACCCCACTGCGCCGATTGGAATGACACAGAGGGCATTTCCGAGAGGCAGTTCGGGTTGTGCGAGGTTGGCACCCGAGGAGGGTTTCGGGGCCTGGGTCCGATGAGCAGTTCTGGCGGAGCAGGGGTGAGGTCGGCTGGGAGTGCTCCACTCTCCCGAGCCCCCTCGCAACCCGTAGTGAGGGGTGTCCCGGGGGCTTCGGCTACTCCTCCGCCCGCCGGTCCATCCCTGGAGTCGGCCACCCGGACAGCCGAGGCGCTCTCCTCCACCGGTGGGGGAGCGCCCTGACTGGAGGCGACCATGTTCCAGTCTCTGAATTGATCCCAGTAAAAGACAGGCAACTCCCTCAGAGAGGCACAGCTAATGGTCTCCGCCGGGAGCTACGTGTCGTCTTGAAGGCAGTGACACTGGCGGAAAAAATACGTCGCCCACCAACTGGGAGGACGCTCAATGTGCGGGTATCTCTGCAGGTCCAAAGGTGGAGAGTCGCAGCCTGGGTTCGGATACACACCAGCGACTGGCCGCCCTCCTCGATTGGGAGACTCAGGACCGCGGCAGAGACCCAGTGTTTCCTCTTGTCCCAGAAGAAATCGACGAGTTTCTTCTGGATCTTGCTGGCGAATGCAGGGGGCGGGGCCAAAGTGACCAACCGGTACCACAGCATCGAGGCCACCAGTTGGTTCATGACCAGTGCTCGGCCCTTTTTTTTTTTTCCTTTTTGTTGAGGCACTCAGTCTTCCCAATTACAGAGGAGCCAATCCCCGTTTTTTTTTTTTTGTTTTTTTCTTGTTTTTTTTTAAGGTGACCTTTATACCCCAGGCCCCTTTTATATATATTTTTTATGTCGAGGGGGCCTTTATTCCTCAGGCCCCCATTATATATATTTTTTATGTCGAGGGGGCCTTTATTCCTCTGGTCCCCTTTATATACATACTTATATTTTTAAAATAACTTTATTAAAACCAGATAAATAAACAAAAAACTCAAATTAAAACGCCATTCTCGGCGTCGACAATGCACTCCAGTCCCTGCGGTGCCCACCGGTCGCGGAAGGCCTCAAGCGTACCGGCGGACACCGCATGCTCCTTTTCCAGGGACACCCGGGCGCGAACGTAACCGCGGAAGAGGGGCAGGCAATCGGAGAGGACGGACCCCCCGACGGCCCGCAACCTGGACCTGTGAATTGCCACCTTGGCCAGGCCCAGGAGCAGACCAACGAGGAGATCCTCCTCCCGGCCCAAGCCCCTCCGCACCGGGTGCCCAAAGATCAGGAGCGTGGGACTGAAGTGCAGCCAGAATTTGAGGAGCAGCCCCTTCAGATACTCAAATAGGGGCTGCAACCTCGCACACTCCGTATAAATGTGGAACACGGACTCGTCCAGGCCGCAGAAAGTACAGGTGGCCTGGGAGTCCGTGAACCTACTTCAAAGCCTATTGCACGGGACTGCTCTGTGCAGCACCCTACACCCCAGGTCCCCGATGTAAAGGGGGAAGACTCCCGCGTAGAGAGACCTCCATCGGGGTTTCCCCTCGCCGCCAGATGGCAACGCGGACCGCCAGGGCGTGTCCGGCCGGCTGACGAGGGCGAGGAAGTGGAGAGTGTGCAGGAGCAGTCCGTACAGGAAACCCCTCCGCGCCGATTGGAATGGCACGGAGGGCATTTCCAAGAGGCGGCTCGGGTTGTGCGGGACCGGCTCCCGAGGAGGGTTTCAGGGCCTGGGTCCGATGAGCAGTTCCAGCCGAGCGGGGGTCAGCTCGGCCGGGATCGCTCCGCACTCCCGAGCCCCCTCGCCACCCGCAGTGAGGGGCGTCCCGGGGGTTTCGGCTACTCCTCCGCCCGCCGGACCGTCCCCGGAGTCGGCCGCCCGGACAGCCGAGGCGCTCTCCTCCGCCGGCAGGGGAGCGCCCTGACTGGAGGCGACCATGTTCCAGACTCGGAAAAGATCCCGGTGAAAGACAGGCAACTCCCTCAGAGAGGCGCGGCTAACGGACTCCACCGGGAGCTGCGTGTCGTCTTGAAGGCAGTGACACTGGCGGAAAAAATACGTCGCCAGCGCACACCATCTGGGAGGACGCTCGACGTACAGGTATCTCTGCAGGGTCCGAAGGCGGAGAGTCGCAGCCTGGGTGCGGACGCACACCAGCGACTGACCGCCCTCCTCGATCGGGAGACTCAGGACCGCGGCAGAGACCCAGTGTTTCCTCTTGCCCCAGAAGAAATCGACGAGTTTCTTCTGGATCTTGGTGGCAAATACAGGGGGCGGGGCCAAAGTGACCAACCGGTACCACAGCATGGAGGCCACCAGTTGGTTTATGACCAACGCTCGGCCCCTGTAGGAAAGCACTCGGAGCAGTCCTGTCCAGCGCCCCAGCCCAGTGGTGACTTTCGCCTCCAACTCTTGCCAGTTTGCCAGCCAGGATTCCTCAGTGGGGCTTAGGTGGACTCCCAGATAGAGGAGGTGCGTGGTGCTCCACGCAAAAGGTGTCATCTCCTCCGGCAGGGAGTCCACCTGCCACTGACCCCCCAGGAGTCCAGAACATTTCTCCCAATTGATCCTCGCGGAGGACGCAGCAGAAAAGGTCTGCTGGCAGTCGCAAATCTTCCGCAAGTCAACGGGATTTGTGACCGCGAGGAGCACGTCATCGGCGTAAGCCGAGAGGATGACCCAGATGGCCGGCTCGCACAGAGCCAATCACGTCAACCTCCTGCGAAGCAGGCACAGGAACAGCTCCACGTAGATGGTATCCAATTGGCTGGACATGCGGCATCCCTGACGCACTCCTCTCCCAAAGCGAAGGGGCACTGTCAAGGACCCGTTAACTTTGACCAGACACTCTGCAGCAGGGTATAAAATTCAGACCCAGGCCACCAAATGCGGCCTGAGACCAAAAGTGCGCAGAGTCCCGAAAAGGTATTTGTGATCTACCCTGTCGAATGCCTTCTCCTGATCGAGGGAGTGAAAGGCGACCGACTGACCAGTCCTCTTGGAAAGATGGATCAGGTCCAGGACCAGGTGGATGTTGTCCTGGATGGACCGGCCCGGGACCGTGTAGGACTGGTCAGGGTGGATCATGTGGGCCAGCAGGGAGCTCAGGCGAGTAGACATAGCCCGGGCAAAGATCTTATAATCCATGCTGAGGAGGGAGACCGGACACACGTTTTTAAGCAGGCAGAGATCGCCCCTCTTCAGCTGCAGGACGATGACCACCCTGCACAAAGAGAGGGGCATCTCCCTGGTCGCCAGGCGTTCCCCCAGGACCCGCATGTAATCGTCCCCCAGGACGTCCCAGAATGCCCTGAGGAACTCCGCGGTCTGCCTGTCCAGCCCCGGGGATTTGCCCCTCAAGAGCTCGTGGAGGACACCGGTCAGCTCCGCTAACGTGAGCGGAATCGCCAATCCTTCGATGCCCTCCAGGCTGACTTCCGGCAGGTCCTCCCACAAATGTCTGCGCGCGTCCTCGCAGGACGGATCCGGAGAGAACAACGCACTGGAATATGTACGGACCAGGAGGCCCATTCCTTCCAGATCCGTGATGGAGGATCCGTCGTCAGCCAGCAGCTCGATGAGCTGCTTACGGACCCTGCGCAATTTTCCCAGCGAGTAGAAGGGTGAGGAGCGGTCCAAATCTTCCAGGATCTGCATCCACGACCTCACGTATGTGCTTCGGGACCCTATGAGCTGCAGGTCCCTCAGCGCACCCTTCTTCTCTTTGTGGGCCTGCCACAGGGCCGGATCCGCAATGGCATGACCGAGGCGGGACTCCAAGTCGAGCACCTCCCTCGCTAGGTGCCCGATCTTGGCTTCCTTTCTCTTGGTCGACCCCTTCGCGTACTCCTGACAGAAGACACGGATGTGAATCTTGCCCACATCCCACCATAGACTCAAAGAGGGGAAGCTTCCTTCTCCAGTCAGCCCAGAATCGATGGAATGAGTCCTGGAATCGCTCTTCTTCCAGCAGCCGGTTGTTAGACTGCCAGCACGTGGACCCACCTGCGTGCAGAGTGAAGTGAACTCCGCCCACACCAGCTGGTGGTCCGAGCACGGCACCAACCGCATGGAGGCCACCGAGACACAGGAGACGTTCACCTGCGAAAACTAGAGGCGGTCGATTCGGGACCCTCCTCCTCCAGACCGCCATGTGAAGGCACTGGAGTCGGGATGGAGATTCCGCCAGACGTCCACCAAGTTGAGGGAGCTGATCAGTTCCCAAAACTTCTCCCCTGACGCTTAGCCGCGCTGGGGACCAGAACAATCCCCCACCTGAATGGTACAGTTAAAATCGCCCCTGAGAATGATGTACTCGCCGCTATCGATGAAGTTCAAGAGAGCGGACGCTTCTTCAATGAAGCTGGCTTGCAACGCGCCGGGCCTGGGTGCGTACACGTTCACAAACTGGAGCGGCACACTACCCAGACAAACGGCGAGGTGGAGCAAGCAGCTCGGCACAAGTTCCTTGACCCCCAAGATCTCCGGCTGAAAAGTCGGGCCAACAAGATAGCCACCCAGCTAGAAATAGGGGTGAGGAGACTCATGTAGACCCCACCCTGCCACTCCAGGAGCCAGGTAGCTTCGTCTCCCGGAACGGTGTGGGTTTCCTGCAGAAAGCTCATCACATATCTCCCTTCCCTGAGGACTGAGAGATTGTGAGACGCCCTGCTGTCGTTGATGTTGAGGCTGGCTATGGTTATCTTCATGTCAAAGGTGCTTAAAACCTGTCACCAACACCTCACTTTGAGGAGGGAGTGGAAGTGCACCTGGCCTTCCACTCCCCCAGCATCCCATTGAGGAACATATTAAATCAGCGCCTCTCAACCAGTTTCACGCCCGCATCCTTCCCCACTTTCTTGAGGGCAGCACGGACAGACTGGATGATCAGCACCAGATTCAACCAACAGCCGAGGGCCAGCTGAACTTTGTTGCGGCAACCCCCGCATGCCACGAGGAAATCCCGTAGTTTCGCTGTGGGGATGAGAGGAGACTCGGTGGGAGGCACGAGGGACACCACCATCTCATTGGCGATGGAATCAAGATCGTCCTCCGTGTCCCACACCGAGTCCCCATCCTCCTCCGGGTCATCACCGCCAGCGGCCGACACACCCACCACACACTGTGGGGCGGACCTCCATCATGATCTCACCCCCAGGATCGATGGCGGAGGAGTTCTCTCTGGGTTCTCGAATGGAACTGGAGCCTGTGGGTGCCAGCGGTTCAGGACCCCCCTGCACCTCCGTCCCCAGGCCAATGAGTGGTCCAGGGGAGATGGAAGTGCCCGACTCCAGGAATCCAGCCGGAGCCGGGAACGAAGGCGGAGAGAGAAGGCGATTTCCCATCCCGTCAGTGCCCATAGGACCAGCAGACAGGGAATTACGCAGATTGGCCTCTGGGCCAGGTACATCCCGGGCGGCAGAGTCAGGCTGTTGGGAAGGCGGCCCCTCACGGCCTCGCCCTCACCCAGGACACCCAACCCATCGGCCAAAGAAATGATTTCTCCCGCACGGTCCACAGACTCCCCTATTAGGGGCGGTTCCCCCACCTCAGGAGTTGACAAGATTTCAGGGCCATCTTCCCCACCTCCGTTCTGAGGGGTGGAGGGGTCCCACCTAGGGCTCGAGGCCCTGATCGTGCGGGTGGCAGGGGGAGCCTGAGGACCCACGCTAGGAGATGGATTCCGTGGTTCAGGGCCTTCTTCAGAGGAGGGACTTCTCCTTCTCCTGTTTCAGGAGGGGCGCGGAGGCTCAGAGACCTCCATGTCATCAGGGGCCTCTGCCTCTGCGCCCAGCTTTTGCCTGGTCACCCTGGGCCTGAGCCAGCCCTGGGGCAGGTAGATTCCCCGGGAACGGGCCTTGGGCTGATCTCAGGCTGGGGTTGTACCACAGTGTCCAGGGGATGCGCCTCTTGATGTTTATTTTCCCTCCGCGTCTTCCCTCCACTTGAACGGCACCTCCCTCCCCACCAGAGGCTGTGAAAACCACAGCCTCCGGCACCAACTGAACGGTGTCTGGTGGAGGTGTAGGGGGAGTGGGACGAGGTGCAGCAGCACCAGCCTGGGCCGCCAAGGTTGAGTTGGTAGCCAGGAGGTTGGGGCAGTTCTTACGAACATGCCCCACACCCTTGCAGACATGGCACCGCGCCCTGTCCAAGGTCCAGAGGACGTGGTAGGCCGCCCCCTGGAACTCCACATTGAAATGGCCATCCGTAACCTCCTCCCGCATCAGCTGCATAAATAATTAGCGGCGGAAAGAGTGCACGTGCCAGAGGCTGTTCTCCCGAAGACTGAGCGGGACTGGGGTGAGCCCTGTCTTTACCTCCCCCCAAAAGGTGCAGGTGGGGAAGGAGGAGCTCACCAGGAATGAAGAGCAGGACATTCAACAGAATGACCCGTTGCGCAGTGGCCTCCACTGGGTCCACTGGCAGAAATGTCCCGCCCACAGTGAGCCCCTTGTTCAGAGCCAGCGATACCGTCCGCTCGGTCTTCAGGAAAATCACAGCCTTCCCGTACATTTTAGAGGAAGCAAAAATGGCTGGAGGGCCGACAACCTCGGTCATTGCTTTCATACATGCCTCTATTGACTTATTGGGATTGATGTAACTCTTGACCTCATGCTTCAATATTACCAGCGCAAATGGTGACAGGGCAACAGGTGCAGCTGCAGCAGGGGCTTGCCATGGGGTCGAAGAGCCACACCCACCTCTAAGAAATAAAGCACACAACAGTTTTCTTTTAAACACAAGCAATATGATGGCGCGGGGTTGTGGGGGAGGGGATGGGGAGCGAAATGGAGTAGAGGAGGAGAGGGCTGAAAAGGACAAGGAGAGGAGAAGATAGGTGGCCGAGTGATGGAAGGGAGAGAAGGGCTGCGAGGGTGTTACTGTTCAATTGGTGGTTGGAGCACCTTGCTGCAGAGTCTACAGTTCAATCTTCCAGTCAGGGGAGGGTTCTTCGCCCGGTCGGCTAGAGCCGCCCAGTTCTCTCTTCCTTCAGTTCGATAAAGATTGTCTTCAGCCAGGCAGCTCCAGCCATCCCGAGCCACAGTTTGGGGTGGGGAGGGAGCCCCTTTTGTGCAGGATGGAAGATAAACATAAGAGCAAATCCAGAGGTTCCCTATAGAATTTGGCAGCCCCACCCCTGGATCTTCCGCTGCCTCCTCCCTCCCCCAACAGTCCAAACAACAAACAGTTCTCTGGTGATCCAACACCCACCTCTCCAAAATAACTTGTAGCTCTTTGTTTTTGTAAGATAGCAACAGTTCCACAGTTAAAGTTGTAAATTGCAGCTCTCTCCACTCTACAGTCACCTCTCTCCAGTTACTCCAGTCTCCAGTTGCAGCTGCTCCCCCTGATTGCAGACAGAAAGTGCTTCACAAATTGCCCAGCCAATCCCATGCTGCACCTGTCCTGGGAGTGTTTGATGGGACAGTTTAGAGTCATAGAGTTAAACAGCACAGTAACAGGCCCTTCGGCCCATCGTATCTGTGCCAGCCATCAAGCACCCAACTATTCTAATCCCATATTCCTGCACTTGGCCCGTAGCATTATATGCGATGGCATTTCAAGTGCTCATCTAAATACTTCTTAAATGTTGTGAGGGATCCTGCCTCCACCACCTCTTCAGGCAGTGTGTTCCAGATTCCAACCACCCTCTGTGTGAAAACATATTTCCTCAAATCCCCCCAAACCTCCTGCTCCTTCCCCAAAATCTATGCCCCCTGGATCTTGACCCCTCCGCTGAGGGAAAACTGTTCTTCCTATCTAACCTATCTATGCCCCTCATAACCTTGTATACGTCAATCATGTCCCCACTCAGCCTTCTCTGCTCCAAGGATAACAACCCTAGTCTTTTCAGTCTACCTTTATAGCTGAAATGCTCCAGCTCAGGCAACATCCTGGTGAATCTCCTCTGCACCCTCTCCAGTTCAATCACATCCTTCCAATAGTGTGGCAACCAGAGCTGCACACAATACTCCAGCTGTGGCCTAACTAGCGTTTTATTCATCTCCATCATAACCTCCCTGCTCTTATATTCTATGCCTCGGCTAATAAATGCAAGTATCCCATATGCCTTCCTAACTACCTTATCTACCTGTGCTGTTGCCTTCAGTGATCTATGGACAAGTACACCAAGGTCCTTCTGACCCTCTGTATTTCCGAGGGACCTAGCATCCATTGTATATTCTCTTGCCTTGTTAGTCCTCCCAAAATGCATCACCCCACACTTTTCAGGATTAAATTCCATTTGCCATTGCTCCGCCCATCTTACCAGCCCATCTATATCTCCCTGCAATCGAAGGATTTCCTCCTCACTATTTAAAATACCACCAGTTTTCGTGTCATCTGCAAGCTTACTGATCATACCTCCTATATTCGCGTCTGAATCATTAATGTACACTACAAACAGCAAGAGCCCCAGCACTGATCCCTGTGGTACACCAGTGGTCACAGGCTTCCAATCACAAAAACAGCCCTCGACTATTACCCTCTGCCTCCTGCCACTAAGCCAATTTTAGATCCAATTTGCCAAATTTATTTATTTATTTTTAGAACATTACAGCGCAGTACAGGCCCTTCGGCCCTCGATGTTGCGCCAACCTGTGAAACCATCTGACCTACACTATTCCATTTTCATCCATATGTCTATCCAATGACCACTTAAATGCCCTTAAAGTTGGCGAGTCTACTACTGCTGCAGGCAGGGCGTTTCACGCCCCTACTACTCTCTGAGTAAAGAAACTACCTCTAACATCTGTCCTATATCTATCACCCCTCAACTTAAAGCTATGTCCCCTCGTGTTTGCCATCACCCTGGATCCCATGGGCTCTTACCTTCTTCACCAATTTTACATGCGGGACCTTATCAAAAGCCTTAGTGAAATCCATGTATACTACATCAACAGCTTTACCCTCATTGACACATCTAGTCACCTCCTCGAAAAATTCAATCAAGTTAGTTAGACACGATCTCCCCCTGACAAAGCCCTGCCGACTGACTATCCCTGATTAATCCCCACCTCTCCAAGTGGAATTCAATCCTGACCCTCAGAATTTTTTCCAATATTTTCCCACCCACTGATGTTCGACTCACCGGCCTGTAATTACCTGGTTTAACCCTGCTACCCTTCTTGAATAATGGTACCACATTCGCTGTCCTGCAGTCCTCTAGCACCTCTCCTGTGGCCAGAGAGGATTTGAAAATTTGTGTCATAGCCCCTGCTATATCCTCCCTTGCCTCTCATAACAGCCTGGGATACATTTCATCTGGGCCTGAGGATTTATCCACATTTAAGCCCGCTAAAACAGCGAATATTTCCTCTCTTTCAATGCTAATATGTTCAAGTATATCACAATCCCCCTCCCTGATCTCTGCACCTACATCATCCTTCTCCAAAGGGCACACCAATGAAAAGTAATCATTTAAAACTTTACCTATGTCCTCTGGCTCCACACAAAGATTGCCATGTTGGTCCCTAATGGGCCCTACTCTTTCCCTGGTTATCCTCTTACCCTTAATATACTTAGAAAAATCTTTGGGATTTTCCTTTATCTTGCCCGCCAGTGTTTTATCATGTCCCCTCTTTGCTCCCCTAATTACCTTTTTAAGTGCCACCCTACACTTTCTATACTCCTCTAATGCCTCCTCTGTTGTCAGCGCTCGGGATCTACCATAAGCTTCCTTCTTTTTCCTGATCCAATCCTCTATACCCCTCGACATCCCTGGGTTCCCTGGGCCTGTTAGTCCAACTCTTCACCTTAATGGGCACATGTTGGCTTTGAACTCTCACAATTTCCTCTTTGAATGACTCCCACTGATGTGATGTTGACTTTCCTACAAGTAGCTGCTCCCAGTCCACTTTGGCCAGATCCTGTTTTATCATATTGAAATCAGCCTTCACCCAATTCAGTACCTTTATTTCCGGTCTATCTTTGTCCTTTTCCATATCTATCTTAAATCTTACAGAGTTATGGTCACTACCCCCGAAATGTTCCCCCACTGACACTTCTACCACTTGTCCAGCTTCATTCACTAGGATTAGGTCCAGTCCTGCTCCTTTTCTTGTAGGACTTTCTACATACTGGCTCAAAAAGCTCTCCTGTATGCACTTTAAGAGTTCCCGACACTGGAAATCCAGCTGGAGCCACGACCGGACGCGGAGAGCAGAGGCCATCTCCGCCCCGCCAGCGCCTACAGGCCCAGCAGACGGTGCACTATGGAAAATGGCCTCTGGGTCTGGAACATCCTGGATGGCAGCATCAAGCTGCTGGGGGTTTGACCCTCATGGGTATTGTCCCCACGCAGAACATCCGTCCCAGTGGCAGATGGAGTATTTCCTGCTGGTGGGTCCACAGGCTCCCCCACCAATGGGAGGGCCCCCCACCTTGGGAGTTGCCAAATTTACAGGGGCATCTCTCCCCCTGCCCTTCTAAGTGATAGGTAGTTCCCGTTCATGTTTCGAGGCGCTGATCCTGCTGGTGGCGGGGGGAGCCTGAGGACCCGCGCCAGGTGATGGACCCTGTAATTCAGGGTCCTCTTCAGAGGAGGGGCACCTCCTTTTCTTATTCCAGGAGGAGCACAGAGGCTCTGAGACCTCCTTCTTTGTAGTGGTCACTGCTTCTACCTCTGCACCCCCCTGCCCAGATCACTTGGGCCCGAGCTCTGCCGCAGGGCAGGTGGGGTCCCCTGTATTGGGCCTAGCGCTAACCTGAGGCTCAGGTTGTTGTTTTGTGTCCAGGCAGCACGCCTTTGGGTGTTTTGACTTGCACCGTGCCTTCCTTCCACCTGGACGGGTCTCCCCGTCCCCACCGGAGGCTATGAAAACCACGGCCTCCGGGACCGCCTGAGCGGCAGTTGTTGCAGGGGTCGGGGGAGTAAGGGGAGGTGCAGCAGTGCCACCCTGCGCTGCCGAGGTAGAGCTGGCGACCTGGAGGTTGTGGCAGCTCTGACGAACATGCCCCACCCCGTTACAGGCATGGCACCGCACTCCGTCCGAGTTCCAGAAGACACGATTGGCCGTCCCCAGAATTCCATAATAAATTGGCATTCCGTGACCTCTTCCCGGGCCAGCTGCATAAAGAGCTGTCCATGGAAGGAGTATACATGCCGGACGCAGTTCTCCCAAAGACCGAGCAGGTCTGGGGTAAGCCCCGTCTTTATCTCCCCCAGATGGGGGAGGAGGAGCTCACCAGGAATGAAGCGTGGGACATTTGACAAGGTGACCCGCTGCGCATTGGCCTCTAGCAGGTCCTCTAGCAGAAAGGTCCCGCCCACAGTGAGCCCCTTGCTCAGGGCCAAGGACACCACCCACTCGCTATTCTGGAAA
This sequence comes from Heterodontus francisci, assembly GCF_036365525.1. Lineage (NCBI taxonomy): Eukaryota > Metazoa > Chordata > Chondrichthyes > Heterodontiformes > Heterodontidae > Heterodontus > Heterodontus francisci. The sequence goes on from NC_090399.1 coordinate 56,110,189, forward strand.
AACACTTTTCGAGCCTTCAACAATGGCCGAGGGGCCGACAACCTCAGCCATTGCTTGTACACGTGCCTCTATTGACATATTGGGGTGGACGTAGCTCTCGACCCCATGCTTTGATGTTAATGGCGTAAATGGTGACGGGGCAACAGGTGCAGCTGCAGCAGCATATGTGTGAGAAGGCCCCGTCACCAGTTAAGAGGGGCTTGCCCTGGGGTCGAAGAGCCATGCCCACCCGAGAAACAAAGAAAATAGCAGTTTTTTTTAAACTTTAAGGATATGATGAGGGGGTGGGAGTAGAGGAGATAGAGGTGAAAAGGAAATGGAAAAGGAGAGAACAGGTGGCTGAGTGGTGGAAGGGAGAGAAAGGCTGCAAGGATGTTCCTCTTGAATAGGTGGTTGGAGCACCCTACTGGAAATAGTACAAAGCTCAATCTTCCAGTGGGAGGGCGATGGGAGAATTCTTCGCCAGGGTCGGCTGGAACCGTCCTGTTCTTTCCACTTGCTGCTGTTGTGACAAAGACTTTCTTCACCCAGGTGGCTCCAGCTGTCCCGAGCCACGCAGTTGGGGTGGGGAGGGTGCTCCATTTGTGCCAAAAGGAGGAAAGCACAAGAGCAAATACAAGGGTTCCCGATAGAATCTTTGTGGCCCACCCCTGGATATTCCGGCATCTCCTCCCTCCCCCAACAGTCCAAGCAAAACAGTTCTCCAGTGCTCCAACACCCACCTCTCCAAAATAACTCACAGATCCTGTTTCTCTGCAATGGATGGAATCAGTTCCACATTTGTATGTTGTAAATGTTTCAGCTCTCTCCAATCTCAGCTCCCACCAGTCTGCACAGGTGCAGCTATTTCACCTGATTGCAGACAGGAAATGCTCCAAATGCACCAACCAATCAGAGCTGTAACTGCCCTGGGAGTGTTTGATGGGAAAGTGCAGAGGGAGTCTTACACTCCATGTGCAGACGGCAATGCAGCAGAACCCTGTTCTTAAATAAAAATCTATGTTTTGAAGAGTCACTGATGGGGATGTGTACAATGAGCATTACTTCATCTAACACTTGCTGCAACTGCCTTGGAGAAGTTGAGGGAACTGATCAGCACCCTCGCCTTGGTGAACGTCTGGTGGAATCTCGATCCCGACTCCAATGCCTTCGGCTGCAGGTCTGGAGGAGGAGGCTCCCGAATTGACAACCTCTACATTTTGTAGGCATATGTTACGTGTGTCTCGATGGCCTCCATGCAGTTGGTGCAATGGTCAGAGCTGCTGGCTGATGACGGATCCTCCATCACAGATCCGGAGGGAATGGGCTTTTTGGTACATACTTATTACAGCACATTGTTCTCTCCGGATTTGACCAGCGAGGATGCGTGCAGAGTTTTCTGAGAGGACCTGCTGAAGGTCAGCCCAGAGGGTGCTGGACGACTGGAGGCTCTGCTAACATTGGCAGAGCTGACCAGCGCCCTCCACCTGCTCTCAAAGGGAAAATCTACAGAGCTCGACAGGCTGACCATGGGGTTCTGGGAAATCCTGGGGGGGGGGGGGCGCCATTATGTACAGATCCAGGGGGAAAGCCTGGTGACCAGGGAGATGCCCTTCTCATGGCGCAGGGCTAAAGAGGGGTGATCTCCACCTGCTTGGGAACTGGTGCCTGGTCTCCCTCCTCAGCATGGATTATAAGATCTTTTCCCTGGCTAGGTCTACTTGTCTGGGCTCCCTGTTGGCCCACAAGATCCAACCTGACCAGTCCTACACGGTCCCGGACCGGTCCATCCAGGACAGCATCCACCTGGTCCTGGACATGATCCATCTTTCTAAGAGGACTGGTTTGTCAGTCACCTTTCCCTCCTTCGATCAGGAAAAGGGACTCGACAATGTGGATCACAAATATTATTTCTAGACTCTGCACACGTTCGTACTCAGGCTGCAATTTGTGGCCCGGTTCTGACTTTTCTACACTGCCACAGAGTGTCTGGTCAAAGTTAACTGGTCCTTGACGGTGTCCCTTCACTTTGACAGATGTGTACTTCAGGGATGCCCCATGTCTGGCCAATTATATACCATCTGTGTGGAGCCATTCCTGTGCCTGCCTTGGAGGAGATTGGTGGGTTTGGCTCTGTGTAGTTGTCCTCTCGGCTTACGCCATAGATGTGCTCCTCATGGTCACAGATCCCGTTGACTTGCAGAATATGCGTGAGTGCCAGCAAACCTTTTCTGCCGTGTTCTCTGAGAGGAATTGGGAGAAATGTTCTGGACTCCTGGTGGGTCAGTGGCAGGTGGATGACTTGCTGGAGGAGTTAGCCATGCATGTCCTTTATCTGGGAGTCCACCTGAGCCCTGCTGAGGAAGCATGGCCAGAAACTGGCTGGCGTTGGAGGTGAATGTCACAGCTCAGCTAGGACAAAGAAGAAAGAGCAGTACAGCACAGGAACAGGCCATTCAGCCCTCCAAGATGCGCCGATCTTGATGCCTGTCTAAACTAAAACCTTCTGCACTTCCAGGGTCCGTATCTCTCTATTCCCATCCTATTCATGTATTTGTCAAGATGCCTCTTAAACGTTGCTATCGTACCTGCTTCCACCACCTCCCCCGGCAGCAAGTTCCAGGCACTCACCACCCTCTGTGTAAAGAACTTGCCTCGCACATCCCCTCTAAACTTTGCTCCTCGCACCTTAAACCTATCTCCCTGAGTAACTCACTCTTCAACCCTGGGAAAAAGCTTCTGACTATCCACTCTGTCCATGCCGTTCATAACTTTGTCAACCTCTATCATGTCGCCCCTCCACCTCCGTCGTTCCAGTGAAAACAATCTGAGTTTATCCAACCTCTCCTCATAGCTAATACCCTCCAGACCAGACAACATCCTGGTAAACTTCTTCTGTACCCTCTCCAAAGCCTCCACATCCTTCTGGTAGTGTGGCCACCAGAATTGCATGCAATATTCCAAGTGTGGCCCAACTAAGGTTCTGTACAGCTGTAGCATGACTTGCCAATTTTTATATTTTATGCCCCGATCGATGAAGGCAAGCATGCCATATGCCTTCTTGACTACCTCATCCACCTGCGTTGCCACTTTCAGTGATCTGTGGACCTGTATGCCCAGATCTCTCTGCCTGTCAATACTCCTAAGGGTACTGCCATTTACTGTATACTTCCCACTTGTATTAGACCTTCCAAAATGCATTACCTCACATTTGTCCGGAACAAACTCCATTTCTCCGCCCAAGTCTCCAACCTATCTATGTCCTGCAGTATCCTCTGACAATCCTCATCACTATCCGCAACTCCACCAACCTTTGTGTCATCCGCTCATCAGACCAGCTACATTTTCCTCCAAATCATTTATATATACTGCAAACAGCAAAGGTCCCAGCATTGATCCCTGTGGAACACCACTAATCACAGCCCTCCATTCAGAAAAGCACCCTTCCACTGCTACCCTCTGTCTTCTATGACTGAGCCAGTTCTGTATCCATCTTGCCAACTCACCTCTGATCCCGTGTGACTTCACCTTTTGTACCAGTCTGCCATGAGGCACCTTGTCAAAGGCTTTACTGAAGTCCATGTAGACAACATCCACTGCCCTTCCTTCATCAATCATCTTCATCACTTCCTCAAAAAACTCAATCAAATTAGTGAGACACGACCTCCCCTTCACAAAACCACACTGCCTCTCGCTAATAAGTTAATTTTGTTTCCAAATGGGAGTAAATCCTGTCCCGAAGAATCCTCTCCAATAATTTCCCTACCACTGACGTAAGGCTCACCAGCCAATAATTTCCTGGATTATCCTTGCTACCCTTCTTAAACAAAGGAACAACATTGGCTATTCTCCAGCCCTCTGGGACCTCACCTGTAGCCAATGAGGATACAAAGATTTCTGTTAAGGCCCCAGCAATTTCCTCCCTTGCCTCCCTCAGTATTCTGGGGTAGATCCCATCAGGCCCTGGGGACTTATCTACCTTAATGTTTTTCAAGACGCCCAACACCTCCTCCTTTTTGATATTGACATGACCCAGACTATCTACACTCCCTTCCCTAGACTAATCATCCACCAAGTCCTTCTCTTTGGTGAATACTGAACCAAAGTATTCATTTAGTACCTCGCCCATTTCCTCTGGCTCCACACATAGATTCCCTCCTCTGTCCTTGAGTGGGCCAACCCTTTTCCTGGCTACCCTCTTGCTCTTCATATACATATAAAAAGCCTTGGGATTTTCCTTAATCCTGTTTGCCAATGACTTTGCATGACCCCTTTTAGCCCTCCTGATTCCTTGCTGAAGTTCCTTCCTACTTTCTTTATATTCCTCAAGGGCTTCGTCTGTTCCCAGCCTTCTAGCCCTTACGAATGCTTCCTTTTTCTCTTTGACTAGGCTCACAATATCCCTCATTATCCAAGGTTCCCAAAACCTGCCAAACTTATCCTTCTTCCTCACAGGAACATACCGGTCCTGGATTCTAATCAGCTGACGTTTGAAAGACTCCCACATGTCAGATGTTGATTTACCCTCAAACAGCTGCCCCCAATCTAAATTCTTCAGTTCCTGCCTAATATTGTTATAATTAGCCTTCCCCCAATTTAGCACCTTCACCCGAGGACTACTCTTATCCTTATCCACAAGTATCTTAAAACTTTTGGAATTGTAGTCACTGTTCCTGAAATGCTCCCCTACTGAAATTTTGACCACCTGGCCGGGCTCATTCCCCAATACCAGGTCCAGTATGGCCCCATCCCTTGTTGGACAATCTACATATTGTTTCAAGAAGCCCTCCTGGATGCATCTTACAAATTCTGCCCCATCCAAGCACCGAGCACTAAGTGAGTCCCAGTCAATATAGGGGAAGTTAAAATCACCCACCACTACAACCCTGTTGCTTTCACATCTTTCCAAAATCTGTCTACATATCTGCTCCTCTATCTCCCGCTGGCTGTTGGGAGGCCTGTAGTAAACCCCCAACATCGTGACTGCACCCTTCCTATTCCTGAGCTTTACCCATATTGCCTCGCTGCATGACCCCCGCAAGGTGTCCTCCCTCAGTCCAGCTGTGATATTCTCCTTAACCAGTAATGCAACTCCCCCACCCCTTTTACATCCCCCTCTATCCCACCTGAAGCTTCTAAATCCCGGAACGTTTATCTGCCAATCCTGTCCTTCCCTCAACCAAGTCTCTGTAATAGCAACAACATCATAGTTCCAAGTACTAATCCAAGCTCTAAATTCATCTGCCTTCTCGCATTGAAACAAATGCACTTCAGACCACCAGTCCCACTGTGCTCAACAACATCTCTCTGCCTGCTCTTCCTCTTAGTCTTACTGGCCTTATTTACTAGTTCCCCCTCAGTTACTTCACCTGCTGTCCCACTGCTCTGGTTCCCACCCCGCTGCCACACGAGTTTAAACCCTCCCGAGTGACGCTAGCAAACCTCGCAGCCAGGATATTTGTGCCCCTCCAGTTTAGATGCAACCCGTCCTTCTTGTACAGGTCCTACCTGTCCCGGAAGAGATCCCAATGATCCAGATATCTGAAACCCTCCCTCCTACACCAGCTGTTTAGCCACATGTTTAGCTGCATTATCTTCCTATTTCTAGCCTCACTGGCACGTACTCCAGGTGCGATCTAACCAAGGTTCTATACAATTGAAGCAAGACTTCACTAGTCCTGTACTCAAATCCTGTTGCGATAAAGGCTGACATACCATGAGCCTTCCTAATTGCTTGTTGCACCTACATGTTAGCTTTCAGTGACTTATTGACGAGGACACCCAAGTCCCTTTGTACATCGACACTTTCTAACCTCTTACCATTTAAGAAATACTCTGCATATCTATTCCTCTTACCAACATGGATAACCTCACATTTTTCCACATGACATTCCATCTACCACGTTCTTGTCCACTCACTAAGTCTGTCCAAATCCCCTTGAAGCCACTTTGCATCTTCTCCACAACACAGCGGAGTGGAAATTGCGGAGGCACTGGCCATAATCTTCCAATCCTCCTTAGATGCGGGAGAGGTGCCGGAGGACGGAGAATTTCAACTGTTGCACCCTTATTAAAAAAGGGGTGTAAGGATAAGCCTAGCAACTATAGGTCAGTCAGTTTAACCTCAATGGTGGGACAGCTTTTCAACATGATAATTCGGGACAAAGTTAACTGTCTCTTGGACAAATGTGGATTAATTCAGGAAAGGCAGCATAGATTTGTTAAGGGCCAATTGAGTTTAACTAACCTGCTTGGGTTCTTTGATGAGGTAACAGAGAGGGTTGATGAGGGTAATGGGGTTGAAGTGGTATACGTGGCATGTTCCAAAAGGCATTTGATAAAGTGCCATTTGATAAAGCTAACAGGCTTGTCAACAAAGTTAGAGCACATGGAATAAAAGGAACAGAGCAGCATGGATACAAAATTCACTGAATGACAGGAAATGGAGAATAGCTGTAAACTGTTGCTTTTCAGACTGGAGGACAGTATATAGTGGGGTTCCCCAGAGGTTGGGACTGGGACCCCTGTTTTTCTTGATGTATATATTTATGGCCTAGACCTGAGTGTACAGGGTATAATTTCAAAATATGTGGATGACACAACACTTGTCAGTATTGTGAACTGTGAGGAGGATAGTGATAAACTTCAAGAGAACATCGACAGGCTGGTGGAATGGATGATGAGATTTAACGCAGAGAAGTGTGTGAAGTGCTTCATTTTGGTAGGATGAATGAGGAGAGACAATATAAAGGGACGAAGGAGCAGAGGGACCTGTGAATATATATACACAAATCATTGAAGGTGGCAGGGCAGGGTGAACATAGGAAAATAGCAAGATAGGAAATAGGAGCAGGAGTAAGCCGTCCGGCCCCTCGAGCCTGTTCCACCATTCAACCAGATCATGGCTGATCTTCTACCTCAATGCTTTTATCCCACTCTATCCCCATATCCATTGATATCTTTAATATCTAACAATCTATCAATCTCTGTCATGAACATACTCAATGAGTGAGCCTCCGCTGCCCTCTGTGTAAAGAATTCCAAAGATTCACCACCCTCTGAGTGAAGAAATCGCTCTTCATCTCAGTCCTAAATGGCCTCCCTCTTATTCTGAGTCTGTGTTCTGTGGTTGTAGACCTCCCAGCCAGCGGAAACATCCATCCTGCATCCACCATGTCGAGCCTTGTAAGACTTTTCTCTGCTTCAATGAGATCACCTCTCATTTTTCTAAACTCTCGAGAATACAGGCCCAGCCTCCACAATCTCTCCTCATAAGACAATCCTGCCATCCCAGGTTCAGTCTGGTGAACCTTCATTGCAATCCCTCTATGGCAAGTATATCCTTCCTTAGGTAAGGAGACTAAAACTGTACACAATCTCCAGGTGTGGTCTCACCAAGGTTATATATAATTGCAGCAAGATTTCTTTATTCCTGTACTCAAATCCTCTCGTAATAAATGCTAACAGACCATTTGCCTTCCTAATTCCTTGATGCACCTGCATGTTAGTGTTCAGTGACTTATTGATGAGGACAACCAGGTCCCTTTGTACATCAACACTTCTCAATCTCTCACTATTTCAGAAATACTCTGCATTTCTGTTTTTCCTACCAAAGTGGATACCTTCACATTTTTCCACATTATATTCCAGAAACTGGTTAATAAAACACATGGGATTCTGGGCTTCAGAAATAGGGGCATTGTGTACAAAAGCAAGAAATTTATACGAAACCTGTATAAAACACTGTTCGGCCTCAACTGGAATATTGTGTCCAGTTCTGGACACCACACTTTAGGAAGGAGGTGATGGCATTTGAGAGGGTGCAGTAAAGATTCCCGAGAATGGTTTTGGAGATGAGGAACTTCAGTTACATGGATAGGTTGGAGAAGCTGGGGCTGTTCTCTTTACAGAAGAGAAGATTAAGAGGAGATTTCATAGAGGTGTTCAAAATTATGAGGGATCTGGACAGAGTCGATAGGGAGAAACTGTTCCCATTGGTGGAAGGATCGAGAACCAGAGGACACTGATTTAAAGGGACTGGAAAAAGAAGCAACAGTGACATGAGGAAAACCATTTTTACACAGCGAGTGGTTCAGACCTGGAATGCACTGTCTGGGAGTGTAGTGGAGGCAGATTCAATTGAGACCTTCAAAAAGAGAATTGGTTAATTATCTAGAGAGAAAAAAATCACAGGGCTGCAGGGAAAAGGCAGAGGAGTGGGACTAGATGATTTGCTCTTGCAGACAGCCAACACAAACATGATGGGCTGAATGGCTTCCTTCTGTGTTGTAACCACTCTATGATATTACACTTTTCACATTGTCAAATGTCCCAAGGTGCTCTACAGGGGCGTTTAAAAGGAAAATTTGACATCAAGCCTTGTAAGGACGTATCAGGGGAGGTGACCAAAAGCTTGGTCAAAGAGTTATATTGTAAGGATGGTCTTAAAGGAAGAGAAGTTTAGGAGGGAATTAAAGAGATTGAGGTCTTGGCAGGTGGAAGCACAGCAGCCAATGGCAGAGCGAAGAACATTGGAGATGTGAAAGAAGCCAAAACTGGAGGAGTGCAGACATCTCGGTTGTGTTGTAAGGCTGGAAAAAACAGCAGAGATAGGGAGGGGGAAAGGCTGGGGAATTTGAAGATGAGGATGGGAATTGTAGGGCTGGAGGAGGTGAAAGTGATCGGAGGCGGTGAGGCCATGGAGGGATTTGAACATGAGGATGAGAATGCTAAAATTGAGCCATTACCAGACTGGGATCTAATGTAACAACTCACTAACAGACACTTACAGTTCACTGCCAGGCACACAGAAGACATTGAAGTCCATGGTGAAGCAGTCAGGGTCACAGCAGCAGTCGAATTCACAGACTGAGCTGAGCTGGCACACCGGGCACTGAGAGAAAGAGGCAGGTTTGAACTATGTCTGATCTACAGGACACACTGCAGTAATTCACCAAGCTGATTCCATACTTATTATCATAAATACTTCATTAAGAGCCTCCCATTGTTTTACTGCATGTTTGTCTGTTAACAGCTCAGCCAAGTTTAACGTCTACAGCTTACCTCTCATTCCGTCCCAGTCAGCCTTGCTAAGGTTAAAACCATAGCATGTGGGGGACATTTCTCCATGAACTGAATGTCTGTCTCTAACAGAGTGTGGTCACTCATTGTTAGATGTTCATTTACTGTCAGAATATGAATTAAATCCTGCTCATTACTCATTGTTAAATCAAGTACACCCTGTTCTCTTGTCAGTTCCACATCCTGTTGTTTTCAGAATCTGTATTTAATTTAGAAAATGATTATAGAAATTATCAGTCAGTCATGTTCATCTTGAAAGAGTCAGTTCCTGTGAACAATGGGAAATGTCACCTGTCTGATGATGAAACAGGACCTTGTTCTCAGGTGATTCACACAGCCCGGTTTCTCAGAGAACTCTGCTGTTCCTGACTTTTCTCAACTCCCAGTCTACCCGCTAATCTGAGTACATATCCTTGATAACATTCACTGTCTCCAAACTCCCAATGAATTTCAAATCTAAAGGTCAATTCCAATTCCCGCTGGTCCCATTTTAAATCAGAAGAACCTCTCCCTGTATATATTTCCAAGTCAGGATGGTGTGTGACCTTGGAGGGGAACTTGCAGGTGGTGGTGTTCCCATGTTCCTGCTGCCCTTGTTCTTGTAGGTGGTAGAGGTTGCAGGTTTGGAAGGTGCTGTCGAAGGAGCCTTGGCGAGTTTCTGCAGTCCATCTTGTAGATGATACACACTGCTGTCACTGTGCACTGGTGATGGAGGGAGTGAATATTGGAGAAAGGTGGTAGATGGGGTACCTCTCAACTGGGCTGCTTTGTACTGGACGGTGTTGAGCTTCTTGAGTGTTGTTGAAGCTGCACTCATCCAGGAAAATTGAAAATATTCGATCATATTCCTGACATGCGTCTTGTAGATGATGGGAACATTCTGGGGAGTCTGGAGGTGCGTTACTCACTCAGAATTCCCAGACTCTGACCTGCTCTTGTATTCACAGTAGGTGCTAGGTGTGACTCCAGCCACTGACCTCACTTGACCTCAATTTTACTAAGTCTCCTTGTTGCCATTTTCAGTCAAAAGCTGCCTTGATGTCACGGGCAGTCACCCTGACCTCAGCTCTGGAATTCAGCTCTTTGGTCCATGTTTAGACAAAGGCTGTAATGAGATCTGGAGCTGAGTTCTCTTGGCAGAACCTAAATGGAGCATCTTCCTGCTCTGTCTGTGAGTCAGTGAGTGTGTCTGTGTCGGTCAGTCTGAATGTTGTAGAGATGACGTGTTTGAGTGTGTGTGTGTGTGTGTGTGTGTGTGTGTCTGTGTGTGTGTGTGTGTGTCTGTGTGTGTGTCTGTGTCGGTCAGTCTGAATGTTGTAGAGATGACGTGTGTGTGTGTGTGTGTCGGTGTCGCAGGAACATCGGAAATAGGAGCAGGCGTATCCCATTCGGCCCCTTGAACCTGCTCGGCCATTCACTAGATTATGACTGATCTTCTACCTCATGCATTTCCACACACTCTCCCCATATCTCTTGATATCTTTAATATCTGGAAATCTATCAAATCCTGTCTTGAACATACTCAATAACTGAGCCTCCACAGCCCTCTGGGGTAGAGAATTCCAAAGATTCATCACCCTCTGAGTAATTCCTCCTCATCTCTGTCCTAAATGGCCTTCCTTGTATTCAGAGACTGTGTCCGCTGATTCTAGACTCCTCAGCCAGTGGAAACATCCTTCCTGCATCTACCCTGTCGAGCCCTGTAAGAATTGTGTTTGCTTCTATTGAGATCACCTTTCATTCTTCTAAAGTCTAGAGAATACAGGCCCAGTCTCCTCAATCTCTCCTCATAGGACAATCCTGCCATCCCAGGGATCAGTCTGGTGAACCTTCATTGCACTCCCTCTCTGACAAGTATATCCTTCCTTTTGTAAGGAGATCAAAACCATGTTTCATCAAGAATGACTTTGTTTATTGAGTGGACTGAAACCACAGGATGTGTTTTATAAAGTGACTGAGGAGCAATGTGTTTGTGTGGCCTGGACAGCAGTTTGTAAAGTGGTCGAACATTGACATGACTTCAGTTTGTAAATGAGAAAGCTATCAGAAAGGAGACGTGCTGTGTGGAAGTGAACCAGCAGAACAATCAGCTTAAACATGTGACAGATCGCGGGGTGAGGGTCGGCCGGATCGCGGGGTGAGGGTCGGCCGGATCGCGGGGTGAGGGTCGGCAGGATCGCGGGGTGAGGGTCGGCCGGATCGCGGGGTGAGGGTCGGCAGGATCGCGGGGTGAGGGTCGGCCGGATCGCGGGGTGAGGGTCGGCCGGATCGCGGGGTGAGGGTCGGCCGGATCGCGGGGTGAGGGTCGGCCGGATCGCGGGGTGAGGGTCGGCCGGATCGCGGGGTGAGGGTCGGCTGGTTCTTGATTAACGTTTTACATTATGTTGAGTGGAAGTGATTACCTCTCCGGTTCATAACGGTAAATAGTTTTAACTCTCGAGGAGAAAGAAACAGAACATGTGTTCAGAAAAAAATCTCTTTTCTGTGTGAGCTGGAAAACAGAAAGTGAAAAACTCCTTCCTGCCTCAGCTCTGTTGAATAATCCCTGTTCTGCTAGTGTGTGCCCTGCCTGTATGTGACCAGCTAAACACTGCAGGCAGCATCTTCAACATAAACCAAACAGCTGCTGACTTCAGAGGAAAAGACAGAGATCGTCCATCCAGACTTTAAATCATCTCTGTGCAGAATCCAGAAAAAAATCAACAAAATAGGCCTGAAACCATCCAATGTATCAGCCAACAGGATCAGTATGTGATTGACTTTCCTTTGGACACTCTCAATTTAATCTGCTGTCCCTCCTTGTAGCTTACTTCTGTGTGTGTGTCTGTGTGTGTGTCTGTGTGTGCGTCTGTGTGTGTGTCTATGTGTGTGTGTGTCTGTGTGTGTGTCTGTGTGTCTGTGTGTGTCTGTGTGTGTGAATCTCTTGGCTGCCTGTGTGAGTGTGAGTTGGAGCGTTTTTATTAATTTTTATTTCACAGGGATTAAGAACAATAAACACTGTTTCCTTTTCTTTACAAGAAAACCTGTCTGTGTATCTCTTTTTTAGTCACAACACCTAAACAGTTAGACACTCACTACAGTGACGGGCAAATTCTTTTAAAGATACCTGTTGCAGTCACCGAGAGGCAGAAAGGGAGGGGAGTCATTCTACCACTTCTCACCTGGCTGGAACAGTCAGTCTGTGCTTTTGAGTGAGTTAGAGTGTCTGTGTATCTGTGTGTGTGAATGTCTGTATGTGAGTGTGTCCGTCTGTGCATCTGTGGGTGTCTGAGTGAGAGTGCATATGAGTTTGAGGGTGTGTTTATCGGTCTGTTGGTGTGAGTGACTGTCTGTCTTTGTGTGTGAGTGTATGACTGACTGACTGTCTGTCTGTGTGTGTGTGTCGATGTCTGTGTGTTTATCACTGTGCATGAGCGTCTATCTGTTTATCTGTGTCTGTTTATCATTGTGTGTGTGTCTGTGTGCAAACGTGTGTTTGATTACCTGTGTATGTGTGTGTGTGAGAGAGAATGAGTTGTCTGTAAGACTGTGTGTATGTTAGGAACAGAGTAAAGATCCCTGTACACTGTCCCATCAAACACTCCCAGTGCAGGTAAAGCACGGATTAGATAAAGGGTAATTCTCCCTCTATACAGCCCCATCAAACACTCCCAGTGCAGGTAAAGCACGGATTAGATAGAGGGTAAATCTCCCTCTACACAGCCCCATCAAACACACCCAGGGCAGGTGAAGCACGGGTTAGATAGAGGGTAAATCTCCCTCTATACAGCCCCATCAAACACACCCAGGCAGGTGAAGCACCGGTTAGATAGAGGGTAAAGCTCCCTCTCACTCTCCCATCAGCATTCCCAGGGTGAGTAAAGCCTGAGATAAATGCATAGTAAATTGCCCTATACACAGTGTTACATGAAACACTCCCTGGGCAGGGACAACATCGGCTGGACACAGAGTAAAGCTACCTTCACGCTGACCCACCAAGCACTGCTGGCATAGGTGTAGCATGCGATAGATACAGAATAAATCTCCCTGTACAGTGCTTCATCAAACACTCACAGAGCAGGTACAGTAGGTATTAGATACAGAATTTAACCACCTCTAAACTGCCCTTCAAACACACTGAGGCCAAGAGCAGAGCAAAGCTCCCTCTGCACTGCCTTATCATCCGCTCACAGGACAAGCAAAGCAAGGAGTGAGATACTGAGAAAAGTTCCCTCTGTACTGCATTATCATACATTCCCAGGCAGGCAAAGCAATGGGTTAGGTAAAGAGTAAAGCTCACTGTACACTGTCCAATTCAACAGTCCATGACATGCACTGCATGGGGAGCTGCAGAGTAAAACACCCTCTACACTGTTTTATCATTCCAGGTCAGGTACAGCACTGATTAGATACAGAGTTACATACCCTGAACACTGTCCCCAACAAACACTCCCAGAGTAGATACAGCACATGTTACAGACAGATTAACGCTCCTTCTACACTGTGTCTGTTAATCCTTCCAGAGCAGGTACAGCCCGGGTTAGGTACAGAGTAAAGCTCCTTCTTCACCGTCCCATCAACCATTCCAGGGGCAGGGATTGTGTTAGTGTTTGTGGGAGTCAAAGAGGACGGAGTCAGTTTGACCGACATTTATCTGGAGAAACTTTTGTCTCATCCAGATCGAAATGTTGGACAGACAATTGGAGAGAGTGACGAGACCCTGAGGTTAATGGAGGAGGTGGGGAATGTCATTTATCTTCTTGTGGAAGCTGGCCCCATGCATCCTGCTGATCTGACAGATGGTTAGTGTATATATAATGATCAGGAGAGCAGGGACAATGTCCAGCTTTACATCAGACAATGACAGGAGGAGGAATCATTGGATGTGACACAAGGCCCGATATTCCTCTTCTATGAATCTGGAAAATGCTTAGTTCCCAGTTACAATGCAGAAGAAAAATATGTGAAGACATTGGGAGGTGAAGGACATTGAATAGTGGGACCTCACATTAAGAGGTTGGGATGTAACATTTATAAAGGGTAATATTTGGAGGCTGTGCTCCCTGTCTGCAGTGTCGTTAGACGGGAGCTCGGATTGGGGACACGGCCATCACACGATTGGGCTGATCCTGTAACCTGTGCTCCCAATCCAGTGAGACTGGAGCAGGAGCAGAGCCTGGTCATGTGACCCTGTAAAACCACCAGTGGGCGGGGCCTGTGCTGGCTGCTGTGTGATTGGCTCCTGGCTCCCTTTGTGATGTCACCTGGAGACAGATTTTAGCCCCTGGTTACAATTCATCAGTTGTATTTCCCGTGGGCAGGAGCTGGAGTTGGCAGCTGGTACATCAGACATGGACAGGAGGAGGGATCGTTGGCTGTGATACAGACTCCTATATTCCTCTTCTATGTGTTGGAAATGCTCCGTTCCCAGGTTCAAAGGAGAGGAGGAAAGGGTGGAGCCTCGACTTCAGTCCCTCCAGCACTGGGATTCTCGAAGCTTGTCCTGGGAAAGTGGGTGCAGCATCTGTGTCTCCAACATGGAGAGACATTGTAATAACAGGGAAATGAGGGGGAGGGGACTAACCCTGCCTCCCAGTTAATGTTTCTCCAGGTGGGAACCATTTGGAAGAGGACATGAGGAAACTGTCAGTAACCCTTGTGGCTGCTCCCCTCTGCTCGGGTCTCCTGAGAGGGACTGGCAACAAAGTGAAGCAGCTCTAAAATAGTAAATAGACATTTTCACCCACAGGAATTTGTTAGATATGTGGGTGTGAATAAAAACAGTAGTCAGAAGTCTCCAGTCCAGAAATAAGTGACTGATTGCTGTAAAGACAAAGTACAAACACTTTTCACAATCCATGAAACACTAAAACCAGACACTCAAACTCTAGGGTGGAGAAAATTCTATTTATTTATCAGTACAAACATCTTCTTTTCCCTATTATTCCTCTTCCATCCCTGGGGAAAGTTCTGTTTTATTATCCTACATTCAAGTTTTAGATTATTGCCCCAATGATCAATGAGGTTCAATGCCGGATTCTGCACGATATCAGGATGGATCAGGACATCCCTGGAGACTGGTGAACCCATCGTTATTCTGTCACTTTCTCTTGTACACATACTTCTACAGATACTGATAGGAACAAAACATTCAATGGAAAAACTATTCAAGACAATAGTCCCAGCAAAACGTACATTCAGCCTCTGGAGATATGTCGCTGTATTCTCCAATTCTACATTGGGATTTCCTGTGGTTACTGTTGGAATATTGTAGTTGTGTCACATCAAACCTGAGGAATTTTCCACCTTTGACCTCTTCAAATCTTTTATTTCTGATCATCTTTGAAGACCAGGACTGTCCTTCAGATGCCATGCATTTACTGACAGCACATTGACAGGACTGCACAAGAGACAAGAGAATAATGGGTCTGAAACTCATGTCTTAAACTTAAATAAAGGTAATTACAAGGGTATGAAGACAGAGTTGGCTAAAGTGGACAACTGGGAAAATAACTTAAAAGGTAAGACCCTCGAGAAGTGGGTGCAGACGTAAAGGAGCTATTTCATAACTCTCAACAAAGATACATTCTATTGAGAAAGAAAGACTCTGTGACAAGGATGCACCATCCGTGGATAACTAATGAAGTTAAAGATAGTATCAAAGTGAAAGAAAAGGCATGCAATGCTGCAAAGATTAGTGATAGGTCAGAAGATTGGGGAAATTTTAGAAACCAGCAGAGGATAATTAAAATAATAATGAAGAGGGAGAAAATAAAGTCTGAAAGTAAACTAGCAAGAAATATAAAAACAGACAGTAAAAGCTTCTCCAAATATATAGAGGAAAGAGTAGCTAAAGTAAGTTTTGGTCGCTTAGAGAATGAGACTGGGGAATTAATAATTGGAAACAAGGCAGAGACTTTGAGCAAATATTTTATATCTGTCTTTGCAGTAGAAGACACAAAAAGCAGAAAATCAAGAGGCAAAAAGAACTTAAAACCAACACTATCACAAGAGAAAAAGTACTAGGAAAACTATTGGAACTAAAGGGTGAACAGTCCCCTGGACCTGATGGTTTGCATCCCAGGGTCTTAAAATAAGGAGCTGCAGAGACAGTAGATGCATTGGTTGTGATCTTCCAAAATTCTCTAGATTCTGGAAAGGTCCCAGCAGATTGGAAAACCACAAATGTAACACGTCTATTTAAGAAAGGGGAGGGGGCAACAGAAATCAGGAAACTATAGGCCAGTTAACTGAACTTTTGTTCTTGGGAAAATGGTAGAATCCATTATTAAGGAAATAGTAGCAGGACTTTTAGTAAATCATAATGCAATCAGGCAGAGTCAACATCTTTTTATGAAAGGGAAATTGTGTTTGACAAACTTATTAGAGTTCTTTGAGTATGTAACAAACAGGGTGGATGAAGGGGAACTAGTAGATGTAGTGTATTTGAATTTCCAAAAGGCATTCGATAAGGTGCCACATGAAAGGTCACTGCACAAGAAAAGAGCTCATGGTGTTGGGGGTAATATATTACCATGGATGGAGGATTGGCTCACTAACAGGAAACAGAGAGTCAGGGTAAATGGGGCATTTTCAGGTTGGGAAACTAACTGGTGAAGTGCCACCAGGATCAGTGTTGGGGCCTCAACTATTTAGGATCCACTCAATGACTTGGATGAAGAGACCAAGTGTATTGTAACCAAATTTGTGGCATATACAAAGCTAAGTAGGAAAGCAAGTTGTGAGGAGGACACAAAGTGTCTGCAAAGACATATAGATATGTGTTTAGTGTTTAGTGTTTAGAGATACTGAAACAGGCCCTTCGGCCCACCGAGTCTGTGCCGACCATCAACCACCCATTTATACTAATCCTACACTAATCCCATATTCCTACCACATCCCCACCTGTCCCTATATTTCCCTACCTATACTAGGGGCAATTTATAATGGCCAATTTACTTACCAATCTATGTTGACTGAGAGGGCAAAAATTTGGCAGTTGGAGTATAATGTGGGAAATGTGAGGTTATCCACTTTGGTGGGAAGAATAGAAAGGCAAAATATTATTTAAATGGAGAGAGATTGCAGAATGCTGTCGTACAGAGGGATCTGGGTATCCTCGTACATGAGTAACAAAAAGTTAGCTTGCAGGTACAGCATGTAATTAGGAAGGACAATGGAATGTTGGCATTTATTGCAAGGGGGATGGTGTATAAAAGTAGAGAAGTCTTGCTACACCTGTTCAGGGCATTGGTGAGACTGCACCTAGAGTACTGTGTACAGTTTTCATCTCCTTATTTAAGGAGGGATATACTTGCATTGCAAACAGTTCAAAGAAGGTTCACTGGACTGATTCCTGGGATGAAGGGATTGTCTTTTGAGGAAAGGTTGAACAGGTTGTCCTGTACACATTGGAGTTTAGAAGAATGAGGGGTGATCTTATGATGATTCTGAGGTGTCTTGACAGGGTGGATGTTGAGAAGATGTTTCCCCTCTTGGGGGAATCTAGAACTCGGGTGTTCAGTTTCCAAATAAGTGGTTTGCCTTGTAAGATGGAGATGAGGAGGAATTTCTTCCCTCAGAGGGTTGTTAGTGTTTGGAATTCTCTTCCCCAGCAAGCAGTGGAGGCTGGGTATATTCAACACTGAGTTGGACAGAGTTTTGACCTACAAGAGAGTCAAGGGTGATGGGGTCAGGCAGGAAAGGGGAGTTAAGGCCACACTCAGATCAGTCATGATCTTATTGAATGGTGGAGCAGGCTCAAGGGGACAAATGACCCACTCCTACTCCTATTTCTTATGATCTTATGAGTGTGATGTCACCACCAAACACATCTTCCCCTCACCTACACTTTCAGCATTCTGAGGAGACCGTTCCTTCTGCAACACTCTGGTCCACTACTTAATAACCCCCAATACCCTGTCCACTTCTCACAACAACTTCCCATGTAAGCATGGGAGTTGCAACACCTGCCCTTTTACCTCCTCTCTCCTCACCATCCAAGGCCCCGAGCACACCTTGCAGTTGAAACAGTGATTTACATGTACTTCTTTCAATGTAGTATACTGTATTTACTGCTCACAATGTGATCAGATCTTCATTGGGGAGACCAAACACAGATTCAGTCACCACATTACAGAACATCTCTCTTCAATCTGCAGCATGACCCTGAGCTTCCGGTGTCCTGTCATTTTAATTCTCCACATTGCTCTCACACTGACCTCTGTCCTTGACCTGCTGCAGTGTTCTAATGAAGCTCAATGTAAGCTCAGGGAACAGCAGATCATCTTTTGACTGGGCAGTTTACAGCCCTCCGGACTCAACACTGAGTTCAGCAATTTCAGAATGGAATCTCTCTCCCCTTTTTGTTTCATTTTCTTTACATGTTTTGGTCTTAGTTTTGTTTTTCTCCTGTTTTTGATTTCAGACGGGAGCTGTTCATTATTCTGTCATTTACAGTTCCTCTGGACATACTTTCTGTTTCTTTACTTGTTCCCATGACAACTCCCTTTGTCCTTGCAACACAAACTGTATTAACCTTTAATGTCTCCCTGTCACAGAACTTCACTTTTGTTCTTTTTCCATCCTCTCCCATTTCACCTACTTAAATCCTATTACATTTCTAATTTTTCCCAGGTCTGATGAAAGGTCATTGACCTGAAACGTTAGCTCTGTTTTTCTCTCCACATATAGAAACCTATAAAATTCTAACAGGACTTGACAGGGTAGATACAGGAAGGATGTTCCCGATGGTGGGGGAGTCCAGAACCAGGGGTCATAGTCTAAGGATACGGGATACACCTTTCAGGACTGAGATGCGGAGAAATTACTTCACTCAGAAAGTGGTGAGCCTGTAGAATTCGCTATCACAGAAAGCAGTTGAGGCCAAAACATTGTATGTTTTCAAGAAGTTAGATTGGGGTGAAAGGGATCAAAGGATATGGGGGGAAAGCGGGAGCAGGTTATTGAGTTGGATGATCAGCCATGATCATAATGAAGGGCGGAGCAGGCTCAAAGGGCTGAATGGCCTACTCCTGCTCCTATTTTCTATGTTTCTTTATGCTCTCTGACCTGCTGAGTATTTCCAGCATTTTCTGTTTCTATTTTATTTAAGGTGAATTGTATTTCACTAACTTGATTGAGTTTTATTGGTGAGATAACAGAGAGGGTTGATAATGGTAATGTGGTTGATTGGTGTACATGGACTTGCAAAAAAGGGTGAATAAAGTGACACATAATAGGCCTGTCAGCAAAGTTGAAGCCTGTGAAATAAAAGGGACATTGACAGCATGGATAGTTGGCTGAGTGACAGGAAATAGAGAGTATTTATTTATTTTATTTAGCGATACAGCACTGAAACAGGCCCTTTGGCCCACCGAGTCTGTGCCGACTAACAACCACCCATTTATACTAACCCGACAGTAATCCCATATTCCCTATCACCTCCCGACACGAGGGGCAATTTACAACGACCAATTTACCTATCACCTGCAAAACTTTTGGATGTGGGAGGAAACCGGAGCACCCGGCGAAAACCCACACAGACACAGGGAGAACTTGCAAACTCCGCACAGGCAGTACCCAGAATCGAACCCGGGTCCCTAGAGCTGTGAGGCTGCGGTGCTAACCACTGCGCCACTGTGCCGCCCATTTGTGAATGGTTATACTTTGGATTGGAGGATGGTACATAGTGGAGTTCCCCAGGATCATTAGCAGGAGCACTGCTTTTATTAATCTATATTAATGACCTAAACTTGGTCAATGCACAATTTGAAAATTTGCATATGACACAAACTTGGAAGTAGGGTGAACAGTGAGGACAATAGTGATATAGTCAAGCAGACATAGGCTGGTGGAATGGGCAGGTAACTGGCAGATTAAATTTAGCACAGAAAAGTGAAAAGTGACATATTTTGGTCAGAAGCAGAGGCAATAGAAGAAACAGGATACAATTGTAAAGGGGGAGCAGGAGCAGCAGGACCTGGGGGTAAATGTGTACATATTGTTGAAGGTCCGAGGCATAGAGTACAAACGCAAAGAGGTTATGGTGAACTTTCATAAAACAAGAGTGAAATACTGTGGATGCTGGAAATGTGGAATGAAAACAGAAAATGCTTGAAACGCTTCGCAGGTGTGGTAGCATCTCAGGAGAGAGAAACAAAGTTAACATTTCTGACCTTTCATGAGAACCTTTATGAAACACTGGTTCGGCCTCAACTGGGATATTGTGTCCAATTCTGGGCGCCACACAGTAGGAGGAATGTGAAGGTGTTAGAGAGGGTGTAATAAAGATTTATCAGAATGGTTCCAAGGATGAGGGACTCAGTTACATGGATAGATTGGAGAAGCTGGGGCTGCTCTCTTTGGACAAGAGAAGGTTGTTCGGAGATTTGACATAAATGTTAAAAATAATGAGGAGTTTAGACAGAGTAGATAGGGAGAAACCTTTCCCATTGGTGGATGGGTCAAGAACGAGAGGATACTGATATAAAGTGGATGGGAAATGAACAAAAGGTAACTTGCGGAAAAACGTTTGCAGCCAATAGTTAGGATCTGGAATGCACTACATGAGAGTGTTGTGGAGGTAGAGTCATTAGTAGCTTTCAAAAGAGAATTGGATAATTATCGAAAGAGAAATCTGAAGACCCAACACAGACACGATGAGCTGAATTACCTCATTCTGTGCTGGACCATTCTGATTCTAAATCGCAGTTTCTGCATTCAGCCACAAGGTGGCACACACTCTCCCTAATTTGCATTGCAGAATTACTGAAATGTAACATGTATATTAAACCTCCAGTGGGTGCACCCACACACTTAATAGTAACACAACCTGATAACATGCACCTTGTATATTAAAACATCAGGTGGTGCACATTCACCATTACTGCTGCTGTACACATACTGGGATGCACTGTGCTCAATCAGTGTCCCCTTCCATTCAGCCCTGTGCTTATTCTCACTCCTGACATCTCTCCGTAGCTGCAAGTCCCTGAATGAGTATATTTCATCATTCTCTGCATTGCTCCTGCTACTTTCCTCAAATCCTCTCTCACTGGATGAAAACAGTGATTTGAGGTGAAAGGCTGTATTTCAGACTGGAGCATATTAGACAGTGGTGTTCCATTACAGTCAGTGTTAGATCTACTAATTGTTTTGATATATTATACATATAATTGACATGGATATTGGAATGCAGAGTAACATTTGAAAATGTGCTGGTGATATCAAACTTGAAGTTGTGGCAAACAGTGAGGATGATACAAATCAACTGCAACAGGACATTGATAGGCTAGCAGAGTGGGAAGACGAGTGCCAGATGGAATTTAATATGGAGCAGTGTGAATTGATACATTTTGGCAGAAGGGATAGGGAAAGGTAATATAGACTTAATGGCACATTTCTAAAGCATGTGCAAGAACAGACGGACATGGGGATTCATGTGTATAGATCTTTGAAAGTGACAGGGCATATTGAGCAGTAATTATCAACACCTCTGGGATTTTGGGCTTCAGAAACAGAGGTATTGAGTGTGGGGGAGGTGGTGTAGTGGTAATGTCACTGGACTAGCAATCCTGAGGCCCAGGCTAATGCTCTGGGGACATGGCTTCAAATCCCACCATGGCAGCTGGTGGAATTTAAATACAATGAATCAATGTGGAATTTAGAAAAAAGCAAGTCTCAGTAATGGTGACCATGAAACCATTGTCGATTGTTGTAAACACCCATCTGGTTCACTAATGTCCTTCAGGGAAGGAAATCTGCTGCTCTGAGCCAGTCTGGCCTACATGTGACTCCAGACAAACAATAATGTGGTTGACTCTTAAACACCCTCTGAAATGGCCGACTCAGTTGTACCTAACCACTAGAGAAAAGTCTAAAAAGGAATGAAACCAGACAGATCATCCAGCATTGTCCAAGGCATCGGAAATGAAAACAGCACATCCAGCCCTGTCGACCCTGCAAAGTCCTCCTTACTAACATCTGGGGACTTGTGCCAAAGTTGGGAGAGCTGTCCCACAGACTAATCGAGCAACAGTCTGACACAGTCATACTCACAGAATCATACCTAACAGACAATGTCCAGGACATGACCATCACCATCCCTGGGTTCTTTCTGTCCCACTGGCAGGACAGACCCACCAGAGGTGATGGCACAGTGGTATACAGTCAGGAGGGAGTTGCCCTGGGAGTCATCAACATCGACTCCAGACCCCATGAAGTCTCATGGCAGCTGGTCAAATATGGGCAAGGAAACCTCCTGCTGATTACCACCTGCCGCCCCCCACTCAGCTGATGAGTCATTACTCCTCCATGTTGAACACCAATTGGAAGAAGCACTGAGGGTGGAAAGGGTGCAGAATATACTCTGGGTGGGAGACTTCAATGTGCATCACCAAGAATGGCTTGGTAGCACCATCACCGACCGAGCTGTCCGAGTCCTAAAGGACATAGCTGCTAGACTGCGTCTGCGGCAGGTGGTGAGGGAACCAACAAGAGGGCAAAACCAACTTCACCTCGTCATCATCAATCTATCTGTTGCAAATACATCTGTCCATGACAGTATTGGTAGGAGTGACCACCACAAAGTCCTTGTGGAGACAATGCCTTGTCTTCACATTGAGGATACCCTCCATCGTGTTGTGTGACACTACCACTGTACTAAATGGGATAGATTTCAAACAGATCTAGCAACTCAAAACTGGGCTTCCTTGAGGTGCTGTGGGCCATCAGCAACAGCAGAATTGTACTCAACCACAAGCTGTAACCTCATGGCCCGGCATATCCCCCACTCCACCATTACCAACAAGCTGGGGGACCAATCCTGGTTCAATGAAGATTGCAGGAGGACATGGCAAGAGCAGCACCAGGCATATCTCAAATGCTGGCCTAGTCAGCGACGCCCACAATATCACAAACAAATAATTTAAAAAATCAGTCCTCACAGGTTAACCCTTGTAGCTTCAGTATTATTCTGGTGAATAGGTGCTGCACCCCATCCTAAACTAATACATCATTCTTGAGGTGTAGGGTCCAGAACTGAATACATCACTCTCAATGGGGTCTTCCCTTGCCTGTTTTAGTATACACGGATGCAATTCATCCAGTTTCCAGAATTTATCATCTCTAGGTTTTACTGCTATCCCCTCCTTTCTGTTTTAAATGTTTTAATATCTACCTGTAATGATGTCAAATCCACCTTGTTAGTCCAGCTGGTAAAACTGAGGCAAAGTAATTCTCCAATCTTTCTGCCATCTCTCCTCATTACCTGTGAGTTTTTCCTGTGCAGCCGACATTGACTTTATCCCGATTCGGATTTACCTTTCTGTTATTTATGTGTCTGTAGGATATTTTAATATTTCTTTTTAAATTTCTTCAAAATTTAATTTCACGGTTTCTCTTTGTTTTACTTTTTGAACATGTTCCCTCACCTCCTGATTTTGGTTTTCGTCATCCTCTCCCTTATTCTCAATATACTTATTCCCTGCCTTTGACTTTATTTCAGTTTCACACTTCTCCCTTTTTTCATTTATGCTGTTTCATAATTTGTTAAATTGGTTCTTGTTTTCGTGGAATGTTTGATCCCCTTTTTACATATGTCCCACTGCTGATTGTTCATCAATGTACTGTTCCAGTTTATTTTCACAACTTCCATTTTCATCCCCCATTCTATTACTTTTTTGCCTTTTCTTAGTTACATCTTTCTCAAACATTACCTTAAACTATATTCTGTTCTGACTGATATTACAGCGAGTTTCTCCGAAATCTCCAACTTTTATCTGCTCTGGTGCATTTTATATTGCCAAATCCATCAGTGATTCCTCTCTTGTTTGGGCTTCTTATGTACTGGGTAAGAAAGATGTCCAGAACACAGGGAAACTGCTCCATTCCCTTTCATCCCCTTTTCCTTCCTCTTCCTGACAGATTATTTGCTATGAAATATTCCATGATTATGATGCTATGAATTTTACTTGTTTCATAGCTTTGTAGATTTTCCTTTCGATCTCTTCCACTATTAGGTGGTCTGTAGAATAACCTTTGTTACATTATTTAACCTGACTGGATCCACATTCCTCTGAGGTATCTATGTCCTATATGGAAATGTCTTTATAAGATCAGCAGCAATTGCTTGCCAATTACTCAAATGTTTAAGATAAATTTGGAAACTGACCAAATAGCTTCAGTTACAAAGACAGGTTGTCAGAAATAAGGAAAAACAAGGTCCAGAAGATTTACAGAGTGGAGCACATTGCAGGCATATGAACATTAGATATAGGAGCAGGAGTAGGCCACTCAGCCATTGGAACTTGCTCCACCAGTTCATATGTTTTTGGCTGATCTGTTACCTTCATTCCACCTTCACACACCATCTCCATATCCCTTAATCCCTCATTGTCTAAAAATCAATCAATCTCTGCTTTCAATATACTCAATGTCTGAGCATCCACAGTCCTCTGGGGTAGAGAATTCCAGATCCAAAACCCTTTGGGGGAAGAAATTCCTCCTCATCTTAGTTCTAAGTGGTTGACCCTTATTCAGAGACTGTGTCTCCTAGTTCTAGACTCTACAGCTAGTGTATATACTTCAGCAGGTGGATATGTCACTGCAAGATGAAACGTGATAAAATGAGTTTATGAAGAGGACTGGGTGAGATGGGAGGCAGAGCTGCTTCCGAGTACAGAAGCAAAGGCAATTTCCCCTCCAGATTAACAGCAAAATGGTGCTGGACTCGAAGCCACTGATGAGGACTGGCTGTTCTCTCTCTTTGTTAATATTCTGTTCCAGTTAATCTTCACCAGTTGCAATTTCAACCCCCAAAAATCAGCTTTTTCGAATCTATTATTTTTGGCTTTTCTTACTGATATCGATCTGAATCATTGCCTTAAAGATTATTATGTTGTCATTGATATTGCCTCAATTCTCACCCAAGTTTACTTTTCATATCTGCTCTGGTTTATTTTCAATGACTGGATCCACCCTTGGTGAACTTTGATCTACTGGGTAAGAATTGTGTCCTGAACACATTGTAAATACTCCATTACCTTTTCCCCTTTCTCTACGTCCACTTCCCACATCATTGCTGTCGTTGAAATTTCCCATGATTTTTCTGCTATAAATTTTACTTATTTCAGAGCTTTGCTACATAATTTCCACAAATTCCCTTCCACTGGTTTGTACAATGGCCTTTTCCCTGTTTTTTAACCTGACTGTGATCCACACTCCCCGAGGCATTTGTGCCCAATATGGAAATACACTCAGCACATCAGCAGCAACTGGCTGACAATTATTCAAACATTTAAGATGAATTTGCAAGTTGAACAAACAGATTGAGTCACAGAGACAGACTGTCAAAAATAAGGAAAAGTAAGGCCCAGAAGACTTACAAAGCAAAACACATCTCACTCAGACTTTTATTTTTTTATTTATTTGAAGATACAGCACTGAAACAGGCCCTTTCGGCCCACCGAGTCTGTGCCGACTAACAACCACCCATTTATACTAATCCTACATTGATCCCATATTTTGTACCACATCCCCACCATTCTCCTATCACCTACCTACACTAGGGGCAATTTACAATGACCAATTTACCTATCAACCTGCAAGTCTTTGGAAGTGGGAGGAAACTGGAGCAACCGGCGAAAACCCACGCAGACACAGGGAGAACTTGCAAACTCCGCAGAGGCAGTACCCAGAACTGAATCCGGGTCGCTGGAGCTGTGATGCTAACCACTGCGCCACTGTGCCGCCCTACGAATTATACGAATATAAGAACATAAAAAATAGGAACAGAGGAGGCCATTCAGCCCATCAGTGTTGCTGTGCTATTCAATGCGATCATATCTGATCTATTACTTTAACTCCACCTTCCCACACTATCTCCATATCCCTTATTATCCAAAAATCTATCCATTTCAGTCCTGAATATACTCAACAGCTGATCATCCAGCAGCCTCTGGGTGAGAGAATTCCAAAGATTCACAACCCTTTGAGTGAAAACATTTCTCCTCATCTTAGTTCTCAATGGCCGACTGTTATTCTGAGACTGTGTCTCCTGGTTCTAGATTGTCCAACCAGCTTGTTTACATAAGCAGGTGGATCTTTCCTTGTAAGATGAACTGTAATAAAATGTGTTGAGGAATGGAGCTGGGTGAGATGGGGAGGCAGAGCTGAAGCAGCAGTTAAATCCAAAAGTAAGCTCCAGTCCAGATTAACTGTAAAATCTTGCAGGATTCGAAGCCACTGATGGAGCCTGGCACATCCAGGGCAGCTCATTTAAAAACTGGGGATGTAGAAGCTGAGTTCAGCTCATACACTGTGTTCAGTGTTCGTGCTGGGCTTGTGTAAAAGTGTTTGTGTTGGGACAGAAATTATACAGCAATAATCTTGACTCAGATAGTAGGTCCAGGGAGAGAGAGGCAGAGAGACAACAGAAAAGAGGAAACATACAGAGGGAAATAAGCAAGATAGACAGAGGGGGAGACATGGAGTGAGAGGTTTAGAGAGGCTGTTAAAGAGAGAATCAGGCAGAGAGTGTGAGTGGAATGATGTCATGTTAGTCTACTTGGGAAAATATCTTATAATACAGCTTGATGTTCACCAGGCTGGGTTCCCTAATCTCCAGTGACATCTGTGTCCCAGATGGATATAAGCTCAGCAGATCAGCAACAATTCCTTCCCAATTATTCAAACGTTTCAGATGAATTCAGAAAATGACCAAACAGCCTCAGTTACAGTCATAGGCTGACAAAATAAGGAACATGAGGCAACAGTTTTATCAAGAAGACATTTGACAAGATGCCACATAAAAGTTATTGTGCAAAGTAGGAGCTCATGGTGTAGGGGGTAACATATTAACATGGATAGAAGATTGGCTGACTGACAGTAAACAGAGAGT
Source organism: Heterodontus francisci (assembly GCF_036365525.1). Classification (NCBI taxonomy): domain Eukaryota; kingdom Metazoa; phylum Chordata; class Chondrichthyes; order Heterodontiformes; family Heterodontidae; genus Heterodontus; species Heterodontus francisci. The sequence goes on from NC_090399.1 coordinate 56,137,127, forward strand.
ATGCAGAAATTGCTGATTGGCAGGATGTGACAAGTGGGGTCCTGCAGGAGTCTGTGCTGGGGCCTCAACTTTTTACAATTTATATCAATGACCTAGATGAGGGGAATGATGGCATGGCAGCTAAATTTGCAGATGACACAAAGATAGGGAGGAAAGTATGTTGTGAAGAGGATATAAGGAGGTAGCAGACCAATACAGATAGGTTGGGTGAGTGGGCAAAAATCAGGCAGATGGGGCATAATGTGGGAAAATGTGAAGTTGTTCACTTTGGCAGGAAGAATAAAAAAGCAGAGTATTACTTAAATGGAGAACGACTGCAGAATTCCGAGGTGCAGAGGGATCTAGGTGTTCTAGTGCATGAGTCACAAAAAGTTAGTCTATAGGTACAGCAAGTAATAAAGAAGGTGAATGGAATGCTATGCTTTATTACGAGAGGAATTGAAAATATAAGTAAGGATGTTATGCTTCAATTATACAGGTGAGACCACATCTTGAATACTGTGTGCAGTTTTGGTCTCCTTATTTAAGGAAGGATGTGAATGCATTGGAGGTGGTTCAGAGAAGGTTTACTAGATTGATACCTGGAATGAGTGGGTTGTGTTATGAGGAAAGGTTGAACAGACTGGGCTTGTTTTCACTGGAGTTTAGAAGAATGAGCGGAGACTTGATTGAAGTATATAAGATCCTGAACGGTCTTGACAAGGTGGATGTTTCCTCTTGTGGGGGAGTCCAGAACTATGGGACGTTGATTAAAATTAGGTGTGGCCCTTTCAGGACAGAGATGAGGAGAGTATTTTTCTCTCAGAGGGTTGTTTGACTTTGGAACTCTCTGTCTCAGAAGGTGGTGGTGGAGGGTCACTGAATAATTTTTAGTCGGGGGTAGATAGATTCTTGTTAGTCAAGGGAATCAAAGGTTATCGGGGGTAGATGGGAGTGTGGAGTTTGAGACACAAACAGATCAGCCATGATCGTATTGAATGGTGGAGCAGGCTCGAGGGGCCGAATGGCCTACTTCTACTCCTAATTCGTATGTTTGTAAGAGGCTAATCGAAGGCACGGAGAATCCATGGGGAAAGAAGAGGGTGGAATAGTCACAGGAATATGAAATGTAATAATACCTTCAGAGATGGGGCTGGGTGAGATGTGGAGGCAGTGGTGCAGCAGATGTTAGAACCACAAAGAAGCTTCTGTCCAGATTAACAGTGAAATCTTGCTGGATTCCAACCACTGGTGGGGTCCTGAACATCCTGGGCACTCATTTAAAACTCAGGGTCAGAAGCTGTGATCAGCTCATGGAATGTGTTCAGAGTCCAGGTTGGGCTCAGTGTGACAGTGTTTGTATTGGGACAGTCCTGTTGCACCAGGAATCCTGACTTACAAGGTAGACACGGAGAGAGAGAGAGACTGGGCGAGAGAGTTAGAGAGAGAGGGAGAATGAGAGAGATAGACAAAGAGAGGAAGGAAAAAAAAGACAAAGACTGAGACAAAGGAACCAAAAACCTAGAATAATGAGAGACAGGGAGAGATAGAGAAGATAGTTTGACTTTGAGACAGATAGAAGGAGACCAGGCAGAGGAATTGGAAAAGATTGAGTGAGGCAATGTATAGCAAGAGGGAAAGCGGAGACTGGCAGAGAGGGCGATGGAGAGAGAGCAAGGCAGAGAACAGAGTGGGAGTGGGTGGGGGGAAGAATCATTGCAAAAAGTAGAAACCAGAAGCAGGAAAGTGAAGGGCAAAAAGAGTGAGAAAAACAGTAAGGCAGAGGGAAATAACAGACATAGACAGAGAGATAGACAGAGAGATAGACAGAGAGAGAGAGAGAGAGAGAGAGAGAGAGACTGGGAGAGAGAAAGAGCAAAGTTAATGAGAGTGAGAGAATGAGGAGGCAAGGAACAGCGACAGAGAATGAAACATAGAGATGGGAGGGTGGCCGGAATTGATTAACCAGAGAGATGGAGAGATAAAATGAGGCAGAGAGTGAAAGACGGTGAAGCAATTTGACAAAGGAATACAGACAGCGGTACAGAGAAAGAGAGATGGAGAGGCAATTTTATTAAATCCATCATCCCCATTCAGTTTAATATTTCTTGAACACATATTGTTTTCTAATTAAAGCCTGGTCAGGTTATTATCACTGACCTTCAAACCAAGGGATTTTGTTCAAAATGATCAGGTTTTAAGACACGTATTGAGTTGATTCAAAGCAGGAAGATACAGCAGAAGATAATTATACTGGTAGTGACAAGTGGGTCTTGGCTCAGACTCCCTCTACACTACGCAGTTTTCCGATGAAAGATAAATGATGTGAAATGTTAACTCTCTTCCCCTCTCCTCAGATGCTGCCTGACCTTCTGGGTATTTCCAGCATTTTCTGTTTTTATTCCCTCGACACTGTCCCATCAAACACTCCCAGGACAGGTACAGCACGGGATTGGCTAGGCAGTTTGTGGAGCACTTCCTGTGTGTGATCAGCTGAAGCAGCTGTACCTGTGGGAGCTGGAACTGGAGAGGAGAGAACTGAGAAGTAACAACTACAAACTATAACACAAGTGTGGAACTGAGTCTCTCTATTGGAGTAAAGGACCTGTGAGTTATTTTGGAGAGGTGGTGAACTGTTTTGCTTGGACTGTTGGGGGAGGGAGGAGACGCTGGAAGATCCAGGGGTGGGGCTGAAAGATTCTATAGGGGTCCCTGTATTTGCTTTTGTGTTTTCCTCCATCTTGCACTAAGGGGCATCCTTCCCCACTCCAACTGCGTGGCTCGGGACGGCTGGAGCCGCCCGGGTGAAGAAACTCTTTGTAACAAGAGCAGAAAGGGGAAAGAATCGGGGCTTCCAGCTGACCCGGGTGAAGAACCCTCCCCTGACCAGGAGACTGGACTTTGTGTTCTCTAAAGGAAGGTGCTCCAACCACCAATTGAAGAGAAACATCCTCACAGCATTTCTCTCCCTTCCACCACTCAGCTACCTAATCTCTACTCTCCTCTGCTTTTCCTTTTCACTCCTATCTCCCTCTACACCCCACCCCCTCCATCATATTGCCTTAGTTTAAAAAACTTTTGTTTACTTTATTTCTTAGAGTTGGGCATGGCTCTTCGACCCCATGGCAAGCCCCTCTTCACCGGTGGCCGGACCTTCTCACACGTATGCTGCTGCGGCTGCTGCAGCTGCACCTGTTGCTCCGTCATCGTTTGCACCAATAACATCAAAGCATGGGGTCAAGAGCTACATACACCCCAATATGTCAATAGAGGCATGTGTAAAAGAAATGACCGAGGTTGTCGGCCCTTCGGCCATTTTTGCTGCCTCTAAAATGTACGGGAAGGCTGTATTTTTCCTGAAGAGCGGGCGGTGTCCCTGGCCCTGAGCAAGGGACTCACCGTGGGTGGGATCTTTTTGCCAGTGAACCCCCTGTAGGCCACTGTGCAATGGGTCATTCTGTCAAATGTACCGCCCTTCATTCCTCAAGAGCTCCTCCTTCCCCACCTGCACCATCTGGGGGAAGTAAAGACAGGGCTCAGCCCAGTCCCGCTCGTTCTTCAGGAGAACAGCCTCCGGCATGTGTACTCCTTCCGCCGCCAGTTATTTATGCAGCTGGCGCGGGAGGAGGTCACAGATGGCCATTTCAATGTCGAGTTCCAGGGGACGACCTACCGTGTCTTCTGGACCTTGGACGGGGCGTGGTGCCATGTCTGCAAGGGGGTGGGGAATGTTCATAAGAAATTCCCCAATCCCCCCAGCTGCCAACTCCACCTCGGCGGCCCAGGGTGGCACCGCTGTACCTCCTCCCACTCCCCCGACACCTCCTAAAGACGTCACTCAGTCAGTTCCAGATGCTATGGTTTTCACGGCCTCCGATGGGGAGGGGGTGTCCATCCGAGTGGAAGGAAGGTACGGAGGAAAATTAAACGCTGAGATGCGCGTCCCCAGACACCATGACACAACCTGAGCCTGGGCTCAGCCCAAGGCCCGCTTCTGGGGAATCCACCTGCTCCATGGATGGGCTCAGGCCCAGGGTGACCAGGCAAAATGAGGGTGAGGAGGCAGAGGCCTCTGATGACATGGAGGTCTCTGAGCCTCTGCGCCCAAGTGGGAAAAAGAGGAGAAGGCACCCCTCCACGGAGGTAAATCATGGCCCTGTGGAGCAGGGACCATCTATTGGAGGGGAGCTGTCTCCTGGTTCAGGTCCCCAGGTTCCCCCTGCCACCACCACCATCAAGGCTGTAAAGCCTGGGCAGGAGGTCCCTGGCCCTCTGGATGGAGGGGAGGGGGAAACCCCTGTACATGCAGCCCCTCCTGAAGGAGCAAGTGGAGCCCTGCTTGTGGTGGGGGAGCCTGGGGATGTCTCCCTTTCTGCCACTGGGTCGGGTGTCCTGAATGGAGAGGAGGATGAGGCCCCAAAGGGTCGGCCCTCCCAGCCGAAATCCACACTCAACCAGGACATACCAGATCCAGTTATAGTTGAAAATGATGCCCCGTCTGCTGGGCCTGTCGGGGCAGGAGATGGCCTCCTCTCCACTCGTCCAGTGACATTACCACTACACCACCACCTCCCTCATTTATGTTTATGTTTATAAACATTGTGTATATTTCACACTGTGTTCACACTGTGAAGCCTCCCTCAGTCCATCATCTCTGTGTTGATAAACAGTGAAGTGCATTGCAATGTGTGCTCACACTGTGAGGCCTCCCCTTGTTTCACATCGGCCTGGACAGTCTGTGTACCTATTTAAAAGTCTATTGCATGGGACTGCCCTGTGCAGCACCCTGCACCCCTGGTCTCTGATGTAAAGGGTGACGTTTCCCATGTAGAGAGACCTCCACGGGGTTTCCCCTCACCGCCAGCTGGTAACAAGGACTGCAAAAGCATGTCCAGGTGGGAGACGAGGGCGAGGAAGTGGAGAGTGAGCAGGAGCAGCCCGTACAGAAAACTCCTCCGCACGGTGTGGAATGGCACAGAGGGCATTTTCGAGAGGCGGCTCAGGTTGTGCGGGACAAGCTCCCGAGGAGGGTTTCGGTGCCCCGGACCGATGAGCAGTTCTGGCTGAGCGAGGGTCAGCTCGGCTGAGAGTGTTCCATCCTCCCGAGCCCCAATGTCACCCACAGTGAGGGGTGTCCCGGGGGCTTCAACTACTCCGCCACCTGTCGGTCCATTCCCGGAGCTGGCTGGTGCGACAGCCAAGGCCCTTTCCTCTGCCAGTGGGTGAGTGCCTTGACTGCAGGTGACCATGTTCCAGACTCTGAATAGATCGCAGTGAAAGACAGGCAACTCCCTCAGGGAGGTGGAGCTAACATTCTCCGCTGAGAGTTGCGTGTTGTATTGAAGGCAGTGACACTGGCAGATAAAATACATCACCAGGGCACACCATCTGGGAGGACACTTGACATACAGGTATCTCTGCAGGGTCTGAAGGTGGAGAGTCACAGTCTGGGTGCGGACGCTCACTAGTGACTGGCCGCCCTCCTCAATCAGCAGACGCAGGACTGCGGCAGAGACCCAGTGTTTTCTCTTGCCCCAGAAGAAATTGACGAGCTTCTTCTGAATCTTGGTGGCAATGCAGGGGACAGGACCAAAGTGACCAATCGGTATCACAGCATCGAGGCCACCAGTTGGTTTATGACCAGCGCTCGGCCCCTGTCGGAATGCATGCGTAGCAGTCCTAACCCAGTAGTGGCTTTTGCCTCCAACTCCTCCCAGTTTGCCGCCAAGGCTTCCTCAGTCGGGCTGAGGTGGACTCCCAGATAGAGGAGGTGTGTGGTGCTCCATGCAAACCACATTAACTCCTCCAGCAGGGGCTCCACCCGCCACTGACCCACCAGGAGACCTGAACACTTTCCCCAATTGATCCTCACAGAGGATGTGGCGGAAAAAGTCTGCTGGCAGTCGTGCATCCTCCGCAAGTCAATGGGATTTGTGACCGTGAGGAGCACATCTTCAACATAAGCTGAGAGGATGATCCACATGCCCGGCCTGCGCAGAGCCAAACCCGTCAACCTTCTGCGAAGCAGGCACAGGAATGGCTCCACGCAGATGGTATATAATTGGCCGGACATGGGACATCCTGAGTTATTCCTCTACCAAAGCGAAGGAGTGCCATCAAGGACCTGTTAACTTTGACCAGACACTCTGCCACGGCGTACAGAAGTCAGACCTGGGCCACAAAATGTGGCCTGATTCTAAACTGTGGGATTGGAATTCCTCCCCCTCAACTGGACTGTAAAACTGCACTTTGTAGAGTTTGGGGAAGGTACCCCAACCCCCACGGACACTAGTACTGTGAATAAGAGCCAAACCTCAACACAAAGCACACAGAGGGAGGTTGCATTCCTGTGGGTCAATTCACAAACATTCCAATATCACAACAGAACTGATACTGTTAAAGGACTGGACTTTGGGACATTATTATAACAGTGACACAGTGATAACTGCCATCATGTTAAGTGATTGGGGGGGCCATTGTTTACCTCACCTTGGTGGAGTTCATTGTTCTCGGTCAGGGAAATCACATCAGCACTGAATGGATCTGTCTGGACCAGGCAGGTAACAGAGGAAAAGGATTAAAGGTGCTAAGTGCTGACCATCCAGCAGGATGGCTTCAGGAGATGTGATTATGATATTTCGATAAGGATCATCATAAAAAGGACAAGATCAAAGGGTTTGATGCTGCAGTCGAGAAGGAGGGTCAGGAATGGTCAACCTGGCTCGTGGACCTACAATTCTCACCGGAAGGACCAATCACATGGAGGATTGTAAGTTATCAGCCAAATCCAAGAGGTATTTGAGGCTGAGAGTTTTAAAACAATTTTAAGTGTGGCAACCAAATCCTGGGAGATTTTGGGTTTTGAATTGAGTGAATTTGGGGCATAAACGTGGAGCTTTGCCTGTGGTTTTTTTTCCAAAAAGTTTATTTTATAAGTTGTGGTGACCTGTGTGTTTGGGTGAGCGCTGAGGGTGAAATCGTGGAGGGATTTAATTTGGACTAACCAATCAAGGTGTCATATGGTGTCCTTTAAATTAGTTTAGTGGTCTTTATAACAGGGTGTTAGGAGGGTTTTTGTTTTTTTAAATAAACAAATTTGTGGTTCAGCCTAACCCTGTGTCGTGTGCAATTTTGTTCTTGTCATTCCCAAAGTCCAAGAACTGTAGTAAGGGGGTACGGGAACGGAACCTCTTACAATCCTGGTGAATCTCAGCTGCACCCTCTCCAGTTCAATCACATCTTTCATATAGTGTGGTGACCAGAACTGTACACAGTATTCCTGCTGTGGCCTGACTAGCATTTTATACAGCTCCATCATAACCTCCCTGCTCTTCTATGCCTCGGCTAATAAATGCAAGTATCCCATATGCCTTCCTAACTACCTTATCTACCTGTGCTGCTGCCTTCAGTGATCTATGGACAAGTACACCAAGGTCCCTCTGACCCTCTGTACTTCCGAGGGACCTAGCATCCATTGTATATTCCCATGCCTTGTTAGTCCTCCCAAAATGCGTCACCTCGCACTTCTCAGGATTAAATTCCATTTGCCACTGCTCTGCCCATCTTACCAGCCCATCTATATCATCCTGTAATCTAAGGCTTTCCTCCTCACTATTTACGACAGCACCAATTTTAGTGTCATCTGCGAACTTACTGATCATACCTCCTATATTCACGTCAAAATCATTAATATACACTACAAACAACAAGGGTCCCAGCACCGATCCCTGTGGTACTCCACTGGTCACAGGCTTCCACTCACAAAACAACAATCCACCAACACCCTCTGCCTCCTGCCATGAAGTCAATTTTGGATCCAATTTGGCAAATTGCCCTGGATCCCATGGGCTCTTACTTACTTGACCAATCTTCCATGCGGGACCTTATCAAAAGCCTTACTGAAGTCCACGTATACTACATCAACTACTTTATCCTCATCTACACATCTCGTCACCTCCTCAAAAAATTCAGTCAAAATTCTTAGACATGATCTCCCCGACAAAGCCATGCTGACTATTCTTGAGTAATCCCTGTCTCTCCAAGTGGAGATTAATCCTGTCCCTCAGAATATTTTCCAATAGTACCCCGACCACAGATGTTAGACTCACTGGCCTGTAATTACCTGGTTTATCCCTACTACCCTTCTTGAATAATGATACCACATTCACTGTCCTCCAGTCCGCTGGCACCTCTCCTGTGGCTAGAGAGGATTTGAAAATTTGTGTCAGAGCCTCCGAAATCTCCTCCCTTGCCTCACATAGCAGCCTGGTATACATCTCATCTGGGCCTGGGGATTTATCCACTTTTAAGCCCGCTAAAGTCGCTAATACCTCCTTCCTTTCAATGCTAATTTGTTCAAGTATATCACAAACCCCTCCCTGATCTCTCCAACTACATCGTCCTTTTCCATATTGAACACAGATGAAAAGTAATCATTCAAAGCCTCACCTATATCCTCTGGCTCCACATACAGATTGCCACTTTGGTCCGTAATGGGCCCTACTCTTTCCCTGGTTATCCTCTTGCCCTTAATATACTTATAAAACACCTTGGGATTTTCCTTTATCTTGCCCGTCAGTGTTTTTTCATGCCCCCTCTTTGTTCTCCTAATTACTTCTTTAAGTACGCCCCTACACTTTATAAACTCCTCTAGGGCCTCCGCTGTTTTCAGCCCTCTGAATCTGCCATAAGCCTCCTTTTTTCCCTTATCTAATCCGCTATATCCCTTGACATCCAGGGTTCCCTGGAACTGTTGGTCCTACCCTTCACCTTTATGGGAACATGCTGGCCCTGAACTCTCACTATTTCCTTTTTGACTGATTCCCACTGGTCTGATGTAGACCTTCCTACAAGTAGATGCTCCCAGTCCACTTTGGCCAGATCCTGATTTATCATATTGAAATCGGCCTTCCCCCAATTCAGTACCTTTATTTCCGGTCCATCTTTGCCATTTTCCATAACGACCTTAAATCTTACAGAGTTATGGTCACTATCACCGTAATGTTCTCCCACTGACACTTCTAACAATTGTCATGGAACAAAGGCAAACAATATGTTAATGTGTGGTGAAAGACATAACGTTACTAGAGAGAGAGTGTTAATTGACAGAAACTTGGAACAACCTGACCCAAAGCATCAACATGACAAAAAAAGCAGTGGGTAGGCACATGGTAATAAAAAATGAATGATGAAACAAATGAAATAAAATAAATAAAGAAAGAAAAAGAAAAAAAAAAGCAGAAAATAAAAAGGGGGGCCCGTCATGCTCTGAAATTATTGAACTCAATGTTCAGTCCAGCAGGCTGTAGCGTGCCTAATCGGTAAATGAAATGCTGTTCCTCGAGCTTGCATTGATGTTCACTGGAACACTGCAGCAAGCCCAGGACAGATATATAGACATGAGAGCAGGGGGTGTGTGTTGAAATGCCCAGCAACTGGAAGCTCAGGGTCATGCTTTCGGACTGAGCAGAGGTGTTCCGCAAAGCAGTCACCCAATCTGTGTTTGGTCTCCCCGATGTAGAGGAGAAATGTTGCATCATCAGAGTAGATGCGTTGGAGACGGAGAAACTGGGAGAATGGAATGGTGTACTTACCTAGTCCAGGTAGCTGTGGGAGTCAGTGGGCTTATAATGAATATTACTAGACAGCCTATTCACAGAGATGGAGACAGAGAAGTCGAGGAAGGGAAGGGAAGTGTTGGAGATGGACCATGTAAAGCTGAGAGAGAAGGGTGGAAATTAGAAGCAAAGTTGATAAAGTTTTCCAGTTCGGGGCAGGAGCAGGAAATGGCACCAACACATTCATCAATGTACCGGAAAACGAGTTGGGGGAGGGGGCCTGATTAGGACCGGAAGAAGGAATGTTTGACATATCCCACAAAAAGACAGGCAAAACTAGAACCCATGTGGGTACCCACAGCAACACCTTTTACTTGAAGGAAGTGAGTGGAGTTGAAGGAGAAGTTGTTCAATGTGAGAACAAGTTCAGCCAGACTGAGGAAGGTGGTGGTGGATGGGGACTGGTTGGGTCTCTGTTCAAGGAAGAAGCAGAGTGCCCTCAAATCGTACCGGTGGGTGATGGAGGTGCAGAGAGATTGGACGTCCATAGTGAAGAGGAGACAGATGGGGCCAGGAAACTGGAAATTGTCAAAATGACATAGGGCGTCAGAAGAGTCACGGGATGCAGGTGGGACGAGACTGGACCAGGGAAGAAAAGATAGAGACAAGATAGGAAGAAATAAATTCAGTGGGGCAGGAAAAGGCTGAAACAACGTGAGCACCAGGACAGTCTTGTTTGTGGATTTTGGGAAGGAGGTAGAAGCGGGTTGTCCAGGGTTGCAGGACTATGAGGCTGGAAGCTGTAGAGGGCAGCTTTCCTGTGACGTCACTGTTCACGTTGTTTTCAAACTCTTGCTGTCTCTCCCGGTTACTTTATGCTCCGGCTCCGCTCTCGCTGTTTCCTGCTCGCTGAGTGAACTCTCGCTCCCTCTCCTGGTCTCTTTATACTTTATGATAGAGATACAGACACTAACACATTCTGAATATAGATCCATGGACAATGACACCTACTGGAACATGGACAGTGCCGACAATCACTTAATGTCTGATGTAAAATTTCCTGATATTACAGGCGGGTACGAGAAGCGTTAGAGGGACCTCTGTATGATTATTGTGTGTTTGTGTAGGATGTTGATTCACTTTTAACCCACAAGGTACTGTCTCTGATATTTTTAAATCAAGACAGTGAGTTCATTAAGCACAGCAAGGATTTGCAAACAATTCTAAACCAATGGCAGTAGTTAAACAGCAGAGTGCCCTCAGTTTGGCGTCCCGAGCTGCTGTGGTGCAGTCCTCTCTCTTGAGGTGTTCTGTTGACTGCAGGATGGTCTCTTCTCGAATCTGTGTGCACTGATGTCTCTCAGCACCTTTTATTTATACCCGCACCCTGATCCTCCGACGGTTCCTTCATTCCATATTAGGTTACATTCCACCTGAACCCTTTCAATTGATCAGGTATGACCTCACCTTTCATACATTGTCTCTGAAGATAGCTTGATGGCCTAAGTCATTGTCACACAATGGGGAATGTTTGCTATCCCCATCAACATTCCAGTCATAAATAGTCTCCGAAAACCTTTACTTACATTTCCATCATGAGGGCTACAAGTCTTATCAATTATTGTGACCCTGAGCCTGTCTTAATTGAAATGCAGTAAGGTACTTATCAAAACATGCTGTCTCATCGCAAAGTCACTTAAACTATTGTTGTTACAGTTAAACCGTCTTCCACCATCTCTCCAATACAGCGTACAAATATACATTTCACATAACAACATGATTCCAAACACAAGGTCCATAACTTAATTAGAATATAATACTTTGATACATATACAAAGTATAACTATTCCTGAACATAACCACAATATCATTTCAAATTATTCTACTTTAAAACTTAGCACCTCATGTGAATTGTATCAGGCCACAACTCGCACAGATTCATCCAACAGATTAAACATGGTAGTTGTTAACCCCTACAGTGCCCACCATGAGGGTAAAATACCAGATGGCATTGATCCCTCATACATTACCCTTAAGTGGGGCATATTCTTTCATGGTCTCTTGTCGAATTCTCAATTTCTTTCTCATCCCCATGATTTGTCTTAATGCACACACCAAAATCAGATTTATTGTCTATTCAACGATTACAAAGACATGGGAAATAATCCTGATCCAAGGGGGTATTTCAATGTCACACCAGTGACTCTCATCCCCTATCTCAGGGATTTCCTTATCAATTTCCTCATTTTATTGTTGCAGGACATAAAAGTGTTTGTTGGATGTTTTGAGTCTTTGTAATAGCTCAGTCAGATGTTCAGGAAAAGGGGGAATGTCAAAAAACAAATCTACTGACATATTGATATAACTGCTCCTTGAGGTCATCTTTAACAGTGATATTTATTTGCTGATTATTCCTTATACTGAATAGGACCTTGTTTACTATCTGAGCCCTTAGAGAGGGACTAAAACAAAATTCTCCCTTCTTTATTTGACACATTAAACTGCCATATGTATACTCTGTGTGGGTAGTAACAACACAATACCTTCCCTCACCTTGGTAGACAGAGTGATTGGGGAACTCCTCTCCACTCACTATTTCCATTGTACAGTTGAGGTGGGTCTTTGTTCCAGGTTAATCCACATGCTGGAGCAGAGTTTTCTACAATATCATATGGGCAAACAAAGGCATCCTCTGACTGGAGACACCAAGACAAGTCAGGGGCAACCCAGGTGGTTTCATTGACTAGGGAGATATAAATAGGTGGATTTTTGTATCTAACAATGTGATTCCTCATTATTACCCGTTCCTTAACAACTGTTGCAGTAATTCAAGATTCCTAAGACTAATTGTTTATTCTTTTGCTGAAGCTTGTTAATTCTAAATGATTGTCCTGTTCTCAGTACTTTTGTTTCAAGTAACAGATCAGGCATGGACTTGAAAGATTCTCCAGCTCTCCCTTTATCATATCCATCTTTTGAATCATTCCTAACCCTTCAACTGTCTCTCTCTGAACTTTCATCTTGCTCCCTCTGTCCATTTCCAATGTGTTTAATTCTATTCTAATTGTTTAAAGTCAGTTACTCTCTGGAATATGTGTCAATGCCTTGATAATTTAAAACATGTTTCACTCTACTGGCCACATTAACCATTCCATGTTGTACTGTTGTCAAGTTGGTGAACATGTCTGAGACACATTCTTCAGTGCATTTCATCATGCATCTGCATGTTAGTTACTTTATGCATAACACATCACATTTGCACACTTACACCAGTGTAATAATATCATGTCACACATTCCTGACTCTCCAGTGATATTGATAAAAGATCTAAAAGGGGAGGGGGTGGGGGAGGTGTCTCGAGACCGTGCTCATCTCCCACTGCATGGTCCCAATGCCTTGGGTAGTGGCCAGAATGTCAAATTCAGTTCTCTTAAAGAAAAACATAGGCAAGATACAAATCTGCAAGAGAAAGCTATCAATTTACAATTCTTAACTCCACTCTCCTAACTCTTATTAGAAATTTCTGAACTTCCTGGAAATTATGAACATTAATTTAACATTTGAGTTCTTATTGTGTCAATTTTTGTCCCCAAAATTCCTTCCTTAGATTTCACATCAACCAGATTTTATTTCCAAGTCTCATTAATTACAATTCTCATTAATTACAATTCTATTTCATTTTTGCACCCTGGAGAAACTTTAAAGTCCATTCCCCATAATGTCTTTAACCGAGGAATCAAACAGACCCTTAATCATTATCTCACTGTAGCGGCAGTTCCCACTGACACAACATCTTACTTCACAATAATATACTGGCAGGCAGACATGTAGTTGCCCCAGGCATTACCATTTTGTTTTGAAGTAAAATTTTGTTTATCTGCTTAAACTTCAAGTAAACTTCCCTTACGAGTTCTTGGAATAACAACTCATCAATTTGTGTTTTCAATTCCAATTTTAGAAATAATTATCCCCAGGCTTGGTGCTTTTAAATGGTGCTTTTACATAAGATAAAAGTGTTTGCAGGTGTTTAGAGGTGATCTTCACATCTCTTGTTTTCAAGCACTTTGTCTTGAAAGATTTTCAAAACTTCTGGATTTCTTATTGTCCTTGATTTTGTTTTTTAAAAAGCACAAAGAATCCATTTGTCTCTGGTCAGGAGCCCAATGGGTTAACATGTCTAATTGTATCTGTGAATTCATCAGCTTAAAATTTCATAATGCCTAATGTACTGTATATAAATTTTCAATGAACTAAAAGTTTTGTAGTGAGCTAAGCTGCGAGCTGAAAGGGTTAACTGTCTCTGCCAGTTTGAAAAGGGGGCGGGGCAAAAGTTCTCAGATTACATCACCACCTGATCATTGAAAAAAGAGCAAATACATTCCTTTAAGTCATGTACACACACCCAAATGGGTGAAAGTATTTTCAATTAAACTCCCAATTGTTTCTAAAACTCCTTAGCTTTCTTAAAAACCCAAGACTAATTCCAACCCAGGTGACTGAACAATCACCTCAAACATCCCAAATTCCAATTTACATAGTCAAACCTTAAAACTGTCCCACTCTTACATGTGTGAATTAGTCTCCAGAATAAAATTCCCACATGTTTTATCATTGTCACTAGAATGTCACTGTGGCAACCAATGAAATTCCAATTTCATCACTTAGAAAGGTTTACTTTATTAATTCCACATCCCTTTAGACTGTGCTTACAATTCTCATATTTAACTCAAAGTGCCAATTCTACTATTGCAGGATTGTGTGTCCCAGGGATAAAAACTAAATATTACAAATGCAGACACACATTAAACAGACAACTTAAAACAACTTCCACTTAAGACCACAAAGGGTTAAACAGGTTTAAGTTCACTGCACAGAACAATGAAGATGCCACACACACAAAAAAATTCAAACAGAAGAATCACACACACCCAAACTGGAAAAAAGGTCTTTTATTCACAAATTAGGAAGCTTCCTCTCACACACACTGCAACCACTCTGGGTCTTTTCAACTTTAATAACTTAGAACTACTGATTAACTAAACACAGAACAGAATAAACACGTGCTTTTTCTTTAAAAGGGAAAAGAAGAAATTAAATTACATCACTTGTCCTCTTTTTTCTGGTACGTTTATGAATGCCTGTAAATAGAAAACTAAAGAAAGAGTTAATTCCACAAACAACAAAAGAAAATCTTCAACATTCTTAGTCCCAAAAGAAAATCACCCAGCAAAGTTTTTGCAGCCTGTTATACAGTGCTTCCAGTCAGAGACATTCTTAAAGAGACAGAACATTACAACCTCACATATTCCATTCTCCTTCATTTCATCAGAACTGAACTCATCCTTCTCTTTAAATCAACTTTGATCCAAGTGTATACAGAACACAGATTAAACAACCAACAATCTTCAAACAACATACAAGACTAGACCAAAGAGGTTTAATTAGTCTACAATTCCAGTGACACAGAACACTGAACACACACACAAGGGAATCACACAGAGAGGAGTTACTCTCTCTTTAAATTTCCCTCGACACAGGATCTGAGCTGGATATGAACTCCAGTGAAGGTTTCAAGTTGAACTTCTTTTCACAACAATCTGGTTGCTCACACACCGTCCTAACCTTTACGGTGGGCTATCTTAATTTCTTTTCCTTCTGTCCATTCTTCCTCATGTGCAATCTACTTTCAGGTTCTGAAATTCTCAATTCACAATGAATCCCCATTTTAATAATGTCTAACTCATGGATGCAGGTTTGTAAATCATTGGGACTCAGGGGCCGGGGTCAGGAATTAGTTCCTGTCTGCTGTCCCGCTTGATTTAAAACACGAGTCTCCACCACCACATTAACAGGAAGATCGACAGGGGTGGGAGGGGGGGTGTGTGGAGTGGGGAGGTCCTGGATCCGCTAGTCTTCACCCGAGTGGTACTTGGAGGCTTTCTCCCCGAATGAACCCCACTCTACCTCTGAGGAATCAGTATATTCTGGATCATATAGGGTGACAGCAGACACAAATACTCACTGTTTCCCCAACTTACTCTCTAACTCCCTGATTTTAAGATGGCACTGTCAGTGATCTGTCTCCCAGTGGGGCTACTAAAGGGCTTCCCTCAGAGCGCCACGTGAGTCTTCTAACTGCTGGCTAAGTTTTTTATTTTCCTGGCTCATAATATCGAAGTCTTGCTGAGCATTTTGGAGAGAATGCATCGAACTCCCTGCCTGTACAGCAATAACACACTGCTGCTGAATTACTGCTCTCATACTAGCCAGCTGCTGCTGTAACACATCAATCTGATGCTTCTGATCCTGTATGAATTTGCCCTTTTCTTGGACTAACTGGTCATCCCTCTGCACGCAATTTGATGCCACTGAGGAGATGAGCTTGAAGGCTCTACCTACCTTCAACTTCTTCTCATCAACCCGTTCCTGAATAAACTGAACTACTTCCTCAAACAGAACACGATCTTTGGGTTTAAACATTCCATGAACAGTACCTGCCAATCCTTCATTTTAACTTTTCTATCTAACTGGACCTTAAAAGCCTTCAACACAGGTTTGTCTGTCATGATTTTTCATTTGAGAAAAAACTACTACTGGCAATCAATAAAATGTACTGACACACACCAGTTACAGTTCCCCCTCCTCGATCAAATGCTGGCCAGGCAAATGACTAGGAGACTCCATCTCAACAAAGACCAGAAGTCCAGTTTTAACTAGTCATCATGTCCCATCTCTGGATTGCCAATTGTAAGATTTTTGTATGTTTGTGCAGGACGTTGACAAGCCTTTGACCCACAAGGTTCACACTCTGGTATTCTTAAATCAAGATAGTGAGTTTATTAAGCATAGCAAGGATTTTCAAGCAATACTTAACCAGCAGCAGTTGTAAAACAGCAGAGTGTCCTTGATTGTTGTTTCCTGAGCTGCTGTAGTGCAGTCTTGTCTCTTGAGGTGTTCTGTTGACTGTAGGATTCTCCCCAATGTCTCTCAGCAACTTTCATTTGTGCTACCATCTGAAGATTCCTTAATTCCATATAAGGTTACATTCCACCTTATCTCTTTCGATTGATCAGATATGACTGCACCTCCCATACATTATCTCTGAAGATAGCTTGATGGCCTATGTCAGTGTCACACAATGGGGAATGTTTGCTATCCCCATCAACATTCCAGTTATGAATAGTCTCCGAACACCTTTCCTTACATTTCCATCATGAGGCCTACAAGTCTATCAATTATTGTGACCCTGAGCCTGTCTTAATTGAAATGCAGTAAGGTACTTATTAAAAAATCCTGTCTCATAGTAAAGCCATTTCTGCTATTGTTACAGTAGACACCGTCTTCCACCATCTCTCCAATACAGCATACAAATATACATCTCCCCGAACATGATTCCAAACACAAGATCCATAACAATATTCACAATATATATTAATGATATAAAGTTTGCACATGACACAAAGCTGGGTGGGAGTGTGAGCTGTGAGGGGGATGCAGAGAAACTCCAGTGTGATTTGGAAAGGTTGAGTGAGTCGACAAATACATGGCAGATGCAGTATAATGTAGATAAATGTGAGGTTATCCACTTTGGTGGCAAAAACAGAAAGGCAGATTATTATCTGAACAGCAATAGATTGGGAAAGGGGGAGGTGCAGTGAGTCCTGGGTGTCCTTGTGCACCAGTCGCTGAAAGTAAGCATGCAGGTGCAGCAGGCAGTTAAGAAGGCAAATGGTATGTCGGACTTCATAGTGGGAGGATGTACTGATGCAATTATACAAGGGCTTGGTGAGACCACATCTGGAGTATTGTGTGCAGTTTTGGTCTCCTTATCTGAGGAAGGATGTTCTTGCTATGGAGGGAGTGCAGCGAAGGTTCACCAGACTGATTCCTGGGATGGCAGGACTGATGTATGAAGAGAGATTGGGTCAATTAGGCTTGTATTCACTAGAGTTTGGAAGAATGAGAGGGGATCTCATAGAAACCTACAAAATTCTAAGGACTGGACAGACAAGATGCAGGAAGGATGTTCCCGATGGCGGGGGATTCTTGGACGAGGGGTCACAATCTAAGGATAAGGGGTAAGCCATTTAGGACTGAGATGAGAGAGAGTGGTGAACCTGTGGAATTCTCTACCACAGAAAGCAGTTGAGGCCAAATCATTAAATATATTCAGGAACACGTTAGATATCGTCTTTAGGGCTAAAGGAATCAAGGGATACGGGGAGAAAGCGGGAACAGGGTACTGAGTTTGGACAATCAGCCATGATTGTATTGAATGACGGTGCAGGCTCGGAGAGCCGAATGACCTACTCCTGCTCCTATTTTCTATGTTTCTCTGTTTAATTTTAATATAATATATTGCTATATATACAAAGAATAACTATTCCAGAGCAACATCATTGAAAGTCATTCCACTTTAAAACATAGTGCCTCATGTGAATTGTAACAGGCCATAACTTCACAGAATCACAGAATTGTTACAGCACAGAAGGAGGCCATTCGGTCCATCATGTCCACACTGGCTCTATGAAAGAGCAAACTCCCTCAGTTCCATTCCCCGCTCTTCTCCCTGTAACCCTGAACATTCTTCCTTTTCATATAACTGTCCAATTCCCTCCTGAATGCTTCAGTTGAACCTGCCTCCACCACATTCTCAGGCAGCGCATTCCAGACCTTAACCACTCGCTGTGTGAAAAAGTTTTTCCTCTTGTCACTTTTGCTTCTCTTACCAAATACTTTAAATCTATGCCCTCTCGTTCTTTCACAAGTGGGAACAGTTTCTCTCTATCTACCCTGTCCAGACCCCTCATGAACGGCTGTGTTTCCTGACAATGCTACCGCTAGGTGACACTGCTGCACTTGCTCATGTGCCACTAAAACGTCACAGTCTGTGACTTTAGGCAGCTGCCAGGACTAAAGATGGCGCTGCTCAAATAATCACACAGAGGCAACCTAACAAACACATGGCAGCAGACAATGGCGGAGTCAGAGAACGAGTGGGAGGGGGAGGGAGGGAAGCCGAGTGGGCGAGCGAAAGGGCCGGTGACGGAGGGGAGCAGAGTGGCCGGAGACAGCAGCGAGGGGTGGGGAGAGGGGGGAGGAGTGTGTTTTTCTGCACATGTGCCATAACCTTGCAACAGCAAAAGACGTACTGGCCAATCTCCACACCCGGTGACACCAAGGTCTTCTGTCTCTCGCTCCCCGCGGCTCTCTACGGCCTCTCGCTTCCGGCCCTCTCCATCATCCAGCCGTTCCCACCAGCTGCAGATCCCCCATCCAGCCGCTTTCTCCCCTATTTCTCAACTGTACTTCAGGCATTGCAGCTGTCTGCCTTTTGCATCCCCCTCTTCAGGCACTTCTGAATTTAACTCCCTCCCACTAAACCCCCACACCCCTTCTACCCCCACCCCCTCTCTACCACTCCCCCCACAACTCACCTCTCCCCCCACCCACTCTACCTCTCCCCCTCCCGTCTCTGCCTCCCATCTCCCCCAATACCCCAACCCCCTCCCCCCACTCCCCTTTACCCCCCCTCTTCCCTCACCTCCCCCTCTCCCTCCCCACTCCCCTCTTACCCCTCTTCCCCCACCTCCCCCTCTCCCCCACCCCCCGTCTCCCCTCACAAACCCCCCCACCTCATTCTCACAACCCCCCCCCACCTCCCCCTCACCCCAAGGACCACACCACAGTTAAATATCTGAAGTGCGGTTGCAAAGTCGGGAAAATAGCATCAAAAATCTCAACAATTCCATGTTTAATTATTGAGAAATTTTATTCAGTACATTAAACATTCGAGGCACTGCTGTGCACGGATACATGAGTGTTGTGTCCAGCATTCCCGTGAGACAGACAGGCCGAGTCTCTGCTATACAGAACTAAAGAGATTGTTCCTGGAGAGCCTTGTGGTGAATGAACGCTTGGCTCTCTATTCCACTGCTGTATTGTCCATGTGAAGAAGGCAAAGTCACAAGAGTCTGAGCTCAGTCTATTCTTGGTGAATGTTCCCCAAACACATCCCAATGTGCATTCCCAATTCATCCATAAATGCAAGGTTCCTTTCCACATCGTGATGAGCTCCGCAGCATGATCCAGTTGCCTTCGTTGCTTGAATGCTGACCTTAAGTCTCAAGGATTGTTTTCTCGATGGCATGTTTTACATGAAAAGAAAATAAGGAAAGAACATCAGTGTCAGAGCTTCCCTCCTCCAATGAAATTACTGTTGAACATGCTTTATGTTCTGCAGTAAAGGCATGTACTGATAACACGGCCAATGAATCACTTAGTTCCCAATTCAGCTGTTAGAGTCAGGATGATGTAACTGCCCCTATCTCGTGATGGTTCAATGCTGCTCTCAGGGAAAACATGAATGATATCAGGGTGCTGGAAAAAGAAGCACATTTCTTTTGGACTATGAACATAAAGCAGGCCATTTAGCCCAGCTGTTCCCTGCTAGAGGTTATGCTACTCCTGCGCCTTCCCATACGCTCCCATTTAATCCTGCCTACTACTATCAGCATCACCTTCCATTTCTTTAACTCTTATCTACCTTTGCCTTAAAGCAACATTGAAGATGGAGAATGGTGTGGCTGCACTCCCACCTCACCAGTTGTGTACACAGCAAGAGCATTCACATTTGTGCTACCACTGGACACAGCATGCTTGTTTCTTTTAGTGCTCAGTCTCTTCTTGCTGCACATGTACTGCCTGCACACAGCCCCAGACAATGGAAAGGATTTTAGTGCAGTGCAGTGGACTGGAGCACATGCAGTGCCCCAGACAATGGGAATGTTTTCAGAGCAACTTACAACAGGGACTGGAGCACATGCAGTGCCCCAGACAATGGGAATGTTTTCAGAGCAACTTACAACAGGGACTGGAGCACATGCAGTGCCCCAGACAATGGGAATGTTTTCAGAGCAACTTACAACAGGGACTGGAGCACATGCAGTGCCCCAGACAATGGGAATGTTTTCAGAGCAACTTACAACAGGGACTGGAGCACATGCAGTGCCCCAGACAATGGGAATGTTTTCAGAGCAAGTTACAACAGGGACTGGAGCACATGCAGTGCCCCAGACAATGGGAATGTTTTCAGAGCAACTTACAACAGGGACTGGAGCACATGCAGTGCCCCAGACAATGGGAATGTTTTCAGAGCAAGTTACAACAGGGACTGGAGCACATGCAGTGTCCCAGACAATGGGAATGTTTTCAGAGCAACTTACAACAGGGACTGGAGCACATGCAGTGCCCCAGACAATGGGAATGTTTTCAGAGCAACTTACAACAGGGACTGGAGCACATGCAGTGCCCCAGACAATGGGAATGTTTTCAGAACAACTTACCTTGGAGCAATCTCCTCTTTCTGATAAAAATGAAGCAGACTGAAATTTTCAAAATGACTAAATAATTGCGAGAAAATGCCCGACAAAACCTCTCTCCTTCCACTTTCAGAAAATTGTGCCAAAGCTTGACGCAAGTGTGAATACCCGTTGGCGTTGCATAAAGCGCATAGGCAGAGGCTGACCAGGCGCATTGCCCGAAGATGCACACGTCACGTGCAACATCATCGGCGCGTGCGCTGACCAGTCCTGACAAGCCGGAGTGCAACGCATGCGCAGAGAGCAGGAGACCATCTGTGCATGTGTGCACCGCGGCACAGCCTGATAACATCAGTGGCAGCCAGCGTTGTCAGGAATCACTTTGTAGTATAAATGGTTGGTTGTTGGTTGGCACAGACTCGGTGGGCTGAAGGGCCTGTTTCAGTGCTGTATCTCTCCATGAGTCTATGAGTTTGCAAGTTCTCCCTGTGATCGCACTGATTTCCGCCGGGTGCTCCTGTTTCCTCCCACAGCCAAAGACTTGCAGGTTGATAGGTAAATTGACTGTTGTAAATTGCCCCTAGTGTAGGTAGGTGGTAGAGGGAAGGTGGGGATGTGGTGGGGAATATGGGATTAATGTAGTATTAGTATAAATGGGTGGTTGATGGTCAGCACAGACTCGGTGGGCTGAAGGGCCTGTTTCAGTGCTGTATCACTCTATGACTACCCATCCCTGGAACCATTCTCATGAATCTTTTCTGTAATCTCTCCAATACCCTCCTGTCTTTCCTCAAGTGCACACCCAGAATTAGACGCAATACTCCAGCTGAGGCCGAACTGGTGTCTTATACAAGTTCAACATAACTTCCTTGATCTTGTACTTTATACCCCTATTAATAAAGCCCAGGATATCGTATACCTGTCCTGCCACCTTCAATGACTTACGCAAATATACACCTCGGTCCCTCTGCTCCTGCACCCCCTTTAGAATTGTACCCTTTATTCTATATTGTCTCTCCATGTTCTTCTTCTTGCACAGATTCATTCAACAGGTTTTACATGGCAGTTGTTAAAGCCTTAGTTCCTACATCTCCCCAGATGAAGAAGTGTGAGAGGGGGATTAGAGGGCCTGCCCCATATACGGGAGTGTGAAAGAGGTGTTAGAGGGACCTCCCAGGAAACAGGAGTATCAGAGAGTGGTTAGAGGGACCTCTTCAGATACAGGAGACTGAGAGAGTCATTAGAAGGATCCACCCAGATACAGGAGTGAGAGAGAGGGGTTAGAGTGACCTCTTCAGATACAGGAGTGAGAGAGAGGGGTTAGATGTATCTCCCCAGATACTGGAATTTGAGAGAGGGATTAGAGCAGGCTCTGCAGTTACAGAAGTGTGAGAGAAGTGTTAGACAGCCCATCCCAGATACAGGATTGTGAGAGAGGGTTTAGAGGGACCTCACAAGATACAGGAATATGACAGGTGGATTATAGGGATCTCCCAGTTACAGGATTGTGAGAGAGGGCTTAAAGTCTCCCCAGATGCAGTGATGTGACCCATCCATTAAATCCTTTTGCCAAGACTGTTGTCTTGAATAGCTTTTCCATTGAATGGTTTCTTGCTGTCTTCTTCTTCTTCTTTGGCCTCCTTGTCTCGAGAGACAATGGGTAAGCGCCTGGAGGTGGTCAGTGCTTTGTGAAGCAGCGCCTGGAGTGGCTATAAAGGCCAATTCGAGAGTGACAGACTCTTCCACAGGTGCTGCAGATAAAATTGGTTGTCGGGGCTGTTGCACAGTTGGCTCTCTCCTTGCGCTTCTGTCTTTTTTCCTGCCGACTGCTAAGTCTCTTCGACTTGCCACACTTTAGCCCCGCCTTTATGGCTGCCCGCCAGCTCTGGCGATCGCTGGCAACTGACTCCTACGACTTGTGATCAACGTCACAGGACTTCATGTTGCATTTGCAGATGTCTTTAAAGTGGAGACGTGGACGGACGATGGGTCTGGTGCCAGTGACAAGCTCGCTGCACAGTGTGTCCTTGGCAATCCTGCCATCTTCCATGCGGCTCACATGGCCAAGCCATCTCAAGCACCGCTGACTCAGTAGGGTGTATAAGCTGGGGATGTTGGCTGCCTCGAGGACTTCTGTGTTGGAGATACGGTCCTTCCACCTGATGCCAAGGATTCTCCGGAGGCAGCGAAGATGGAATGAATTGAGACGTCGCTCTTGGCTGACGTACGTTGTCCAGGCCTCGCTGCCGTAGAGCAAGGTACTGAGGACACAGGCTTGATACACTTGGACTTTTGTGTTCCGTGTCAGTGCGCCATTTTCCCACACTTCCTTGGCCAGTCTGGACATAGCAGTGGAAACCTTTCCCATGCGCTTGTTGATTTCTGCATCGAGAGACAGGTTACTGGTGATAGTTGAGCCTAGGTAGATGAACTCTTGAACCACTTCCAGGGTGTGTTTGCCGATATTGATAGATGGGGCATTTCTGACGTCCTGTCCCATGATGTTCGTTTTCTTGAGGCTGATGGTTAGGGCAAATTCATTACAGGCAGCCGCAAACCTGTCGATGAGTCTCTGCAGAAACTCTTCAGTGTGAGATGTTAATGCAGCATCGTCAGCAAAGAGGAGTTCCCTGATGAGGACTTTCTGTACTTTGGTCTTCACTCTTAGATGGGCAAGGTTGAACAACCTGCCATCTGATCTTGTGTGGAGGAAAATTCCTTCTTCTGAAGACTTGAACGCATGTGAGAGCAGCAGGGAGAAGAAGATCCCAAACAGTGTCGGTGCGAGAAAATAGCCCTGTTTCACGCCACTCAGGATAGGAAAGGGATCTGATGAGGCGCCGCTATGCTGAATTGTGCCTTTCATGTTGTCATGGAATGAGGTGATGAAACTTAGTTGCTTTGGTCGGCATCCAATCTTTTCTAGTCGTCTGAAGAGACCACGTCTGCTGACGAGGTCAAAGGCTTTGGTCAGATCAATGAAAGCAACGTAGAGGGACATCTGTTGTTCATGGCATTTCTCCTGGAGCTGGTGAAGAGAGAACAGCATGTCAATGGTGGATCTCTCTGCCCGAAAGCCACACTGTGCCTCAGGGTAGACACGCTCGGCCAGCTTCTGGAGCCTGTTTAAAGCGACTCAAGCGAAGACTTTCCCCACTATGCTGAGCAGGGAGATTCCACGGTAGTTGTTGCAGTCACTGCCGCAAGCTATAAAGTCTGAGTCAAAGAGTGAATTCTCCATGCCAGGGATACAGCCATTCAGGACCAGAGATCAAGAGATACATTGTTACAATTTAATTTTGAACTGGCTTATAGTGGAAACAGACTGTTCTTATGGAGAAACAGACAGCTGTGTGTTAACACCTGAGTGGAGCTCAGAAAATTAACAAGTATTATCAGTTTGGGTGGAGTAAGAAACAACAAGGGGCAGAAAACACAGGTGGGAACAATTTATCAATCCCTAACTGTAGCTACAGTTTCGGGCAGATTATAAATAAGAAAATTAGAGGTGAATGTAACATGGGTAATACGGTTATCATGGGGGTATTTAATCTTCATATATAAAGTCATAGAGAGATACAGCACCAAAATAGGCCCTTCGGCCCACCGAGTCCGTGCTGACCATCAACCACCCATTTATACTAATCCTAAATTAATCCCATTTTCCCTCTCACATCCCCACAATTCTCCTACCACCTCCCTACACTAGGGGCAATTTTTTTACAATGGCTAATTTACCTATCAACCTGCAAATCTTTGGCATGTGGGAGGAAACCGGAGCACCCGGAAGAATCCCACGCAGTCACAGGGAGAACTTGCAAACTCTGCATATACTGGGCAAACCAAATTTGCTATAAGAGTGTGGAGGAGGAGTTCATGCAATGTATATAAGATACATTTCTAGATCAGCATGTCGAGAAACCAAATAGGTAACAGGCTATTTTAGATCAAGTATTGTGCATTGAGAAAGGGTTAGTTTATAACCTTGTCATAAAGCATCCTCGAGGGAAGAGTGATCACAATATGACAATTTTTCTTGAATTGGAGATTGATTTAGTTAAGTCAAAATGAAAGATATTAAATCTGAACAAAGCAAACTACATTGGTAGTAGGAGTGAGTTGCAGCACCACTTCTAATTTTTGTTATTGAGTGTGGTCTATTCATTTAAATGAATGGGATCTTTATTTTTTTTGCCACACAATCATTTATAGAATTAGTTCATTATTTTCTACAAATATACATTCCCATAATGAATAAAAAACCCACTGGAGAAGTTGTCCAACCATGGCTAACAAGAGAAGGTAAAGATGGTATTAGATAAAAGCAAAAGGCTGATTATGTTACCAAAAAGAGTAGTAAGCTTGAGAATTGGGAGGAGTCTAGAATTCAGCAACAGATCACCAAGAAATTAATAAAGAGAAAGAAAGAACATGAGAGGAGATTAACAAGAGACATAGTAACGTGTTGCAAAAGCTTCTGAAGGTGTGTGAAAAGGAAGAGATTAGTAAAAGTAAACCTTGGCCCCTTAGAGGCAGAGACAGGAGAAATTATAATGGGGAATCAGGAAATGGCAGAGACATTAAACAAATACTTGGTGTTTGTTTTCATGTTAGAAAACACAACAATCATTCTGGAAATAGTGAGGAACCAAGAGTCTCGTGACAATGAGGAACTTAAAGAAATTAGTATTAGCAAAGAAATATACTGGAGAAATTAATGGGACTAAAATTTAACAAATCCCTGGATCTGACAACCTGCATCTGAGGATTTTAAAACAG
This sequence comes from Heterodontus francisci, assembly GCF_036365525.1. Classification (NCBI taxonomy): domain Eukaryota; kingdom Metazoa; phylum Chordata; class Chondrichthyes; order Heterodontiformes; family Heterodontidae; genus Heterodontus; species Heterodontus francisci. The sequence continues at coordinate 56,162,763 of NC_090399.1, forward strand.
GTAGCTGCAGAGATAGTGGATGCATTGGTTTTGTTCTCCCAGATTTCCCAGATTCTGGAATGGTCCCAGTGGATTGGGAAGTAGCAAACATATCCCACTATTCAAGAAAGGAGGGAGAAAGGAAACAGGGAACAATAGGCCAATTGATCAGTCATCGGGAAAATGCTAGAATTTATTATTCGGGACATGGTAACAGAGCAGTAAGAAAATCACAATAGGATTAGGCAGAGTCAACACAGATTTATGAAGGGAAATCGTGTTTGAGTTTTTGAGGTTAGAACTAACAGAGTACATGAGGGGAACCAGTGAAGGTAGTGCATTTGGATTTTAAAAAAACATTTGATAAGGTGCCACACGAGAGATTATTACAGAAAATGAGGAGTGATGGGATTGGGGTAATAAACTGCCATGGATTGAGAATTGGTTAATGGACAGAAAACAGAGAGTAGGAATAAACAGGTCATTTTCAGACTGGCAGGCTGTAACTAGTGGGGTACTGCAAGGATCAGTGCTTGGACCTCAACTATTTACAATCTATCTCAATGAGAGGAGATGAGAGGACCCAGTGTTTCTGACAATATGATGTTAGATAGGAAAGTAATCTGTGAGGAGGATACAAAGAGGCTGCAATGGGGAACAGGTTGAATGATTGAGCAAGAACACAGCAGAGGGAATATGATGTGGGGAAGAGTGAAGTTATCGAATTCAGAAGGAAAGATAGAAAAACAGAATATTATTTAAATGGTGAGAGACTGGGAAATGTTAATCTTTAGAGGGACCTGGGGGGCCCTGTACACAAATCACTTAACATGAAGGTACAGCAAGCAATTGGGAAAGCAAATGGTATGTTAGCCTTTATTACAGGGGGATTGGAGTATTACAGTAAAGAATTCTTACTACATTTATATGTAGGGTCTTGATGAGACCACATCTAGAGTTTAGTCAGTATCTAATGCATGCTGTACCTGGATTGGGACTGTTTGATGGGACAATGTCGAGGGAGCTTTACTCTGTATCTATCCCATTTTTTTCTTTTTCTTTTTTTTTGTTGAGGTGGCCTTTATACCCCAGGCCCCTTTTATGTTTTTGTTGAGGGGGACGTTATTCCTCAGGCCCCCTTTATATACATTTTAAAATAACTATTAAAAACAGATAAATAAAACAAAACTCAAATTAAAATACCATTCTCAGCATTGATGATGCACTCCAGTCCCTGCGATGCCCACCGGTCGTGGAAGGCCTCAAGTGTGCTGGCGGACACCACGTGCTCCTTCTCCAGGGACACCCGGGCATGAACGTAACCACGGAAGAGGGGCAGGCAATCAGGGAGGACGGATCCCCCGAAGGCCCAAAGCCTGGACCTGTGAATTGCAACCTTGGCCAGATCCAGGAGCAGACCGACGAGGAGATCCTCCCCCGGCCCACGCCCCTCTGCACCAGGTGCCCAAAGATCAGGAGCGTGGGACTGAAGTGCAACCAAAACTTGAGTAGCAGCCCCTTAAATACTCAAAGATATACTCCATATACACGTGGAACACAGACTCGTCCAGGCCACAGAAATTACAGATGGCCTGGGAATCCGTGAAACTGCTTAAAAGCCTATTGCATGGGACTGCCCTGTGCAGCATCCTCCATCCCAGGTCCCCGATGTAAAGGGGAAGTACTCCCGTGTAGAGAGACTTCCACTTGGTATCCCCTCGCCGCCAGATGGCAACACGGACCGCCAGGGCGTGTCCGGCCAGCTGATTAGGCGAGGAAGTGGAGAATGTGCAGGAGCAGCCCGTACAGGAAACCCCTCTGCGCCGATTGGAATGGCACAGAGGACAGTTCTGAGAGGAGGCTCAGGTTGTGTGGGACCGGCTCCCGAAGAGGGTTTCAAGGCCTGGGTCCGATTAGCACTTCCGGCCGAGCATGAGTCAGCTCAGCTGGGTGTGCTCCGCGCTCCTGGGCCCCCTCGGCACCCACAGTGAGGGGCATCCCAGGGACTTCTGCTATTCCTCGGCCCGTCAGTCGTCTCCGGTGTCGGCCGCCCTGACAGCTGCGGCGTTCTCCTCTACCGGCAAGAGGAGTTGCCTGACTGGAGGTGACCATGTTCTAGACTCGGAATAGATCCCGGTAAAAGACAGGCAACTCCCTCAGGGAGGCGTGGCTAACGAACTCCACCGGGAGCTGCGTGTCGTCTTGAAGGCAGTGCCCCGGCGGAAAAATACCTCGCCAACACACATCACCTGGAAGGATGCTCAACGTACAGGTATCTCTGCAGGGTCCGAAGGCAGAGAGTCGCAGCTTGGGTGCGGACGCACACCAGCGACTGGCCGCCCTCCTCGATCGGGATACAGAGGACCGCGGCAGAGACCCAGTGTTTCATCTTGCCCCAGAAGAAATCGACAAGCTTCTTTGGGATCTTGGTGGCAAGTGCAGGGGGTGGGGTCAAAGTGACCAATCGGTACCACAACATCAAGGCCACCAGTTGGTTTAAGACCAGCGCTCGGCCCCTGGAGCAAAGCACTCGGAGCAGTCCTGTCCAGCGCCCCATCCGAGCGGTGACTTTCGTCTCCAACTCCTGCCAGTTTGTCGGCCAGGCTTCCTCAGCGGTGCTAAGGTGGACTCCCAGACAGATGAGGTGAGTGGTGCTCCATGCAAAAGGTGTTAACTCCTCCAGTAGGGAGTCCACCCGCCAATTATCCACCAGGAGTCCGCTACATTTCTCACAATTGATCCTTGCGAAGGATGCAGCAGAAAGGGTCTGCTGGCAGCTGCGCATCCTCCGCAAGTCAACGGGATCGGTGACCGCAAGGAGCAAGTCATCGGCGTAAGCCGAGAGGATGACCCGCATGGCCGGCCCACGCAGAGCCAAACCCATCAATCTCCTGCGAAGTAGGCAGAGGAACGGCTCCACGCAGATGGTATACAATTGGCAGGACATGGGCTATCCCTGACGCTCTCCTCTCCCAAAGCGAAGGGGCGCCATCAAGGACCCGTTAACTTTGACCAGACACTCTGTGGCAGCATATAAAAGTTAGACCCGGGGAACAAAATACGGCCCAAGTCTGAATGCGTGCAGAGTCCTGAAAAGGTATTCGTGATCCACCCTGTCGGTCCTCTGGGAAAGATGGATCAGGTCCCGGACCAGTTGGATGTTATCCTGGATGGACCTGCCCAGGACCGTGTAGGACTGGGCGGGGTGGATCATGTGGGCCAGCATGGAGCCCAGGCGGGTAGATATAGCCCGGGCAAAGATCTTATAATCCGTGCTGAGGAGGGAGACCGGTCGCCAGTTTTTAAGCAAGCGAAGATTGCCCCTATTTGGCAGCAGGACGATGACTGCCCTGCGTCATGAGAGAGGCATCTTCCCGGTCGCCAGGCTTTCCCCCAGGACCCACGCGTAATCCTCATCCAGGACGTCCCAGAACGCTCTGAGGAACTCGACGGCCAGCCCGTCCAGCCCCGGGGATTTGTCCCTCAAGAGCTGGTGGAGGGCGTCGGTCAGCTCCGCCAATGTGAGTGGAGCCTCCAATCATTTGACACCCTCCGGGCTGACCTTCAACAGGTCCTCCCACAAAAACCTGCGTGCGTCCTCACTGGACAGATCCGGAGAGAACAATTCACATTAATAGGTATAGACCAGGTGACCCATTCCCTCCGGATCCTTGATGGAGGATCCGTCGTCGGCCAGCAGCTCAACGAGCTGCTTATGGACCACCTGTCATTTTTGCAGTGAGTAGAAGAAGGGTGAGGCACGGTCCAAGCCATCCATGATCTATATCCGCGACCTCACGTATGCGCCTTGGGACCCTATGAGCTGCAGGGCCCTTAGCGCACCCTTCTTCTGTTTGTACGCCTGCCACAGGACCGGGTCCGCGACAGCATGACTGAGGTGGGACTGCAAGTTGAGCACCTTCCTCTCTAGGTGCCCGATCTCGACTTCTCGCCTCTTGGTCGACCCCTTTGCGTACTCCTGACAGAAGACACGGATGTGAGTCTTGCCCACATCCCACCATAGCCTCAAGTTGGGGAAGCCCCCCAGCTTCCTTTTCCAGTCGGCCCAGAATCGACGGAATGTGTCCCGGAATCTCTCGTCCTCAGCCGGTTAAGTGCCAGTACGCGGACCCCGCCCGTGTGTTGAGCTGAGTGAACTCCGCCCACACCAGGTGGTGGTCTGAACACGGCACCAGCCCCATGGAGGCCACTGAGATGCGGGAGTTGTACGCTTGCGAAATGTAGAGGCGATCGATTCCGGGCCCTCCTTTTCCAGACCTCCATGTGAAGGCGCTGGAGTCGGGATGGAGATTCCGCCAGACGTCCACCAAGTTGAGGGAGCTGATCAGTCGATGCTTGGCTGCGCTGGGGACTGGGCGATCCCCCACCTCAAAGGTACAGTTAAAATCCACCCCGAGGATGATGCACTCCCCGCTATCGAAAGAACTCAAGAGGATACAAAGAGGCTGCAATGAGGAACAGGTTGAATGATTGAGCGAGAACACAGCAGAGGGAATATGATGTGGGGAAGAGTGAAGTTATCGAATTCAGAAGGAAAGATAGAAAAACAGAATGTTATTTAAATGGTGAGAGACTGGGAAATGTTAATATTTAGAGGGACCTGGGGGGCCCTGCACACAAATCTCTTAACATGAAGATACAGCAAGCAATTGGGAAAGCAAATGGTATGTTAGCCTTTATTACAGGGGGATTGGAGTATTACAGTAAAGAATTCTTACTACATTTATATGTAGGGTCTTGATGAGACCACATCTAGAGTTTAGTCAGTATCTAACGCATGCTGCACCTGGATTGGGAGTGTTTGATGGGACAATGTAGAGGGAGCTTTACTCTGTATCTATCCCATTTTTTTTCTTTTTTTTTCTTTTTTATATTTTTGTTGAGGTGGCCTTTCCACCTCAGGCCCCTTTTATATTTTTGTTGAGGGGGATTTTTTTCCTCAGGCCCCCTTTATATACATTTTAATATAACTACTAAAAACAGATAAATAAAACAAAAACTCCAATTAAAATACCATTCTCGGCATTGATGATGCACTCCAGTCCCTGCGGTGCCCACCGGAAGGCCTCAAGTGTGCCGGCGGACACCACATGCTCCTTCTCCAGGGGCACCCGGGCGTGAACGTAACCGTGGAAGAGGGGCAGGCAATCGGGGAGGACGGACCCCCCCCGAAGGCCCACAGCCTGGACCTGTGAATTGCCACCTTGACCAGATCCAGGAGCAGACCGATGAGGAGATCCTCCCCCCGGCACACGCTCCTTCACACGGGGTGCCCAAAGATCAGGAGCATGGGACTGAAGGGCAACCAAAACTTGAGGAGCAGCCCCTTCAAATACTCAAACATATACTCCATATACACGTGGAACACAGACTCGTCCAGGCCGCAGAAATTACAGGCGGCCTGGGAGTCCATGAAACTGCTTAACAGCCTATTGCACAGGACTGCCCTGTGCAGCATCCTCCATCCCAGATCCCTGATGTAAAGGGGGAGGATTCCCGCATATAGAGACCTCCATCGGGGCTTTCCCTCACCGCCAGATGGCAACGCAGACCGCCAGGGCATGTCCGGCTGGGTGACGAGGGCGAGGAAGTAGAGAGTATGCAGGAGCAGCCCATAGAGGAAACCCCTCCCCGCCGTTTGGAATGGCACAGAGGGCATTTCCGAGAGGAGGCTCGGGTTATGCGGGACCGGGTCCCGAGGAGGTTTCAAGGCCTGGGCCCGATGCGTACTTTCAGCCGAGAGGGGGTCAGCTCAGCTGGGAGCACTCTTCGCTCCCGGGCCCCCTCGACACCCGCAGTGAGGGGAGTCCCAGGGGCTTCGGCTATTCCTCCACTCGTCAGTTCGTCCCTCAAGCCGGCTGCCCGGACAGCCGAGGCACTCTCCTCTGCCGGCGGGGGAGCGCCCTGACTTCAGGCAACCCTGTTACAGACTCTGAATAGATCCCGATAACAGACAGGCAACTCCCTCAGACAGCAGCGGCTAATGGTCTCTGTCGGGAGCTGCCTGTCGTCTTGAAGGCAGTGACACTGGAGGAAAAAATACGTCGCCAGTACACACCATCTGGGAGGACGCTCGACGTACTGGTATCGCTGCAGGGTCCGAAGGCGGAGAGTCGCATCCTGGGTGCGGACACACACCAGCGACTGGCCGCCCTCCTCAATCGGGAGACTCAGGACCGCGGCAGAGACCCAGTGTTTCCTCTTGCCCCAGAAGAAATCGATGAGCTTCTTCTGGATCTTGGTGGCGAATGCAGGGGGCGGGGCCAAAGAGATCAACCGGTACCACAGCATCGAGACTACCAGTTGGTTTATGACCAGCACACGGACCCTGTAGGAAAGCACTCGGAGCAGTCCTGTCCAGTGCCCCAGCCGAGTGGTGACTTTCGCCTCCAACTCCTGCCAGTTTGCCGGCCAGGCTTCTTCAGCGGGGCTAAGGTGGACTCCCAGATAGAGGAGGTGCCTGGTGCTCCACGCAAAGGGTGTCAACTCCTCCCAAATCTTTGTGGAGGACACGGCAGAAAAGGTCTGCTGGCAGTCGCGCATCCTCCGCATGTCAACGGGATCTGTGACCGCGAGGAGCAGGCCATTAGTGTAAGCCGAAAGGACGACCCGCGTGGCCGACTCGCACAGAGCCAATCCCATCAACCTCCTGCAAAGCAGGCACAGGAACGGCTCCACGCAGATGGTATACAATTGTCCGGACATGGGGCATCCCTGACGCACTCCTCTCCCAAAGTGACGGGGCGTCATCAAGGACCCGTTAACTTTGATCAGACACTCTGTGGCGGCGTATAAAAGTCGGACCCGGGCCACAAAATGCGGCCCAAGTCCGAATGCGTGCAGAGTCCCAAAAAGGCATTCGTGATCCACCCTGTCAAACGTCTTCTCCTGATCGAGGAAAGGCGACCGCCAGACCAGCCCTCTGGGAACGATGGATGACGTCCCGGACCAGGTGGATGTTGTCCTGGATGGACCGGCCAGGGACCGTGTAGGACTGGTCAGGGTGGATCATGTGGGCCAGCACGGAACCCAGGCGGGCAGACATAGCCTTGGCAAGGAACCTATAATCTATGCTGAGGAGGAAGACCGGACGCCAGTTTTTAAGCAGGCGGATATCGCCCCTCTTCGGCAGCAGGACATGACCACCCTGCATCACGAGAGAGACATCTCCCCAGTCGCCAGGCTTTCCACCAGGACCCGCACGTAATTGTTCCCCAGGATGTCCCAGAATGCCCTGAGAAGCTCCACGGTCAGCCCGTCCAGCCCCAGGGATTTGCCCCTCGAGAGCTGGTGGAGGGCACTGGTCAGCTCCGCCAACGTGAGCGGAGCCTCCACTCCTTTGGCTCCCTCCAGGCTGATCAGCGGCAGGTCCTCCCACAAAACTCTGCACGCGTCCTCGCTGGACTGAACCAGAGAGAACAATGCACTGTAATAGGTATGGACCAGGAGGCCCATTCCCTTCAGATTCCCGATGGAGGATCCATCGTCGGCCAGCAGCTCGACGACCTGCTTACGGACCCCCCGCCATTTTTCCAGCGAGTAGAAGAAGGTGCGGTCCAAATTTTCCAGGATCTGGATCCGAGACCTCACGTACGCACCTCGGGATCCTATGTGCTGCAGGTCCCTCTGCTCGCCCTTCTTCTCTTCATACGCCTGCCACAGGGCCGGGTCCGCGACGGCATGACCGAGGTGGGACAGCAAGTCAATCACCTCCCTCTCTAGGTGCCCGATCTCGGCTTCCCGCCTCCTGGTCGACCCCTTCACGCACCCCTGACAGAAGACATGGATTTGAGTCTTGCCCACATCCCACCATAGCCTCAAGGAGGGGAAGCCCCCCTGCTTCCTTCTCCAGTCGTCAGAACGAGTGCCAGAATTGCTTGTCCTCCAGCAGCCAGTTGTTAAATGCCAGTACGCAGACCCCGCCTGTGTGCTGAGCGGAGTGAACTCCACCCACACCAGGTGGTGGTCCAACACGGCACCAGCCGCATAGAGGCCGCCGAGACGTGGGAGACGTATGCCTGAGAAATGTAGAGGCGGTCGATTCGGGATCCTCCTCCTCCAGACCTCTACGTGAAGGCGCTGGAGTCGGGATGGAGATTCCGCCAGACGTCCACCAAGTTGAGGGAGCTGATCAGTTCCCTCAACTTCTCCACCAATGCTTGGCCGCGCTGGGGACTGGAGCGATCCCACACTTCGAGGGTGCAGTTTAAATCCCCTCCGAGGATGATGCACTCGCTGCCATCGATGGAGCTCAGAAGAGTGGACAGTTCTTCAAAGAAGCGTGCTTGCAATGCGCCGGGACTGGGCACATACATGCTCACTAAGTGGAGAGGCACACGACCCAGGCGAATGGCAAGGTGGAGCAAGTGGCCCGGCATGAGCTCCTTGACCGCCCCCAGGATTTCCAGCTGAAAAGTCGGGGCCAACAAGATAGTCACCCCACTGGAAATAGGGGTGAGGTGACTCACATCAACCCCACCCTGCCACTCCCGGAGCCAGGTGGCTTTGTCTCCCAGAATGATGTGGGTTTCCTGCCGAAAGCTCACCGCAAATCACCCTTCCCTGAGGACTGAGAGATTGTGAAATCTACGGTGAGACCCCTTGCTGCCATTGATGTTGCGACTGGCTATGGTTATCTTCATGTCAAAGGTACTTAAAAACCGTCACCAACACCTCACTGTGAGGAGGGAGTGGAAGTGCACCTGACCTTCCACCACCCCAGCAACCCATTGAGGAACACATTAAACCGGCACCTCTCAACCAGTTTCACACCCGCGACCTTCCCCATTTTCTTGAGGACAGCACGAGCGGACTGGATGATCAGTGCCGGATTCGACCAACGGCCAAGGGCCAGCTGAACTTTATTGCAGCAACTCCTGCATGCCGCGAAGAAATCCCGGAGTTCCGCTGTGGGGATGAAAGGAGACTCGGTAGGAGGCACGAGGGACTCCACTGCCTCACTGGCGATGGATTCAAGATCGTCCTCCGTGCCCCAATTCGAGTCCCCATCCTCCTCCGGGTCGTCACCACCAGCGGCCGACACACCCAGCACACACTGTGGGGCAGATATCCTGGCCGTGCCAGCTGGTCCCGCCTCCGTCATGATCCCACCCCCAGGATCGATGGCCGAGGAGTCCGCTCTGGGTTTTAGGATGGAACTGGAGCCTATGGGCGCCAGCGGCTCAGGAACCCCCTCCACCTCCGACACCAGGCCAACGTGTGGTCCAGGGGAGATGGAGGTTCCCGACTCCTGAAATCCAGCCGGAGCCGAGACCAGAGGCAGACAGAGGAGGCCATCTCGTGCCCCGCCAGTGGCCACAGACCCAGCAGATGGGGCAGCATTTTCAATTATAACCGGGTCGGGTGTCTCCTGGTTGGTGGAGGATTTTGGCTAGGAGGGCCGTGGAGAGGCCTCGCCCTTTCCTCCAGTCAGGGCACCCGACCCAGTGGCAGAATGGGAGGCGTCCCCAGGCTCCCCAACCACAAGCAGGGCTCCACTTGCTCCCCCAGGAGGGGCCTCATTGTCAGGGGCCTCCTCCTCCCCTCCATCCTGAGGCGTAGGGAGCTCCTGCCCAGACTTTGCAGCCTTGATGTTGGTGATGGCAGTGGGAACCTGGGGACCCGAACCAGGACAGCTCCCCTCCAACAGTTGGGCCTTGCACCTCAGGGCCCTGAGTTACCTCAGTGGAGGGGTGCTTTCTCCTCTTTTTCCCAGTTGTGCACGGAGGCTCAGAGACCTCCATGTCATCAGAGGCCTCTGCCTCCGCACCCTCCTTTTTTTTAAGTCACCCTGGGCCTGAGGCAAGTGGGATCCCTGAGATCGGGCCTTGGGCTGAGCTCAGGCTCGGGTTGTGTCATGGTGTCCAGGGGACGCGCTTCTTGGTGTTTAATTTTCCTCCGCGCCTTCCTTCCACTCGGACGGACACCCCCCTCCCCGCCAAAGGCTGTGAAAAGCACAGCCTCCGGAACCGACTGGTGGTGTCTGTAGGATGTGTGGGGGGTGGGGGGGGAGTGGGAGGAGGTGCAGTGGCGCCACACTGGGCCGCCGAGATGGAATTGGTGGCCGGGAGGTTGGAACAGTTCTTACAAACATGCCCCAGCCCTTTGCAGACTTGGCACCACGCCCCGTCCAAGGTCCAGAAGACACAGTCAGCCGTCCCCTGGAACTCCACCCTGAACTGGCCCTCCAAGACCTCCTCCTGCGCCAGCTGCATAAACACCTCACTGTCACTTCCAGTCAGGGTGCTACCCCGCTGGCGGAGAGTGCCTCGGCTGTCTGGGCAGCCGGGTCTGGGGATGGACCGGCAGGTGGAGGAGTAGCTGAAACCTCCAAGACACCCCTCATGTGGGTGACGAGGGGGTTCATGAATGCGGAGCACTCCCGACTGAGCTGACCCCCGCTCGGCTGGAACTGTTCATCAGATCAAGGCCCCAAAACCCTGCTGCTGCACATTCTCCACTTGCTCGCCCTCGTCTGCCACCCGGACACTCTGTAGTGATCTGTGTTGCCATTTGGCAGCGATGGGAAACCCTGATGGAGGTCTGTCTACACGGGAGTCCTCCCCCTTTACATCGGGGATCTGTGGTGGAGGGTGCTGCACAGGGAAGTCCCGTGCAATAGAGTTTTCAGTAGGTTCACGGACTCCCAGGCCACCTGTTACTTCTGCAGCCTGAACGAGTCAGTGTTCTGTGTTTATATGGAGTGTGTGAGGTTACAGCCCCTCTTTGAGTATTTAAAGGGGCTACTCCTAAAGTTTTGGCTGTACTTCAGCCTCACGTTCCTGATCTTTGGACACCCGGTGCGGAGGGGGTTGGGCCAGGAAGAGGATCTCCTCGTCGGTCTGCTCCTGGGTATGGCCAAGGTGGCAATTCACAGGTCCAGGCTGCAGGCCGTCAAGGGGTCTGCCCTCCGGGATTGCCTCTCCCTCTTCCGAGGTTATGTTCACACCCGGGTTTTCCTGGAGCAGGAGCGTGCGGAGTCCGCCGGTTTGCTTGAGGCCTTTTGTGACCGGTGGGCACCGCAGGGGCTGGAAAGCATCATCAATGCTGAAAATGCCATTTTAATTTGAGTTTTGTTTTATTTATTTGATTTGAATAAAGTTATTTGATGCAATGCTAATAAATGGGGAACTGGGGAATAAAGGCCACCTCAACAAAAATGTAAGGGGCCTGGGGTATAATGGCCAGTATATCAGCTTCCAATCTGGCTGAACAGACTCATTTCAGTGAGATATCTTGAATCTCGAAGGGTCAGAGTGCTGTCACTCTGGGACCCCTGTCTTATCTCAGTCTCTTTCTGAATGTGTTATTCTGAACATTCAGAGATTCCCTGCAGTGATCTCCTCTTCCCATTTCCTGTAATTCCCACATCTTCTCCCAACCTCAATCCACCCTCAAACACCCTGTCCTCACACACACTGATCCGAAAGAGAAACAAGACACAGATATGAAGCAGTGATCAATGCAGTAAGTTTTATTTCTGAGCACAGCCCATTATTCAGACAGCAGTCATACAGGGTCAGGGGTTACAGGACCTAAACAATCAAACAGAGCCTGTTTCCCAGGAACAAAGGTTTCATTCAGTGAGAACTTGGAGAGCTCGGGCTGGTGGGAATCCCTCTCTGGATCTTTCACTATTTCGGTACGCAACATTGGAGATGATTGGGGCAGTGCCCTTTGACAGACTCCTGGTCTGTGTTACAGCCACCATGACGACACTCTCCTCCAATCACTCCGCATGTGCCTAAAATCCAAAATGAAGAATGAATTGAGTGATGTTTCTGTACACAGAGGGAGGGAGAACAATGAGAAAACATGAAGCTGAGTCTGTCAGTGTTACTGGGACTGACTCTGGACCACACATCAACCTTAGCTCTTTTGTATTTAATAAAACCCCGCACCTCCCTCCCTCCCCCTGACCTGTACAGACTCACTCTCTGTCCTGAAGGGCAGCCCAAGGGCTTTTCCTCAGAGTGGACCCCACCACACCCACTATCTGAGACCAGAGACAGAGAAAAGAAAGATCTGACATTTATATAGAACCTTTCCCATCACCAGAAGGGCCCAAAGAGTTTCACAGACCATGGACTGTTTCTGAAGAGCCGACACTGTTTTATAGGAAACTCTGCAGTCAATCTGCTCCCAGCAAAGTCCCACAAACAGTGAATGAGATTTGACAGGATGGGGAGTTTCTGGTCATGTTGGTTGTGAGAGTGATGTTGGTTCAGGACACCGGGAGAACTCCCAGCTCTTCAAATGATGTCCCAGTCGGGTCTCCAGTTAATGGTTCATCCAAAACATGACACCTCCAGCAGAGCAGCACTCCCCCAGTGCTGGACTGTATAGACTGGAGTGGGACATCAACCCACAACTTGTTCACTCAACACCCAACTGAGGCAGACTGACACCCAGTTACTGACAATGGATCATTTCACCACTTGTCACATCTACTTAATGCATGTTCTCACATCCCCATCTCTATGAAAGCTGCAGTATTAATAAAATTAAATAAACCTGTTTAAAACCCTTTTACTCCCATTTCCTCCCCACATATTTTGAAAAACTGACTCATGTCTGGGGATTGATTCCACAGACACCTCCAGTATTGCTCCCAATTCACCATCCTTCACCTGTGAGACTGCACAGTCAGTGTGGGGAAAAGGGACTGAAGGAATTCCCGATCCTGTCCTCACTCTCACACTCTGCAGCAGGTTGTAGTGATCGGGAGCAGCAACTGTGAGTTTCCCCTCTGTAGTACCTGGGTACTGAGGCCAATTACAGAGTCTGCCAACCGGGTCAATGCTCCGGCTGAGATCCACCAACTTAGCATCACCCAGTAATCTGTGCTTTTATTGCTGGTCTGTTAGGATCAGCTCACCATTCCCTGTACTCACTCAGGTAGTGAATAATCAATCAGGGGATTTACCTGGGGAACTGGTTTACAATAAATTCTTCAGTCTTTCATGCAATCAACTTAATTCAACTAATCAAACCGTGAACTTCAAAGAGAATAAAGTGGTTTAAAGATGAAACTGTTTGAGCCCTGGTTGCTGGGAGATCAGAGACATTTACTTTCATGTACCTTCATAATGTCGAGCAGAGCGCTCACTGTTGTCACTGCTGTCACTTCTCCCACCTTTGCCACTTCTAAGTCCTGCAGCAAGGCACTGATTCAACACCAGAAAACAAAGAACTAAAAGGCACGCCTTCATCATCATCCACAGAGTTCCTCAGGATTAGAAAGCTGCAGCAGAAATGTTCTGAATCCAGACTTGCAGAGATTTCTGCTTTTATGCTGACTGAAACAGTGAGTGACTCTGCACTCTTGTAATGTCCTGTGGTGTTTCCTTTCTGTGTAAGGGTGGATCATTTGGCAGGTTGGCTCAGTTGGAATGTCATTATATTTTAGATCATAAGATCTTATGTCTGGTTATCAGACCAAGTCTTTACACATGAGCTCAACTGACAGGATTTGCCAGGTACACAAATATAATATTTAACACGTTAACTCCTTCCAGTATTGTCATGTGATAGATCACTGCACTTCTAATTGATGGTGAATGCAAACGCTTCATCCTTATCTTTTTCACTGATGTACCAGACTCCCCATCATTGAAGATGGGGATGTTCATCGAACCTTCTTCGGTAGTTAATTATAGAATTGTCCACCACCATCACAACTGGATTTGGCAGGACTGCAGAGTTTTGATCTGATCTATTGTTTGTGAGATCACTTAACTCTTTCTAAAGCATGCTGTTTCCACCATTTAGCATGTTATGTCATCTTATGTTGTAACTTCACCATGTTAGCAGCTAATTTTTAGGTATGCCTGGTGCTGTTCCCTGCATGTCTCCTATACTCCTCATTTAAGCAGGGTTAGTCCTGTGGATGGTGATACTCATACAGTGAGGAATTTACCAAGTTATTAGTTTACAGACTGTGGCTGAATACAATTCCACATCTGTTCTGAATCGATCCCACTGAACATGGTGGTTGTGTCACACAACACGATGGAGGGAGTCCTAGTGTGAAGATGGAACTTTGTATGCTAAAGTTTTTTATACAGTTCTAGCATAACATCCCTGATCTTATAATCCACTCCACAGTCAATAATGGAAAGTATCCCTTATGCATTCTTAATCACCTTATCTACCTGTCCTGCTGTCTTCAGGGAATCTGTGTTGTTATGACCAAGACCGGAGGAGTGCAGTGTTTAATCTAATCCCTCTTCTCCACAGGTCACAAATATATTTAAATTTTCCCACTTACTGATACAGTCAATCATACACTCTATTTTTCCCCAGAATAAAACACACTAACAAGGTTTCTTTAATAAACAGCAAAATTGCCAGTTTATTATAAACCAAGTCTTAACCAGTAATGAAGTAAAACATACACACACACATTGAAATATTAAAGACCCTTATTTATCTTAGCACCTCACACACACACACACACACACACAAATATATACACACCGCTCAACTGCGTAATTAAAAGGGAGTTTTGTTTATAGCTGTTGCAGCAGCAGAAGGTGAAAAAACTCTTAGGCTGAAAAGAAGGTATGAAAAGATGTCCTTTGCTTTGATTCAGCATCCTAATTGCATATAGGCAGATGTCACTAGGATCTTAGTAGAACTGTTCTTTCAGGTGATGTTGAAGATCAGTTTGGGTAGGCTTTCCAAGAGATGCAGCTACAGAGGCTACAAATAGGTCTTACAGTAGGAATGCTGTAATAGGGTTTCAGTTCCCACACATTCGGTGTGCAAGGTTTCTTCAAACATGCAGGGTTTTCAAATACAGAAGGAAATATAAATCTGACACACTGAATACAGGATTTATTTTCAAGAGACAGAGCTGAGCTGTTATTCTTCTGGTCGGCAAAAACCAACTGTCTGTTGTAACAGTTCAAATTGAAACTAAAACCTTCCAGATGTGAAGCCTCTTGTCATTTATAAACCTTGGGAAGGTTTTTACAAAGCAGCAAGCCAAGTTAAAAAAAACAACCCCTGCTGGGTGATTATCCAGAGATAGGTGTCTTCCAGTAAGACTTGTTTACCAGCCAAATCCAGGAACCTTCTAGTGATTTTTTTGTTTAAACACAAAGTTCAGCAATCTTTTCAAGATTATTGATGAATTAGTGCCCATAATTCAAATATAAGTCCTTGACATATTTTACAAAAGAAATAGAAGCAATTTCCTAACACCTCCACCCTTGGAGAAATGAAACTCCATTTGAAATGCATTTCATTGCAAAATGTAAACATAAATGGAAGATGAAAACATTTTAAAATACATTTTCACACTCATCCCCATTCAGTCTTTCCTTGCAGTTAATACAATTTTGTTTTTTTACCATCTTTGCACTCAAATAACTAAAACAAAGCTGGATTCATGATAAAGCATCTACAATAACATTATTTTTGTCCACATTGTGAATAATCGTTAAGTGATAGGGCTGTAATAATAAACTCAATTGGAATAGTCTGGCATTCTGATTTTTATTTTTTTCGAACAAGTTTATCATCCAATCAGTTGATTGCAAACCTCTAAACAGAACCCCCCAGTTGTTGCAAATGTTTCTTCCAAGAGTCACTGTAGACCAGCACATCATCAAGTTAAACTGCACAGTTAGGAACACTGGCTACCACTGGGTTCACTAGTCACTGAGATGTTGCTGGAGCAGCCCCTAGCCTGTATGGTATCACTTGGTACAGGAAAAAAATCATATGGTGTGATCAAAGCTGATTTTTCTTTAGCCTGGGAGTGTTAAAGGAACTTTAACAAATTTATTTTTTTAAGATACATGGCACTGCCAATTCTGTCAATACAGTCTTCCAAGCGAAGGATTGGGTCGGAGCCTGTCCTTGTTATTGCATTAACTTTTCTGCAGTCTTTGCAAAGTCCAGTTGAACCATCAGGTTTAGGCGCTAATACTACTGGTGAACTCCAGTTGCTTTGATTGGGTTCTATTAGGTAGTTCTCCTTCATGCATTGGTTTTCTGCTTTTACTTGGGCCTGTTTCTCTGGACTTAAGCAGTAAGAATGCTATTTTATAGGAACAGATTCCCTAACATCCACATCATGTGTGACTAAGGTTGTACATCCTGGCTTATCTGTATGGACTCTTTTAAATGCTGTGAGTAGCCTTGTTAGAGCTTCTCATTGTTCTGCATCTAAATATGAAAGCATAGTGTCCAATCTCCTTTGCAATTCGGTAATGGCTAACTGGATGGTAGGAAGTTCAATTGCAGAATTGTCTAGCCCTCCTTCTGCCTCATCCTCACTAACCCTTTCATCCTTCACTGTCTCTACTACCTGACATACCTGTGCTTGCTTATCCTCCTCCCTGTGATAATATTGTTTCAACATATTAATGTGACACAGTCAATTCTTTTTCCAGTGATCTGGGGAGTCAATCAAATAAATTTACCTTACCAATTCTCTTGACCACTGTCTATGGACCAGTGAACAATGCTTTCAATGGTTCACCTTGTAAGGGTTGTAATACTAATACTTCATCCCTTGGTTGAAAGGTTCCAGTCTTAGCATGCTTATCTGCCCATTTTTTCATAGTTGTTTGGGAAGCTTTAAGCTGTTTCTGAGTTACTTTTCAAGCTCTCGTGAGCCAGGCCTAGAACACAGATACATAATCTAGTATAGAAGATTCATCCTTCTGTTCTAAAAACCTTTCCTTTCATTAGTTTTAGAGGATCTCTTATCTCATGTCCATAAACTAATTCAAAAAGCCTGTAGACTCATTAGGTAAATCTCTCGTGGCAAACAAAAGAAATTCTACCCCTTTATCCCAATCATGATATTCATGACAGTATGTCCTAATCATCATTTTGAAGGTCTTATGGTACCTTTCTAAAGCTCCCTGTGTCTGTGGGTGGTATGCTGAAGACTAACTGTATTACACCCAAATTACTCATAACTTCCTGAAAACATTTAGACATAAAATTGGAACCTTAATCCGACTGAATCTCAATCTATAATCCATATCTAGTGAAGAACTGGGTTAACTTCTCTACCACTACCTTGGCAAAAACTGTTCTCAATGGAATGGCCTCTGGGAACCAAGTAACCAAATCCATGATAGTGAGTATATATTGGTGTCATGCTTTTGTTTTCGGTGAAGGTCCTACACAGTCTACCAACACCCTACTAAATGGTTCCCAATAACTGCTACAGGAGTTAGAGGCTCCGGTTTTATGGCAGGTTGCAGCTTTCCCACAATCTGGCACATATGGCACGTTTTACAAAACTGCACCACGTCCTTGGAAATACCTGGCCAGTATAAATGGTGATTTATATGTGATTTGGTCTTCTGGATCTCTACATCTTCCACTATAGGAATTTCATTTGTTAACCATAATATTTCCCAGTGATACTTAGGCAGTACCACTATCTGGTGAACTACCATCCATTCTTCATCTACAGGTCTGTGACGAGGTCTCCACTTCCTCATCAGAATTCCATCTTTAATATAATAGCTTTCTGGAACCCCTTTTGTCTCAGCTTCTGTTCGAGCTGATTGTGCCACTTTATTTAACTCTGGATCAGCTTGCTGACCTGTGATCAGAGAAGAATTATAAAACATTTCCTTTGGATTATCCAAATCAGCAAAGAAAGTTTCAGATATTCGACTATCTGTCGGTGGTGCCAATTTTACCTCTGACAATGGAACTTGTTTAACCATTGTTCAGGTTACGACACATGAAGGAAAAATTCCTGGTACCTTTCCTGTAACTGTTCTGTCTCTTTAACTTCCCTTGGGTTTTCTGTGACTACTGGAGAAGCCATTACTTTCACTCCAGCCAAATCATTTACCAGGATTAGGTCAACTTCCTCTACCAGCAAACTATGGACAACTCCTACAGTTACCATTCCAGACATTAGGGCCAGACTTTACACTTACCAAACAAGCGGCTGTTTGCAGGGGTGGGGCGAAGAGGGTAGTGGTGTAAAATTAAGTGGGAGGAGGGGGACCATTCCTGACCTCCTCTTGTTGCTGCTGCAATTTTACTTTGGGTGGCGGCATCCAGAAATGTCCCTCTGCCCCAGGCCAATCAAAGCCCTTAACTGGCCAAGTAACTGGCACTTAAGTGAAACCAGGCGGCCTTCTTGCGGGCTGGTGGGGAGCCTCCTGATCGGGCCCAAGGAGGGCTGTCTTCGAAGCCCCAATCACCTCCAATGCACAACATTCCCCCACCCCCGCGTTAAACCCCCCTTGCCTCGCTGAGGCCCAAGCAATTATCCTCGGCAAGGCTACAAAAACTTCTCTTAATTCTGGGGCCATCCTTCCTCTTGCTTCCAGTGTCTGGGTGTAGTCCCAGCACTGGCCATCGCTCCCAGTGGTGATGCTGGGACTAAGAGCTGCCAGCCTGCTGATTGGTCGGCAGCTCCATTAGGCCTCAAGGAGGTAGAAGGCCCACCCAAGAGCAATTAAAGGCCTGGCTAGCGAAAAATCCCAGTCTGGCTCCTCAGACCCACAGAGGTGGGCTCACCACTGACTTTTCAGGTGGTGAATGGGGCCTCCCACCCAATGAAACGTTCCAGCCTCGGTCACACTCTAGGTGAACCCGATACAAAGGTACAGGTATATAATCCCCATCAATACCATTCACTAAAACTTTATCATTCAGTGTGCTCTCTGGTAGAAATGTTATTCCTTTACCCAGCAAAAGATTTTGGGCGGCTCGTGTATCCCTAAATATAACTATAGGTTTGCCTGCTTTACCTGAGGGATAAGGCGTGACTTTTCCTTTCGACAAGAATTCCACATAACTCTCAGGTATCTTATTCTCAACCCCTGCACTCACATTGGTTTTATTATTTGGCTTTACAGCTTCTGTCAGAGCTTCAGCCTGATCTGCTCTACTGTCGATCACGTCTCCTTTGTCTACATTGGTTTTGTGTGTCCCATCGGTTCAGCTCACAACTTCCAGCATTCTGCTCCAAGATGTCCCACTTTGTGACAATGGTAACACTTGGGCTTACGGACCTCACATCCACCCTCAGCACCTTCCTTTCTGGCCTGAGGAGGAGATCCCAGGGTGTTCCCAGCTGTCCCTTTTTGTTCCTGGCTACATGCTTTCCTTTCACTCTCTCACCTTCTATCCTTCTCGGGTTTATGGGATGACGAATAAAGGGTTTGAGATTATACACAAGCTCATA
This sequence comes from Heterodontus francisci, assembly GCF_036365525.1. NCBI lineage: Eukaryota > Metazoa > Chordata > Chondrichthyes > Heterodontiformes > Heterodontidae > Heterodontus > Heterodontus francisci. The sequence continues at coordinate 56,181,943 of NC_090399.1, forward strand.
ATCATCAGCAATTTCTGCTGCCTGTCTGGCCGTTGAAACCTTCTGGTTCTCTACATGGGTTTGTACCAATGGAGGGAGGGAACTTTTCAATTCTTCCAGTGGAATTAGTTCCCTAAGGTTCTCATGCATGGCTTCCATCTTTAGTTCCTGTATCCAACGATCAAAATTAATTTATTTTACCCTCTCAAATTGTTTATAAGTCTTCCCAGACAATCTCCGGAGGCTCTGAAATTTCTGTCGGTGAGCTTCAGTGACTAACTCATACACAGTGGGAATAGCCTTTTTGCCATCTCGTAATCTGCAGAAGCCTCTTCAAAAAGCATTGCATAAACTTCATGAGCTTCTGCCGACCAGCCTGTTTTGCTTAGGCAGTGTCCAGCTTTCCTTTGGCCACCTCATCTGTTTGGCTATCTTTTCAAAAGAAATGAAAAATGCCTCTATGTCCTGTTCCTCAAACATAGGGAGGCTTGTTTCAGTTTAAACAGCTTTCCACTGGGTCCTGAGCTGGAGTCAGATCTTTCCTCATTAAAATCTTAACTAGAGTAAAGACCACCTTGTTGTCTCAGTTCCAGTTTTTAAACATAGGGAGGCTTGTTTCAGTTTAAACAGCTTTCCACTGTGTCCTGAGCTGGAGTCAGATCTTTCTTCATCAAAATCTGGTTTTAACTCTCACCCCAATTTGGCTGCCAATGCTATTCGACTAACCTTAATACCTCAAATCACTCAAGGATACAATAATACAAAAGCAAACTACTGCAGATGCTGGAAATCTGAAATAAAAACAAGAAATGCTGGAAATACTCTGCAGGTCTGGCAGCATCTGTGGTGAAAGAAGCAGAGTGAACATTTCAGGTTCTGAAGAAGGGTCGCTGACCTGAAAAGTTAACTCTACTTCTCTCTCCACAGATGCTGCCAGACCTGTTGAGTATTTCCAGCATTTCTGGTTTTTATTACACTCAAGGATACATCCTCCTTCCCCAGAAACGTCACAGCAACTGTGAAAGACATTCCGGTGGTACAGACTTTATTACACAAGAAACCTGGTTTGTTTATTTTTCCTTTTCAATTATTATTACCCCACTTACAATTGAACATCTTTGGTGTTGGGTTTATCCCGACAAGAGTCCTCAATTATATACTACAGACAAGGCAGGAGGAGTGCACTGTTTATTCTAATCCCACTTCTCCACAGGTCACAACAAATATTAAAATTTTCCCATTTACTGATGTAGTCAATCATACACTCTATCTTTCTCAGAATAAAACACACCAACAAAGTTTATTTAATAAACAACAGAATTATCAGTTTATTATAAACCAAGTCTCAACCAATAATGAAGTAAAACATACACACATAAATTCAAATGTTAATGTCCTTTATTTATCTTAGCCCCTCACACACACACACACACACATATACATATATATACAACAAAAACAAGAAATGCTGGATTCACTCAGCAGGTCTGGCAGCATCTGTGGAAAGAGAAGCAGAGTTAACGTTTCGGGTCAGTGACCCTTCTTCGGAACTCCGGAGTTCCGAAGAAGGGTCACTGACCCGAAACGTTAACTCTGCTTCTCTTTCCACAGATGCTGCCAGACCTGCTGAGTGAATCCAGCATTTCTTGTTTTTGTTTCAGATTTCCAGCATCCGCAGTATTTTGCTTTTATTACATATATATACACACTGGTTAATGGGGAAAATAAAATAAATTTCTCTTTATAGCTGTTACAAAGATGACAGAAGGAAAAAAAACACATATGCTGAAAAGAAGCTATGGAACAATGTCCTTTGTTCTGACTATAGGCGAGTGTCACTAGGATCTTCCGAGAACTGTTCTTTCCAAGCAATGTTGAAGATCAGTTTGGGTAGGCTTTCCAAGAGATGCAGGTACAGAGGCTACAAATAGGTCTTATAGCAGGAATGCAGCGACAAGGTTTCAGAACCCACACAGTCAGTGTGAAAGGTTCTTCAAACATGAAGGGTTTCTTCAAATGCAGAAGGAAATAGGAATCTGACAGACTAGTTGCAGGAATTGTTTTCAAGAGAGAGAGGGAGAGTTGAGCTGTTCCTCTGGTAGACAAAAAGCAACTGTCTGTTGTAATGGTTCAAACTGAAACTGAAACCTTCCAGATGTTAAGCCTCTTGATATCTATAAATCTTAGCCTGTCACTTCTTTGTAAAGATCTCCCCAAGTCAGAAACAACCCCTGCTAGGTGATTGTCCATCGACAGGTGCCTTCCAGTAAGACTGGTTTACCAGCCAAATCCAGGAAACTTCTGGTGATCTCTTTTGAAAATTACATGAAATTCAACAACCTCTTCAAGTTTCCAGATGAATCAGTGTCCATAATTCAAATAATAAATAATCCATAGGTCCTTAACATATTTTACAAAAGAAATAGAAACTATCTCCTATCAGTGGATAAGGTGTCTGATGTCCCTTTGTTCCTCTACATTTCTCAGAATTCTATTCCCTTGCCTTGTTTGCCATCCCAAATGCATTACTTCTCTGGATTGAATTCATTTATCACTTTTCTACCCACCTGACCAGTCCATTGATATCTTCCTGCAGTTTACAGCTATCCTCCTCACTATCAAAAAAAAAGGCCAATTTTTTGTTCATTTGCAAACTTCTTAATCATGTTCTCAATATGTTTGTGTCATGAGCAAATTTGAAAATATTACATTTGGTCCCCACATCCAAATCCTTGATATAAAAACAGAAAGTGATGGAAATACTCAGCAGGTCAGGCAGCATATGTGGAGAGAGAAAGAGAATTAATGTTTCAGGTCTGTGACCTTTCATCAGAACTGGCAAAGGTTAGAAAATTTTTAGGATTTAAGAAAGTGAAGGGTGTGGTGTGATGGGGAAGAAAACAAAAGGGAAACTGTGTGATAGGGCAGAAGGCAGGAAAGATTAAATAACAAAGATGTCATGGGACAAAGGTAAAGAGAGTGTTAATGGTTGTGGTGAAAGACAAAGCATTATTCTGGAGAGTATGTTCATGGTGGAGTAATGAGCAGCTCTGTCCAAAATCACAAGATGAAGAACGGGCAGCTGGTTAAACAAACTGTCTCCTTTTCACCATCGGCATCTAATACCTCAAAACTTCAATCCCCCACCAGGACGGTCTGAGGACTCTCACTTCCTGCTTGAACAGAGGCTCAACCAGTCCCCATCCACCACCACCCTCCTCCACCTGACTGAACTTGTTCTCACATTGAACAACTTCTCCTTCAACTCCACTCACTTCCTCCAAATAAATGGTGTTGCTATGGATACTCGCATGGGTCCTAGTTATGCCTGTCTTTTTGTGGGATATGTCGATATGTCGAACATTCTTTGTTCCAGTCCTACTCAGTGCCCCTCTCTCACCTCTTTTTCTGGTACATTGATGACTGTATCAGTGCTGCTTCCTGCTCCAACCCGAACTGGAAAACTTCATCGACTTTGCTTCCAATTTCCACTCTTCTCTCACCTTTACATGGTCTATCCCCGACACTTCCCTTCCCTTCCCTTCCTCGACGTCGATGTCTCCTGCTCTGGGAAAAGGCTGTCAGCTAATATTTATTATAGGCCCACTGACTCCCACAGCTACCTCGAATACACTTCCTCACACTCTGTCTCCTGTAAGGAATCCATCCCATTCTCCCAGTTTCTCCATCTCCGATACAACCTTCCACAACAGCAATTCTGATCTGTCTTCCTTTTTCCTCAACCAAGGATTCCCCCCCACTTTGGTTGACAGGGCCCTCAACCGTGTCCGACCCATTTCCCGCACTTCTGTCCTCACCACTTCCCCTCCCTCCCAGAACTGTGACAGAGTTCCCCTTGTCTTCACTTTCGACACCACCAGCCTCCACATCCAGAGGATCATCCTCCGCCATTTCTGTCACCTCCAGCATGATGTCACCACAAAACACATCTTCCCTTCCATTCCTCTGCCAGCATTCCAAAGGGTTCATTCCCTCCGCGACACCCTGATCCACTTCTCCATCACCCCCGACACCTTATTCACTTCCCACGGCACCTTCCAATGAAATCACAGGAAGTGTAATACCTGCCCGTTTAATCTTCTCTCCTCACCATCCAAGGCCCCAAAGACTCCTTCCAGGTGAAGTAGTGATTTATTTGTACAGCTTTCAATTTTATCCACTGTATTCACTGCTCATAATGTGGTCGCCTCTACATTGGAGACAGCAAACGTAGATTGAGTGACTGCTTTGAGGAACACCTCTGCTCAGTCCGAAAGTATGACCCCAAGCTTCCAGTTTCTTACCATTTCAACTCACCACCCTGCTCTCAAGCCTACATTTCTGTCCTTGACCTGCTGCAGTGTTCCAGTGAACATCAACACAAGCTCGGGGAGCAGCACCTCATCTTTAGATTGGGCACTCTACAGCCTTCCGGACTCAACACTGAGTTCAACAATTTCAGAGCATGACTGGCCTTTGTTATATTTTTCTCATTTTGTGTTATTTTATTTTTTAACCATGTGTCTGTTTTTCATGTGGTGCTTTTGGACAGAGCTGTTCATTACTCTGCCATTAACACTCTCTCTGGATTGTTGTTCATCACAAGCATTAACACTTTCTTTGCCTTTGTCCCAAGACGTCTTTGTTATTTAATCTCTCTTGCCCTCTGCCCTATCACATACCGTTTATTTTTTTCTCTTCCCCACCAACAACACCGTCTCCCCCTTCACTTGCTTAAAACCTAATCTTTCCTAACCTTTTCCAATTCTGATGAAAGGTCACAGAACTGAAACGTTAACTCTGCTTCTCTCTCCACAGATGCTGCCAGAACTGCTGAGTATTTCCAGCACTTTCTGTTTTTATTTCAGATTTCCAGCATCTGCAGTATTTTGCTTTTATCCAAATCCTTGATATTGATTGTGAATAGCTGTGGATGAAGTACTGATCCTTGAGGTACCCCACGAGTCACGACCTGCCAAGCTGACAATGACCTGTTTATTCTTACTCACTGTTTTCTGTCTGTTAACCAATTCTCAACCCATGCCCATATATTACCCCCAATCTCATGCACTCTAATTTTACTTACTATCCTCCTGTGTGAGACCTTATCGAAAGTCTTCTGAAAATCCAAATACACCAGATCCACTGGTTCTCTCTTATCTATTCTGCTCGTTACATTGTCAAAAGCTCTAACAGGTTTGTCAAACATGATTTCTCTTTCATAAATCCATGTTGACTCTGCCCAATCCATCACAATTTTCTAAGTGTCCATTTATCACATCCCTTCGAGTAAATTCTAGCCTTTTCCCTCCTACTGATATCAGGGTAACAGGTCTGTAGATCCCCATTTTCTCTCCTCCTCCTTGCTTAAATAGTGGGGTTACATTTTCTGCCTTCCAATCTGCAAGAACTGCTCCAGAATCTATAGATTTTTGGAAGATGACCACCAATGCATCCACTGTCTCTACAATAATTCATTCTTTCTCATTGCACAATACTAGATCTAAAACAGCCCATTCTCTAGTTGGTTACTCAGCGTACGGTTCTAGAAAACCATTCATACATTCCAGGAATTCACTCATAGCATTCGTGCTAATTAAGTTTACCCAGTCTATATGTAAGTTGAAGTTCCCCATGATTACTGTATTACCCCTGCTACATGCACCCCTGATTTAATTTTTCGTACCGTGCCCTATATTACCATGACTGTTTAGTGGCCTATAAACAACTCCTACTAATGTTTGCTGCCCTTTGCTGTTACCTAGTTCCACCCAAATTGATTCTACATCTCGATCTTCCGTTCTAAGATCCTCTCTCACTTAATGTACTGATCTCATCCTTTATTAGCAGCACTACCCCACCTCCTTTTCCTTTTTTCCTCTCCTTCCTAAATGTTGAATACCCTTGAACATTCAGTTTCCAGTGTTGGTCACCCTGCAGCCACATCTCTGTAATGGCAATTAGATCATAGCTGTTTCCGTCCATTTGTGCCATCAATTCATCTACTTTTTTGCGACTGCAATGTGCATTCAGATAGAATGCCTTTAATTTTGTCTTATTATTTTCACAAACTCTAGCCGTATCTGCTGCCGCACTCTAAAGTTAGTACACTCTGTCCCTTTCTGCCACACCCAGATTATCAACTCACTTATTGCTAGTTTGCTCTCTTGCCTTGTCATCTCTCTTTCATTTATCAAATCTTCCCTCACTTGATCCCTCACCCCCTCTATTTAGTTTCAAGCCCTCTCTATTGCCCCAGTTATATGACTCACCAGAACACTGGTCCAGCATGGTTCAGGTAAAGACGTTCCCAAAGGTACAGATCCTACTTTCCCAGCACTGGTGTCACTGCCCCATGAACTGAAACCCATTTCTCCCACACCAATCTTTGAGCCGTGCATTTAACTCTCTAATGTTATTTACCCTGCTCCAATTTGCTTGTGGCTGAGGTAATAATCCAGAGACTATTATCTTTGAGGTTCTGCTTTTCAATTTATACCCTATATGTTAATACTCCCTATGTAGAACCTCCTTCCTAGTCCTATCTATGTCATTGGTATCCACGTGGACCACGACAACTGATCCTCCCCCTCACACTGCAAGTTCCTCTCCATCACTGAACAGATATCTCGATCCCTGGCACCATGCAGGCAACACAGCCTTCTGGACTCTCGCTGTTGGCGGCAGAGAACTGTGTCTATCCCCCTGACTATACTGTCCCCTACTACCATTGTATTTCTATTTACTGTGTTCATCTTGAATGGTTTCCTGTACCATGGTGCCATGGTCAGTTTGCTCATCCACCCTGCAGCCCTCGCTCTCATCCATACAAGCTGAAAGAACCTCAAACCTGTTGGACAATTGTAAGGTCTGAGGCTCCTCCTCTTCTGCCTTCTCGATCCCCTTACCTGCCTCACTCACAGTCACACCTCCCCTGTCCCTGACCACTGAACAATTCAGCAGACTCTATCCTATAGGGTGTGATTGCCTTCTGGAACAAAGTGTTCCAGTAACTATCCCCTCCCTGATACATCGCAGTGTCCATAGCTCAGTCTCCAGCTCATCTACCTGAGCCAAAGCTCCTCGAACCACAGACATTTACTGTGAACGTGTTTGCTGTGGATCACACTGGAGTCCATGAGCTCACACATACTGCAGCTGTGAAACATCACCTTCCCGGCCATCCTTATTGTGTTTTCATTTACTAATGAATAAATTATTTTCTCAATGAATTGTTGAATTAATGCCTCTCCTCACCAGCACTTGCTTTGATGAATTTAAAATCTTGGTAATGCAATAAAATGTACCACTTAAAATAAAAGAAAACAGTAGACTTACCTGCTTCTTACTTCCCTTTTGCTTGCATATCTTAACTAAATTATCAGGGAGTTACTTAAAAATTATTTATTTTTATTTTACTTTCCTCTAATTTCCAGCTACTAACTGGTGCACCCTAACAGCAGTGTACAAACTGAGATTTCACATCAGTAACTCACCAACCAACCACCTTACAGCTTTCCTGTGATGTGACTGTTTGATTCTTTGTTGAACTCAGAGCAACTACAGCATAGGTTAGAAAGAGAAAAGGGTTTTCTAAAACGTGCCTTCAAATACTTCCAATGCATGTGCAGTACTGCTTAGTTCGCGGAAAGCTCCCTCTGCACTGTTCCATAAAATAATCCCAGTATAGGTAGAGCACAGATTAGGTACAGAGTAGAGCTCTCTCTACACTGTCCCATAAAATAATCCCAGTATAGGTACAGCACAGACTAGGTACAGAGTAGAGCTCCCTCTACACTGTCCCATAAAATAATCCCAGTATAGGTACAGCACAGATTAGGCACAGAGTAGAACTCCCTCTACACTGTCCCATAAAATAATCCCAGTATAGGTACAGCACAGACTAGGTACAGAGTAGAGCTCCCTCTACACTGTCCCATAAAATAATCCCAGTATAGGTACAGCACAGATTCGGTAAAGAGTCGAACTCCCTCTACACTGTCCCATAAAATAATCCCCGTATAGGTACAGCACAGATTAGGTACAGAGTCGAGCTCCCTCTCCACTGTCCCATAAAATAATCCCAGTATAGGTACAGCACAGATTAGGTACAGAGTACAGCTCCCTCTACATTGTCCCATAAAATAATCCCAGTATAGGTACAGCACAGATTAGGTACAGAGTCGAGCTCCCTCTACACTGTTCCATAAAATAATCCCAGTATAGGTACAGCACAGATTAGGTACAGAGTAGAGCTCCCTCTACACTGTCCCATAAAATAATCCCAGTATAGGTACAGCACAGATTAGGTACAGAGTAGAACTCCCTCTACACTGTTCCATAAAATAATCCCAGTATAGGTACAGCACAGATTAGGTACGGAGTAGAACTCCCTCTACACTGTTCCATAAAATAATCCCAGTATAGGTACAGCACAGATTAGGTACAGAGTAGAACTCCCTCTACACTGTTCCATAAAATAATCCCAGTATAGGTACAGCACAGATTAGGTACGGAGTAGAACTCCCTCTGCACTGTTCCATAAAATAATCCCAGTATAGGTACAGCACAGATTAGGTACGGAGTAGAACTCCCTCTACACTGTTCCATAAAATAATCCCAGTATAGGTACAGCACAGATTAGGTACGGAGTAGAACTCCCTCTACACTGTTCCATAAAATAATCCCAGTATAGGTACAGCACAGATTAGGTACGGAGTAGAACTCCCTCTGCACTGTTCCATAAAATAATCCCAGTATAGGTACAGCACAGATTAGGTACAGAGTAGAACTCCCTCTACACTGTTCCATAAAATAATCCCAGTATAGGTACAGCACAGATTAGGTACAGAGTAGAGCTCCCTCTACACTGTCCCATAAAATAATCCCAGTATAGGTACAGCACAGATTAGGTACAGAGTAGAGCTCCCTCTACACTGTCCCATAAAATAATCCCAGTATAGGTACAGCACAGATTAGGTACAGAGTAGAGCTCCCTCTCCACTGTCCCATACAATAATCCCAGTATAGGTACAGCGCAGATTAGGTACAGAGTAGAACTCCCTCTGCACTGTTCCATAAAATAATCCCAGTATAGGTACAGCACAGATTCGGTACAGAATAGAGCTCCCTCTACACTGTCCCATAAAATACTCCCAGTATAGGTACAGCACAGATTAGGCACAGAGTCGAGCTCCCTCTCCACTGTCCCATAAAATAATTCCAGTATCGGTACAGCACAGATTAGGTACAGAGTAGAGCTCCCTCTACACTGTCCCATAAAATAATCCCAGTATAGGTACAGCACAGATTAGGTACAGAGTAGAACTCCCTCTACACTGTCCCATAAAATAATCCCAGTATAGGTACAGCACAAATTCGGTACAGAGTACAGCTCCCTCTACACTGTCCCATAAAATAATCCCAGTATAGGTACAGCACAGATTAGGTACAGAGTAGAACTCCCTCTACACTGTTCCATAAAATAATCCCAGTATAGGTACAGCACAAATTAGGTACAGAGTAGAGCTCCCTCTACACTGTCCCATAAAATAATCCCAGTATAGGTGCAGCACAGATTAGGTACAGAGTAGAACTCCCTCTACACTGTCCCATAAAATAATCCCAGTATAGGTACAGCACAAATTAAGTACAGAGTAGAACTCCCTCTGCACTGTCCCATAAAATACTCCCAGTATAGGTACAGCACAGATTAGGCACAGAGTCGAGCTCCCTCTCCACTGTCCCATAAAATAATTCCAGTATCGGTACAGCACAGATTAGGTACAGAGTAGAGCTCCCTCTACACTGTCCCATAAAATAATCCCAGTATAGGTACAGCACAGATTAGGTACAGAGTAGAACTCCCTCTACACTGTCCCATAAAATAATCCCAGTATAGGTACAGCACAAATTCGGTACAGAGTACAGCTCCCTCTACACTGTCCCATAAAATAATCCCAGTATAGGTACAGCACAGATTAGGTACAGAGTAGAACTCCCTCTACACTGTTCCATAAAATAATCCCAGTATAGGTACAGCACAAATTAGGTACAGAGTAGAGCTCCCTCTACACTGTCCCATAAAATAATCCCAGTATAGGTGCAGCACAGATTAGGTACAGAGTAGAACTCGCTCTACACTGTCCCATAAAATAATCCCAGTATAGGTACAGCACAAATTAAGTACAGAGTAGAACTCCCTCTGCACTGTCCCATAAAATACTCCCAGTATAGGTACAGCACAAATTAGGTACAGAGTAGAACTCCCTCTGCACTGTTCCATAAAATAATCCCAGTATAGGTACAGCACAGATTAGGTACAGAGTAGAACTCCCTTTACACTGTTCCATAAAATAATCCCAGTATAGGTACAGCACAGATTAGGTACAGAGTAGAACTCCCTCTACACTGTCCCATAAAATAATCCCAGTATAGGTACAGCACAAATTAGGTACAGAGTAGAACTCCCTCTGCACTGTCCCATAAAATACTCCCAGTATAGGTACAGCACAAATTAGGTACAGAGTAGAACTCCCTCTGCACTGTTCCATAAAATAATCCCAGTATAGGTACAGCACAGATTAGGTACAGAGTAGAACTCCCTCTACACTGTTCCATAAAATAATCCCAGTATAGGTACAGCACATGTTATGTACAGAGTAAAACTCGCTCCAAAAATCCCATCCAGTACTCTCGCGCACACACACACACACACACACACACATGCACAAACACATACACACAAGAAGAGACAGAAAGAAAAAGGGGTAAGTGATTATAAGTGGGGTGTAAGTTTTGAGGGGGTGGGTGCGGTCCAGCAGGGGTCTGGTACTGAGTAAAGTTCACTGTCCACTCAAGTCTATTTATCGTCCCAGTGTCCAGTCTCCTTTAATGGACATCTGTGACTCTGTCAACTTAACATTTTACAGTTTCCTGCAGCTAACTGTCTCATTTTCACCATGGACATGCAATGTCTCTACACCTCCATCTGGCACTAAGACGGTCTGAGGGCTCTCAACTTCTTCCATGAACTAAGGCCCAACCAGTCCCCATCCACCACCAGCCTCTTCAATCTGACTGAATTTGTTCTCACATTGAACAACTTCTCCTTCACCTCCACACACCTCCTCCAAATAAAGGGTGTTGCTATGGACAATGTCGCACACACACGTGTGACAATACAAAATTATGGACAAAATTTACTCCCCGCTCCCCACGCCCCACTCAGTGTTCCCCACTCCCCACTCAGTGTTCCCTGCTCAGCGTTCCCCACTCCCCACTCAGTGTTCCCCACTCCCCACTCATCGTTCCCCTGTCCCCATTCAGTGTTCCCCACTCCCCGCCCAGTGTTCCCGACTCAGCATTCCCCACTCCCCGCTCAGTGTTCCCCACTCAGTGTTCCCTGCTCAGTGTTCCCACTCCCTGTTCAGTATTCCCCACTTCTTGCTCAGTGTTCCCTACTCCCCACTCAGCGTTCCCCACTTCCTGCTCAGTGTTCCCAACTCAGCGTTGCCCACTCTCCACCCAGTGTTCCCAACTCCCCGCCCAGTGTTCCCCACTCAGTGTTCCCCGCTCCCCTTACCTTCCAGCAGAGCAGCAGACAGAAGTGGAGCTGTGGGAAGGACATCGGAGCAAGGAGCCGATAAATTTAGCCCGACGATCGCGGCATAGATCACTTGCCTTCCGAGAGTCCAGCCGCGCCAGAGTTTGAAAACAATATGAGCCAATGGCTGAGCAGTCCATAACCAGGGGTCACAGTCTGGGTTACACCTTTGAGGTATGCCATTTAGAACTGAGAGGAGGAGAAATTTCTTCACTCAGAGGGTGGTGAACCTGTGGAATTCTCTACCTCAGAAGGCAGTGGAGACCATGTCATTAAATATATTCAAGAAGAAGATAGATATATCTCTTAAAGGCAAAGGGATCAAGGGACATGGGGAGAAAGTGGGAATGGGGTACTGAATTAGACCATCAGCCATGATGTTTTTTGAATTTCGGAGCAAGCCCAAAGGGCCGAATGGCCTACTCCTGCTCCTATTCTCTATGTTTCTAAGATGGCCGAATACACAAACAGATGTGGTCGGACCAGTTTGGTCACATGACTATTTGAGTTTTTGAATTTGACCTTCCAACAGGGATTTTGAACTCAGAAGGCTGTTTTCTCCAGGACTGAGAACACCTTTCGCCTGTCTGCTCTCACCAGCTTCATAAACCATTGAAGACAGATGAACACCAAGAGAGAAAAGTCTCCTGCATTGAATCAGGTTTAAGGAGAATAAAAGCAAAATACTGCAGATGCTGGAAATCTGAAATAAAAACAAGAAATGCTGGAAATACTCAGCATCTGTGGAGAGAGAAGCAGAGTTAACATTTCAGGTCAGTGACCTTTCATCAGAACTGGCAGATATAAAAAATATGAAAGATTTTAAGCAAGTAAAGTGGGGGTGGGGCAAGAGATAACAAAAGAGGTGTTGATAGGACAAGGTCACAGAATAGCTGACCAGAAGGTTATGCAGCAAAGGCAAACAATATGTTCATGATGTGCAGAAAGACAAAGCATTAGTACAGATAGGGTGTTAATTGACTGAAAACTGAACAGCCAAAGGCACAAACATGAAAATAAAGTGTGTAGGCACAGTAGAAACAAACTGAAAAAACTAAATTAAAATAAACTCAAAAAAGAAAAAAAAGTAAAAAATAACGAAAAATAAAAGTAAAAAGGGGGCCCGTCATGCTCTGAAATTACTGAACTCAATGTTCAGTCCGGCAGTCTGTAGTGTGCCTAATCGGTAAATAAGATGCTGTTCCTGGAGCTTGCGTTGATGTTCACTGGAACACTGCAGCAATCCCAGGACAGAGATGGGAGCATGAGAGCAGGGGTGTGTGTTGAAATGGCCAGCAACCGGAAGCTCAGGGTCCTTCTTGCGGACTGAGCAGAGGTGTTCTGCAAAGTGGTCACCCAGTCTGCGTTTGGTCTCCCCAATGTAGAGGAGAGCACATTGTGAGCAGTGAATACAGTATACTACATTGAAAGAAGTACAAGTAAATCGCTGCATCACCTGAAAGGAGTGTTTGGGGCCTTGGATAATGAGGAGAGAGGAGATAAATGGGCAGGTATTACACCTCCTGCGATTGCAGGGGAAGGTGTCGTTCGAGGGGGATGAGGTGTCAGAGGTAATGGAGGAGTGGCCCAGGGTGTCGTGGAGGGAATGATCCCTTTGGAATGCTGACAGGAGAGAGGAGGGGAAGATGCCTTTGGTAGTGGCATCACACTGGATGTGGCAGAAATGGCGGAGGATGATCCTTTGGATGTGGAGGCAGATGGGGTGGGAAGTGAGGACAAGAGGAACCCTGTCACAGTTCTGGGAGGGAAGGGAAGGGGTGAGGGTTGAGGTGCGGGAAATGGGCTGGACATGGTTTAGGGCCCTGTCAACCACAGTGGGGGTGTGGGGGGGGAATCCTCGGTTGAGGAAAAAGGAAGACATATCAGAAGCGCTGTCGTGGAAGGTTGCATCATTAGAGGTGTCGGATACGGAGAAACTGGGAGAATGGAATGCTTACCTCGTCCAGGGAGCTGTGGGAGTCAGTGGGCTTTTAATGAATATTACTGGACAGCCTATCCTCAGAGATGGAGACAGAGAAGTCGAGGAAGGAAAGGGAAGGGTTGGAGATGGACCATGTAAAGGTGGTGAGAAGGGTGGAAATTAGAAGCAAAGTTGATAAAGTTTTCCAGTTCAGGGTGGGAGCAGGAAACAGCACCGACACAGTCATCAATGTACCGGAAAACGAGTTGGGGGAGGGGGCCTGAGTAGGACTGGAAGAAGGAATGTTCGACATATCCCACAAAAAGACAGGCATAACTAGGACCCATGTGGGTACTCACAGCAACACCTTTTACTTGAAGGGAGTGAGTAGAGTTGAAGGAGAAGTTGTTCAATGTGAGAACAAGTGCAGCCAGGCGGAAGAGGATGGGGACTGGTTGGGCCTCTGTTCAAGGAAGAAGCAGAGTGCCCTCAAATCATACCGGTGGGCGATGGAGGTGCAGAGAGATTGGACGTCCATAGTGAAGAGGAGACGGTTGGGTCCAGGAAACTGGAAATTGTCAAAATGACATAGGGTGTCAGAAATGTCATGGAATGAAGGTGGGAAGAGACTGGACCAGGGGAGAAAAGATAGAGACAAGATAGGAAGAAATAAATTCAGTGGGGCAGGAAAAGGCTGAAACAATGTGTCTGCCGGCACAGTCCTGTTTGTGGATTTTAGGAAGGAGGTAGAAGCGGGCTGTCCAAGGTTGCAGGGCTGAGGTTGGAAGCTGGAGAAGGCAGCTTTCCTGTGACGTCACTGGTCACATTGTTTTCAAACTCTCACTCTCTCACCCACTCTTTTTATGCTGCGGCTTCACTATCGCTGTTCCCTGCTCTCCGAGTGAACTCTCGCGGTCTCTCCCGGTCACTTTATGCCCCGGCTCTGCTCTTGCTTTTTCCCGCTTGCTGAGTGAACTTTCGCTCTCTCTCCTCGTCTCTTTATGTTTTATGATAGAGACAGACACTAACACATTCCGAATATAAATCCACGGACAATGACACCTAATGGAAAACTGACAGTGCCAACAATTACTTTGTGTTTAGTTTACAGATGCAGCACTGAAACAGGCCCTTCAGCCCACCGAGTCTGTGCCGACCATCAACCATCCGTTTATACTAATCCTACACTAATCCCATATTCCTACCACATCCCCCTATATTTCCCTACCACGTACCTATACTAGGGGCAATTGCTCATGGCCAATTTACCTATCAACCTGCAAGTCTTTGGCATGTGGGAGGAAACCGGAGCACCCGGAGGAAACCCACGCAAACACAGGGAGAACTTGCAAACTCCACAGGCAGTATCCAGAATTGAACCCGGGTCACTAGAGCTGTGAGGCAGCGGTGCTAACCACTGTGCCACTGTGTTTGATGCAAAGTTTCCTGATATTACAGGAGGGTAACAGAAGCATTAGAGGGGCCTCTGTATGATTTTTGTGTGGGACGTTGACTCGCTTTTAACCCACAAGTTACTGTCTCTGGTATTCTTAAATCAAGATAGTGAGTTCATTGAGCACAGCAAGGATTTGCAAGCAATTCTAAACCAATGGCAGTCGTTAAACAGCAGAGTGCCCTCAGTTTGGCTTCCTGAGCTGCTGTGGTGAAGTCTTCTCTCTTGAGGTGTTCTGTTGACTGCAGGATGGTCTCTTCTCAAATCTTTTTGTGCTGATGTCTCTCAGCACCTTTCATTCATACCTGCACCCTGATCCTCTGACGGTTCCTTCATCCATATTAGGTTACATTCCACCTGAACCCTTTTGATTGATCAGTTATGACCTCACCTTTCAGACATTGTCTCTGAAGATAACTTGATGGCCTAAGTCATTGTCACACAATGGGGAATGTTTGCTATCCCCATCAACATTCCAGTCATGAATAGTCTCCGAACACCTTTACTTACATTTCCATCGTGAGGCCTACAAGTCTATCAATTATTGTGACCCTGAGCCTGTCTTAATTGAAATGTAGTAAGGTACTTATCAAAACATCCTGTCTCATAGCAAAGTCACTTCTGTTATTGTTGTTACAGTTAAACCGTCTTCCACCATCTCTCCAATACAGCATACAAATATACATTTCACAGAACATGATTCTAAACACAAGGTCCAGAACTTAATTCTAATATAATACATTGATACATATACAAAGTATAACTATTCCTGAACATAACCACAATATCATTTCAAATTATTCTACTTTAAAACATAGCACCTCATGTGAATTGTATCAGGCCACAACTCGCACAGATTCATCCAACAGATTAAACATGGCAGTTAACCCCTTAGTTCCTACAGTGCCCACCGTGAGGGTAAAATACCAGATGGCATTGATCCCTCATACATTACCCTTAAGTGGGGCATATTCTTTCATGGTCTCCTGTCTAATTCTCATTTTCTTTATCATCCCCATGATTTGTCTTAACGCACACACCAAAATCAAATTATCACCTATTGAACGATTACAAAGACATGGGAAATAATCCTGATCCAAGGGGGTATTTCAATGTTTAGCCCCATGTCACACCAGTGGCTGTCATCCCCTATCTCAGGGATTTCCTTATCAATTTCCTCATTTTATTGTTGCAGGACATAAAAGTGTTTGTTGGATGTATTGAGTCTTTGCAATAGCTCAGTCAGATGTTCAGGAAAAGGGGGAATGCCATAAACAAATCTACTGTCATATTGATATAACTGCTCCTTGAGATCATCTTTAACAGTGATATATATTTGCTGATGATTCCTTATACTGAATCGGACCTTGTTTACTATCTGAGCCCTGAGAGAGGGACTAAAGCAATATTCTCCCTTATTTATTTGACACATTAAACTGTCATATGTATACTCTGTGTGGGTAGTAACAACACAATACCTTCCCTCACCTTGGTAGACAGAGTGATTGGGGAACTTCTCTCCACTCACTATTTCCATTGTACAGTTGAGGGGGTCTTTGTTCCAGGTTAATCCACATGCTGGAGCAGAGTTTTCTACAATATCATTTGGGCAAACAAAGGCATCATCTGACTGGAGACCCCCAGACAAGTCAGGGGCAACCCAGGTGGTTTCATTGACTAGGGAGATATAATTAAGTGGATTTTTGTATCTAACAATGTGATTCCTCATTATTATCTATTCCTTAACAACTGTTGCAGTAATTCAAGATTCCCAAGATCAATTCTTTATTCTTTTGCTGAAGCTTGTTAATTCTAAATGATTGTCCTGTTCTCAGTACTTTTGTTTCAAGTAACAGATCAGGCATGGACTTGAAAGATTCTCCAGCTCTCCCTTTATCATATCCATCTTTTGAATCATTCCTCGCCCTTCAACTGTCTCTCTCTGAACTTTCATCTTGCTCCCTCTGTCCATTTCCAGTGTGTTTAATTCTATTCTAATTGTTTTAAAGTCAGTTACTATGGAATATTAATCAATGCCTTGATAATTTAAAACATGTTTCACTCGACTGACCACATTAACCATTCCGTGTTGTACTGTTGTTAAGTTGGTGAACATGTCTGAGACCCATTCTTCAGTGCATTTCACCATGCATCTGCATGTTAGTTACTTTGTGCATAACACATCACATTTCCACCAGTGTCCCAATATCATGTCACACATTCCTGACTCGCCAGTGATCTTAACAAAAGATCAAAAAGGGGAGGGGGTGAGGGAAGTGTTTCGAGACCTTGCTCATCTCCCCCTGCATGGTCCCAATGCGTTGGGCAGTGGCCAGAATGTCAAATTCAGTTCTCTTAAAAAAAAACATAGGCAAGATACAAATCTCCAAGAGAAAGCTATCAATTTACAATTCATAACTGCACTCTCCTAACTCTTACTCGAAAGTTCTGAACTTCCTGGAAATTATGCACATTAATTTAACAGTTTGAGTTCTTATTCTGTCAATTTTTGTCCCCAAAATTCCTTGCTTAGATCTTGCAGCAACCAGATTTTATTCCCAATTCTCATTAATTACAATTCTATTTCATTTTTGCGCCCTGGAGAAACTTTAATGTCCATTACCCAGAACGTTTTTAACTGAAGAATCAAACAGACCCTTAATCATTATCTCACTGTCGCGGCAGTTCCCACTGACACAACATCTTACTTCACAATAATATACTGGCAGACAGACATGTAGTTGCCCCAGGCATTACCATTTTGTTTTGAAGTAAAATTTTGTTTATCTCCTTAAACTTCAAGTGAACTTCACTTCTGAGTGCTTGGAATAACAACTCATCAATTTGTGTTATCAATTCCAATTTTAGAAATAATTATCCCCAGGCTTGGTGCTTTTAAATGGTGCTTTTCCATCAGATAAAAGTGTTTGCAGGTGTTTAGAGGTGACCTTCACATCTCTTGTTTTCAAGCACTTTGTCTTGAAAGATTTTCAAAACTTCTGGATTCCTTATTGTTCTTGTTTCTGTTTTTAAAAAAAGCACAAAGAATCCATTTGTCTCTGGTCAGGAGTCCAATGGGTTAACATGTCTAATTGTATTTGTTAATTCATCAGTTTAAAATGTCATAATGCCTAATGTACTGTATATAAATCTTCAATGAACTAAAAGTTTTGTAGTGAGCTAAGCTGCGAGCTGAAAGGGTTAACTGTCACTGCTAATTTGAAAAGGGGGCGGGACAAAAGTTCTCACATTAGATCACCTCCTTTTCTTTGAAAAAAGAGCAAATATGTTCCATTAAGTCACGTACACACACTCAAATGGGTTAAAGCATTTTCAATTAAACTCCCAATTGTTTCCAAAACTCCTTAGCTTTCTTAAAAACCCAAGACTAATTCCAAAACAAAAACAAGAAATGCTGGATTCACTCAGCAGGTCTGGCAGCATCTGTGGAAAGAGAAGCAGAGTTAACGTTTCGGGTCAGTGACCCTTCTTCGGAACTAATTCCAACCCAGGTGACTGAACAATCATCTCAAACATCCCAAATTCCAATTTACACAATCAAACCTTAAAACTGTCCCACTCTTACATGTGTGATTTAGTCTCCAGAAAAAAATTCCCACATGTTTTATCATTGTCACTAGAATGTCACTGTGGCAACCAATGAAATTCCAATTTCATCACTTAGAAAGGTTTACTTTATTAATTCCACATCCCTTTAGACTGTGCTTACAATTCTCATATTTAACTCAAAGTGACAATTCTACTATTGCAGGATTGTGTGTCCCAGGGATAAAAACTAAATATTACAAATGCAGACACACATTAAACAGACAACTTCAAACAACTTCCACTTAAGACCACCAAAACAGGTTAAACAGGTTTAAGTTCTCTGCACAGAACAGTGAAGATGACACACACACAAAAACTGGAAAAAGGGTCTTTTATTCACAAATTAGGAAGCTTCCTCTCACACACACTGCAGCCACTCTGGGTCTTTTCAACTTTAATAACTGAGAACTAATGATTAACTAAAACAGAACAGAATAAGCACGTGCTTTTTATTTAAAAGGGAAAAGAGGAAATTAAATTAAACTTGTCTTCTTTTTTCAGGTACCTTTACAAATGCCTGTAAATAGAAAACTAAAGAAAGAGTTAATTCCACAAACAACAAAAGGAAACCTTCAACATTCTTAGTCCCAAAAGAAAATCACCCAGCAAAGTTTTTGCAGCCTGTTATTCAGTGCTTCCAGTCAGATTCTTGAAGAGACAGAACACCACAAACTCATATTCCATTCTCCTTCATTTCATCAGAACTGAACTCATCCTTCTCTTCAAATCAACTTTGATCCAAGTGTATACAGAACACAGATTAAACAACCAACAATCTTCAAACAACATACAAGACTAGACCAAAGAGGGTTAATTAGTCTACAATTCCAGTGACACAGAACACTGAGCACACACACAAGGGAATCACACAGAGAGGAGTTACTCTCTCTTTAAATTTCCCTCGACACAGGATCTGAGCTGGATATGAACTCCAGTGAAGGTTTCAAGTTGAAATTCTTTTCACGCCAATCTGGTTGCTCACACACCGTCCTCACCTTTACAGTGGGCTATCGTAATTTCTTTTCCTTCTGTCCATTCTCCCTCATGTACAATCTACTTTCAGGTTCTGAAATTCTCAATTCCCAATGAGTCCCCATTTTAATAATGTGTAACTCATGGATGCAGGTTTGTAAATCATTGGGACTCAGGAACCGGGGTCAGGAATTAGTTCCAGTCTGCTGTCCCGCTTGATTTAAAACACGAGTCTCCATCACCACATTAACAGGAAGATCGGCGGGGGTGGGAGGGGGGGGGGGGTGTGTGGAGTGGGGAGGTCCTGGACCCGCTAGTCTTCACCCGAGTGGTACTTGGAGGCTTTCTCCCCGAATGTACCCCACTCTACCTCTGAGGAATCAGTATATTCTGGATCATATAGGGTGACAGCAGACACAAATGCTCGCTGTTTCCCCAACTTACTCTCTAACGCAGAGTGAAGAGCATCCTTGATTCTTGCTTCCTGAGCTGCTGTAGTGCAGTCTTCTCTCTTGAGGTGTTCTGTTGACTGCAGACTTCTCCCCGATGTCTCTCAGAACCTTCCATTTGTGCTGCCACCGAAGGTTCCTTAATTCCATGTAAGGTTACATTCCACCTTATCGCTTTCGATTGATCAGTTATGACTGCACCTCCCATACATTATCTCTGAAGATAGCTTGATGGCCTATGTCATTTTCCCACAATGGGGAATGTTTGCTATCCCCATCAACATTCCAGTCATGAATAGTCTCCGAACACCTTTACTTACATTTCCATCGTGAGGCCTACAAGTCTATCAATTATTGTGACCCTGAGCCTGTCTTAATTGAAATTAAACAATCCTGTCTCATAGCAAAGCCAATTCTTCTATTGTTACAGGAGACACCGTCTTCGACCATCTCTCCAATGCACCATACAAATATACATTTCCTCGAACATGATTCCAAACACAAGATCCATAACTATATTCACAATATATATTAATGATATAGATGAGGGAATTAAATGTAATATATCCAAGTTTGCAGATGACACAAAGCTGGGGGAGTGTGAGCTGTGAGGAGGATGCAGAGAAGCTCCAGTGTGATTTGAACAGATTGACTGAGTGGGCAAATACATGGCAGATGCAGTATAATGTAGATAAATGTGAGGTTATCCACATTGTTGGCAACAACATAAAGGCAGATTATTATCTGAACGGCGATAGATTGGGAAATGGGAGGGTGCAGTGAGACCTGGGTGTCCTTGTGCACCAGTCGCTGAAAATAAGCATGCAGGTGCAGCAGGCATTTCAGAAGGCAAACAGTATGTTGGCGAGAGGATTTGAGTACAGGAGCAAGGATGTCTTGCTGCAATTATACAAGGGCTTGGTGAGACCACATTTGGAATACTGTGTGAACAATGTCACCTCCACTTTCCAGGCAAATACTGTCCCTTTAACTCCTGCCGACAGTTTACCCAACACCCCAGGCACAGTTGCTACATTGAAATGTCAATTGATAATTTAATAAACTGGATTGAGAGATTTATGTTTGAATGGATATTAAGGAATATGGAACCAAGGAGAGGTGTAGATGGAGTTAATGTACAAACCAGCCTGAACCGAATTGAGTGGACAGTGTACTCAGGTTTCTTTTATTTTATTCTCAAAATATACTTTATTCATAAAAATCTGTAAAAAAAAATCATGACAAAACAGTTCCAAACAGCACCAAGTCAAAAATTACAGACAGTGCAAAGGAGGTCAGTTTCCTTCAATGCAATCATGAATTGGCTCACAACCCTTCCATTTCATTTCTCGTGCCATATACATTTTACAGCAAACGAAAATTTTCCCGAGACAGTTCAAGGGGTTTTCCATGGATCCAGCCCCTCCGTTCTGCTTGGTGGGGGGACCTTACACTGAGGTCTTTCCCCATTGAGCCTTTGCTGCGGCTGCCCAAGCTTTAGTACGTCCCTCAGCATGTAGTCCTGGACCTTGGAATGTGCCAGTCTGCACCATTTGGTCGTGGACAACTCTTGGCGCTGGTAGTCCAGCAAGTTTCGGGCAGACCAAAGGGCCTCTTTCACCGAATTGATAGTCCTCCAGCAGCAGTTTATGTTTATCTCGGTGTGCGTCTCTGAGAACAGCCGTGGAGCACAGACTCCTGTTAGAGCTGCTTGGGATGAACCTCGACAAAACCTCTTTCCACACCTGCTTTGCAAAGACACATTCCAGAAGGAGGTGGGCAACCGTCTCTTCCCCACCACAGCCACTGCGAGGTCATTGTGCGGAGGGGGTGAGACTTCGGGCGTGCAGGAAGGATCTGACTGGGAGGGCTCTTCTCACCACCAGCCAAGCTACATCTTGGTGCTTGTTTGAAAGTTCTGGTGATGAGGCATTCCGCCAAATGACTTTGGTGGTCTGCTCAAGGAACTATCCGACAGAATCTACCATCTCCTTTTCCCGTAGGGCCTTGAGAACATTCCGTGCAGACCACTGCCTGATGGACCGGTGGTCAAAAGTGTTTCTGTGCAGAAACTGTTCCACGACAGATAGGTGGTTCGGCACAGTCCAACTGGATGGAGCGTTCTGCGGCAATGTGACCAGGCCCATCCTTCGCAACACCGGGCACAGAGAGAACCTCAGCACATAGTGACACTTGGAGTTTGCGTACTGGAGTTCAACACACAACTTGATGCAGCCGCACACAAAGGTAGTTATCAGGATGAGGGCGACGTTGGGTACATTTTTCCCGCGAGCGGGGTATGGGTCAGACCTGTGCCACGTATAGCAACAACGTGAGCGCCTCGCACCCGATGACCACGTTCTTACCCACAATGGAGAGAGATCGCTGCTCCCACATGCTCAGCTTGTGTTGTACCCCGGCTACTCGCTCCTCCCAGGTTTTGGTGCACGTCCTGGCCTTTGCGAACCAGTTCATCAGCAACTTCAGGTAGTCTGACCTGACGCTGAAGGGGACAAAGGATCGGTCAGCCCAGTTCCCAAAGAACATGGCCTCGCTCTTGACGTGGTTAACTTTGGCTCCTGAGGCCAGTTCGAACTGATCGCAGATGCTCATCAGTCTGCGCACAGACAGCGGATCCGAGCAGAAGATGGCGATGTCATCTATGCACAGGGAGGTTTTAACCTGAGTACCTCCACTGCCTGGGATTGTCACCCCTCTTCTGCTCACATCCTTCCTAATAGACTCAGCAAAGGGTTCAATGCAGCAAACAAACAAGACCGGGGAGAGAGAACAGCCCTGTCTGACTCACAGTGTACTCAGGTTTCCACACAGTTACAACCCAGGGACATTGATAGATTCAGTGAGAGGATCAAACTACAGCAGCTGGTGTAAAATGTGGGGTAGTTTGAGGTCAATAATTTTTAACCTCAAAGATAAATCAGGGTATTTTCCAAATGGTTAGAATCTGGGAATTGTGGAGGAACAGAGAGATTTAAAGGGATAGGTATGGAAATGATTAGCAACCATTGGACCGTCCAAAAATTATTGAAAATGCTGATGGAATTGAAGTCTTTACCTCAATGGGGCTGGAACAGAAATGGTGGAAGTTATGTTACAGTTGTGTGAAGCTCTGGTTAAATCACATCTGGAGGACTGTGTTCTGATCTGGACACCTCACCTCTGGAAGGATAATTTGGTTTTAAAGAGGATGCAGTACAGATTCACCAGCATTGTACCAGGGTTTAGAGGGTTAAATTATGAGGCCTGGTTGTATAGATTAGGCTTGTATTGCCTTGAGTATAGAAGATTAAATAATGATCTCATTGATGTGTTTAAGATGATAAAAGGATTAATGTCAGGAAACTCTTCATTACACAAGAAGTCGAGGAAATCAGAACCTCTCCGCCCCCCAATCGGCTGTTGAGGCTGGGGGTCAATTGTAAAGTTACAAAAAGTGATAGATGTTAGGAAGGGAATGAAGGAATATGGAACTAAGTGGATTAGATGGAGTTATTCTACAAATCAACCATCAACTAATTGAAAGGCAGACCAAGCTTGAGGTGCTGAATGACCTACTCCTGTTCCTTAGTTTATCAAGGGATATGGATCAAAGGTGGTAAATCAATTTGAGGTCCAGAACAGTCATCATGTAATTACATTGGGAATGGACTCGAGGGGCTGAATGGCCTAACTCTGTTGCTGTGAACATATACAACTACTTATCATTATTATGAGGCAGACAATCCCATCACATCAAAACAGTTTGAGTTAGTGAGGCTGAAAACCCAAAATGAAAATGTCACCAGGCACTCAGACCTTCTCTCCAATTCAGGGAATGACTATGAGGTACTGAGACATTCAAGACTAGTGTCAAACTTTAATGAGAAGGTTGAGTCATATTTAATGTCAGCTGCAAAAAATAGCTACCAGGCTAAGTTGGCCGAAAGAATTTTGGACTCTCCTCTTAACAAGGTCAGTTCGTGGGTAGGGCATCTGAAGCTTTTTCTCTGTTATCAGAAGCTCCTTTGACCGTCAATAAACTAAAATTAGAATTCTAAATGCGTGTGAGTTAGTACCTGCAGCCTATATGACAGAAACTGAGACACACCAGGATTAGACCCGCATAGACTTGCATTGAAATTCAAAGAATTAAACAGATGACATTCGATCGCTGGATACGATCTTTCAAGCTTAAACCCTCACGTGAAAATTTGAGAGAAGTGACGTTGCTGCAAGAAATTAAAAATAGTATCGCAGTTAATACAAGAACCCACCTTGAAGAACAAAGAGTTAAAGGGTAAGAGAAGCCACAGAATTGACTGACAATGATGAGTTAATACACAGACCCCCTAACTCTGAATAAATGTGGATGCAGATGAAACAGAAATGGGCTCGAGAGAAAAGGAAAGTAGGGAATGAAAACCAAACCAGTCTCCAACTGTTTCAGAGAAGGAACTCAGCTGATAAACCAGTAAGGACACGCCGGATGTGTTTCCAATGTTATTATAAACCTCTTTCCGTTCAGCCCAGATGGTTCTCTCTCTCACTGGGGTCCGGGTTCCATCGGCAGTTCCTTCACGGGAATATTCTGACTATTGTTATTGGACCACTGGAAACATCACTGTCTGTTCCCACTGTGACCTACCGGTACAGGCCCTAACCACTGATTACATTCCTCTCCCCAGTCACTGTCTGAAACTGAACCAGACTGTTCACAACCTCATCGTCCTATTTAATCCAGAGCTGCATTTTTAACCCTGCATCCTCTGCATCACCAAGACTGCCAACTGTCACCTCTATAACAGTGCCTGTCTCCACCCCTGCCTCAACTCATCTGCTGTTGGACCCTCATCCATACCAGTAAAGAGGGGCTTGCCTTGGGGTCGAAGAGCAAAACCCACCCTAGAAACAAAGCAAATGGCAGCCTTTTTAAACTTTAAGGATTTGATGGGGGCGGGGGGGGCGGCAGGGAGTAGAGGAGATAGGGGTGGAAAGGAAATGGAAAAGGAGAGAATAGGTGGCTGAGTCGTGGAAGGGAGAGAAAGGCTGCAAGGATGTTCCTCTTGAATAGGTTGTTTGAGCACCTTACTGGAAATAGTACAAAGTTCAATCTTCCAGTGGGGTGGGGGGGGGGGGGGGGGGGGGGGACGGTGGAGGAATTCTTTGCCCGGTCGGCTGGAGCCGTCCGGTTCTTTCCACTTTCTGCTGTTGTGACAAAGACTTTCTTCACCCAGGTGGCTCCAGCTGTCCTGAGCCACGCAGTTGGGGTGGGGAGGGTGCTCCAATTGTGCCAGATGGAGGAAAGCACAAGAGAAAATACAGGGGCTCCATACAGAATCTTTGTGCCCCACTCCTGGATATTCCGGCATCTCCTCCCTCCCCCAACAGTCCAAGCAAAACAGTTCTCCAGTGCTCCAACACCCACCTCTCCAAAATAACTCACAGATCCTGTTTCTCTGCAATGGATGGAATCAGTTCCACATTTGTATGTTGTAAATGTTTCAGCTCTCTCCAATCTTTGTCAGAACAGCAGAAAGTGGAAAGAACCGGACGGCTCCAGCCGACCAGGGATCAAGGGTGAGCTGGCAAATTGGATACAAAATTGGCTTGGTGATAGGAGGCAGAGGGTGGTAGTGCAGGGTTGTTTTTCAGATTGGAGGCCGGTGACCAGTGGTGTGCTGCAGGGATCGGTGCTGGGCCCTCTGTTGTTTGTCATATATATTAATGACTTGGATGTGAATGCAAGGGGCATGATTAGTAAGTTTGCAAATGACACCAAAATTGGTGGTATAGTGGACAGTGAAGAAGGTTGTCTGAGGTTACAGCAGGATATAGATCAACTGGGAAAGTGGGCAAGGGATTGGCAAATGGAATTTAATGCAGACAAGTGCGAAGTGATGCATTTTGGGAAGTTAAACCTGGGCAGGGCATATGCAGTGAATGGCACCCTGGGGAGTGTTGTTGAGCAGAGAGACCTTGGGGTGCAAGTACATAGTTCCCTAAAAGTGGCAAGACAGGTAGACAGGGTGGTGAAGAGGGCATATGACATGCTTGCCTTCATCAGCCAAGGCATTGAGTACAAGAGTTGGGACGTCATGTTACAGTTGTACATAATGTTGGTTAGGCTGCACTTGGAATGCTGTGTGCAGTTCTGGTCACCGCATTACAAGAAAGATGTGATTAAGCGAGAGAGGGTGCAGAAAAGATTCACAAGGATGTTGCCTGGTATGGAGGGCTTGAGTTATAAAGAGAGACTGGAAAGGCTGGGTCTGTTTTCCTTGGAGCGAAGGAATCTGAGAGGGGACATTCTGGAGGTACATAAAATTATGAGAGGCGTACATAAGTTAGATAGCCAGAGTCTGTTTCCCATGGTCGGGCTGACTAAAACTAGAGGGCATAGATTAAAGGTGAGAGGGAGGAGGTTTAAAGGGGATCAAAATGATAAATGTTTCACACAAAGAATAGTGGGTATCTGGAATGAGCTGCCAGAGGAGATGGTGGAGGCAGGAACAATAGCAACATTTTAGAGGCATCTGGACAGGTACTTGAATGAGCAAGGTATAGAGGGATATGGAATTAATGCAGGCAGGTGGGATTAGTATAGATAGGCATTATGGTTGGCATGGACGCGGTGGGCCGAAGGGCCTGTTTCTATGCTGTACGACTCTATGACTCTATCAGCTCATGTATTCTAAAAATTCTGTTTACATTTCCCTGGTATTGTTTACAGTAACCGAAGAACAACTGACGGGGTTTTTTTGGATGATGTATGAAATTCTGAACTTCACTGAACCTGCAATTAACCATGACATTCACTCCATTTCTCTGTTGCATACCTGAACCGACGGGAAATTCCTGCTCAGGTTTAAAGAAGGACAAGGTGAGATAAGGGTATTGAACTGACTCTGTCTCAGAGATACCATTACATGTGACATTAATCCCAGTTACCTGTTGCCATTTGATTCTTATCTGAAATATTTTCTCAGGTTTGACAAAGGGCAGGGTTTGTTAAACTTATGTTACCTGGGAGTTGCTGTCACGATAAGCTCATCTACAAAGCACCACTAATGTCAACAGTCAGTCCTACTCCTGACACAGGTTACAGTCCATGTATCGGGGGTTTCTATTAAACCCTCTCACCCTCCTGTATCTGGGGAGGTCCCTCTAAGCCCTGTCTCACACTCCTGTATCTGGGGACATTAGGTGAGGTCAGAGTCAGGGAGAAAGACATAGAGTTAAATCAGGGTTAATGTGCACACTGATCAATGCACAGAGTGTCGTTAATATGATCGGTAAGTTATTGGCGCAGTTTGATATGTGGAAATATGATGTTGTGGCTCTAACAAAGACCTGGCTGAATGAAGGGCAGGACTGGCAGAATGCTTCCACTCCAACAAGAAGCGAGGCTCTGGTTCATGGCAGTGAGGTGGGCCAAGTGGATCAAATATCTGTGGAGGAACAGAGAGATTTAAAGGGATAGGTATGGAAATGATTAGCAACCATTGGACCGTCCAAAAATTATTGAAAATGCTGATGGAATTGAAGTCTTTACCTCAATGGGGCTGGAACAGAAATGGTGGAAGTTATGTTACAGTTGTGTGAAGCTCTGGTTAAATCACATCTGGAGGACTGTGTTCTGATCTGGACACCTCACCTCTGGAAGGATAATTTGGTTTTAAAGAGGATGCAGTACAGATTCACCAGCATTGTACCAGGGTTTAGAGGGTTAAATTATGAGTCCTGGTTGTATAGATTCGGCTTGTATTGCCTTGAGTATAGAAGATTAAATAATGATCTCATTGACGTGTTGAAGATGATAAAAGGATTAATGTCAGGAAACTCTTCTTTAGACAAGAAGTCGAGGAAATCAGAACCTCTCCGCCCCCAATAGGCTGTTGAGGCTGGGGGTCAATTGTAAAGTGACAAAAAGTGATAGATGTTAGGAAGGGAATGAAGGAATATGGAACTAAGTGGATTAGATGGAGTTAATCTGCAAATCAACCATCAACTAATTGAAAGGCAGACCAAGCTTGAGGTGCTGAATGACCTACTCCTGTTCCTTATTTTATCAAGGGATATGGATCAAAGGTGGTAAATCAATTTGAGGTACAGAACAGTCATCATGTAATTACATTGGGAATGGACTCGAGGGGCTGAATGGTCAAACTCGGTTGCTGTAAACATATAAAACTACTTATCATTATTATGAGGCAGACAATCCCATCACATCGAAACAGTTTGAGTTAGTGAGGCTGAAAACCCAAAATGAAAATGTCACCAGGCACTCAGACCTTCTCTCCAATTCAGGGAATGACTATGAGGTACTGAGACATTCAAAACTAGTGTCAAACTTTAATGAGAAGGTTGAGTCATATTTAATGTCAGCTGCAAAAAATAGCTACCAGGCTAAGTTGGCCGAAAGAATTTTGGACTCTCCTCTCAACAAGGTCAGTTCGTGGGTAGGGCATGTGAAGCTTTTTCTCTATTATCAGAAGAAAGCACCTTTGACCGTCAACAAACTAAAATTAGAATTCTAAATGCGTGTGAGTTAGTACCTGCAGCCTATATGACAGAAACTGAGACACACCAGGATTAGACCCGCATAGACTTGCATTGAAATTCAAAGAATTAAACAGATGACATTCGATCGCTGGATACAATCTTTCAAGCTTAAACCCTCACATGAAAATTTGAGAGAAGTGACGTTGCTACAAGAAATTAAAAATAGTATCGCAGTTAATACAAGAACCCACCTTGAAGAACAAAGAGTTAAAGGGTAAGAGAAGCCACAGAAATGACTGACAATGATGAGTTAATACACAGACCCCCTAACTCTGAATAAATTTGGGTCTAGTAACTCTTACATGCCAGGGAGAGATAGCAGGGATGCAGATGAAACAGAAATGGGCTCGAGAGAAAAGGAAAGTAGGGAATGAAAACCAAGCCAGTCTCCAACTGTTTCAGAGAAGGAACTCAGCTGATAAACCAGTAAGGACACGCCGGATGTGTTTCCAATGTTATTATAAACCTCTTTCCGTTCAGCCCAGATAGTTCTATCTCTCACTGGGGTCCGGGTTCCATCGGCAGTTCCTTCACGGGAATATTCTGACTATTGTTATTGGACCACTGGAAACATCACTGTCTGTTCCCACTGTGACCTACCGGTACAGGCCCTAACCACTGATTACATTCCTCTCCCCAGTCACTGTCTGAAACTGAACCAGACTGTTCACAACCTCATCGTCCTATTTAATCCAGAGCTGCATTTTTAACCCTGCATCACCAAGACTGCCAACTGTCACCTCTATAACAGTCACGGTCTCCACCCCTGCCTCAACTCATCTGCTGTTGGATCCTCATCCATACCAGTAAAGAGGGGCTTGCCCTGGGGTCGAAGAGCAAAACTCATGCTAGAAACAAAGCAAAAACAAGAAATGCTGGATTCACTCAGCAGGTCTGGCAGCATCTGTGGAAAGAGAAGCAGAGTTAACGTTTCGGGTCAGTGACCCTTCTTCGGAACTCCGAAAAAGAGTCACTGACCCGAAACGTTAACTCTGCTTCTCTTTCCACAGATGCTGCCAGACCTGCTGAGTGAATCCAGCATTTCTTGTTTTTGTTTCAGATTTCCAGCATCCGCAGTATTTTGCTTTTATTCTAGAAACAAAGCAAATGGCAGCCTTTTTAAACTTTAAGGATTTGATGGGGGGGGGGCGCAGGGAGTAGAGGAGATAGGGGTGGAAAGGAAATGGAAAAGGAGAGAATAGATGGCTGAGTCGTGGAAGGGAGAGAAAGGCTGCAAGGATGTTCCTCTTGAATAGGTGGTTGGAGCACCTTACTGGAAATAGTACAAAGTTCAATCTTCCAGTGGGGTGGGGATGGGGGGGCGCGGGAGGAATTCTTTGCCCGGTCGGCTGGAGCCATCCGGTTCATTCCACTTTCTGCTGTTGTGACAAAGACTTTCTTCACCCAGGTGGCTCCAGTTGTCCTGAGCCACGCAGTTGGGGTGGGGAGGATGCTCCAATTGTGCCAGATGGAGGAAAGCACAAGAGAAAATACAGGGGCTCCCTATAGAATCTTTGGGCCCCACCCCTGGATATTCCGGCATCTCCTCCCTCCCCCAACAGTCCAAGCAAAACAGTTCTCCAGTGCTCCAACACCCACCTCTCCAAAATAACTCACAGATCCTGTTTCTCTGCAATGGATGGAATCAGTTCCACATTTGTATGTTGTAAATGTTTCAGCTCTCTCCAATCTTTGTCAGAACAGCAGAAAGTGGAAAGAACCGTACGGCTCCAGCCGACCAGGGATCAAGGGTGAGCTAGCAAATTGGATACAAAATTGGCTTGGTGATAGGAGGCAGAGGGTGGTAGTGCAGGGTTGTTTTTCAGATTGGAGGCCGGTGACCAGTGGTGTGCTGCAGGGATCGGTGCTGGGCCCTCTGTTGTTTGTCATATATATTAATGACTTGGATGTGAATGCAGGGGGCATGATTATTAAGTTTGCAAATGACACCAAAATTGGTGGTATAGTGGACAGTGAAGAAGGTTGTCTGAGGTTACAGCAGGATATAGATCAACTGGGAAAGTGGGCAAGGGATTGGCAAATGGAATTTAATGCAGACAAGTGTGAAGTGATGCATTTTGGGAAGTTAAACCTGGGCAGGGCATATGCAGTGAATGGCACCCTGGGGAGTGTTGTTGAGCAGAGAGACCTTGGGGTGCAAGTACATAGTTCCCTAAAAGTGGCAAGACAGGTAGACAGGGTGGTGAAGAGGGCATATGACATGCTTGCCTTCATCAGCTGAGGCATTGAGTACAAGAGTTGGGACGTCATGTTACAGTTGTACATAATGTTGGTTAGGCTGCACTTGGAATGCTGTGTGCAGTTCTGGTCACCGCATTACAAGAAAGATGTGATTAAGCGAGAGAGGGTGCAGAAAAGATTCACAAGGATGTTGCCTGGTATGGAGGGCTTGAGTTATAAAGAGAGACTGGAAAGGCTGGGTCTCTTTTCCTTGGAGCGAAGGAATCTGAGAGGGGACATTCTGGAGGTACATAAAATTATGAGAGGCGTACATAGGTTAGATAGCCAGAGTCTGTTTCCCATGGTAGGGCTGACTAAAACTAGAGGGCATAGATTAAAGGTGAGAGGGAGGAGGTTTAAAGGGGATCAAAATGATAAATGTTTCACACAAAGAATAGTGGGTATCTGGAATGAGCTGCCAGAGGAGATGGTGGAGGCAGGAACAGTAGCAACATTTTAGAGGCATCTGGACAGGTACTTGAATGAGCAAGGTATAGAGGGATATGGAATTAATGCAGGCAGGTGAGATTAGTATAGATAGGCATTATGGTTGGCATGGACGCGGTGGGCCGAAGGGCCTGTTTCTATGCTGTACGACTCTACGACTCTATCAGCTCATGTATTCTAAAAATTCTGTTTACATTTCCCTGGTATTGTTTACAGTAACCGATGAACAACTGACTGGGTTTTTTTGGATGATGTATGAAATTCTGAACTTCACTGAACCTGCAATTAACCATGACATTCACTCCATTTCTCTGTTGCATACCTGAACCGACGGGAAATTCCTGCTCAGGTTTAAAGAAGGACAAGGTGAGATAAGGGTATTGAACTGACTCTGTCTCAGAGATACCATTACATGTGACATTAATCCCAGTTACCTGTTGCCATTTGATTCTTATCTGAAATATTTTCTCAGGTTTGACAAAGGGCAGGGTTTGTTAAACTTATGTTACCTGGGAGTTGCTGTCACGATAAGCTCATCTACAAAGCACCACTAATGTCAACAGTCAGTCCTACTCCTGACACAGGTTACAGTCCATGTATCGGGGGTTTCTATTAAACCCTCTCACCCTCCTGTATCTGGGGAGGTCCCTCTAAGCACTGTCTCACACTCCTGTATCTGGGGACATTAGGTGAGGTCAGAGTCAGGGAGAAAGACATAGAGTTAAATCAGGGTTAATGTGCACACTGATCAATGCACAGAGTGTCGTTAATATGATCGGTAAGTTATTGGCGCAGTTTGATATGTGGAAATATGATGTTGTGGCTCTAACAAAGACCTGGCTGAATGAAGGGCAGGACTGGCAGAATGCTTCCACTCCAACAAGAAGCGAGGCTCTGGTTCATGGCAGTGAGGTGGGCCAAGTGGATCAAATATCTGTGGAGGAACAGAGAGATTTAAAGGGATAGGTATGGAAATGATTAGCAACCATTGGACCGTCCAAAAATTATTGAAAATGCTGATGGAATTGAAGTCTTTACCTCAATGGGGCTGGAACAGAAATGGTGGAAGTTATGTTACAGTTGTGTGAAGCTCTGGTTAAATCACATCTGGAGGACTGTGTTCTGATCTGGACACCTCACCTCTGGAAGGATAATTTGGTTTTAAAGAGGATGCAGTACAGATTCACCAGCATTGTACCAGGGTTTAGAGGGTTAAATTATGAGTCCTGGTTGTATAGATTCGGCTTGTATTGCCTTGAGTATAGAAGATTAAATAATGATCTCATTGACGTGTTGAAGATGATAAAAGGATTAATGTCAGGAAACTCTTCTTTAGACAAGAAGTCGAGGAAATCAGAACCTCTCCGCCCCCAATAGGCTGTTGAGGCTGGGGGTCAATTGTAAAGTGACAAAAAGTGATAGATGTTAGGAAGGGAATGAAGGAATATGGAACTAAGTGGATTAGATGGAGTTAATCTACAAATCAACCATCAACTAATTGAAAGGCAGACCAAGCTTGAGGTGCTGAATGACCTACTCCTGTTCCTTAGTTTATCAAGGGATATGGATCAAAGGTGGTAAATCAATTTGAGGTACAGAACAGTCATCATGTAATTACATTGGGAATGGACTCGAGGGGCTGAATGGTCAAACTCGGTTGCTGTAAACATATAAAACTACTTATCATTATTATGAGGCAGACAATCCCATCACATCGAAACAGTTTGCCTTAGTGAGGCTGAAAACCCAAAATGAAAATGTCACCAGGCACTCAGACCTTCTCTCCAATTCAGGGAATGACTATGAGGTACTGAGACATTCAAAACTAGTGTCAAACTTTAATGAGAAGGTTGAGTCATATTTAATGTCAGCTGCAAAAAATAGCTACCAGGCTAAGTTGGCCGAAAGAATTTTGGACTCTCCTCTCAACAAGGTCAGTTCGTGGGTAGGGCATGTGAAGCTTTTTCTCTGTTATCAGAAGAAAGCACCTTTGACCGTCAACAAACTAAAATTAGAATTCTAAATGCGTGTGAGTTAGTACCTGCAGCCTATATGACAGAAACTGAGACACACCAGGATTAGACCCGCATAGACTTGCATTGAAATTCAAAGAATTAAACAGATGACATTCGATCGCTGGATACGATCTTTCAAGCTTAAACCCTCACATGAAAATTTGAGAGAAGTGACGTTGCGACAAGAAATTAAAAATAGTATCGCAGTTAATACAAGAACCCACCTTGAAGAACAAAGAGTTAAAGGGTAAGAGAAGCCACAGAAATGACTGACAATGATGAGTTAATACACAGACCCCCTAACTCTGAATAAATTTGGGTCTAGTAACTCTTACATGCCAGGGAGAGATAGCAGGGATGCAGATGAAACAGAAATGGGCTCGAGAGAAAAGGAAAGTAGGGAATGAAAACCAAGCCAGTCTCCAACTGTTTCAGAGAAGGAACTCAGCTGATAAACCAGTAAGGACACGCCGGATGTGTTTCCAATGTTATTATAAACCTCTTTCCGTTCAGCCCAGATGGTTCTCTCTCTCACTGGGATCCGGGTTCCATCGGCAGTTCCTTCACGGGAATATTCTGACTATTGTTATTGGACCACTGGAAACATCACTGTCTGTTCCCACTGTGACCTACCGGTACAGGCCCTAACCACTGATTACATTCCTCTCCCCAGTCACTGTCTGAAACTGAACCAGACTGTTCACAACCTCATCGTCCTATTTAATCCAGAGCTGCATTTTTAACCCTGCATCCTCTGCATCACCAAGACTGCCAACTGTCACCTCTATAACAGTCACGGTCTCCACCCCTGCCTCAACTCATCTGCTGTTGGATCCTCATCCATACCAGTAAAGAGGGGCTTGCCCTGGGGTCGAAGAGCAAAACCCACCCTAGAAACAAAGCAAAAACAAGAAATGCTGGATTCACTCAGCAGGTCTGGCAGCATCTGTGGAAAGAGAAGCAGAGTTAACGTTTCGGGTCAGTGACCCTTCTTCGGAACTCCGAAAAAGAGTCACTGACCCGAAACGTTAACTCTGCTTCTCTTTCCACAGATGCTGCCAGACCTGCTGAGTGAATCCAGCATTTCTTGTTTTTGTTTCAGATTTCCAGCATCCGCAGTATTTTGCTTTTATTCTAGAAACAAAGCAAATGGCAGCCTTTTTAAACTTTAAGGATTTGATGGGGGGGGGGGGCGCAGGGAGTAGAGGAGATAGGGGTGGAAAGGAAATGGAAAAGGAGAGAATAGATGGCTGAGTCGTGGAAGGGAGAGAAAGGCTGCAAGGATGTTCCTCTTGAATAGGTGGTTGGAGCACCTTACTGGAAATAGTACAAAGTTCAATCTTCCAGTGGGTCGGGGATGGGGGGGGGGGGGGGGCGGCGCGGGAGGAATTCTTTGCCCGGTCGGCTGGAGCCATCCGGTTCATTCCACTTTCTGCTGTTGTGACAAAGACTTTCTTCACCCAGGTGGCTCCAGTTGTCCTGAGCCACGCAGTTGGGGTGGGGAGGATGCTCCAATTGTGCCAGATGGAGGAAAGCACAAGAGAAAATACAGGGGCTCCCTATAGAATCTTTGGGCCCCACCCCTGGATATTCCGGCATCTCCTCCCTCCCCCAACAGTCCAAGCAAAACAGTTCTCCAGTGCTCCAACACCCACCTCTCCAAAATAACTCACAGATCCTGTTTCTCTGCAATGGATGGAATCAGTTCCACATTTGTATGTTGTAAATGTTTCAGCTCTCTCCAATCTTTGTCAGAACAGCAGAAAGTGGAAAGAACCGTACGGCTCCAGCCGACCAGGGATCAAGGGTGAGCTAGCAAATTGGATACAAAATTGGCTTGGTGATCGGAGGCAGAGGGTGGTAGTGCAGGGTTGTTTTTCAGATTGGAGGCCGGTGACCAGTGGTGTGCTGCAGGGATCGGTGCTGGGCCCTCTGTTGTTTGTCATATATATTAATGACTTGGATGTGAATGCAGGGGGCATGATTATTAAGTTTGCAAATGACACCAAAATTGGTGGTATAGTGGACAGTGAAGAAGGTTGTCTGAGGTTACAGCAGGATATAGATCAACTGGGAAAGTGGGCAAGGGATTGGCAAATGGAATTTAATGCAGACAAGTGTGAAGTGATGCATTTTGGGAAGTTAAACCTGGGCAGGGCATATGCAGTGAATGGCACCCTGGGGAGTGTTGTTGAGCAGAGAGACCTTGGGGTGCAAGTACATAGTTCCCTAAAAGTGGCAAGACAGGTAGACAGGGTGGTGAAGAGGGCATATGACATGCTTGCCTTCATCAGCTGAGGCATTGAGTACAAGAGTTGGGACGTCATGTTACAGTTGTACATAATGTTGGTTAGGCTGCACTTGGAATGCTGTGTGCAGTTCTGGTCACCGCATTACAAGAAAGATGTGATTAAGCGAGAGAGGGTGCAGAAAAGATTCACAAGGATGTTGCCTGGTATGGAGGGCTTGAGTTATGAAGAGAGATTGGAAAGGCTGGGTCTGTTTTCCTTGGAGCGAAGGAATCTGAGAGGGGACATTCTGGAGGTACATAAAATTATGAGAGTCGTACATAGGTTAGATAGCCAGAGTCTGTTTCCCATGGTCGGGCTGACTAAAACTAGAGGGCATAGATTAAAGGTGAGAGGGAGGAGGTTTAAAGGGGATCAAAATGATAAATGTTTCACACAAAGAATAGTGGGTATCTGGAATGAGCTGCCAGAGGAGATGGTGGAGGCAGGAACAGTAGCAACATTTTAGAGGCATCTGGACAGGTACTTGAATGAGCAAGGTATAGAGGGATATGGAATTAATGCAGGCAGGTGAGATTAGTATAGATAGGCATTATGGTTGGCATGGACGCGGTGGGCCAAAGGGCCTGTTTCTATGCTGTACGACTCTACGACTCTATCAGCTCATGTATTCTAAAAATTCTGTTTACATTTCCCTGGTATTGTTTACAGTAACCGATGAACAACTGACTGGGTTTTTTTGGATGATGTATGAAATTCTGAACTTCACTGAACCTGCAATTAACTATGACATTCACTCCATTTCTCTGTTGCATACCTGAACCGACGGGAAATTCCTGCTCAGGTTTAAAGAAGGACAAGGTGAGATAAGGGTATTGAACTGACTCTGTCTCAGAGATACCATTACATGTGACATTAATCCCAGTTACCTGTTGCCATTTGATTCTTATCTGAAATATTTTCTCAGGTTTGACAAAGGGCAGGGTTTGTTAAACTTATGTTACCTGGGAGTTGCTGTCACGATAAGCTCATCTACAAAGCACCACTAATGTCAACAGTCAGTCCGACTCCTGACACAGGTTACAGTCCATGTATCGGGGGTTTCTATTAAACCCTCTCACCCTCCTGTATCTGGGGAGGTCCCTCTAAGCCCTGTCTCACACTCCTGTATCAGGGGATATTAGGTGAGGTCAGAGTCAGGGAGTTAAATCAGGGTTAATGTGCACACTGATCAATGCACAGAGTGTCATTAATATGATCGGTAAGTTATTGGCGCAGTTTGATATGTGGAAATATGATGTTGTGGCTCTAACAAAGACCTGGCTGAATGAAGGGCAGGACTGGCAGAATGCTTCCACTCCAACAAGAAGCGAGGCTCTGGTTCATGGCAGTGAGGTGGGCCAAGTGGATCAAATATCAGTCGGAGAACATTTAGGGGACAGTGATCATTGTATCATGTTTAGGTTGGCTCTGCATGACTGGGTGTTAAAGATAGGCAAGGAAGAAAAGGGCGAGGAGTGGCAGGTAAGGAGAGCATTACAGTGCTGGAGAGAGAGGATATCCCAGAAGGGTCAAGGACAGAACCTATTTGGCTAAAGCTAAAGAACAAAAAGGGTGCAGTTACTCAGTGTCGTCTATAGGCCAATAACTAATGGAAAGGGTGCAGAGGAACAAATCTGCAATGAAATTACAGGAAGGTGTAGGAATTATGGAATCATTGTAATGGGGCATGTAAATATCTGAATATTGAATGGGATATTAATAGTGTAAAGGGCAGAGAGGGGTAAGAGTTCCTAGAGTGTGTTCAGGAACATTTTCTACAGCAGTATGTTTCCACTGCAACTGGAAGGGAGGCGCTGCTGGACCTGGTTCATGGGAGTGAGGTGGACCCAGTGGATCAAATATCAGTTGGAGAACATTTAGGGAACAGTGATCAGGTATCATAAGGTTTAGGTTGGCTATGGAAAAGGAGAAAGAACAATCTTGAGTAAGAATACTTAATTGGGGGAAAGCCAACTTCAATGGGGTGAGAATGAATCTGGGCCGAATAAAGTGGAACTTTTTGGTTGCAGCAGCTTTTTCAGAAGCGGAGAGTGCAGAGCGAACTATCAGCTGGGAGGTCAGTTTCAGTTTAAAGTTAAAGTTAATTCCCTTTTGTTTCGGAGGACCAGGGGACTGCTGGGTAAGTCAAAACCTATATATTTGGCCAGTGGCTGAACCCGAGACACTACACGTGCAGTGTCTCCCACCCGCCCTCCTCCTCTAACCAAAAAAAAAGGACTCTGGTGTGTTGATAATGTAAGCTTTTTATTTTATTTCTTCTGTATCGTGTGATTGGTAAAAATTTACTTTCTTCTTTTACTTTTTTGACTTATCTATTAATTGGTTATTTGAAAAAGACCACAGCAGAGAAGTATCAAAGTATTTAGCTCTTAAAGTAGAGATGGCTGGGCAGGTGATGTGCTGTAGCTGTATGATGTGGGAGCTGGCTGATCCCATTATGAGCGGCAGGGACTGCATCTGCGGGAAGTGCAGCCAACTCCAGCTCCTCGAGAACCGCGTTAGGGAACTGGAGCTGGAGCTGGATGAACTTCGGATCATTCGGGAGGCGGAGGGGGTTATTGAGAGGAGTTATAGGGAGGTAGTCACACCTCAGGTAAAAGAAGTAGGTAGATGGGTTACCGTCAGGGGAAGGAGAGGGAACCAGCAGGCAGTGCAGGGATCCCCTGTGGCCGTTTCCCTCAACAACAGGTATACCGTTTTGGATACTGTTGGGGGGGGGGGGACTTACCAGGGGTAAGCAAAGGGGTACTGGTCTCTGGCACAGAGTCTGTCCCTGTTGCTCAGAAGGGAAGGGGGAAGAGGAGCAGAGCATTAGTCATTGGGGACTCCATAGTTAGGGGAACAGATAGGAGGTTCTGTGGGAACGAGAGAGACTCACGGTTGGTGTGTTGCCTCCCAGGTGCCAGGGTTCGTGATGTCTCGGATCGTGTTTTTGGGATCCTTAAGGGGGAGGGGGAGCAGTCCCAAGTCGTGGTCCACATAGGCACCAATGACATAGGTAGGAAGAGAGATGGGGATTTAAGGCAGAAATTCAGGGAGCTGGGGTGGAAGCTTAGAGCGAGAACAAACAGAGTTGTTATCTCCAAGTTGTTGCCCGTGCCACGTGCTAGCGAAGCGAGGAATAGGGAGAGAGAGGAGTTGAACACGTGGCTGCAGGGATGGTGTAGAAGGGAGGGTTTTGGTTTCCTGGATAATTGGGGTTCTTTCTGGGGTAGGTGGGACCTCTACAAACAGGATGGTCTTCACCTGAACCAGAGGGGTACCAATATCCTGGGGGGGAAGATTTGCTAGTGCTCTTCGGGGGGGTTTAAACTAATTCAGCAGGGGGATGGGAACCTAAATTGTAGTTCCAGTGTACAGGATGTTGAGAGTAGTGAGGTCAGGGATAAGGTTACAAGGACGCAAGAGGGCACTGGCAAGCAAGAACTTGGTTTAAAGTGTGTCTACTTCAACGCCAGGAGCATCCGGAATAAGGTGGGTGAGCTTGCAGCATGGGTTGGTACCTGGGATCTCGATGTTGTGGCTATTTCGGAGACATGGGTAGAGCAGGGACAGGAATGGATGTTGCAGGTTCCGGGATTTAGATGTTTCAGTAAGAACAGAGAAGATGGTAAAAGAGGGGGGGGTGTGGCATTGTTAATCAAGGAGAGTATTACGGCAGCAGAAAGGACGTTTGAGGACTCGTCTACTGAGGTATTATGGGCCGAGGTTAGAAACAGGAGAGGAGAGATCACCCTGTTGGGAGTTTTCTATAGACCTCCGAATAGTTCCAGAGATGTAGAGGAAAGGATAGCGAAGATGATTCTCGACAGGGGCGAGAGAAACAGGGTAGTTGTTATGGGGGACTTTAACTTTCCAAATATTGACTGGAAATACTATAGTTCGAGTACTTTAGATGGGTCAGTTTTTGTCCAGTGTGTGCAGGAGGGTTTTCTGACACAGTATGTAGACAGGCCAACCAGGGGCGATGCCACACTGGATTTGGTACTGGGTAATGAACCAGGCCAGGTGTTAGATTGAGATGTAGGTGAGCACTTTGGTGATAGTGATCACAATTCGGTTAGGTTTACCTTAGCGATGGGCAGGGACAGGTATATACCGCAGGGCAAGAATTATAGCTGGGGGAAAGGAAATTATGATGCGATTAGGCAAGATTTAGGATGCGTCGGATGGGGAAGGAAACTGCAGGGCATGGGCACAATCGAAATGTTAAAGATAATAAACTTTCATCTTTCTTGTTTAAACTCAAGAAAACCTGTCTGAATGGTTCTTTGTTAATTCTATTAGAGGAACAGAAGCAAGTGCTCACTGAGGTGGTAAGTTCAATCATTGTGTTAAAAAAGGATAAACCCTGTTGTAGTCAAACCAAAGAAGGGGCGAAAGGGGTGCCTGAGACAGG
Source organism: Heterodontus francisci (assembly GCF_036365525.1). Classification (NCBI taxonomy): domain Eukaryota; kingdom Metazoa; phylum Chordata; class Chondrichthyes; order Heterodontiformes; family Heterodontidae; genus Heterodontus; species Heterodontus francisci. The sequence continues at coordinate 56,221,907 of NC_090399.1, forward strand.
TTCAGACAGCAGAGAAGGTGAGCAGGCAATGTTTCAAAGGTGATGGACAGCAGGCTGGGAATCGATTGGGTGTGGGTGGAGGAAACTGAACTAAGGGTCAAACAGGACACCAGAGTTCTCACCTCTGGGTGTAGCCTGAGGCGACAGTGGAGAGACTGATAAATCCAAAACCGGGACTGTGATGGTGAATCTCGGAGTGAAAGAGGACAGTGTCAGTTTGGCGACAGTTAACCAGAAAGCGACTTAGCACTGAGTGCGACTTGAACATTGTGCTGGGAGTTTGGTGAATTGAGGGAGTTGGGGAAGGAGGTGCTCCTTTGCTTTTTTCTAACTTTTTCACCCTGTAGCATTTCATTCTTACTCGACCAGAGGGGAAGAACTAGCTATTTGACGAGTATCTGGAAACAGTTAAAGTCAAGTCTATTCCTAAGATTTAAAATAGTACAGGAACTGGTGGTAAGGTTAATAAAATATATAAAAAGGAAAATAAATAATTGAATAAAATAATTAAGTTAATTAAAACACATTAAGGATGGCATTTTGCATTTGCATCAGTATTCACCAAAGAGAACGACTTGGTGGATGATGAGTCTAGGGAAGGGTGTGTAGATAGTCTGGGTCATGTCGTTATCAAAAAGGAGGAGGTGTTGGGCGTTTTGCAAAGCATTAAGGTAGATAAGTCCCCCGGGCCTGATGGGATCTACCCCAGAATACTGAGGGAGGCAAGGGAAGAAATTCCTGTGGCCTTGACAGAAATCTTTGCATCCTCATTGGCTACAGGTGAGGTCCCAGAGGAATGGAGAATAGTCAATGTTGTTCCTTTGTTTAAGAAGGGTAGCAAGGATAATCCAGGAAACTATAGACCGGTGAGCCTTACGTCAGTGGTAGGGAAATTATTAGAGAGGATTCTTCGGGACAGGATTTACTCCCATTTGGAAACAAATGATCTTATTAGTGAGAGGCAGCATGGTTTTGTGAAGGGGAGGTCATGTCTCACTAACTTGATTGAGTTTTTTGAGGAAGTGACGAAGATGATTGATGAAGGAAGGGCAGTGGATGTTGTCTATATGGATTTCAGTAAAGCCTTTAACAAGGTCCCTCATGGCAGACTGGCAAAAAAGGTGAAGTCACACGGGATCAGAGATGAGCTGGCAAGATGGATACAGAACTGGCTCGGTCACAGAAGACATAGGGTGGGTAGCAGTGGAAGGGTGCTTTTCTGAATGGACAGCTGTGACCAGTGGTGTTCCGCAGGGATCAGCGCTGGGACCTTTGCTGTTTGTAGTATATATAAATGATTTGGAGGAAAATGTAGCTGGTATGATCAGTAAGTTTGCGCACGACACAAAGATTGGTGCAGTTGCGGTAGTGATGAGGATTGTCAGAGGATACAGCAGGATATAGATCGGTTGCAGACTTGGGCGGAGAAATGGCAGGTGAAGTTTAATCCGGACAAATGTGAGGTAATGCATTTTGGAAGATCTAATACATGTGGGAAGTATACAGTAAATGGCAGAACCCTGAGGAGTATTGACAGGCAGAGAGAGTTGGGCGTACAGGTCCACAGGTCACTGAAAGTGGCAATGCAGGTGGATAATGTAGTCAAGAAGGCATACGGCATGCTTGTCTTCATCAGTCAGGGCACAGAGTATAAAAATTGGCAAGTCACGCTGCAGCTGTACAGAACTTTAGTTAGGCCACACTTAGAATATTGCATGCAATTCTGGTCGCCACACTACCAGAAGGACGTGGAGGCTTTGGAGAGGGTACAGAAGAGGTTTACCAGGATGTTGCCTGGTCGGGAGGGTATTAGCTATGAGGAGAGGTTGGATAAACTGGGATTGTTTTCACTGGAACGACGGAGGTGAAGGGGTGACATGATGGAGGTTTACAAAGTTATGAGTGGCATGGACAGAGTGGATAAGTCAGAAGCTTTTTCCCAGGGTGAACGAGTCAGTTACTCGGGGACATAGGTTTAAGGTGCGAGGGGCAAAGTTTAGAGGGGATGTATGAGGCAAGTTCTTTACACAGAGGGTGGTGAGTGCTTGGAACTTGCTGCCAGGGGAGGTGGTGGAAGCAGGTACGATAGCGATGTTTAAGAGGCATCTTGACAAATACATGAATAGGATGGGAATAGAGGGATACGGTCCCCGAAAGTGCAGAAGGTTTTAGTTTAGACAGACATCAAGATCGGCGCAGGCTTGGAGGGCCGAATGGCCTGTTCCGTGCTGTCCTGTTCTTTGTTCGTTGATGGCAGGATGTGTCAGGGCTGCAGCATGTGGGAGCTCCTGGATGTCAGTGAGATCCAGGGCAAACACATCTGCAGTAAGTGTTTGCTGCTCGAAGAGCTTCGGCTCAGAGTCATTGAGCTGGAGGCCGAGCTGCAGACACTGTGACACATCTGGGAAGGGGAAAGTTACCCGGACACTCTGTACCAGAAGGCGGTCAAACCCCTTAGGATCGTATCTTCTGATTTGGTCAGCGGTCAAGGCCAGGAGAGTGTGGCTGCAGCTGAGGCAGGGAAGGGGACCCAGAGGGCAGGAGTGCAGGAACCTCAACATTTGTGACTGCCCAACAGGTTTGAGGTTCTTTCAGCTTGTTTGGATGAGAGTGGGGCTGCAGGGTGGATGAGCAGACTGACCATGGCACTGTGGTACAGGAAGCCATTCAAGTGGGGGGAGAAAAAAGGAATGTAATGATAGGAGGGGACAGTACAGTGAGGGGGATTGACACTGTTCTCTGCAACAAAGAGCGAGAGTCCAGAAGGCTGTGTTGCCTGCCCAATGACAGGGTTCGGGACATCTGCTCAGGGCTGGAGAGGAATTTACAGTGGAAGAGGTAGGATCCAGTCATCGTGATCCATGTAGGTACCAACGACATAGACAGGTCAAGGAAGGAGCTTCTGCATAGTCAGTATGAGGAGCTAGGCACCAAATTAAGAAGCAGAACATCAAAGGTAATAACTCTGGGTTATTACCTGAGCCACGTGCAAATTGGTATAGGGCAATAAGTATGATCAGATATCCATTACAAATACATGGCTGCAGGATGACAGATTGGGACCTGAATATTAAAGGGTGCATGACATTTAGGAAGGACAAGAAGCCAGGAAAAGGTGGAAGGGTGGATCTATTAATTAATGATGGTTTTAGCACATTGGAGAGGGATGCCCTAAGTTCAGGAAACCAGGATGTAGAAGCTGTTTGGGTAAATAGAAATGATAAAGGCAAGAAGTCACTCGTGGGAGTGGTGTCCAGGCCCCCTAACAGTAACCACATGGTTGAACGGAGTAGAAAGGAAGAAATAATGGGAGCTTGTCAGAAAGAAACAGCGATAATCATGGGGGATTTTAATCTACATATAGACTGGAAAAATCAGATGGGCAAAGTTAGCCTAGATGAGGAGTTCATAGAATGTTTCGGGATAGTTTCTTAGAACAGCAAGTTCTGAAGCCAACTAGAGAGCAGACTATACTCGACCTGGAATTGTGCAACAAGACTGGATTAAAAGTCAAGAGTTGGAATAACTTACAACATCGAAGGAGGCCATTCGGCCCATCAAGACCATGCCGGCTCTCCAATGAGCTATTCAATCCCACACCCCCGCATGATCCCAAAGCTCTGCAAGTCTATTTCCTTCAAGTGGCCATCCAATTTCCTTTTGAAGTAACTGATTGAGTGCATTCACCCATGAATTTCACATCATGAAACTATTCAGCTTTAAGAGTAATTCTTTTGAAAATTAACTTCTTCTGAAGTGTGAAAATGACACATTATCTGGTCAAAAAAGTTCAAAATTCATTCCTTTGCACCTTAATGTTGGGTAATTAAATGGCATTTCAAGGCCAGAATTAAATTGGCATCCCTTGTTTTATCTCGCACACTACCATTCTAACAGCTGGAAGAAAAGTTTACTGCGAGACAGTGATAATTGCATGATAAACATTCATTGCTTTTGCAAGTTTTTAGGTATGCTCACAGAGAAAGATTACACAAGTAACTTCACTCAGTCTGACAAAACAGTCTGATTTAAGAACACATCTGTTTCCATAATCATTCCAATATAAAAGCTTATGTTAACATGTAAGGTGTTGAAGCAAGGTTAATTAAATTACCTTCAAAACACTGGATAAATTGTTTTGTTGGTCGTTTTTAAATTAATAATGTGAATGCTTAGAGCGCCACTCTCTGGACAAAGATTGCTGTCGCAAAACGCCAGCACAGGCACAACTGATGACGTCATAGTGAAGGTGCCCCCAGGCAGCAGCGATCATAATATGCATGAATTTTACATTCATTTTGAGGCAGAATGGGTCTAAGACTAATATTTTAAACTTAAATAATGGCAAATTATGAGGGCATGAAAGCAGAGCTGAAGTGAACTGACAAATCAGGTTCAAGGATCGGTCAATAGAAACCTAGAAAATAGGAGCAGAAGTAGGCCATTCGGCCCTTCGAGCCTGCTCCGCCATTCATTATGATCATGGCTGATTATCCAACTCAGTCACCTGTTCCCACTTTCTCCCCATACCCTTTGACCCAAGAGCAAAATCTAACTCCTTCTTGAAAACATACAATGTTTTGGCCTCAACTGCTTTCTGTGGTCGCGAATTCCACAGGCTTACCACTCAATGGGAGAAGAAATTTCTCCTCATCTCAGTCCTGTAAGGTTTACCCCCTATCTTTAGAGGATAACCCCTGGTTCTGGACTCCCCCACCATCGGGAACATCCTTCCTGCATCTACCCTGTCAAGTCCTGTTTGAATTTTCTCGGTAATAGAGATGCAGTGGCAGACATTTAAGGGGATATTTCAGAATACACAGAATAGATACATTCCAACGAGAAAAATTCCAAGGGGAGGACTCACCATCCGTGGTTAAGCAAAAAGTTAAAGATAGAATCAAACTTAAAGAAAAAGCATATAATTGCTCAAAGATGGGTGGCAGGTCAGAAGATTGGAAAAAATATTTAAAAAAGCAAAGAATGACTTAAAAGATTGATAAGAAGGGAAAAGTTAGAGCACGAGAGAAAGTTAGCTAGAAATATAAAAGCAGAAAGTAAGAGTTTCCACAGATATTTAAAAAAGAAAAGGATTAACAAAGTGAGCGTTGGTCTTATAGAAAGTGGGTCTGGGGAATTACTAAGAGAAAATAAGGAGATGACAGATGAACTGAACAGGTATTTTGCATCGGTCTTCACCATAGAGGATACTAGCAACATCCCAGAAAAAGCTGTAAATCAAGAAATAGAAGGGAGGGAGGAACTCAAGAAAATTACAATCGCCAGGGAAGTGGCACTGAACAAATTGTTGGGGCTGCAGGCTGACAAATTCCCGGGTCCTGAAGGACGTCATCCTAGGCTCCGAAAACAAGTGACCAGTGAGATATTTGATGCGTTGGTTTTAATTTTCCAAAATTCCCTAGATTCGGGGAAGGTTCCATTAGATTGGAAAATAGCGAATTTAAAAAGGGAGGGAGACAGAAAGCATGAAAATAGAGGCCAGTTAGCTGAACAACTGTCTTGGGGAAAATGTTAGAAGTTATTATTAAAGACATTATAGCAGGACACAGAAAAATTCAAGATAATCAGGCAGAGTCAGCATGGTTTTGTGAAAGGGAAAACACATTTAACCAATGTATTGGAGTTCTTTGAAGAAGTAACGTGCTGGAATAAAGGGGAACCTGCGGATGTACTGTACTTAGATTTCCAGAAGGCATTTTGATAAGGGGCCACATCAAAGGTTATTGCAGAAAATAAAAGTTTGTGGGATGGGGGCGGGGTGGGTAACATATTGGCATGTATAGAAGATTGGCTAGCTAACAGGAAATAAAACAGCATAAAATGGTAATTTTCTGATTGGCAAGATGTAATGAGTGATGTGCCGCAGGGATCAGTGCTGGGGCTTCAACTTTTTACAACTGTTAAAAATGACTTGGATGAAAAGATTGAAGGTATGTTGTTAGATTTTCTGATGACACAAAGATAGATTGGAAAGTAAGTTGTGAAGAGGGCATAAGTAGGCTACAAAGGGATATATACAGGTTAAGGGAGTGGGCAAAGATCTGGCAAATGGAGTATAATGCGAGAAAATGTGAAATTGTCCATTTTGTCGAAAGAATAAAAAAGAAGCATATTATCTAAATGGTGAGAGATTGCAGAGCTCTGAGATGCAGAGGGATCTGGGTGTCCCACTGCATGAATCACAAAAGGTCAGTATGTAGGTTCAGCAAGTAATGAGGAAAGCTCATAGAATTTAATCATTTATTGCAAGGGGAATTGAATACAAAAGTAGGGAAGTTATGCTTCAGCTGAACAGGGCATTGCTGAGACCACATCTGGAGTACTGTGAACAGTAGTGGTCTCCTTATTTAAGGAAGGATGTAAATGTGTTGGAAGCAGTTCAGAGAAGGTTTACTAGACTAGTACCTGGAATGGGCAGGTTGTCTTATGAGGAAAAGTTGGGCAGCCTAGGCGTGTATCCCCTGGAATTTAGAAGAGCAAGAGGCAACTTGATTGAAACATATAAGATCCTGAGGGGTCTCGACAGGGTGGATGTGAAAAGGATGTTTCCCCTTGTGGGAAAATCTAGAACTAAGGGTCACTGTTTAAAAATAAGGGGTCGCCCATTTAAGACAGAGATGAGGAGAAATTTTTTCTCTCAGAGGGTCGTGAGTCTCTCTTCCTCAAAAGGTGGTGGAAGCACAGTCTTTGAATATTTTTAAGGCAGAAGTAGATAGATTCTTGATAAGCAATAGATTGAAAGGTTATCGGGCTTAGGCGGGAATGTGGAGTTGAGATCAGCCATGAACTGATTGAATGACGGAGCAGGCTCTATGACCGAAGTGACCTACTCCTGCTCCTAATTCGTATGTTCGCATTGTCAGGCAAACCCCCCACCTGCCAAGACTGAGGCACACGTTATTTTGCCACATGAACATTAAAACTTAAAAATCACAAGCCCCTGACTGGAAAGACATTTTTGCCAAGTACCAGACGGTGTTGAAACAATGGGGATCCAGTAGTTGCTTCCCCAATACAAAGAAGTGGTCAGAGCAGTTTTAGTTACATGACTAACTGGCGGCTGCAGAGGTTTGAACTGAGAGTTCTAAATTGGAGAAAACAGGATTTCAACTGAGAAAAAGTTGTGGGCAGGAACCCTCACAACATTTAAGAAGTATTTAGATGAGCACTTGAAACGCCATAGCATATAAGGCTACGGGACAAGTGCTGGAAAATGGGATTAGAATAGTTAGGTGCTTGATGCCCGGCACAGATACGATGGGCCGAAGGGCCTGTTTCTGTGCTGTATAACTCTGTGACTCATGGAGTGAAGATCTTTCCTGGAACTGAAGCAAGAATTACCTCCTCTCCTGTCTGCCTGCCTCCATCTCTTCCCCACAGAACTGAATCTTGTGAAGACACGTAAACTCAGACAGAGAAAAATCTCCTACGTGAACTAGGTTTACGAAGGATACTGGGCCCCAATGAAACGCAAGACCATATCTTCAATCAAGCACTACGGCGAGCTCGAGAAACAGTAACAAGATATTGCCTCAAACTGTTCTACTTATCTGTTCCTCTGCTCTTTTCTGTCCCAATTTGTATGTGTGTATTGCATGTGCATGCAAGCATAGGCATGTCGTATATCTGTAGGTGTTAACTGTATTAGAGTTTAAGTTAGGTAGGTTTAATAAATTTCATCTTTCTTCTTTAATCCACAGAAAGCCTTATAATTGGAAAGTTGTGAACAAGGATTCACAAAGGGGCATCTCAAAATAAAGTGTGTTTAAAAATAAAACCCTGTTACAATAAGACCAGATGAAGATAGTAACAGACCCCGAGACACCTTTTGCACCTTGTCATAACAGGATGTAACATTCACTCCCTCCACCACTGGCGCACAGTGGCAGCAGTGTGTACCATCGACAAGATGCACTGCAGAAACTCATCAAGTCTCCTTCGACAACACCTTCCAAACCTGCGACCTCTACGACCTAGAAGGACAAGAGCAGCAGATGTATGGGAACACCACCACCTGCAAGTTCCCTCCAAGCCACACACAATCCTGACAAGGAACTATATCACTGTTCATTCACTGTTGCTGGGTCAAAATCCTGGAACTCCCTTTTTACCAACACTGTGGGCGTACCTACACCATATGGACTTCAGCGATTCAAGAAAGCAGCTCATCTCCACCTTCTCAAATGCAATTAGGGATGTGCAATAAATGCTGGCCCAGCCAGCGATGTCCACATCCCATGAATGAATAATTTTTAAAAATCAGTCCTCAATTTAACCCTTTTAGCTTCAGTATTATTCTGGTGAATAGGTGCTGCACCCCATCCTAAACTAATACATCATTCTTGAGGTGTAGGGTCCAGAACTGAATACATCACTCTCAATGGGGTCTTCCCTTGCCTGTTTTAGTATACACGGATGCAATTCATCCAGTTTCCAGAATTTATCATCTCTAGGTTTTACTGCTATCCCCTCCTTTCTGTTTTAAATGTTTTGATATCTACCTGTAATGATGTCAAATCCACCTTGTTAGTCCAGCTGGTAAAACTGAAGCAAAGTAATTCTCCAATCTTTCTGCCATCTCTCCCCATTACCTGTGAGTTTTTACTGTGCAGCCGACATTGGCTTTATCCCTATTCGGATTTACCTTTCTGTTATTTATGTGTCTGTAGGATATTTTAATATTTCTTTTTATATTTCTTCAAAATTTAATTTCACAGTTTCTCTTTGTTTTACTTTTTGAAGATGTTCCCTAACCTCCTGATTTTTGGTTTTTGTCATCCTCTCCCTTATTCTCAATATACTTATTACCTGCCTTTGACTTTCATTTCAGTTTCACACTTATCCCTTTTTTCATTTATGGTGTTTCATAATTGGTTAATTGATTCTTGTTTTGTGGAATTTATTTCTCCTGAAGTCTAGTGATCACCTTTTTACATATTTTCCACTGCTGATCTATCTTTGTTCATCAATATTTTGTTCCAGTTTTCTTCACAACTTCCATTTTCATCCCCCAAAAGTCAGCTTTTTACAATCAATTTTTTTTTTGCCTTTTCTTAGTTACATCTTTCTCAAACATTCCCTTAAACTATATTCTGTTCTGACTGATATTCCAACGAATTTCTCCGAAATCTCCAACTTTTATCTGCTCTGGTGCATTCTATATTGCTTGATCCATCAGTGATTCCTCTCTTGTTTGGGCTTCTTATGTACTGGGGTGGAAAGATGTCTGGAACACAGGGTAACTGCTCCATTCCCTTTTATCCCCTTTTCCTTCCTCTTCCTGACAGATTATTTGCTATGAAATTTTCCATGATTATGATGCTATGAATTTTACTTGTTTCATAGCTTTGTATATTTTCCTTTCGATCTCTTCCACTATTAGGTGGTCTGTAGAATAACCTTTGTTACATTATTTAACCTGACTGGATCCACATTCCTCTGAGGTATCGATGTCCTATATGGAAATGTCTTTATAAGATCAGCAGCAATTGCTTGCCAATTGCTCAAATGTTTAAGATAAATTTGGAAACTGACCAAATAGCTTCAGTTACAAAGACAGGTTGTCAGAAATAAGGAAAAACAAGGTCCAGAAGATTTACAGAGTGGAGCACATTGCAGGTATATGAACATTAGATATAGGAGCAGGAGTAGGCCACTCGGCCATTGGAACTTGCTCCACCCGTTCATATGTTTTTGGCTGATCTGTTACCTTCATTCCACCTTCACACACCATCTCCATATCCCTTAATCCCTCATTGTCTAAAAATCAATCAATCTCTGCTTTCAATATACTCAGTGTCTGAGCATCCGCAGCCCTCTGGGGTAGAGAATTCCAGATGCAAAACCCTTTGGGGGAAGAAATTCCTCCTCATCTTAGTCTTAAGTGGCTGACCCTTATTCAGAGACTGTGTCTCCTAGTTCTAGACTCTACAGCTAGTGTATATACATCAGCAGGTGGATATGTCACTGCAAGATGAAACGTGATAAAATGAGTTTATGAAGAGGACTGGGTGAGATGGGAGGCAGAGCTGCTTCCGAGTACAGAAGGAAAGGCAATTTCCCCTCCAGATTAACAGCAAAATGGTGCTGGAGTCGAAACCACTGATGGGGCCTGGCACATTCACAGATCATTTAAAAAACTGGGAGTGTAGATGCTGCATCAGCTGATACAGTATATTCAGTATGGAATAATATATCTTCGAATGTATTCAGAATACAGGCTGGGATTGTGTGTATATTGTGTTGGGACAGTTGGGAGATGGTGGTGTGGTGGTATTGTCATTGGATTAGTAACCCAGAGACCCGGGGTATTGCTCTGGGGACATGGTTTCGAATCCCACCACGACAGATCGTGGAATTTGAATTTAATTAATAAAAAAATCTGGAATGAAAAGCTAGTCTAATGATGACCACCATTGTCGATTGTTGTTGAGAGAGACTAAGAGACAGAGGCAGAAATAGTGAGAGGAAATGAGGTGAGAAAGACAAAGTGAAAGAGAGAGAAGTAATAGAGGCAGAGAGATGAGAGGCCTTTCTCTATTATTAGGGATAAGCCTCTTCTGAAGCCGCCAGAGGAATTAGTTTCCCGCTAGCTATCCGAACTAAGCCTTTAATCATCAAGAACACTTCAAAATATCACCCATTAATCTTCTAATCAATGCTAGTCTGTAAAACCTATCCTTATTATTTAAACCTTTCAACCCGATCTCCATTCTGGTGAATTTGTATTTCACCCCCTCCAAAACTAAAACATCATTCTTCAGGTGTGGGGTCTCGAACTGTATGTACTGCTCTCAATGGAGTATTCCACTGACCCATGTGGATGTAATTCATCCAGTTCCAAGAGTTTATTTTCTCTAATATTTACTGGTATCCCATCCTTTCTATTCTATATATTTTAATATCTACTTGGAATGCTGTCTAGTCCACATTGTTAGTCCAGCTGGTAAAAATTGAGATAAACTAATTCTCCAATATTTCTGCCATACCTCTGTCATTATCTGTGAATTGTTCTTGTACATCCTTCAGTGACTCTGTCCCTATTCTGAATGACCTTTTGTTATCTATATGTGTCTGTATGATACTTTACTTCTGCTTTTCATATTCCTTGACTATTTATATTTGCTGCTCTTCTTTGCCTTCATAATTTTTTGACTTCATTCCTAATCTCTTTGATTTCGTTTTTCATTGTTTGCTCATTTTTGCCAATGTATTTAGTACATGATTTTTACTTTAGTTTCAATTTTGTCCTTATCCCTTTATTCGTCCATAATGATTCATAAAAGGCCAGTCTGTTCTTTTATCATGGAATATATTTCTCCTGAAGTCTATGATTCCCCTGCACTGTTCTCTCTGTTTGTTAATATTCTGTTCCAGTTAAATCTTCACTAGTTGCATTCTCAATCCCCAATAATCAGCTTTTTCTAATCTATTTTTGGCTTTTCTTACTTGTATTGATCTGAATCATTGCCTTAAACCTTATTATGTTGTGATTGATATTGGCTCAATTTTCACTTAAGTTTGCTTTTCATATTTGCTCTGATTTATTTTCAACGACTAGATCCATCACCACTGCCTTGGTGGATTTCCGATCTGCTGGGTAGGAATTGCTGAGAAGTTGTGGTACACGTTGGCACCAACAACATAGCAAGGACAGGGAGGTCCTACGTCAGATTTTCAGGAGCTAGGGAGGAAGTTGAAGAGTAGAACCTTGAGCTTAGTAATCTCTGGATTACTCCCAGTGCCACGTGTTAGTGAGAGTAGAAATAAGAAGATTCGGAGGATCAATGCGTGGTTTACACACAAACACACAAATTAGGAGCAGGAGTAGGCCGCTCGGCCCCTCGAGCCTGCTCCTCTGATTGTAACCTCAACCCCACATTCCTGCCTACCCCCGATAACCTTTCACCCCTTGCTTATCAATAATCTATCTGCCTCGGCCTTAACATTATTCAAAGACTCAGCTTTCACCGTCTTTTGAAGAAGAGAGTTCCAAAGACTCACAACCCTCTGATTTCTGTCTTAAATGGGCAACTCCTTATTTTTAAATAGTGACCCCAAGTTATAAATTATCCCACAAGAGGAAACATCATGGCTTGAGATATAGTATAGGAAGCAGGGCTTCAGATCCTTGGGGCATTGGGACCAGTTCCGGGGCAGAAGGCACCTGGACAAAAGAGACAGGTTGCACCTGAACAGTAATGGGATCACAATCGTTGCAGGGAGATTCAGTAGTGTGGTTGGGAGAGTTTAAACTAAATTGACGGGGTGGGCACCAGTACATGGAAGTAGAAAAAGGAATAAGGTGCACAATGTGAGAGAGCGTTAGACTGGACTAGAGAAGTTCTGTATTAGATTGCAGCGGACTGAGAGGAATGCAAAGGATCATAGGATCAGAGAAGTAGGAGTAGGTCATTTGGCCTGTTGAGCCTGCTCTGTCATTCAAACTGATCATGGCTAATCATCTACCTCTACACCATTTTCCCCCAATATTCCCATATCCCTTGATATCATTAGTATTCAGAAATCTGTTTTGAACATGCTGAACGACTGAGTTTCCACAGCCCTCTGGGGGAGAGAATTCCAGATTCACCACCCTCTGAGTAAAGAAATTCCTCCTCATCTCAGTCTGAAATGACCTACCCCTTATTCTGAGACTGTGTCCCCTTCTTCTCGACACACCAGCCAGAGGAAACATCCGATCCACATCTACCCTGTCACAACCTGTTAGAATTTTCTAAGTTTCAATGAGATCACCTCTCATTCTCCGAAATTCCGGAGAACACAGACCCAGTTTCTGCAATCTCTCTTCATAAAACAATCCCACCATCCCAGGGATTAGTCTGGTGAACCTCCGTTGCACACCCTCTATGGCTAGTATATCCTTCCTTAGATAAGGAAACCAAAACTGTACACAATACTCCAGACAGGATTACAATGCATGTGTGCAAATGCAAAACGTGTGGTGAAAAGTTTTGGTAAACTCCAAGCACAAATAGCAGTATGGGAATATGATGTAGTGGCAATGGCAGAAATGTGGCTTAAAAATGGTGAGGACTGGGCACTGAATATACAAGGACATAAAGTGTTCAGAAAAGATAGAAAAAGAACAAAAAGGAGGTGGGGTGACAGTCCTGATTAGGGAAGGCATTGTACTGTTGAAAAGAGAGGAAATCCTTGAAGGGGCAAGGACTAAATCCATTTGCTTCGAGCTGAGAAGCAAAATGTGTAAGATCACAGTATTGGGGGTATTCTATAGGCCTCTATATTGATAGAGAGAAATAGAGGAACAAATCTGCAGGGAATTCACAGAGATGTGCAAGAACTATAGAGTGGTGATATTGGGGGACTTTAATTATCCAAATATCGATTGGAATAATTCTAGAGTCAAAGTTAAGAAGGGGGAGGAATTTCTGAAATGTGTTCAGGAGAATTTCCTTGACCAGTCTGTTCTCAGCCCAACTAGAAAGGAGGTATTGCTGGATCTGGTGCTGGGAAATGAGGTGGACCAAGTGGACCAAGTATCAGTGGGGGAACACTTGGGTAGAGTGATCATCACATCATAAGGTTTAGACTAGTAACGTGGAAAAACAAGGAACTAAATAAGCTAGAACGTCTAGATTGGAAGAGAATTAATTTTAATGTGATGAGAAGGGATCGAACCTAAGGAACCAAAACCTGACAGGAAGCACTGTATCGGAACAATGGGATATCTTTAAGGAAGAGATGCTTCAGGTCCAGGCTAGATACATTCCAACAAGGGCGATAGGTAGGGGAACCAAAAAAAGGCTCCCTGGATGACCAGGGAGATAGAGATTATGATGAAACAAAAAAAGAGGATGTGTGGTGCATGTCAGGTGAATTCTTCAAGTGAGAATCAGGCCATTTACAATGGGTTGAGAGGAGAGGTGCAGTAGAAAATAAGACTGGCAAAGAGAGAATGTGAGAATAGGATGGCAGTCAACATAAAAGGGAACCCAAAATCTTTTACTGGCATGTAAACAGTAAGCGAGTAGTAAGATGTGAAGTGGGGCCTATTAGGGACAAAGTGGGTAATATATGCTGAGAGGAGCTGGGCAATATTTATATACTTAATGAGTACTTTGTAACTCTGTTCACTAATGCAGTGCAATCTGACAAAATATCAGTGGAAGCAGAGAAGGTAGAGGCAATGGATAGGGTAAATATTGAGGAGGGTGGGGGGGGTGGGGAAATACTAAAAAGGCTGGCTATGCTTCAGGTAAATAAGTCCCCTGATCCGGATGGCTTGCATCCCAGGTTACTAAAGGAAGTGGGGATGGAGATAGCAGAAGGGTTTGCCATAATCTTCCAATCTTCACTGGATATGGGGGAGGTGCTAGAGGACTGGAGAGTGACATCCTTATTCAAGAAGGTCAGTGCTAGCAACTACAGGCCAGTTAGTTTAACATCAGTGGTGGGTAAGGTTTTCGAAACAATAATTAGGGAGGAAATCAACTGAAACTTGTAGAGGTTTGAGTTAATTAAGGATAATCAGCACGGATTTGTAAAAGGCAGATCAGATTCAATCTCATTGATTTTTTTGATGAAGTAACAGAGAAGGTTGATGAGGGAATGTGGTTGATGCTGTTTTTATGGATTTTAATAAAGTGTTTGATAATGTACACATAAAAGGCTGGTTAAAAACATTGAAGCTCAGGGAATAGGAGGGTCAGTGTCAAATTGGATAAAAATATTGGCTTAAGGACAGAAAACAGCGACTTACAGTAAATGGTTGTTTTTCAGACTGGAGAATGGTAGACAGTGGTGTTTCCCAGGAGTCAGTTCTGGAACGACTGCTTTTTTTTTGCTAAATAGAAATGATTTACATCTTTTAATGCAGAGTAGAATTTTGAAATTTGCTGATGACACCAAATTTGGAGATGTGGCAATCTTTAAGGATGACATGAACCACCTGCAACAGGACATAGACAGGCCAGCAGAATGGGCTGACAGGTGGCAGATGGAATTTAATACTAACAAGTGTGAAGTGATGCATCTTGGCAGAAGGAATAAGGAGAGACAATATAGACTTAATAGCACAGTTTTAAAGAGCGCAGGAAGAGGGACCAGGGAGTGGACATATTGAGAGATTGGTTAGCAAAGCATATGGGATCTTGAGCTTCATAAATAGAGGCATTGAGTACAAAAGCAGGGAAGTTATGCTGAACCTTTATAAAGCACTGGTTAGTTTAGTTTAGTTTAGAGATACAGCACTGAAACAGGCCCTTCGGCCCACCGAGTCTGTGCCGACCATCAACCACCCATTTCTACTAATCCTACATTAATCCCATATTCCTACCGTATCCCCACCTGTCCCTATATTTCCCTACCACCTACCTATACCAGAGGCAATTGCTAATGGCCAATTTACCTATCAACCTGCAAGTCTTTTGGCTTGTGGGAGGAAACCGGAGCACCCGGAGAAAACCCACGCAGACACAGGGAGAACTTGCAAACTCCACACAGGCAGTACCCAGAATTGAACCCGGGTCGCTGGAGCTGTGAGGCTGCGGTGCTAACCACTGCGCCACCCCAACTGGAGAATTGTGTCCATTTCTGGTCACCACACTTTAAGAAGGATGTGAAAGTCCTGGAGAGGATGCAGAGGAGATTTACCAGAATGGTCCCAGGGATGGAGGATTTTAGTTACAGGTTAGGTCGGAAAAGCTGGGGTTGTTCTGCTTAGAGGAAAGGAGTTTGAGGAGAGATTTAATAGAGGTGAACAAGATTATGACAAGCATAGATAAGTTAGACAAGGAAAAAACTGTTTCCATTAACTAATGGTACAAGGTCTAAGGGACACAGATTGAAGGTTTTGGGAAAGAGATACAGGGTGAATATGAGTAAGAATATTTTTTACACAGTGGGTGTTAATGACGTGGACCTCGCTGCCCACAAGGGTGGTGGAAGTGGAGACAATCATTGATTTCAAAAGGAAATTGAAGGAAATAAACTTGCAGGGCTATGGGGGAGTGGGACTGACTGGTTTGCTCCATGGAGAGCTGGCATGGATTCGATGGGCCAAATGGCCTCCTGTGCATCACTCTCTAACTAACAGGAGCAGAGGTAGGCCATTCGGCCCCTCAAGCCTGCTCCGTCATTCAATAAGTTCACGGCTGATCGAATTGTGGCCTGAACTTCACTTTCCTGCTGCAAACTCCACACCCCCCACCACCCATAACCCTTCACTCCCTCGTAGATCAAAAATCTGTCTAATTCAGCCTTGAATATATTCAGTGACTCAGCTTCCACTGCTCTTTGGGGAAGAGAATTCCAAAGATTAACAACCCTCTGACAGAAGAAATTCCTCCTCACATTACATTCCTACATGAAAACAGTGTCTCCATTTCAAAACTACTTCATTGGCTATAAAGTGCTTTGAGATGTTCTATTGTTGTGAATGGAGACATGAAAGTCTTTCTTTTTCTTTACATGTAAATGTCAAACACTCCCAGGTGAGGTCTGGGCAATGTTTATACGAGTTAAACTCGGCTCAAATCAAAGGCCAAGCCTGATGGCAGATGGTGAAATGCTCCCAGTATCTGGTTACACTCTCACCTCAGCAAAATCCTGGACTAATGGGATTTTCAGTAAAGATCCTCACCTTTCCAGTTATTGTTGATGATTCCTGTTTTCTCCCGTCTCCAACACCGAGGCTCTTGGTTCCAGCAGAACTGCTCTGGGGATCCAGTGACATTTCTCCAATCCCAGTTAGTGTGGCAATGATTCAACTTCTCTCTCTCTCTCCACCTTCCTGAGATATTCCACACGCCAAGAAACTATCAATAGAAAAATGATTCATATTAATCCCAGAACCTGTAACTGGAATACAATGGGACTGTTTTTATAATTATGACTGTATTTAATGGCAATTTATTTGTAATTAATGAATTGGCTTGAATTTATAACTTTTGTTATGAAGTTGGTCTTTTCTGTCCTTTGTCCTGTTTATCAGGACTGAACTCACTCCAGTGTCAGGTGTCACACCAGCTCCTCCCACACCGACATCCCAGTGATGGGGCGTAACCAGGGGCAGGAACCTGTCAGAAGCCAATCACACAGCAATAATGTCACAAAGCAGCCAGAGCCCCTCCCACTCGAGGTGTCACAGGATCACATGACCAGTCTCTGCTCCTGGTGTGCAATGTCACTGGACATGAACATCAATCAGTCCCGTCTCCAACCCCACTCCCATCATAGAATGGTTGCAGCACAGAAGGAGGCCATTCGGTCTGTCATGTCCATGCCAGCTCTCTGCAAGAACAACTCAGCTGGTTCCATTCCACTGCCCTGTCCCCATAGCTCTGCATTTTTTTCCTCTTCAGGTTCTTATCCAATTCCCTTTTGAAAGTCCTGACTGTACCTGCCACCACCACTCTCAGGCAGTGAATTCCACTTCCTAACCACTCGAAGTGCAAAATAAGTTTTCCCTCAACTCGCAGTTGGTTCTTTTGCCAGGGTCTTCTTCTTCTCTTCCACCAACAGGAACAGTTTCTCTCTATCTACTCTGCCGAGACCTCTCATGATCTTGAACACCACATCAAATCTCCTCTCAACCTTCTCTCCCACAAGGAGAACAGCCCCAGCTTCTCCAATCTATCCACGTAACTGAATTCCTTTACCCCGAAAACCATTTTTGTAAATCTTTTCTGCACCCTCTTCCTAAAGTGCGGTGCCCAGAATTGGACATAATACTCCAGTTGAGGCCGAACCAGTATTTTATAAAGGTTCATCGTAACATCCTTGCCTTTGTACTCCATGCCTCTATTTAGAAAGCCCAGGTCCCATATGTTTTTGAACCCCTTTCTCAATCTGTACTTGTCATCATCAACCATTTATGCACATCTACCCCCAGATCTCTCTGTTCCTGCACCCTCCTTAGAATTGTATCATTTATTTTATATTGCCTCTTCTCGTTCTTCCTAAAAACATATACCACTTCACAAAATCACAGAATCACCAAATTGTTAGAGTGCAGAGGAGGCCATTCGGCCTATCGTGTCTGCACCGGCTCTCTGAATGAGTAATTAACCTAATACCATTCCCCTGCCTTCTCCCCGTAACCCTGTACATTCTTTCTTTTCAGTTAACAGTCTAATTCCCTTCTGAATGCCTCAATTGAATCTGCTTCCACCATTCTCTCAGGCAGTGCATTCCAGATCCTAACCATTCGCTGTGTGAAAATGTTTTTCCTCATGTCACTTTTGCTTCTTTTACCAATTACTTTAAATTTGTGCCCTCTCATTCTCCAATCTTTCATGAGTGGGAACAGTTTTTTCCTACCCACTCTGTCCAGACCCCTCATGATTTTGAATACTTCTATCAAATCACCTCTCAGCCTTCACTTCTCCATGGAAAACAGTCCCAACGTCTCCAATCTGTCTGCATACCTGAAGTTCCTCATCCCTGGAACCATTCTCCTGAATCTTTTCTGTACTTTCTCCAAAGCTTAATATCTTTCCGAAAGTGCAGCGCCCAGAATTGGACACAATACTCCAGCTGAGGACAAACTAGTGTCTTTCACAAGTTTACCATAACCTCCTTGCTCTTGTACTCTATGCCCCTATTAATAAAGCCCAGGATACTGTATGCTTTATTTCCCACTCTTTCAACACCTTCAATAACTTATGCACATATATACCGAGGTCCCTCTGCTCTTTATGATCAGCCATGATCATACTGAATGCCGGTGCAGGTTCGAAGGGCCGAATGGCCTACTCCTATTTTTCTATGTTTCTGTATTCTCTCTCCATGTTCTTCCTACCAAAATGAATCACTTCACATCTCTCTGCATTGAACTTCATCTGCTACTTGCCTGACCATTCCACCAACTTGTCTTTGTCCTTTTCAAGTTCTACACTATCCTCCTCACAGTTCACAATTTTTCCAAGTTTTGTATCATCTGCAACTACTGAAATTGTGTCCTGTACACCAAGGTCTAGGTCATTAATAATGATCAGGAAGAGCAAGGGTCCCAACACTGACCCCTGAGGAAATCCATTACAAATCTTCCTCCAGTCCAAAGAACAGGCATTAACCACTAAATCTGTTTCCTGTCACTCAGCCAATTTTGTATCCATGTTGCTACTGTCCCTTTTATTCCATTAGCTATAATTTTACTGACAAGTCTGCTGTGTGGTACTGTATCAAATGCCTTCAGTCTTCTCTGTATGAAATGTCATCTGCCACATGCCTGCCCATTCCACCAGCCTGTCTATGTCCTCTTGAAGTCTATCACAGTCCTCAAAGTTCACAATGCTTCCAATTTTTGTGTCATTTGCAAATTTTAAAATTATGCCTTGCACACCCAAGTCTCGGTCATTAATATATATCATGAATTATAGAGTTATATGGCACTGGAGATGTCCATTCAGCCCATCGTGTCTGTGCTGGCTCTTTGAAAGAACTTTCCAATCAGTTATACACACCTGTTATTTCCACGTTGGCTGCAATTTTTTCAACTTTAATTATTCGTCCAATTCCCTTTTGACAGTTATTATT
Organism: Heterodontus francisci; assembly: GCF_036365525.1. NCBI lineage: Eukaryota > Metazoa > Chordata > Chondrichthyes > Heterodontiformes > Heterodontidae > Heterodontus > Heterodontus francisci. The sequence continues at coordinate 56,241,449 of NC_090399.1, forward strand.
GAATCTGCTTCCACCACCTCTTCAGACAGAACATTCCAGATCATAATAATTCACTGTGTAAATTACCATTTCCTCATGTTCCTTCTTGTTATTTTGCTAATTACCTTCAATGTGTGTCCTCTGGTTCCTGACATTCCTGCCATCAGAAACGATTTCTCCTTATTTACTCTTTCAAAACCATTCATGATTGTGAACAACTCTATCAAATATTCCCTTAACCTTCTCTGCTACAATGAAAACCACCCCAGTTTCTCTAATCTTTCCACATAACTAGGATTATATTGGATACACAGCACAGAAACAGGCCATTCGGCCCAGCCAGTCTATGCCAGCGGTTATGCTCCATTCGAGCCTGTTCCTGTCTTTCCTCATGTAAATCTATCATCATTATCCTCTATTCCCTTCTCCCTCCTATGATTCCCATTAAATGCATCTACAGTATTTGCTTCAACCTCTCCCTGTGGTAGCGAGTTCCACATTCTCACCACTCTCTGGGTAAAAAAGTTTCTTCTGAATTCCCTATTGGATTTCTTGGTGACGATATTATATTGATGGCCTCGAGTGATGTTCTTACTCACAAGAGGAAACATTCTCTCTGGATCCACTGTATCACAACCTTCCATCATTTTAAAGACCTCTATTAGGCCACCCCTCAACCTCCCTTTTTGCAAAAGAAAAGAGACCCAGTCTGTTCATCCTTTCCTGACATGTTTACCCACACATGAAAATAAGGAAATGGCAGATTTGGTGAATAATTACTTTATATCAGTCTTCACAGTGGAGGAAGATGATAATGTACCTGACATTCCAGGGAAACTGATGTTGAATCAGGGACTGGGAGTCACTTAAATAAATGAGTGTACCGAAGGCTCGAGTTCCTGATCATCTGGATCTCTGGCAGCAGGTCGTCCATCTTCAATGTGTGTGATGGGTGTGACAGGAGAGGGGCATTCTGATCAGTCAGGAACTCCCAGACTAACTGAAAGAGAGAGAGGCTGCAATCAGAAACATACAATGAGGGATATCCAATTAGAGTGCACTGAGCCCCACAGAGCACAGGAAGATCCCAGGCTCCATTCCCAGCCTGTGCTATGTGACATGCTCAAAGCTGGTGTGGTACCAAAGCCCAAACACAGAGTACAGGAAGATCCCAGGCGCTATCCCCACCACCGCCCCCCCCCCCCCCCGCCCCGTGCTCAGTGATCTGACTCCAGGGGGTTTGAACAGTTGCTGCAGCTCCTTCACTGGCAGGACTGGGGATCTGCAGCGTGACATGTTTACATCGGAATCTGCCATTGGCAACCCTGAGCTGGGGATTTACAACCGGGCGAGGCGGGGATTCCCGGCCCTAAACTCCTTCCCTCTTCTGGTGCCTCGTAGCTGGGTCATGAGCCTGGCCAAGGCTGGGGGACTAAAATCGCCACCAAAACACAGACAGCCGCTGCCGCTCTGCCCAGTGTGTGATCAGTCCGCGAACAATCCCCACCCTTGAGCCAAGCTGGAGGCCAATCAGGGTGGACGTTCAGAGACCGGCACGACCTCAACCAATGGGAAGGGATAATAATATGAGCGACATCTCCTGCAACCATTCGGATTGTCGGGTTGAGTGCGTGACAGCTCCATGATCCAATCGAAATGCAGTCTTTCTGTCTCCGCCAAAACAAGCAGCGCTTCAAAACCTGACCAATCACAGCGCGGCTTTGCTCAGCTCAGTTCCGAAGAAGGGTCACTGACCCGAAACGTTAACTCTGCTTCTCTTTCCACAGATGCTGCCAGACCTGCTGAGTGAACCCAGCATTTCTTGTTTTTGTTTGCTCAGCTCAGCACCGCCTCTCAATGTGTGTGACCGACAGCTCGTTAAACCAATCAGTAAGCTGTACTGCTGCATACTACCCAATCAAAGAACAGCGTTGCTGTTAAATTCCTGCAGCGTTACTCCCGTCCAGAGTCAATGCATCACACTTGGCTGAACGTCATTACGTCATGCCGCTCTGACGATCTTTCCCGAACAGTTTGCTGCAGATGCTGGAGGCGGGGCAAAGCTCCTTAAAGCGAGTCTGCACAGAGAATTGCTGTTGTGCAACCATATTTCACTGTTGTCAATTGAAGCGCGAGCTGAACTGCGGGAAATCAGTGAATGAGAGGAGATACACCCGGGTACAAAGGGAGGTGAAGGAAATGGGGGAAGGAAGGATGTGAGGTAGAGAGATGGTGGATTGGAGAAGCAATTCCAGAGTTTAGGGCTGAGGCAGCGGAAGGTTAAAATCAGGGATGTTCAAGAGAGCAGAATTCGAGAGGCAGAGATACCTCAGAGGGTTGAGGGGGTGGAGGAGATTACAGAGATAGGGAGGGGCGAGGTCATGGAGTGATTTGAAAACAAGGATGAAAATTTTAAAGGATTTGGAAACACTAAACCCAGCCACTCGAACTCGAGAATGGAGCAGATTCCATTCCTTTTTCAGTACAAACATCTTCTTTTCCCCAATTAGCCTCACAGCTCCAGCGACCCGGGTTCGGTTCAGGTACTGCCTGTGCGGAGTTTGCAAGTTCTCCCTGTGACTGCGTGGGTTTCTTCCGGGTGCTCCGGTTTCCTCCCACATGCCAAAGACTTGCGGGTTGATAGGTAAATTGTCCATTGTAAAAATTGCCCCCAGTGTAAGTAGGTGGTCGGAGAGTTGAGGGATGGTGGGGATGTGAGGGAAAATGGGATGAATGTAGGATTAATGTAAATGGCTGGTTGATGGCCAGTGCGGACTCGGTGGGCCGAAGGGCCTCTTTCAGTTCTGTATCTCTCTCTGACTCTATCTATAAGACATTGCTTGACCGGGAGATAATTTTTTTTAAAAATTCATTCATGTGATCTGGGCGTCGCTGGCCAGGCCAGCATTTATTGCTCATCCCTAATTGCCCTTGAGAAGGTGGTGATGAGCTGCCTTCTTGAACCGCTGCAGTCCATGTGGGGTAGGTACACCCACAGTGCTGTTAGGAAGGGAGTTCCAGGATTTTGACCCAGCAACAGTGAAGCAACGGCGATATAGTTCCAAGTCAGGATGGCGTGTGACTTGGAGGGGAACTTGCAGGTGGTGGTGTTCCCATGTATTTGCTGCCCTTGTCCTTCTAGTTGGTAGAGGTCACGGGTTTGGATGGTACTGTCTAAGGAGCCTTGGCGTTTTTCTGCAGTGCATCTTGTAGATGGTACGCACTCCTGCCACTGTGCGTCGGCGGTGGAGGGAGTGAATGTTTGTGGATGGGGTGCCAATCAAGCAGGCTGCTCTGTCCTGGATGGTGTCGAGCTTCTTGAGTGTTGTTGGAGCAGGCTTTGAGGAGTCAGGAGGTGAGTTACTTGCCGCAGGATTCCTAGTCTCTGACCTGCTCTTGTAGCCACAGTATTTATATAGCTACTCCAGTTCAGCTTCTGGCCAATGGTAGCCCTTAGGATGCCAATAGTGGGGGATTCAGCGATGGTAATGCCATTGAATGTCAAGGGGAGATGGTTAGATTCTCTCTTGTTGGAGATGGTCATTGCCTAGCACTTGTGTGGCGCGAATGTTACTTGTCACTTATCAGCCCAAGCCTGGATATTGTCCAAGTCATGCTCCATTTCTACACCAACTGCTTCAGTATCTGAGGAGTCGCGAATGGTGCTGAACAGTGTGCAATCATCAGCGAACATCCCCACTTCTGACCTTATGATTGAAGGAAGGTCATTGATGAAGCAGCTGAAGATGGTTGGGCATAGGACACTACCCTGAGCAACTCCTGCACTGAAGTCCTGGAGCTCCTATGATTGACCTCCAACAACCACAACCATCTTCCTTTGCGCTATATATGACTCCAACCAGCGGTGGGTTTCCCCCCTGATTCCCATTGACTTCAGTTTTGCTCGGGCTCCTTGATGCCATACTCGGTCAAATGCTGCCTTGATGTCAAGGGCAGTCACTCTCACCTCACCTCTTGAGTTCCGCTCTTTTGTCCATGTTTGAACGAAGGCTGTAATGAGGTCAGGAGCTGAGTGGCCCTGGCGGAACCCAAGCTGAGTGTCACTGAGCAAGTTATTGCTAAGCAAGTGCCGCTTGATGGCACTGTTGATGACACCTTCCATCACTTTACTGATGATTGAGAAGAGGCTAATGGGGCGGTAGTTGGCCGGGTTGGATTTGTCCTGATTTTTGTGTACAGGACATACCTGGGCAATTTTCCACATTGCAGGGTAGATGCCAGTGTTGTAGCTGCACTGGAACAGCTTGGCTAGGGACGCGGCAAGTTCAGAAGCACAGGTCTTCCGTACTATTGCCGGAATATTGTCAGGGCCCATTGCTTTTGCAGTATCCAGTGCCTTCAGTCGTTTCTTGATATCATGCGGAGTGAATCGAATTGGCTGAAGTCTGCATCCGTGATGCTGGGGACTTCAAGAGGAGGCCGAGATGGATCATCAACTCGGCACTTCTGGCTGAAGACTGTTGCAAATGCTTCAGCCTTATCTTTCGCACTGATGTGCTGGGCTCCTCCATCATTGAGGATGGGGATATTTGTGGAGCCACCTCTCCAGTTAGTTGTTTAATTGTCCACCACCATTCACGACTGGATGTGGCAGGACTGCAGAGCTTAGATCTGATCTTTTGGTTATGGGATCACTTAGCTCTGTCCATCGCATGCTGCTTACGCAGTTTGGCACGCAGATAGTCCTGTGTTGTAGCTTCACCAGGTTGACACCTCATTTTGAGGTATGCCTGGTGCTGCTCCTGGCATGCTCTCCTGCACTCTTCATTGAACCAGGGTTGGTCTCCTGGCTTGATGGTAATGGTAGCGTGGGGGATATACTGGGCCATGAGGTTACAGATTGTAGTTGAGTACAATTCTGCTGCTGATGGCCCACTGCGCCTCATGGATGTCCATTTTTGCATTGCTACATCTGTTTGAAATCCATCCCATTTAGCACGGTGGTAGTGCCACACAACACGATGGAGGGTATCCTCAATGTGAAGCCGGGACTTCGTCTCCACAACGACTGTGCGGTGGTCACTCCACCCAATCCTGTCATGGACAGATGCATCTGTGGCAGGCACATTGGTGAGGACGAGGTCAAGTATGTTTTTCCCTCTTGTTGGTTCCTTCACCACCTGCCGTACACCCAGTCTAGCAGATATGTCCTTTAGGACTCGTCCAGCTCAGTCATTAGTGGTGCTACCGAGCCACTCTTGGTGATGGACATTGAAGTCCCCCACCCAGAGTACATTCTGTGCCCTTGCCACCCTCAGTGCTTCCTCAAAGTGCTGTTCAACATGGAGGAGTACTGAGTCATCAGCTGAGGGAGGGCGGTAGGTGGTAATCAGCAGGAGGTTTCCTTGTCCATGTTTGACCTGATGTCATGAGACTTCATGGGGTTTGGAGTCAATGTTGAGGACTCCCAGGGCAACTCCCACCCTACTGTATACCACTGTGCCACCACCTCTGCTGGGTCTGTCCTGCCGGTGGAGCAGGACATATCTGGGGATGGTGATGGCAGTGTCTGGGACATTGTCTGTTCAGTATGATTCCGTGAGTATGACTGTGTCAGGCTGTTGCTTGACTAGTTTGTGGGACAGCTCTCCCAACTTTGGCACAAGCCCCCAGATGTTAGTAAGGAGGACTTTGCAGGGTCGACAGGGCTGGGTTTGCCATTGTCGTTTCCGGTGCCTAGGTCAATGCCGGGTGATCCGTCCGGTTTCATTCCTTTTTATTGACTTCGTAGCGGTTATATACAACTGATTGGCTTGCTAGGCCATTTCAGAGGGCATGTAAGAGTTAACCACATTGCTGTGGGTCTGGAGTCACCTGTAGGCCAGACCAGGTAAGGACAGCAGATTTCCTTCCCTGAAGGACATTAATGAACCAGATGGGTTTTAAGCCCCATTAATGACAGCAGTTATCACTGGTCAGACATGATCATCACATTGGAAATCCACCAGCAACTGTGTCCGGAGGGCTGGAATCTGTCATTGTTGCCCCATCCTCTCCCAATCCTGCTGGAGGTGCTGCAGTGCAGGGTTTATTCCCAGTTGCTACAGCTATCAAACACCACACCCATAGCGCTGCTGCTGGGTGGTTGTAACTGTGTCAGAAAAACTAGTTGAAGCTCGTCACGGAAATCCTAGGGGGCTTCGCCCAGAGCTCTGCAGTGAATGGGTTGTGTGCGCCTATAAAGGTTCACTGGCCGATTGGTGAAAGCCATCGACCTTTCATTGGGATTGTGCTTTGCTCATGTGCACACACCTAACATGTCAATATCGTTAATGACTAAGGCACACAAAATCTCCCTGGCACGGTAAACTCAATGAGTGTCCTTCCTCATCACAGTAGGATCGACAGTGACCCTCACTCTCAGGTCAAGAGTACCCCAAAAAATCTCTGAGTAAACCCAGCCAAAAGTTTCGATGCTGGTGTTCGTTTTGATGGGACGGTCACTCGTCTTAATGGTCCTTAACTCTCTAGACAAGGCCTCAGCCTCCTCCCCGGTTGGACACGTAGCTTGAGTAAAGTCGTCTGAGAAAACAATTGCCGTCCCTGGGAATGACTGTTTTCCAGTGTGGGTCCACATTAACGGGCCGCACTCTCTGCGATGGGATCTCTGGATACATCCCGTCAGTATTATCTTCCTAGCTGGGCTGTCCCCGGTCTGTTAATCATATTAACAGTATTAAAATAGTGTTAAGAGCTTAATAATGTGACGGGACTGAATTAACAGTGCGTTGTTGCCGCCAGTGTGCATCTGAGGTCACTCAATTTTTCTGCTAACTTCTGCTGTTCTAATGCATGCTGGTACGTTTCTTTGATAAAAAGTTAATTTGACTGTTCTTTTTCTTCCTGGAGCTTGTCATCTCTCAAATATCCACGCTATGCGCACAAATGGGCCACATATTGCAATGGATGCTTCCTCTTTTTGAGTTACACTTGCCCAGATTAATCTCTTCTTGACTCAATCAACTGCTTTCTTGTTCAAGCCCCCTTCGGACTTGCAAGAAATGAGACCAAATCACGGGCTGACAGCTTCTCTAACTCCCTGCCCCTGGCACATTAACCACAATTATCTATACACAGTCCCTGATCACTTCACTAATCACACAAAGGTGATCGGTCACGTGCCATTGGAATCCACTTACATGGAATAAACATTAAAAATAAAGAAAATAATCTTCTCAATTCTGGCTGGCTTGCCATTTGTTATAAATTGAGTGAGGGAGACAGTTAACCATTTATCCCCTTTTCCCAAATTCTCAAATGACTCGAGGTGATAACCTTTAATGGCAACTACTTGCCCAATGTGGCAGGTTGACTGCAATTGTTCAGTGCAGTGCATATCTGTTGTAATCAGGGACTAAGAACTAAGTATTTAATTTCTGTTTTACAATACGAATTTTTAGTGGTTTAGGGGAAGGGCTAACATGGCATTGATGGAATAGGTAATATCAGACCAGATATTTCCTGTTTGTTCAGAGGTCTCTCTGATAGCCATTCAAAGGACAAGTGTCTCTGCATACTGGGGAAGAACGCTTTTGAAACCATCTTTTGATAACTCCTCCTGGCAACAGTAGAGGGTAACCACACTGAATCACAACATTGCAGAATTATTACAGCGCAGAAGGAGGCCATTCTATCCATCGTGTCTACACCAGCTTTCCGAATGAACAACTCACTGAGTGTCATTCCCCAGCATTCTCCCCAAAACCTTGCACATTTTTCCTTTTCATATAGCAGTCTAATTCCCTTTTGAATGTCTCAATTGAACATCCCTCCACCACAGTCTCAGGCAGTGTTTTCCAGACCATAACCATTCGCTACATGAAGAAGATTTTACTCATGTTGCTTTTCCTTCTTTTACGAATTACTTCAAATCAGCGTCCTCTCGTTCTCATTCCGTTCATGAGTGGGAACAGTTTCTCCCTATTGACTCTGTCCAGAACCCTCATGATTATGAATACCTCTATCAAATCTCCCCTCAGTCTTCTTTTCTCAAAGGAAAACAGCATAGCAGCCGGATCATCCATCTTCAGCCAGAAGTGCCAAGTGGATGATCCAGTTCAGCCTCCTGAGGTTCCCAGGATCACAGATGCCATACTTAGCCAATCAGATTCACTCCATTTGATATCAAGAAGCGTTTGAAAGCACTGAATACTGCAAAGGCTATGGGCCATGACAATATTCCGGAAATAGCACTGAAGACTTGTTTTGCAGAACTAGCTGTGCTCCTAGCCAAGCTGTTCCAGTACAGCTTTCACACTGGTATCTACTCGGCAATGTGGAATATTGCCAACTATGTCCTGTACACAGAAAGCAGGACAAATCCAACCTGGCCAATTGCCACTCTATCAGTCTACTTTCAATCATCAGCATGAAGATGGAAGGGATCAGTGACAGTGCCATCAAGCAGCACTTGTTCAACAATAACCTGCTTACTGACGCTCAGTTTGGGTTCTGCCAGGGCCACACAGCTCCTGACATCATTACAGCCTTTGTCCAAATTGGACAAAGGAGCTGAACTCCAGAGGTGAGGTGAGAGTGACTGCCCTTGACATCAAGGCAGCATTAAACTGAGTATGGTAGCAAGGTGCCCGGGCAAAACTGGAGTCAATAGGAATCAGGGGAAACATTCTCTACCGTTTGGAGTCATACCTAGCACAAAGGAAAATGGTTGTGGTTGTTAGAGGTCAATCATCTCAGTCACAGGACATCAGTGAAGGAGTTCCTCAGGGTAGTGGCCAAGCTCCAAAATCTTCAGCTGCTTCATCAATGACATTCCCACCATCATAAGGTCATAAGTGGGGATTTTTGTTGACGATTGCACAATGTTCTGCACCATTCACGACTCCTCAGATACTGAAGCAGCCCGTGTCCAGGTGCAGCAAGACTTGAGCTGATAAGTGCCAAGTAACATATGTGGCACAAACGTGCCAGGCAATGACCATCTCCAACAAGCGAGAATATAACCCTTTGATGTGACATTACCATTGCTGAATCCCCTGTCAACATCCTGTGGTGAGCATTGACCAGAAAGTGAACTATGGCTACAAGAACAGATCAGAGGCTGGGAATTCTGGGGTGAGTAACTCATCTTCTGTCTCCACAAAGCCTGTCTACCATCTAAAGACACACGTCAGGAGTGTGATGGAATATTTTCCACTTGCTTGGATGCGTGTAGCTCCTAAAACACCATCCAGGGCAAAGCAGCCTGCTTGATTGGCACCTCATCCAGCACCTTCAGCATTCACTCCTTCACTACTGATGCATAGTTGCAGCAGTGTGTACCATCTACCAGATGCACTGCAGCAACTGACCAATGTTCCTTCTACAGCACCTTCCAAATGCATGACTTTGATCACCTAGAAGGACAAAGGCGGCAGGTGCATGGGAACACCACCACCTGCGAGTTCCCCTGCAAGTCACACACTATCCTGACTTGGAACTATATCACCGTTCCTTCACTGTCGTCAGGTCAAAGTCCTGGAACTCCTAACAGCACTGTGGGTACATTCTGAGGACTGCAGCTGTTTAAGAATGCAGCTCACCACCAACACTTCAAGGGCAATTAAGGATGGGCAATAAATGCTGGCCTAGCCAACACCGCCCACATCCAATGACCTAATAAAAAGAAACTTCTCCAATCTATCTTCACAACTGAACTTCCTCATCCCTGGTAGCATTCTGGTGATTTTTTTCTCTAATCTCTCCAAATGCTTAAACATCTTTCCTGAAGTGTGACACCCAGAACTGGATGCAATACTCCAGCTGAGGCTGAACTAGCGTCTGATACGATTTCAGCGTGTCTCGCACGTGGTAGGAGGAACCATCCACAAATATATCCAGGGCGCTCTCGATGGTTCTTTCATGACAGGATGTGAATCAAAGTTAATAAGAGGCAGTGGACACTTATGAGGATTGCCCTCATAAGTCAGTAACAGTGGTAATAACGTTATCTTTTTTGTTGTAATATTAAGATCTTAGTTCAGTTAGTTGAAAGTCAACTTGTTTATAGTTGAGATGAAACCAATGAGTCTCCTGGCGTCATTAGTAAATTCAGTGTTGTGTGTGGTGAGTGTAAAATGATCTGCTGCAAAACTGTGATATATGTAACGTGGTGGATGACCCAAAACGTGTCCAGCAGGTGACGTTCACACGCAGAATACGTAGTTTCAACCCCTTTCAGGATCCCTGCCGCAAATGCAATTTGCTGCAGTCTTGCCACATATTTCTGATAAAGCACAACGGATGGACTTTGTTCTGTAGATGTGACCTCGATTTGGAATGGCTGAGTAGGGTCAGGCATGATTTAACTCAGAGCTTGCATGAAGACCATTTGAAGTTTTGTTTTGTCTTCAGTGTGACAAGGTATCCAGTCCCACTGGATATCAAAACTTCAGACAGCCGCTTTACCATCCCGGGAAAGTCAGGAATACAGTTTCACTGACAGCTAACCAAATCCAAAAATGATGGAAGTACGGTTTTACATTGAGGGAGCGGCAGTCTCGAGATGATTTCCAATTTGTGGCCATCTGCGCTCATTCCCTCCAGAGCGATTCAAAATCCGACGATTGTAACTCATTCTTGAAATAACTGAGCTTTACGCGGATTGACTTTGAGACCCGCCTGAGTCAAAATTGTTAACAGTTGGTCCAGCGATGACAAAGGCCCGTCTCCAGTCTTGGTTGCTAGCAACACATCGTCTACATACTGCAACAGGAACACTGGTCTGTAAAAATCATTCAGGGCTGTTACCAATCGTTGATGAACAATTGTGCGGCCATTGGGGAATCCCTGTTTCAGATAAATCCAATTGCAACTTTGATTCTCGAATGTGAAGGCACATTTATACAAATCTTCCTTTTTAATGGGGATGATCCAAACCCCATTAGAAATGTCCAATGTGCAGAAATACTTCGAACCAACTGGTATTTTCTATAGAAGAGTGGGAATTTCTCACACAACAGGGGAACAGGCTGGGGTTACGGATTTGAGTTTACAATGGTCGATAGTTAATCTCCAACTGCCATCAGTTTTCTTTCCGGGTCAAATTGGTGAGCTCGCTGTGAAAATACCTGGTCTCACAATGACCTGATTAATGAGGGACTGAATCATTTCTCTGATACAGGAGTGACTTTCTATGGAGATCTAGTATTGTTTGATTAATGGGTGAGGAGGTCTGTTGATGGACTCCTCTCTTTCAATCCGCCCGCAGTCAAGTTTGCTGGTTGCAAAAGTAACGAGATGTCTTTGAATCAGCTGATCTATCTGAATATTATCAAGCCTAGGAGGTTCATACACACACGCCTTTTTGACTGCATAGACATATTGAACATCTGAGATTACCATGACATTTTTACTTCCTGATCCGTGACACATACAATTACGGTTATAATCAATAATTGCTCCGTACTGATTTAACACATCAGTTCCCACTATTCCCCTTTCCTGCCGGTATGGTCAGATATACTGGTGATGGCAAAGTGCAGGTAAAGCCCCCTAACCGGAGTTCAGAAGCCTTTCCTGTCCACACCAGAGTATCATTCCCGGTAAAACCTGTCAGTGATGTGGACCCTTTCCCACTGCTGTATAGTATTCAGGGTGTGGGATGTGGATGATCGTGATGACGGAGCTCGTATCAATTAACACAGTCTGTTACTGGTCCCCCTCAAAAACAACAGAGATGATCGGACCCCCATCACAATCACGCTGTTACCCCACATCCAGCCAGGGGGCAAACCCGCTTCATTGGTGTCTCTTCACAACAGATGCTCTTGGTCGGACAGTATTTACCGACTGCATAATAGCAAATTGGTCTCCAATGACGGATTCCACTTCGATGGTATTGGCTTCGCCTTGGTGTCATGGATCGGTCGCTTTGGTCAAAATTGCCAGAGTGCTCCGAACCATTGGATGGAGTTGCTTCAAAAACATATTTTTGAAACTGATCTGATTTTTCTCTCCGTGGATGGTTCGAGGGGCGACAAGTTGGGAACGTTTATTCAAAGAATATAATCAGTTGGAGAAGGTGCGAGCTGACTCATCTGGGCGTTGCTGAGTCTGATGTATCTTTTCAGTTATATTTACCCCCATAATCCCGAGGACGCATAAAATGTGATCTACCATTTCCGCATTGGTCCATGAATTATAAACATCTGGGCCTGCATTATCCTTTAGAGCCCTTGTACAGGCAGATAAAGGAATTCGCCTAAGCTCCAAATCCTCGAATTCTGAATCACCCCGTCTAAAATCTGCCAGCGCCTATTTACCTCAAGGGATCATCTCCATCTTGTACTGTTCCCAACTCTCCTACACTTGCACCATGACATTTGCTCTCTCTTACACTTGCACCATGACATTTGCTCTCCCTTACACTTGCACCATGACATTTGCTCTCTCTTACACTTGCACCATGACATTTGCTCTCTCTTACGCTTGTACCATGACATTTGCTCTCTCTTACACTTGTATCTCAGTGATGGTGAGGAGAACGGATTGCTCCCCCTCATGCCCCACGTCACCGTTTTGATTTTTCACTGTCTTCTTTGATACTGCAGTGACAGAACTGATTCTACTTTCTCTTCAGTGGGAAGGGGAAGCGGGACACGGGACTACTCTGTCAATAAAGAAGGATGTTACTGTGTGTTGTCTGATGAACTACCATGCTCGGAGGGTACAACAGAAATGGTGAACCTTGGTAACTAGGTGCATTAAAATGACTTCAATAGCCTCCAGTATAAGGAAAGGTTGGACAAGGCCTGTAACCGGGACATTCAGACACTCTGAACTGTGTATCTGACAAAAGTATACTCCACAGGAACTGCATTTTAAGGTGTTACTGGATTGCTCCTTCTTCCTATCAGTGGGGGACAGGTCATCCCTGCGGGCGGTGAGGGATCAGGCTATTCCCAGTCAGACACACACGCTCTGGGTCAGACTGTCATATATCCGGTATCTCACTTCCCCTGGTAACGGTAGTGACCACAGCCCGCTGTCTACCTAACTGTCAATCTAGTTCACAAATCCATAACTGACACTGAGTATAATCTACCTCCAGCTCTCACTGGTTAATGTATTCTCAAAGGACACCTCCAGCGTCCCCTGGGTCTAACTGAAGCTTTTCATTTTCTGCCTTGCACTCGGCAAGTCCCTGTCTTAGCTGTTGTGCTTCAACATCCACTGCCCCAGCAGTCACAATTGAATAGTTCTGCTGTTGTCGCATATCAGCCGTTCTGTCGGTATCTCTTTCTCGGTCGCGAACACGGGTCGACAGACTTAACATCTGCTGATCCATTTGGATACTTAAGGCCTCTAACACCTGACCATTTTGCTCTCTCTGTTTTTCCAGCAGCTGCTGTAACTCCTGGATCTTTCGATTCTTTCTCCTGATAATCTTGTCATCTTCCGCGGCAACAAAGTACGTTCCAAATGCCAGAAGGCCCGGAGTCTTCCTGCCCTCAACTTCTTATTTTCCACTCGTCCTTCAATAAAGGTGATCACTTCCCGAAAAGACACCCTCTTCCTTCCTTCTGTAGTACTCTCCTTGATGAGACAGCATTATTCTTTATTAATAGAGTTCTCCTGTTTATTCTAGTCCTGCCATGGTCGCACCTGAAAGTCTGAAATCTTTGTTGCGGACAATCACTTCAAGCACGAAATTAACCAATTCAGGCAAGAGGATACTTGATTAATAAATCCAGAATGTTTATTGAGAGTAAAACAATACTTAACAATTGAAAGTAAAATTATATTTAGCAGACTTGGGAATATAACTTTCCAGCTCCAGCAGGTGAACTTGGTCACAGAGTGAGGAGGTTCTCTTTCTTTGATCCAGATCTCTCCTCAGGTGGATGAACGTGGCTGATGGTCTGTGCCTTTACCTCCGAGCTCTTCTAGTTTCCCTGCCTGACAAAATGTTGCAAGACCCCTGTTTTTAACATCTGGATGACCATCACACCATCTCAGTCAGGCTCTTGTAAAACAATAATTGGTTCTAGTTGTTGCTAGCTAAACTTAATTGTTTTTTAATGATGTCTTCCACTAACGGCCACCTGTGTTCTTTCGAGTACAATGGACTGGTTTCAAACTGTCTCCAAATCTGATCTTAAACAACTTCTCCATTCATTAAAGCCAAACTCTTGAAAGTCACGATGTACCATCTCATGGGCTTTATCAGGATCCTAGAAAAGTCCAATGATGAACACCTTTTGCTGAAATTGCACTTTCTGACACAGAAACAGAAAATTACAGTAAGTAAATTTAATAAGCTTTAAATGAAAACACATTCTATCTAAAATGATTATTGATTCACTAATTATAACTGAATCAAAGTTCATTACTTTTACAATCATCTGTTTCCTGATGGGTAACTATGCATCAGTTAACACACAATAGAAAATGGTTTAATTGGTCACTTGTTCGTATTAAAAAGGCTTCCTTGACCTTGTTATTCATGACAATGGATACAATATAAAAATGGTCAAGTTAAGCTAAAATCTAACTCCCCAAATCTACCTACAAATCTATCCAAGACATAGCAGCCCGCTTGATCAACACCCCATACACCAACTTTATCATTCACTCCTTCCACCACTGGTGCACAGTGGCTGCAGTGTATACCATCTACCGGATGCACTGTAGAAACTCATGAAGGTTCCTTCAACAGCACATTCCAAACCCACGGTTTTTACCCCAATACATGGGAACACCACCTGCCTTCTACCTCCAAGTCACACACCATCCAGACTTACAAATATATCGCTGTTCTTTCACTGCCGTTGGGTCTAAATCCTGGAACTACTTTCCAAACAGTCCTATTGGTGTAGCTAAAATGGATGGACTCCAGATTCTTCAGGGTAATTAGGGATGGGCAACAAAATCTGTCCTTGTCTGCAATGCTCACACCCAATACACGAAGAATAAAAATCTGGGTCAGCCTCAGGCTGTAGACAACAGAAAGATTTGGGAGTCCAAGTGCAAAAATCATTAAAAACAAGTATAAAAAAGTTATCAAAATGGCCAACAGAATGCTGGCTGGAATACAAATGCAATTATTCAGTTCTTCATTTAGAGACAGACTTGTTCAGAACCAATCAGGAACACTGCTTATAGTTCTGGGAATCAATGTTCAGGAAGGATATAATAACCTTGTCGTGGATGAAGCACAGATTCAACAGAATGATACCGGGTTAAAACGGGTTAGATTATGAGAAGAGGTGGAAAACATATGGTTTATATTTCCTTCAGTGGAAGAGATTGAGGGCTGCTCATTGAGAAGTGAATACAAATGTTAAATGTTTCTATAGGGTAGATACAGAGAACTCTTTCCTCTGCTGGAAGAATAAAGCACAATGGAACATATTGTGGATTTCACACCACAAGGAGCAGTTGAGGCAAATATCATCGATGTATTTAAAAGGAAGCTCATTTTTTCAGATGAAATGTGTGTAATAGTAATAGAAGGTCATAGTGATAGTGTTAGATAAAGAGAGGTGAGAGGAAGCTCCTGTAGAGGATAAACAGAGACCAGATGGGCCGAGTGGTCTGCTTCTGTGCTGGAAATTCTATATAATTCTGTACAATGAATGTTCAATGCGAGTGACGTCCTTCAAAAGTGATATCAGGAAGCACTTTTTGACACGAAGGGAGGTAGAAATTTAAAACTCACTTGTCAAAAAGCTGTGAATGCTGCGGGTTCATTTATAGCTTTTCAGGGCAGTGATTTTTTTTAAGCTGTAGGTAGCAAACGATATGGAGCAAAGGTGGGGGCGGGAAGGGGGCAGATGGGAATGGAGCTGAACTGCAGATCACAATGATCTAATTGAATGGCGGAGCAGGACTGAAAGGCTGAATGGCCTGCTAATGGTCTTAATGTGCTCATGTTACAAGTCTTCACCTTAGAATTAGAATTAGAACATTACAGCGCAGTACAGGCCCTTCGGCCCTCGATGTTGCGCCGACCTGTGAAACTATCTGACCTACACTATTCCATTTTCATCCATATGTCTATCCAATGACCACTTAAATGCCCTTAAAGTTGGCGAGTCTACTACTGTTGCAGGCAGGGCGTTCCATGCCCCTACTACTCTCTGAGTAAAGAAACTACCTCTAACATCTGTCCTATATCTATCACCCCTCAACTTAAAGCTATGTCCCCTCGTGTTTGCCATCACCATCCGAGGAAAAAGACTCTCACTATCCACCCTATCTAACCCTCTGATTATCTTATATGTCTCCATTAAGTCACCTCTCCTCCTCCTTCTCTCCAACGAAAACAACCTCAAGTCCCTCAGCCTTTCCTCGTAAGACCTTGTCTCCATACCAGGCAACATCCTAGTAAATCTCCTCTGCACCCTCTCCAAAGCTTCCACATCCTTCCTATAATGCGGTGACCAGAACTGCATGCAATACTCCAGGTGCGGTCTCACCAGAGTTTTGTACAGCTGCAGCATGACCTCGTGGCTCCGAAACTCGATCCCCCTACTAATAAAAGATAACACACCATATGCCTTCTTAACAGCCCTATTAACCTGGGTCGCAACTTTCAGGGATTTATGTACCTGGACACCAAGATCTCTCTGTTCATCTACACTACCAAGAATCTTCCCATCAGCCCAGTACTCTGCATTCCTGCAACTCCTTCCAAAGTGAATCACCTCACACTTTTCCGCATTAAACTGCATTTGCCATCTCTCAGCCCAGCTCTGCAGCCTATCTATGTCCCTCTGTACCCTACAACATCCTTCGGCACTATCCACAACTCCACTGACCTTTGTGTCATCCGCAAATTTACTAACCCACCCTTCTATACCCTCTTCCAGGTCATTTATAAAAATGACAAACAGCAGTGGCCCCAAAACAGATCCTTGCGGTACACCACTAGTAACTAAACTCCAGGATGAACATTTGCCATCAACCACCACCCTCTGTCTTCTTTCAGCTGGCCAATTTCTGATCCAAAGCTCTAAATCACCTTCAACCCCATACTTCCGTATTTTCTGCAATAGCCTACCGTGGGGAACCTTATCAAATGCCTTACTGAAATCTATATACACCACATCCACGGCTTTACCCTCATCCACCTGTTTGGTCACCTTCTCGAAAAACTCAATAAGGTTTGTGAGGCACGACCTACCCTTCACAAAACCGTGCTGACTATCGCTAATGAACTTATTCTTTTCAAGATGATTATAAATCCTGTCTCTTATAACCTTTTCCAACATTTTACCCACAACCGAATTAAGGCTCACAGGTCTATAATTACCAGGGCTGTCTCTACTCCCCTTCTTGAACAAGGGGACAACATTTGCTATCCTCCAGTCTTCCGGCACTATTCCTGTCGACAATGACGACATAAAGATCAAGACAAAGGCTGTGCAATCTCCTCCCTAGCTTCCCAGAATATCCTAGGATAAATCCCATCTGGCCCAGGGGACTTATCTATTTTCACACTTTCCAAAATTGCTAACACCTCCTCCTTGTGAACCTCAATCCCATCTAGCCTAGTCATCTGTATCTCAGTATTCTCCTCGACAACATTTTCTTTCTCTACTGTAAATACTGACGAAAAATATTCATTTAACGCTTCCCCTATCTCCTCTGATTCCACACACAACTTCCCACTACTATCCTTGATTGGCCCTAATCTAACTCTTGTCATTCTTTTATTCCTGATATACCTATAGAAAGCCTTAGGGTTTTCCCTGATCCTATCCGCCAATGACTTCTCGTGTCCTCTCCTTGCTCTTCTTTGCTCTCCCTTTAGATCCTTCCTGGCTAGCTTGTAACTCTCAAGCGCCCTAACTGAGCCTTCACGTCTCATCCTAACATGAGCCTTCTTCTTCCTCTTGACAAGCGCTTCAACTTCTTTAGTAAACCAGGGCTCCCTCGCTCGACAACTCCCTCCCTGCCTGACAGGTACATACGTATCAAGGACACGCAGTAGCTGCTCCTTGAATAAGCTCCACATTTCGATTGTTCCCATCCCCTGCAGTTTCCTTCCCCATCCTACGCATCCTAAATCTTGCCTAATCGCATCATAATTTCCTTTCCCCCAGCTATAATTCTTGCCCTGCGGTATATACCTGTCCCTGCCCATCGCTAAGATAAACCTAACCGAATTGTGATCACTATCACCAAAGTGCTCACCTACATCTAAATCTGACACCTGGCCGGGTTCATTACCCAGTACCAAATCCAATGTGGCATCACCCCTGGTTGGCCTGTCTACATACTGTGTCAGAAAACCCTCCTGCACACACTGGACAAAAACTGACCCATCTAAAGTACTCGAACTATAGTATTTCCAGTCAATATTTGGAAAGTTAAAGTCCCCCATAACAACTACCCTGTTACTTTCGCCCCTGTCGAGAATCATCTTCGCTATCCTTTCCTCTACATCTCTGGAACTATTCGGAGGTCTATAGAAAACTCCCAACAGGGTGACCTCCTCTCCTGTTTCTAACCTCGGCCCATACTACCTCAGTAGACGAGTCCTCAAATGTCCTTTCTGTCGCTGTAATACTCTCCTTGATTAACAATGCCACACTCCCCCCTTCTATTACTTCACTGGAAAGTTCAAAGTGAAGCTAACTGGATTGGACAACAATAGAAACTAATAAACTGAGCAGAAAGTCGAATCCCCACCACCGGAAAGAGAATCCGGGGGGATGTAGATTTCCAAAGAGATTTTCCTTCAAATGTGTCAGACCCTATTTCAGTATTGTACAACTCCCGATAGCTTCTTAGAACTGAATGGGATCTCTTTTAACATCAGCTGCAACCTTCACAGAATGTAAATTTCAGTGAAACTGTGGATTTCCCAAGCCAGTGTTCATGATGATCTATTTCTACCTGATATTTTAGATTTATTGTATTTCATGAGTTAGTGCATATAGGGTTCCGGTGGTGGGGATTCGACTTTCTGCTCAGTTTATTAGTTTCTATTGTTGTCCAATCCAGTCGCTCTGAACAGGCTCCAGAAGCTGGCCGAGCGCGTCTACCCTGAGGCACAGTGTGGCTTTCGTGCAGAGAGATCGACTATTGACATGCTGTTCTCCCTTCGTCAGATACAGGAGAAATGCCGTGAACAACAGATGCCCCTCTACATTGCTTTCATTGATCTCACCAAAGCCTTTGACCTCGTCAGCAGACGTGGTCTCTTCAGACTACTAGAAAAGATCAGATGTCCACCAAAGCTACTAAGTATCATCACCTCATTCCATGACAATATGAAAGGCACAATTCAACATGGTGGCTCCTCATCAGAGCCCTTTCCTATCCTGAGTGGTGTGAAACAGGGCTGTGTTCTCGCACCCACACTTTTTGGGATTTTCTTCTCCCTGCTGCTTTCACATGCGTTCAAATCCTCTGAAGAAGGAATTTTCCTCCACACAAGATCAGGGGGCAGGTTGTTCAACCTTGCCCGTCTAAGAGCGAAGTCCAAAGTACGGAAAGTCCTCATCAGAGAACTCCTCTTTGCTGACGATGCTGCTTTAACATCTCACACTGAAGAATGCCTGCAGAGTCTCATCGACAGGTTTGCGTCTGCCTGCAATGAATTTGGCCTAACCATCAGCCTCAAGAAAACGAACATCATGGGGCAGGATGTCAGAAATGCTCCATCCATCAATATTGGCGACCACGCTCTGGAAGTGGTTCAAGAGTTCACCTACCTAGGCTCAACTATCACCAGTAACCTGTCTCTAGATGCAGAAATCAACAAGCGCATGGGTAAGGCTTCCACTGCTATGTTCAGACTGGCCAAGAGAGTGTGGGAAAATGGCGCACTGACACGGAACACAAAAGTCCGAGTGTATCAGGCCTGTGTCCTCAGTACCTTGCTCTACGGCAGCGAGGCCTGGACAACGTATGCCAGCCAAGAGCGACGTCTCAATTCATTCCATCTTCGCTGCCTTCGGAGAATACTTGGCATCAGGTGGCAGGACTATATCTCCAACACAGAAGTCCTTGAAGCGACCAACATCCCCAGCTTATACACACTACTGAGTCAGCGGCGCTTGAGATGGCTTGGCCATGTGAGCCGCATGGAAGATGGCAGGATCCCCAAAGACACATTGTACAGCGAGCTCGCCACTGGTATCAGACCCACCGGCCGTCCATGTCTCCGTTATAAAGACGTCTGCAAACGCGACATGAAATCGTGTGACATTGATCACAAGTCGTGGGAGTCAGTTGCCAGCATTCGCCAGAGCTGGCGGGCAGCCATAAAGACAGGGCTAAATTGTGGCGAGTCGAAGAGACTTAGTAGTTGGCAGGAAAAAAGACAGAGGTGCAAGGGGAGAGCCAACTGTGCAACAGCCCCGACAAACAAATTTCTCTGCAGCACCTGTGGAAGAGCCTGTCACTCCAGAATTGGCCTTTTTGCCACTCCAGGCGCTGCTTCACAAACCACTGACCACCTCCAGGCGCGTATCCATTGTCTCTCGAGATAAGGAGGCCCAAAAGAGTGCAAAGCCAGAACTGTTCACAGTCAGAACACATAACTTTCTAATTCAGTTACTGCTCCTCTACCCGCTTGAAAAAACGGATAAGTTTCCATCGCCGAGCTGGTGCAAAACCTTAAAATCAGTTTGAGAATTCACATGGTGGGTGCATCGACAAAGATGAACGGATTCACATAACAACAGAAACCAAAGCTGCTTTTGTTTAACGCACAGAAGTGATGCAGTCAGGGCCAGGCATTCAGTATGTTGTTAGATAGAAATGCGGACAAAATGTAATTCCGATTTTGGGCTGTTTCTTTAAAAACAAACAATTACAATGTCTGTTTGCGTAAAACGAGAGCAGCCCAAATCTGCAGTATTTTGCTTTTATTACAGTGAAGGGAGTTGGCTGCTTGTTCAAATGACTGGAAGTAATGTCAATGCTCCCCTGCTTCAGGATCTCACGGGAGGTGTCTCTCAATTATAAATATGGGATTTCTCTTAATCTCTCATCCCACAGTTAGTTGGAGTTCCGTGTCCAGCGGCAAGAGTCACCATCACTTCTCAGACAGAATGAGAGTTCCATACAGCTTTTATCCATTTAAAATGTTACCACCGCTTGTCCAGACAGGAATGATTTACTATCCGATTATAGCAGCAATTGGAATCCCAGGTAAGTGATTATATTCAGTCACTAAATGTATAAAGTAGAGGTTAACTGTATTCCTGCTCTTATCTCGGGAACTGTTCCTTTTCACTGTTTTTTATTCTCACGCCAATCCAAAAGCAGAACCTCATTCCTTGTATTTTCCACTCTCCTCTACTCATTACAGATTATTTGTTGACGTTAAAATGTTCTTTTAAATCTCCATCAAAGCCTGCAGATTATTTTCTTCATTTAACATCTTCAAACTGGTTCCGTCTGAACTGAGAATGCGTTCAGTGCGTGATAAAACGGATTATTTCAGTTTAATTTTTCCGTTGCCCAACAGACTCACTCTCCTCTCCTTCATTCCAGTAACAGTCAGTAATATCTGACAAGCAATAACTTTTACTCTTCCTTCACTGTTTTATAAAATGCCCCAGTTTCTCCCCCTCTGATTTCTGCTGGGGACAGATCTGCTGACAGATATATACTTGTGAGTACGGACAGTCAGCACCGGGATTTGTTCAGTCCCATTATTCAGATATTCTCACTGTTCTCGGTCTGTTTCCACAATGTGTTGGATCTTATTCCCGATGATCACAATCCACTCCGAGTGTGGATTTGTTCTCCGTGAAGGAACACAGACTCTCCCTCTAATCTTCTCTCCTGGCCGGTTACCAGCCTGTTCTCAGTTACCTCTTCTCCCACCGAGCGGGTATTCTGTTCCCTTCAGCCGGTGGGAGGCAGCTGGTTTCTGTCCCAGACCTTCCTGCAGGTGGGGCAGGGAATTCAACACAGTGAAAGAGTGATTTAAACACTGCAGCGGGACTCTGTGAAACGGTCCTGCGTTGCCCCAGTTGAGAAACTCGTTTCAGCTTTCACCATCCGGATTTGACCAATCTCACGCTCGCAGTTTGATACAAAAACGCTGCACTCTGAGCATGTCCGTCCACCCAGTCAAATCACTGGTCCTCTCAAATACCATGTAATTTAACTCCAGATTCTTGTACATAGAAGATATCCTAATCATATTTCCACACCCTGTCCCCCTAAACCTTCACCACCTCTTCCTCCATCCACCTGTTCAATCTACTCTGTATCTGGATATAGTTTCTGCCTCAACCCCTAATCCTGGAACTGAACTGCACCGTTTCCCAACTCTCTTTGTGAAGAAATTTCTCCTGCTTTCTGTTCCAAATATCTTCCATTTAATCTTTCAGCTCTGCTGCCTCCCGCTGCAGTGTTGCAGTCACTCTTTCGCTGCATTGAATTCCCTGCCCCACCTGCAGGAAGGTCTGGGACAGAAACCAGCTGCCTCCCACCGGCTGAAGGGAACAGAATACCCGCTCGGTGGGAGAAGAGGTAACTGAGAACAGGCTGGTAACCGGACAGGAGAGAAGATCAGAGGGAGAGTCTGTGTTCCTTCACGGAGCACAAATCCACACTCGGAGTGGATTGTTATCATCAGGAATAAGATCCAACACATTGTGGAAACAGACCGAGAACAGTGAGAATATCTGAATAATGGGACTGAACAAATCCCGGTGTTCACTGTCTCATTTTTTCGAAACCATGTTCTTCCATCGACCTTCTCCCACTCTTCCATAACTTTAAACACTTCCATTATATCGCCCTGTAATCTATGTCGCTGTTACTTTCTTCTCCCTCACTTTTACAGTTTAATGTGACAGAGCCCAGTGTGTGAAAATGGTGCAGTTTAACCCTTACTGTACCACGGACTCAAATTCCCCACTTGAGGTGTGAAAGTAAAATCTCACAATCAGTGGAACGAGTCCCCATCTCCAGAGGACACTGAACCTTTACAGATTTATTTTTGAAGAAATGTGACCGACATTAAACTCCAATGCTCCGGCTGTTGTTTTTTGAAATTCTGCTGAGCCTATTTAAAGATGTTACACAGGAAGAGAAGAGTGAAGTGAGTTGTCTCACTGTCTCACTGACTCTCACTAACCTCAGGGTCAATGCAGCCCAATGCTCCCATTGGAAGATTCACTCCTGTATTTCGAAGGGTTTCTCTGAATGTATCCGCTCACGGGGTCAGTTAGATCTCGGTGTCCCGCAGCAATATTCATAATTATTTCTCATAGATAAATGAAGTTTAATTTATTGTGCATCCATTTGACCAAGCGATTCTTTGTGTTCCTGGTTACGGATTCTAAACTTATTTATTTTATGCAGGGTTTAACTGTATCACCGCTCGTTTTGCGTATTCTTCAAATTGCTGTGTTTCTTCTGAAGTATTTGTTTTGCTGTTTCTAATTCAAGATCAGAGTTTAACTATATATCACGTCAGTAGATATCACGTCTATTACAGTAGAGAAAGAAAATGTTGTCGAGGAGAATACTGAGATACAGACTACTCGGCTAGATGGGATTGAGGTTCACAAGGAGGAGGTGTTAGCAATTTTGGAAAGTGTGAAAATAGATAAGTCCCCTGGGCCAGATGGGATTTATCCTAGGATTCTCTGGGAAGCCAGGGAGGAGATTGCAGAGCCTTTGTCCTTGATCTTTATGTCGTCATTGTCGACAGGAATAGTGCTGGAAGACTGGAGGATAGCAAATGTTGTCCCCTTGTTCAAGAAGGGGAGTAGAGACAGCCCTGGTGATTATAGACCTGTGAGCCTTACTTTGGTTGTGGGTAAAATGTTGGAAAAGGTTATAAGAGATAGGATTTATAATCATCTTGAAAAGAATAAGTTCATTAGCGATAGTCAGCACGGTTTTGTGAAGGGTAGGTCGTGCCTCACAAACCTTATTGAGTTTTTCGAGAAGGTGACCAAACAGGTGGATGAGGGTAAAGCCGTGGATGTGGTGTATATGGATTTCAGTAAGGCGTTTGATAAGGTTCCCCACGGTAGGCTATTGCAGAAAATACGGAAGTATGGGATTGAAGGTGATTTAGTGCTTTGGTTCAGAAATTGGCTAGCTGAAAGAAGACAGAGGGTGGTGGTTGATGGCAAATGTTCATCCTGGAGTTTAGTTACTAGTGGTGTACCGCAAGGATCTGTTTTGGGGCCACTGCTGTTTGTCATTTTTATAAATGACCTGGAAGAGGGTGTAGAAGGGTGGGTTAGTAAATTTGCGGATGACACGAAGGTCGGTGGAGTTGTGGATAGGGCCGAAGGATGTTATAGGTTACAGAGGGACATAGATAGGCTGCAGAGCTGGGCTGAGAGATGGCAAATGGAGTTTAATGCGGAAAAGTGCGAGGTGATTCACTTTGGAAGGAGTAACAGGAATGCAGAATACTGGGCTAATGGGAAGATTCTTGGTAGTGTAGATGAGCAGAGAGATCTTGGTGTCCAGGTACATAAATCCCTGAAAGTTGCCCCCCAGGTTAATAGGGCTGTTAAGAAGGCATATGGTGTGTTAGCTTTTATTAGTAGGGGGATCGAGTTTCGGAGCCACAAGGTCATGCTGCAGCTGTACAGAACTCTGGTGCGGCCGCACCTGGAGTGTTGCGTGCAGTTCTGGTCACCGCATTATAGGAAGGATGTGGAAGCTTTGGAAAGGGTGCAGAGGAGATTTACTGGGATGTTGCCTGGTATGGAGGGAAGGTCCTACGAGGAAAGGCTGAGGGACTTGAGGTTGTTTTCGTTGGAGAGAAGGAGGAGGAGAGGTGACTTAATAGAGACATATAAGATAATCAGAGGGTTAGATAGGGTGGATAGTGAGAGTCTTTTTCCTCGGATGGTGATGGTAAACACGAGGGGACATAGCTTTAAGTTGAGGGGTGATAGATATAGGACAGATGTCAGAGGTAGTTTCTTTACTCAGAGAGTAGTAGGGGCGTGGAACGCCCTGCCTGCAACAGTAGTAGACTCGCCAACTTTAAGGGCATTTAAGTGATCATTGGATAGACATATGGATGAAAATGGAATAGTGTAGGTCAGATGGTTTCACAGGTCGGCGCAACATCGAGGGCCGAAGGGCCTGTACTGCGCTGTAATGTTTTATGTTCTATGTTCTATGTTCCTCCCATTCCGCCACTTTCTGCATATGATCTGCTTACTGGGATCATAATATGCTTATAATATCCCGCAAAATCTCCTCTCTACACTGTCAGCCTCGCTACCTCGCTGTATTTTAAGAAACTCCTTAAAAACTACTACTTTGACCAAGTTTTTGGTATTTTTTTTACTTCTTTCATGGATATGGACATCGCTGGCATCATTACCCATCCCTCATTGCCCTTGACAACTGAATGGCTTCCTAGGTCACTTCAGAGGGCAGTTAAGAGTCAACCACATTGCTGTGGGTCTGAAGTCACATGTAGGCCAGATCACATCAGGAAAGCAGATTTTCTTCCCTGTAGGACATGAGTGAACCACATGGGTTTGACAACAATCAATGATAGTTTCATAGCACCATTACTTAGACTAACTTTCAATTCAAGATTTGTTAATTAATAGAATTTGTGTTCTACCAGCTGTTGTGATAGGATTTGAACCCGCATCTAGGGCATCAGCCTGGGTATCTACATTACTAGTTCAGTGACATGACTACTGTACCACTGTCTCCCCATCTGACCTCATATCTCTTTATGTGGTTCTGTGTCACAGTCTGCTTCATAATGCTCCTGTGAAGCACTTTGGCACATTTAGTTACCATAAACGCGCGCTATGAACAGAAGTTTTGTTGTAGAAAACCCCAAATTGTTATCTTCATGCAATGTCATCTTGTGCACGTGTATTAACTATTATCTAAATGGTGAAAGGTTGCAAAGCTGTAAGATGTAGAGGGATCTGGGTGTCCTAATGCATGAATCACAAAAGGTTAGTATGCATGTACAGCAAATCATTAGGAAAGCAAATGGAATGTTACCGTTTATTGCGAGGGAAATTGAATACAAAGATAAGGAGGTAATGATTCAGTTATACATGTCATTGGTGAGACCACATCTGGAATACTGTGTACATTATTTGTCTCCTTTTTTGAGGAAGGATGTAAGTGCGTTGGAAGCAGTTCGGAGCCGGTTTCCTAGACTAATGGAGTGGGCAGGTCGTCTTCTGAGGAAAGCTTGGACAGTTTAGGCTTGTATCTGCTGGAGTTTAGAAGAGTAACAGGCAGCTTGATTGAAACATAAACCCTGAGGGGTCTTGACAGGGTGAATGTGGAAAGAATGTTTCCTCTTGTGGGAGAATCTAGAACTTGGGATCACTGTTTAAAAATAAGTGGTCATCCATTTAAGACGAAGATGAGGATTTTATTTTTCCATCACAGGGTAGTGAGTCTTTGGAAATCTCTTCCTCCAAATATGGTGGAAGCAGAATCTTTGAATATTTTTAAGGCAGAGGTAGATTGATTCTTAAGCTGATAAGCAAGGGGTGAAAGATTATCGGGGATAAAAACAAGAAATGCTGGAACCATTCAGCAGGTCTGGCAGCATCTGTGAAAAGAGAAGCAGAGTTAACGTTTTGGGTCAGTGACCCTTCTTCGGAACCGGTTGCGAGCTGGGAGACAGAGATCGGTGATGCATGTTAATGTAATGTTACTTTCCTTTATCTTTCGGATGTATGAATGATAAACTGTGCATGAGATGCAGTTGTACAGAGTCTTGGTCAGACCCCCGCTGGAGTACTGCATTCAGTGGGGCAGCGCCCCACTGGGAAGATGTATTGGCGTTGGGGCGGGGTGGCCTGGGGGTTTCAGCCCAGATTCAACAGACTGATACCAGGGCTGAAAGGATCAAATTCAGAGGACAGGATCCATAAACTTAGCCCGTGTTCCCTTGTGTTCGGAATTTTGATGGGTGACACAGTCCAAGTATTTAAATTGATAATATGATTTGAAGGGTAGATGGAAGTAAACTGTTTCCTGGCGCCGTGTAATCGAAAACAAGGGAAAATAATCTTAAAATTAGAATTATGCCATTTAAGAATGAAAGCAGAATTTTTCACGGAAGGAATAGCGGAAATCTGGAGTTCGTTCTCTTTAAAGCCTGTTACTGCTTGCTCAATTACATTTTAAAGACTGAGATTGATAGATTTTTAAGGTAAGAATATAAAGGACGATGGAAACAAGACATGAATGGAGTTAAGGCACAGATTAGCCAGGGTCTAATGGAGTGTTGGGAAAGGCTTGTGGGGCTGAATAACCTCCTCTTGTGTTCTTATATTCCTCTGCGTTAATCACCAGATCATCAGAACTTCTGAAATGAGTGAAACATTAATCGCAAGACTGGAATCAGTGTAACTGAAACCTCTATCGGGACAAATGGTTTCTGATGTTATTCTTACTGAGTTTCGAGTTCCCAGTAAGTCTCTCTGAAGTATTACCGATGGTCTAAATCCATCTCTCCCTCGATGAATGCTCTCTCTGTTCATTTACTCTGTTCGTTTTGAAGTGATTATTTTGCTAATTTCAGGTCTGTTACGGAAATTACGAGAATATCATGCACTGCCGTTCCTCCATTTTCCATTTGGGATATATTTATTGATAGGACAATGTTCTTTCAAACTCCAGCTAACACACCAATGGTTTTCTACATTAATAGTCTCGGGCTGTTACGGTTTTATTTCAGAATGTGAACAGCATTCACAGAATGGGATATGATGAGATTATGAAGTAGTTCCAGTTAATCTGCAGCAGCGACACGGGCCTTTGCTGAATGTTCTCCTGTGGACATTCTCTGGTCACTTTATCTCCATCGCCCTTCACTGCAACAGCCGTGGTTCAGTGGTTCCCCTCTCCTCTCTGAGTCAGGAGGATGTGGTTTCGAGACCCTTTTGAAAGTCCAGGTTGATAGTTCAAGAAGTACTAATGCCATGCTGCACAGTTGAATAACAGACACTCCTAGGCTGTTTTATATGAACCTCAAATTCACAAACTCTGTAGCTTCCAAATCAGTACTTTTTGACTCACAATTTGCGCCACCGGATGTGATGTCTTTCCTATCGTACTCTTTCGAACAAAGTACTCCTAAACGAATATCACGAAACAGATTATTATTTTGTGGGGCTTTGTGTGCAAATTCACATTTAATTGTGCACTCGGAAGTCAAAGTGACCACCTCCCGACAGAAGGTGAAGGCCCATATTGACACTGTGTGTGAAACTTACCAGAGCTAGGTATTACTGCGAAGTTCAAGGAACTCTGTGCTGAGGTCGCTGGTAACATTGTTGTATTGCCAATTATTTCCTGAAACCACACTGGTCAAACATCATATTCAAAGCTTCAATCGTGCACCAACTTCAGTAAAGATGTATCCTCGCTAAACTATATGATAATTTTGTATGTCAGTTGAAAAATACATTATAATGTTTATATTTCGGATATGACACGAACAATGAACGCTGAGGCTGAAGGAATCGAGAGTTGGGAAACGATAAGCATTAAGGAACAGTTATAATGACATTTTTAGATTTAACAGGCGACATTGGTGGTTGGATTCTGTGAGCGATGGACATTGTTTGCTTTGTTTCCAGTCATTGCATAACATTTACAAACAGAAACAAGTATAAATGATTGTAATCGTTTTATAATTAGATTCATTGTTAATTCAGAGTCACGACTCCTTAAACTGTCACTCTAAGTAAGACGGGGACTATAATGAATAAATCATTGAATAACTGGTACAATTGTTAAATCAATGACTATTTGAATAACGAACAGGTGGCATGATTGATCAATGTTTATGGCAGAATATTTTAGATAAATAAGTTACGAACGAAACTAAAACGTATTGGGAGCAGTCTCACCACACGGACTGCAACGGTTCAAGAAAATGCCTCACCTCCATCTCTCGCAGTGACTGGGAAGCAACACACCATCTCTGATTCCGGATTACTACAGTCATTTTTCTTAGAACTTTCCCACGACATTTCTGTGTCAAAGGTACCCGTCCCACTCACTCCTCACCCAACCACACACACACAAACACTGAATTAAATTAAGCTTATACACTCTGAAACGCCTGTGATAGAATTTACACCGAAGAGTTTATTATCAAAGTCAGTTCTAGAGGAATACAGTTAATTATTTCGACACCAGCTGCTCAGGATGTCTCTTCAGTGCAGAAATGTCTCTGGTACATGTTGTATTCTCTCTCTCTCTCACATTCCGGCTTACCCTCTTTCTATATCAAATTGTTAAACTGTTGAAGGACACAATATCCTGCAGATCCCAAGGATCCCAGTCAAACTATTCGGAATATCTCTTATATTGTTGATTGTTTGTTCTGGAGCTCAGGTTTATATATTGCCCCGATCCTCTGGGATGGACTTCAGGACAGTCTTTCACACCAGGGAGATGGATTCTCAATATTGCTGATGTACCGGTTTAATATTACAGAGCGATTCGGCCAATTCAGAGGGAACACCTTCTTACTCATTATCTCTGAAGGTGACTCTCGGTAGGTATCTGGTTTTACCTGAAACCTCTGGTCTCACTTGCACTGATCTTTGCAGCCATCCTGGTATCGCCACCACCATCTCCCTCTGAGGTTTCCTGCAATATCAGAGGTGACAACATCCTGGTCTGGATTGTCGTCCTTCTTCTATCGTCTACTTTGGAAAGTTCTTCTGTTCCGAGGATCAACGGATGAAATATTGTTGTGTTGCTGCTCACATCTCAACTTCACTTTGCGGCCATTGTTGGATTTTATTCAGATGGGATTGTGTTGTTTAAATCGCCGATGAATTTCCAGAGAGGGGAAATCGGCTGAACATCTGAAATGTTCATCCGGTGGTTTGTAAACAGAAACTTCTGTTATTTGGTCGAGTTGATCCACAGCAATTCACCATGTAATATGTTGTTTGGCAGCTGTTTTTCACCGGTCTTTACTCATTACCGCTAGTCTGAAAATATAACCTGGCAACTCTAGGCCATTTCTCTCACCAGGTATCTACTCTCCTCTGCTGTTCACGGATCCAAACCCCGCCGTTTAATCTAATTTCTTGGCAGTCCTCGTTTAGCATTTACCACATTTTGGGCCGGTTTCATTCTCACGATTCCCTACTAGATCATTTATCTTCCAATTTATTATTGACCATTTATTACTTATTTTCAATTAATTTTTTTATGTTTTCTTTTGATTAGTTCATTTGTTCTTTCACTGGACTGTTACTTCTTGCAATTATTTATAGTTTATTATCTCACTGTTAACTTACTTGTAGCAGTTCAATGGCTGGAAATTTACCCCGAGCTCTTCCGTTCTCCACTGCACGTCCGATGATGTTACAGTGGAACGGGAGCAGCTCTGAGCAAATTCCACACAAAGTCTACTTGGTTCGTTCGATGTTATTTGCTAAAGGTATCTCTTTAAATTTATTTACTCCACACTGTATACATTACATTGCAATTTCATATCAAAATCTTTTCAATTACACAATTCCAGCAGCAGTAAACTCCAGTTCCCATCCCATGATCCTGCAGTAAAGGACATTTCATACTAAACACTGTGGACCTGAATCATTCCTTGTATCCTAATGGATGATCCTTTTTTTTCTGTTCGTTTGTGTTTTGCAGTAAATGTGATGACGATTGTGATCCTGTCCCGGGGAAAGTGCAGTCTCTCCAGATGTATCACTCACTACCTGGTCGCCATGGCAGCAGCGGATCTATTGGTCACTATCACTGACGTGGTGTTAAATCGGATTAATGATTATTATTTCCCGACTACCTTCCTGTTTCTCACCCCTGTGTGCTCTTTCCACACCGTCCTGGTTCGTGCAGCCACTGATATTTCTGTCTGGTTAACAGTCGCTTTCACTTTTGATCGTTTTGTTACTATTTGTTGCCAGAAGCTGAGGACTAAATATTGCACCGAGAAAACGGCAGCTGTAGTTATAGGAACTGTGTGTCTGCTGTTCTGTTTTAAAAACATTCCCTGGTACTTTACATTTGAACCCTACATTACAATCGACAACATACCCTGGGGCTGCCATCAAAAGCTGCAGTATTACACATTAACTGCATGGGTAGCATTTAGCTGGATTGACCGCTGTCTCACCCCACTGCTCCCAACATTCCTGATATTACTGCTCAATGCTCTGACCATTGGACACATTTTAGTGGCCAGTAGAGTCCGCAGGAGGTTGAGGGGCACCAGGAATGCCGTGGATCACAGTGATCCGGAGATGGAGAGCAGAAGAAAATCTATCATTTTACTGTTCGCTATATCCGGAAACTTCATACTGTTATGGATGACGTATGTGATAGTTTTCCTATTAATACAAATTACAAACCAATATTATTCAACAGGTTTCAATGACCCGATGACAATCGCAGACTATACCAGCTACATGCTCCTGCTTTTGAGCTGCTGCACAAACACGTGTATTTATGCAGTGATCCAGACTAAATTCAGAGAGGAGCTGAAGAATGGGATGAAATATCCACTGAGGATAATACTTACATTATTGAAACAAAGAAAATAACAGAGGAATTCCCAGAATTGAAGCTGAATCACATCTCATATCATATCCTGTGTTCTTTGTGTCTTCTGCTGACTCCATCTCTGGCCCACTCTGCTCCAGTTATAATGTTGGACAATATCAGACAAAGACTGTGTTTTTCAATGTAGGAGTCTGTGACCGAGGTAGAAACGGTGACATTATCCAGATGATAATAGAGGTTTTTGTTTTCTCTTTGTTTTCTCAATGAAATTGATCCGGATGAAACTGACGAGCACAGCTGCCGATACTTCAATCTCCGATCCTGCTGTCTTCACAGTCCAGAGTGTCTGCAGCCACGGCATGCGGTAAGTCCATTGAGGTGAAGAAGGAGCTGCGGGACCCGAGAGAAGTCCTGAGAAAAGGTGCCCCGAACACCCAAAAAATCCACGAACGCCCCCCCGCCCCCCCCCCCCCCCACCCCCCGGCCACAACTTCAAAGCGCCCGCGGGAGATGGCTCGGAGAGCATCTGCAGCGCACTGTCGGCAATGCTGCATGCCTTTATTTAAACCACTGCAAAAAAAAAACCCTTAGCAAATGTAATCGCCTCTAAGTCTGCTTCACCTCCCGAAGGACGTGGATGAGCTTTCCGGACGTCGATGGTGGGCACTGAGGAAATGGCTTATTACCTGCACCAGATTCCCCCCCACTCCCACCCCTTTACCCCCCTTCCACCCCCCCACCCCCGTCCCCTTCCCTGCTCCACCCTCTCAGCTCACCCCCTCACAACCCCCGTCCCAGCCCGCCCCCCCTCGCACCATCTTCACCCCGCACCCCCTTCCCCTGCAACCCCCCCACCCCCTCCCTCTACCCCTCCCCCTTGCATCCCCTCCTCCCACCGGCACCATCCTACACCTGTGTAGGGGCCCCAACAACCCCACTGCCTTGTGGGCGTCTCGGGAGGGACCAAAGCTAAGGGAGTAAACCCTAACAGAAAATCCGGAGCGGAACCCCGTAGGCGGTCATGTGTCACCTTTGGCATGTTTCCGGCAGTTCCTGCAGCCATACTGGTGCCAAACGTCGTGTCCTGCACTCCTTTGGACCCCACCAGAAAGGCCGAGAGGGGGGTTTTGACGACTGGGCAACTCTCAACCTCCATAAATTTGCCCAGGCATGCGCCATGGAGAGGTCACTCCATAGTTGCCTCACAGCGACTAAAACAACACGGAAGGCAGCAGTTATGGGTTATAAGTCCAGATAAATTGGCGTAGAAACTGGGCGCCACGGGTTGCCTTTGTCGGTGGGAGAGGTCATTGCACCTCACTGGACAGCTACCGCCCGCCTCAAACCGGGCAGCCCCCGGTCAATAAGGTTCTGTCCCGCCACAGTCTGCCTGCTTCAATGGGTGCTTGGAGTTCAGGGTCATTGCCCGAAAGGTGGACTGATACACCGCACCAAACAACATGAAAAAAGGAAAGAAGGTACCAGCCCTTTGCTTTGCAAGCTGGAACGTCAGAACTATGTGTCCTGGCCTGTCGGAAGACCTTACACAAATCAACGATTCTCGGAAGACCGCCATCATTAACAACGAGCTCAGTAGACTCAATGTGGACATTGCAGCACTTCAGGAGACTCGCCTCCCCGCGAGTGGCTCTCTAGCAGAGCAAGACTACACCTTCTTCTGGCAGGGCAGGGATCCTGAAGAACCAAGACAGCATGGAGTGGGCTTCGCCATCAGAAACTCCTTGCTCAGCATGATAGAGCCTCCCTCAAATGGCTCGGAACGCATACTGTCCATCCGACTGCTCACCACCTCTGGTCCAGTACACCTACTCAGCATCTATGCTCCAACACTCTGCTCCCCACCTGAAGCTAAAGACCAGTTCTATGAACAACTCCATAACATCATTAGCAGCATCCCCAACACCGAACACCTATTCCTGCTGGGGGACTTTAATGCCAGGGTTGGGGCCGACCATGACTCATGGCCCTCCTGCCTTGGGCGCTATGGCGTTGGAAGGATGAATGAGAACGGGCAGAGACTGCTTGAGTTATGTACCTATCATAACCTCTGCATCACCAACTCGTTCTTTCACACTAAACCCTGTCACCAGGTTTCATGGAGGCACCCAAGATCACGTCGTTGGCACCAGCTAGACCTCATTGTCACAAGGTGAGCCGCCTTAAACAGTGTTCAAATCACACGCAGCTTCCACAGTGTGGACTGCGACACCGACCACTCCCTGGTGTGCAGCAAGGTTAGACTCAGACCAAAGAAGTTGCATCATTCCAAGCAGAAGGGCCACCCGCGCATCAACACGAGCAGAATTTCTCACCCACAGCTGTTACAAAAATTTCTAAATTCACTTGTAACAGCCCTTCAAAACACTCCCACAGGGGATGCTGAGACCAAGTGGGCCCACATCAGAGACGCCATCTATGAGTCAGCTTTGACCACCTAAGGCAAAAGTGCGAAGAGAAATGCAGACTGGTTTCAATCTCATAATGAAGAGCTGGAACCTGTCATAGCCGCTAAGCGCATTGCACTGTTGAACTACAAGAAAGCCCCCAGCGATTTAACATCCGCAGCACTTAAAGCAGCCAGAAGTACTGCACAAAGAACAGCTAGGCGTTGCGCAAACGACTACTGGCAACACCTATGCAGTCATATTCAGCTGGCCTCAGACACCGGAAACATCAGAGGAATGTATGATGGCATGAAGAGAGCTCTTGGGCCAACCATCAAGAAGATCGCCCCCCTCAAATCTAAATCGGGGGACATAATCACTGACCAACGCAAACAGATGGACCGCTGGGTTGAGCACTACCTAGAACTGTACTCCAGGGAGAATGCTGTCACTGAGACTGACCTCAATGCAGCCCAGCCTCTACCAGTCACGGATGAGCTGGACATACAGCCAACCAAATCGGAACTCAGTGATGCCATTGATTCCCTAGCCAGCGGAAAAGCCCCTGGGAAGGACAGCATTACCCCTGAAATAATCAAGAGTGCCAAGCCTGCTATACTCTCAGCACTACATGAACTGCTATGCCTGTGCTGGGACGAGGGAGCAGTACCCCAGGACATGCGCGATGCCAACATCATCACCCTCTATAAAAACAAAGGTGACCGCGGTGACTGCAACAACTACCGTGGAATCTCCCTGCTCAGCATAGTGGGGAAAGTCTTTGCTCGAGTCGCTCTGAACAGGCTCCAGAAGCTGGCCGAGCGCGTCTACCCTGAGGCACAGTGTGGCTTTCGTGCAGAGAGATCGACCATTGACATGCTGTTCTCCCTTCGTCAGATACAGGGGAAATGCCGTGAACAACAGATGCCCCTCTACATTGCTTTCATTGATCTCACCAAAGCCTTTGACCTCGTCAGCAGACGTGGTCTCTTCAGACTACTAGAAAAGATCGGATGTCCACCAAAGCTACTAAGTATCGTCACCTCATTCCATGACAATATGAAAGGCACAATTCAACATGGTGGCTCCTCATCAGAGCCCTTTCCTATCCTGAGTGGTGTGAAACAGGGCTGTGTTCTCGCACCCACACTTTTTGGGATTTTCTTCTCCCTGCTGCTTTCACATGCGTTCAAATCCTCTGAAGAAGGAATTTTCCTCCACACAAGATCAGGGGGCAGGTTGTTCAACCTTGCCCGTCTAAGAGCGAAGTCCAAAGTACGGAAAGTCCTCATCAGAGAACTCCTCTTTGCTGACGATGCTGCTTTAACATCTCACACTGAAGAGTGCCTGCAGAGTCTCATCGACAGGTTTGCGTCTGCCTGCAATGAATTTGGCCTAACCATCAGCCTCAAGAAAATGAACATCATGGGGCAGGACGTCAGAAATGCTCCATCCATCAATATTGGCGACCACGCTCTGGAAGTGGTTCAAGAGTTCACCTACCTAGGCTCAACTATCACCAGTAACCTGTCTCTAGATGCAGAAATCAACAAGCGCATGGGTAAGGCTTCCACTGCTATGTCCAGACTGGCCAAGAGAGTGTGGGAAAATGGCGCACTGACACGGAACACAAAAGTCCGAGTGTATCAGGCCTGTGTCCTCAGTACCTTGCTCTACAGCAGCGAGGCCTGGACAACGTATGCCAGCCAAGAGCGACGTCTCAATTCATTCCATCTTCGCTGCCTTCGGAGAATACTTGGCATCAGGTGGCAGGACTATATCTCCAACACAGAAGTCCTTGAAGCGGCCAACACCCCCAGCTTATACACACTACTGAGTCAGCGGCGCTTGAGATGGCTTGGCCATGTGAGCCGCATGGAAGATGGCAGGATCCCCAAAGACACATTGTGCAGCGAGCTCGCCACTGGTATCAGACCCACCGGCTGTCCATGTCTCCGCTATAAAGACGTCTGCAAACGCGACATGAAATCGTGTGACATTGATCACAAGCCGTGGGAGTCAGTTGCCAGCATTCGCCAGAGCTGGCGGGCAGCCATAAAGACAGGGCTAAATTGTGGCGAGTCGAAGAGACTTAGTAGTTGGCAGGAAAAAAGACAGAGGCGCAAGGGGAGAGCCAACTGTGCAACAGCCCCGACAAACAAATTTCTCTGCAGCACCTGTGGAAGAGCCTGTCACTCTAGAATTGGCCTTTATAGCCACTCCAGGCGCTGCTTCACAAACCACTGACCACCTCCAGGCGCGTATCCATTGTCTCTCGAGATAAGGAGGCCCAAAAGAAAAAAGAATAGAGGTAGAATTTCATTGCATTAAATCACACTGCTGGACCCAAAGAGATAAAGGAACCAGCACTGAGGTTTAGGTTGGTGTGAGAATAGGTGAAATGCGGGATATGATTCAGAACATGTGAGAAATCCCAGGGGTGGGTGAAAGGAGAATAATCCTGTGTCAAATTAATATCTAAAGATAAGGAGGTGGAGGACAAATATGTGTGAAATCCGTAAAGTAATAAACAGATCAATCTTGTAAAGGACATGTACTGCTTTTGGTCTTTTATTGTCTCTATTTCGCCAACATTTCCTCCATCACCATTGTGGATTTTTTGAACCTTCAGCTATGGAATTTCCAGTAGCGAGTTGACTTGGTTTGTGTCTATGAACAGTGTTTTTTTTTCTAGTAGCTCGCCCCCTGGGTTTGTGTCTGGAGTCAGAAAGTCGGTTAGACTTTAGAGGGAGGCCACTCGGTCCATCGAATTCATGCCGGTTCTCCACCGAGCTATCCAATCAGACCAGAAGTGGACACAATGCTCTAGTTGGGTCCTAACCGGAGCTTTAGAAAAATCTGGCATAACTGCCCTGCTTTTGTACTCAATGCCTCTATCTGTGCAGCCTTTAACTCCAGAAACAGATGTTCGTGTCCCATCCACATCTCAGTTTGTGTGAAGGACTCCCTGGGTCAGTATGTTATCCAATACAAACAATGTGGAATTTATTTAAAGTCACATAATACTGAGTTGTATTCCAGGAGCAGCGGTGGTTTTGTGTATGGATGTCGCTTGCTGAAACACTATTTGATTTCCTCTTCTGAAATAAGCAGGTACCAATTAATGCGTTGCTGTTCGACAGGAGTCACATTCAGGCCAATCCGGGACTATGTTTAGCAGAACATAGTTCATTTGTCGATGTATTCGCGCGACCTGGGCCCATTTACTCACGGAAACAAAAAAAAAATCATTTTAAAAACATTCAACATTGATCATAAAAGCGATCCAGGGATAATAGCAATTAGTTAATCAGTGGTCGCCTAGTTTAAACGGTAAATGCAGGAACATGCGAATTAGGAGCAGGAGTAGATCACTGGACCACACGAACCTGCTCCGCCTTTCAATAAGTTCATTGCTGAGTTGATTACTCCACATTTCCACCTACACCTGATAACTTACTATCCCCTGTGGTTGTCTTTGATTTTTAACCTTCGAGTAATCACAAGATTACTTCAGCTCTGCCGCATGACGGCTCATACTGTATAGTTTTTAATTTACTCTTTATTCACTTCAGAAATTCAAATCCAATTTGCTGCCCATTTCACATATTAATGTACTGAACTTGAACAAATGGTGAATATTCCATCTTTCAATTATTTTGAGAATAATATCTACACAGAGCCTTATACATGCTCACAAGAGGATATTTTTCCAATACGCTTTCAGTTTTGTTCGACTCCCGTGAAGAAAAAACAAACAAAATAAACACATCAAAATTCCTTCTTTGAATGATCAGGAATCTGGTCACACTATTCGCTCAGTTCCTCGCCGCTCCACCAGGCCCGAAGAGACTCTTCTTCAATCTCCATCTCAAAATAGATTCCCATGGGATTCCCAATCCCACTCTGCTGCCCTCATCCAGCAAGGAAACCTCACACAACTGCTGAGCAAAGTGCTTGAAATT
Source organism: Heterodontus francisci (assembly GCF_036365525.1). Lineage (NCBI taxonomy): Eukaryota > Metazoa > Chordata > Chondrichthyes > Heterodontiformes > Heterodontidae > Heterodontus > Heterodontus francisci. The sequence goes on from NC_090399.1 coordinate 56,279,262, forward strand.
ATTTAACTGCGGACATGTGACCAGGAAATGGAACAGATTCTCGTCCTGTGTCCTGCACACTGGGCAGGTTCCCGCCTCCCCTCTCCCCATTTTATACAAAACAGGCAAGATAAATATCCAGTTGTAGGCCAATTTAAAATACACTTCAATCCATTCTGGACATTCAGAATACATCCACACAAAATACTGTGGATGCTGGGAATCTGAAATTTAAAAAAACACAGAAAGTGCAGGAAATATTCACCAGGTCTGGCATTATTTGTGCAGAGAGAAACAGGGTTAACGTTTCTACTCTGTGACTTTTCATCATTCTTGTCGGACATGATCCGTGTTGCCCTTTTCGAAAATCCCACCCGAAAGACAATTGCTGAACTGAATTTTGCAGAATCTGCAATGACTTTTTGTTTTTTTATTAATACACGCAATGGCGCTTACCCATTGTCTTTCGAGACAAGGAGGCCAAAGAGAGAGAGAGAATTGCCATTATTTACTATCAAGAGGAGATGGTCGGATTCGTACTTGTCGGAGTTATCATTGCCTGATACTTGTGTGGCGTGAACCTAACTGTCTGTATGTAAATGTTTGTCTTTGTGCTTATGTCTGTCTGTGTAACTGTCTGTGTGTATGTTTCTGCGCCTCAAATTGTCTGCACTTTTCTGCGTGGGTGTTTGTTACTCAGTCTCCTCGATCCAATTACTCTGGATCTGAATTTACAAAGAGATGGAAATGTGAATTGTAAATTTTCTTTCAACAAATGCAACTGGTTTCCGTTAGCAAAAAAGGAAAAACATAACAATCATGCAATGAAAAGTAATTCTTTATTGTGTTGGTTTAGCAGGCGAAACAGCAAGCTCAGGTATAAAGACAGCTGGGGCCGTGATTCGGATTTGAACCGAAGTTGCAGCGGCCACGACGCAGAGTACTAACCACTGTACAATCACGGCGCCACGTCCCACCTGGGCAGCTCAGCGCTTACCCTATAACACACTCAAAAACGAAACTGCTTCGAAAAGATGCATTTTGGTGACAAGACCAAAATAAGAAGTCAACAATACTCCCACGAATGGAATTCGACACACGCCCCAGCACCGACTACAGCTTTCATCTACTAGCTTAGACCGTTCACCCAGGTTACCATCAATAACTGTCTACAGTTTTGAAACTAACTGAAAGCTGGTTTTCCTGATGATTGCCCGCCCACTCCATGGTTTTGCATTGGACAGAGAGAATACAATCAAATGTTATCAAATGTATTTTTGGAAAGACTGAGTGGAACAAGAACCATGAACGCCACCATCTGTAGACTGTGGATGTGTTCCTCATTAGTATAATGGTGAGTATTCTCATCTATGATATAGGAGAGCGGGATTGAAATTGCTGACAGCAACAATGCAATTTTAACAAGTCAAACTTCTCAGTCGTTGTGTAACTTCCGAAACGTCATCATCCTGGAACATTAACTCTGTTTCTCATTACAAAGATGCTGTCAAACCTGCTGAGTAACTCCAGCATTCTCTTTTTATATTTCACATTTCCAGCATCTGCAACATTTCACTTTTGTGTGAAATTGGGGAATATATGACTCTATTTGTGGATAAATCTCGACTCCGTTTGGGACCCACAGCTTCTGGTTGGATTCTCTCCGTCCAATACAAAACCTTGGACTCGGTGGGCAATCGGGGGAACCCAGTTTTCAGTTAGATTCAAAGCTGTAATCAGTTATTTATGATACTCTGAGTGAACGGTCTAAAGCAGTGCATTAAAGCTGTAGTCACTGCTGGGACGTGTGTCGAATTCCATTCGTGGGAGTATTTTTAACTTCTTATTTTGGTCTTGTCACCAAAATGCATCTTTTCGAAGCAGTTCCGTTTTTAACTGTATTTATAGAGTACTCGCTACACTGTGCAGTTGGCATGTGGTGCTGTGATCATATTGTAGATAATTCTCTGTGTTGTGGCCGCAGTCACCTCAGTTTGAATCCGCGTTCCAACACCAGCTGTCTTTATACCTTTGCTTTCTGCTTCGCCTGCAATAAAGAATCAGTTTTCATTGTATGTTTGTTATATTTTTCTTGTTTTGCTGACGGAAACCAATTTACTGCATCAAAACCTCGCGCTCTCACATGGCTGTACTTGATGCTCCAAAATGAAAATCCCACATTTTTCTCCTTCCACAATCACTAACCCTCCTTTACTTTCCTCCTTCCATTTCATTGTCACTTTACTGCGGGATTACCTAATATAACACTCACATTCAATATTTAAGCGTTTATGTTGTTCTGACACCACCGCTGTTCCTGGGGGTGGATCTCCCATTTACACCAATGTACATCTGTGCCTTGAAACCAGTCGATACTTTTTGATCTGTGGGATGGCCAGTCAGACAAGCGCTGTGAAAGCAGGACTGACCTCCGGAAGGGCAGCGGCGCCATTGCTCACAACATTTTCTTGGGAATCTGTTGATAATTTCAAAGCTAACTGAAGACCTGGGTTTATTTTTTTTTACACGCTGGCTGGCGCTTTTCTCTAAGCAGATGAAGTGAATGAAAGATGGGCTGACAAGCTGAGGCGGCGCATCAAGTTGGAAATTGTTCCGAATTCAAGTTATCTGCTGAAATGTGCGATTGAAATGAATGGAGGATAAATGAAAAGATTGCGAATGGTGAATAAGGAGCGATTAGAACAGGTTGGTCCTGAGAGAAATATCGTTTGAACTCCTGTGACGCAGGAGGCTGTGTTCAGAAACTGCAGGCTTTAAAACACTTGTGTGGAAATATAAAGAACGCTCTTGTGTGAGAAGAGCTGAAAAAGCAAATGCGTCCTTGAGACAAGTTCCGTTTTGTTAGGAAAACTGCTCTCGTGAAAATGCAACATTAAAAACAGAAACTGCTGGAAATATTCATCAGGTCAGACACCAGCTGGTGATTCAGTTGGCTGAAGAAATTATTCCTCTTTATTTACCCAATCAAATCCCTTTAATGTTTAAACAACTCGATCAGTTCATTCCTCAATCCTCCTCTAGACTCCGAACTAAAACAGTATTCGGAAAGTGGGTCGGCAGACTGTGGAATACAGTGGCACGGGGCAGCGGACAATATTTAAAATACTGCAACCTGTGGGACAAAGGGACAGAGGTCGAAGATGTACAAGGGCAGATTCAGCACCATAGGGGTTTTGAGACGTTATGCCATGCTACACCTAGGAACAACACCCCGAGTAAGAACCACACTGCCCAGACATCATTGGTCCAAATTTCCAAAAGTGCAAGAAAAGGTTCTTGACAAACATGAGAAGACAACGTCTATATATGACAGAAATGCGGGTACAGAGCTGTCTAGACGATACGTGGGATGAAATGTTTAGGTCATACATCCAACCAAAGGAACCTCGTCTCCTGCAGAGGTTTCCAAGGTATGCACTGAACCTGGGTCCTATGAGTTCATGACACTGAATGGAGTGGCTTCACGGAGAAACTGAAGCCAGCTGAAAGAGTTAACCAGTTGTGTAACATCCTGCACTCCAGTTGTGTCAAGAACATACTCCAAGGTGATTGTGTTTTTATTCTTTCACAGGAGGTGGGCATCACTAGCTACCCAGCATTTGTTAGCCATCCCCAATTGCCATTGAGAAGGTGACGGTAAGCCACCTTCTTGAACCATTGCAGTCCATGTGGTATAATGTTGGTAGGAAGGGAGCAACTGGATTTTGACCCAGTGACAGAAAAAGAGCGGCAATGTAGTTCCAAGTCAGGATGATGTGTGGCTTGGAGGAGTGTGTGCAGGTGGTGGTATTCCCACGCACCTACTGACCTTGTCCTTCTAGGTGGTAGAGGTTGCTGGTTTGGAAGGTGCTGTCAAGGATCCTTGGTGAGTTGCTGCAGTACATCTTGTAGATGATAAACACTGCAGCCACTGTGCGTGGTGATGAAGGGTGTGAATATTGAAAGTGATAAATGGTGTGTCAATCAAGAAGACTGCTTTGTTCTGGAGGGTAACGAGTTTCTTGTGTATTGTTGGAGCTGCACTCATCCAGGCAAGTGGAGAGTATTCCATCACATTCCTAACTTGTGCCTTGTAGATGGGCAGGATGTGGGGAGTCAGGAGGTGAGTTATTCGCTGCAGAATCACCAAGTCCGACCTGCTTTTGTCGTCACAGTACTTATGTGGCTGGTCCAGTTCAATTCCTGGTCAATGTTAACCTCAAGGATGTTTATAGTGGGGATTCAGTGATGGTAATGCTATTGAATGACAAGGAGAGATGGTTGGATTCTCTCTTGTTGGAGATGGTCATTACTGGCATTTGACTGCCATCTATGATGCCGAGGACCTTAGGAGGAGGCTGAGATGGACCATCCACTTGGCACTTCTGGATGAAGCTGGATGCAAATGCTTTAGCCTTGTCTTTCGCACTGAGCTGCCGAGTTCCCACACCATCATTGTGGAGGGGTTTTTGTGGCAGCTGCTCCTCCTGTTCGTTGTTTTATCATCGACCACCATTTATGACTGGATGACAACACTGCAAAGCTTAGGTCTGATCCATTGATTGTGGGAATCGCTCATCCTTCTCTATCGCATGCTGTTTCCACTGTTAGGCATGCAAGAGTCCGGTGTTGCACCTTCACCAGCTGACACCTCATTTTTGTAGGTTTGCCTGTTGCTGTTGCTGTTACTGTCATGCCTTCTTGTACTATTCATTGAACCAAGTTTGATCCCCTGAATAGTTTGTAATGGTAGAGTTGGGGAGGGGGGATGGGGGGGTGGTGGGAAATGTGGCCATGAGGTTACATGTTGTGGTTCAATACATTTCTGCTGTTGCTGATGGCCCACGGCGAGTCATGGATGCCCAGTTTTGAGTTTCTAGATCTGTTCAAAGTCTATCCCATTTAGCATGATGGTAGATATCCTCAATGTGAAGACGGGACTTCATCTTCCCAAGGACTGTAAGGTGGTCACTCCTACAAATACTATCACGGACAGCTGCATCTGCGACAAATAGATTGGTGAGACGAGGTCAAGTAGTTTTTTTCTCCCCTCTTGTTGGTTCCCTCACCACCTGCTGCTCACCCAGTCTAGCAGTCATGTCCTTTAGGAATCAGCCAGCTCGGTCAGTAGTGGTGCTACTGAACCACTATTGGTGATGGACATTGAAGTTCCCACCCAGAGTATATTCTGTGTCCTTGCCACCCTCAGTATCTTCTCCAATTGATGTTCAACATGGAGAAGCACTGATTCAGCAGCCGGGGGGCAGGGGTTGGGGGAGACGGGGTGGCGGCTGTGCAGTTGGTGGTAATCAGCAGGAGTTTTCTTGCCCATGTTTGACTTGACGTCATGAGATTTCATGGGGTCCACATTCAATATTGAGGACTCCCAAGGCAACTCCCTCCCGACTGTATACCAGTCTGTCGCCACTTCTGGTGTAAAAACAAGAAATGCTGGAACCACTTAGCAGGTCTGGCAGCATCTGTGGAAAGAGAAGCAGAGTTAACGTTTCGGGGCAGTGACCCTTCTTCGGAACCGTTCCGAAGAAGGGTCACTGACCTGAAACGTTAACTCTGCTTCTCTTTCCACAGATGCTGCCAGACCTGCTGAGTGGTTCCAGCATTTCTTGTTTTTATTTCAGATTTCCAGCATCCGCAGCATTTTGCTTTTATTTTAGTGCCACTTCTGGTGGGTCTGTTCTGCTGGTAGGACAGCACATACCCAGGGATTTTGATGGTGCTCTCTGCGTGATTATCTGTAAGGTATGATTCCGTGAGTATGACTATGTCAGGCTGTTGCTTGACTACTCTGTGGGTCAGCTTTCCCAATTTTAGCACAACCCCCGATGTTGGTCAGGAGGACTATGCAGGATCGCCAGGGCTGGGTTTGCAGTTGTCATTTCCAGTGCCTAGGTTGTCATTTCCAGTGGAGTCTGTCCAGTTTCATCTCTTTTCTTAATTTTCATAGAGCTTTGATACAACTTAGTGGTTTGATAAGGAAACCACATTGCTGGGGCTCTGGAGTCACTTGTAGGCCAGACCAGGTAAGGTAAGATTTCCTTCCCTAAGGGACATTAGTAAACCAGCTGGGCTTTTACAACAATCGACAATGGTTTCAGGATTACCATTAGACAAGCTTGTAATTCCAGACTTTTTAATTGAATTCCATTTTCACCATCTGCTGTGTTGGAATTGAACCCATGTCCCCAGTACAATAACCTGAGCCTCTGGATTATTAGTCAAATGGCTTTGATTTACGAGACTCACTGCTGGAAAGACGACTGTTTACAGACAGAGAAGCAGGTGACTCAGTACTGGAAAAATGTCTGTTCATAGTCACAGAGAGGATACACACTGCTGGATGCACCACTGTCATAGAGTCATAGAGCGATACAGCACAGAAATAGGCCCTTCGGCCCATAGTGTCTGTGCCAGCCATCAAGCACCTAACTATTCTAATCCCATTTTCCAGCACTTGACCCGTGTATGCTATGGCGTTTCAAGTGCTCATCTAAATACTTCTTAAATGTTGTGAGGGTTCTTGCCTCTACCACCCCTTCAGGTAGTTCGTTCCAAATTCCAACCACCCTCTGATTGAAAACTTTTTCACCTCAAGTCCCCTCTAAACCTCCTGCCACTTACCATAAATCTATGCTCCCTGGTTATTGACCCTTCTGCTAAGGGGAAAAGTTTCTTCCTATCTGACCTATCAATGCTCCTCATAATTTTGTATACCTCAGTCATGTCCCCCCTCAGCCTTCTCTGCTCTAAGAAAAACAACCCTAGCCTTTTCAGTCCCAGAACTGTAAACGGTATTCTTGCTGTGGCTTAACTGGCATTTTATACAGCTCCATCATAACCTCCCTGCTCTTATATTCTATGCCTCGGCTAATAAAGGCACGTATCCCATATGCCTTCCTAACTACAATATCTACCTGTGCTGCTGCCTTCAGTGATCTATGGACAAGTACACCAAGGTCCCTCTGATCCTCTGTACTTCCTAGGGTCCTACCATCCATTGTATATTCCCTTGCCTTGTTAGTCCTCCCAACATGCATCACCTCACACTTCTCAGGATTAAATTCCATTTGCCACTGCTCCGCCCATCTTACCAGCCCATCTATAGCGTCCTGTAATCTACGGCTTTCCTCCTCACTATTTATGACACCACCAATTTTCGTGTCATCTGCAAACTTACTGATCACACCTCCTATATTCATGTCTAAATCATTAATGTACACTACAGGCAGCAAGGGGCCCAGCACCGATCCCTGTGGTACACCACTGGTCACAGGTTTCCACTCGGAAAAACAACCCTCGATCATTACTCTCTGCCTCCTGCCACGAAGCCAATTTTGGATCCAGTTTGCCAAATTGCCTTGAATCCCATGGGGTTTTATCTTCTTAACCAATCTCAAATTGGACCTCATCAAAAGCTGTACTGAAGTCCATGTAGACTGCATCAACTGCTTTACCCTCATCTGCACATCCACTCACCGCCTTGAAAAATTCAATCAAGTTAGTTAGACACCATTCCCCCCTGACAAAGCCATGCTGACTATCCCTGATTAATCCCTGCCTCCTCAAGTGGAGATTAATCCTGTCCCTCAGATTTTCTTCCAATAATTTCCCTACCACTGATGTTAGACTCACCGGCCTGTAATTACCTGGTTTATCCCTGCTACCCTTCTTGAATAATGGTTCCAAATTCGCTGTCCTCCATGCCTCTGGTACCTCTTCTGTTGCCAGAGAGAATTTGAAAATTTGTGTCAGAGCTCCTGCTATCTCCTCCCTTTCCTCACATAACAGCCTGGGATACATCTCATCTGGGCCTGGGGATTTATCCACTTTTAAGTCTGCTAAAACAGCTAATAATTCCTCCATTTCAATGCTAATTTGTTCAAGTATATCACAATTCCCCTCCCTCATCTCTACACCGACATCGCCTTCTTCATCGTGAACACAGATGAAAAGTAATCATTTAAAACCTCATCTATGTCCTCCACACACAGATTGCCACTTTGGTCTGTACTCTTTCACTGGTTAACCCCTTGCTCTTAATCTACTTAGAAAACACCTTGGGATTTTCCTTTATCTTGCCTGCCAGTGTTTTTTCATGTCCCCTCTTCGCTCTCCAAATTACTTGTTTAAGTACCCCCCTACAATTTCTATCCTACTCTAGTGCCTCTGCTGTTTTCAGGCCTCTGAATCTGCTGTAAGCCTCCTTTTTGTTCCTTATCCAATCCTCTATATCCCTTGACATCCAGGGTTCCCTGGACCTGTTGGTCCTACTCTTCACCTTAACAGGAACATGTTGGCTCTGAACTCTCACTATTTCCTCTTTAAATGCCTCCCACTGCTCTGATGTAGACTTTCCTACAAGTAGCTGCTCCCAGTCCACTTTGGCCAGATCCTGTTTTATCATATTCAAATCAGCCTTCCCCCAATTCAGTACCTTTATTTCTGGTCCATCTTTGTCCTTTTCCATAACTACCTTAAATCTTACAGAGTTATGGTCACTATCACTGAAATGCTCCCCCACTGACACTTCTACCACTTGTCCAGCTTCATTCCCTAGGATTAGGTCCAGTACTGCCCCTTCTCTTGTAGGACTTTCTGCATACTGGCTCAAAAAGCTCTTCTGTATGAATTTTAAGAATTCCACCCCCTTTAAGCCTTTTGCACTATTACTATCCCAGTTGATATTGGGGAAGTTGAAATCCCCCACTATTATTACACTTTTATTTTTACACCTCTCTGAGATTTGCCTACATATCTGCTCATCTATCTCACCCTGACTGTTTGGAGACCTATAGGACACTCCCAGCCAAGTGATTGCCCCCCTTTTTGTTTCTAAGTTCTACCCATATGGCCTCATTTGAGGAACCTTCTAAGATATCATCCCTCCTTACTGCAGTAACTGACTCCTTGATCAAGAGTGCAATGTCACCTCCTCTTTTACCACCAACCTCGCCCCCCCCCCCCACCTCCCCTTTCTCGCCTGCAGATTCTATACCCTGGAATATTGAGCTGCCAGTCCTGCCCCTCCCTTAACTATGTCTCTGTGATAGCAATAATATCATCATCTCATGTGCTAATCATCACCCTCAATTTATCTGCCTTATTAGTAAGACTCCTTGCATTAAAATAGCTGCAATCCAGACCTGCATTTTTCACTTGTGCCTTAACAGGTCTATATTTGCTCTGCCTTCCAGACTGATTCAGTTTCTATTATTTTGACTGTGCATCACCGCCTACTGTACCTGTATCCCATCCCCCTGCAAATTTACTTTCAACCCCCCAACAGCACAAGCAAATCTCCCAGCAAGGATGTTCAGGTGCAACTGGTCCAACTAGCACGGGTCCCACCTTCGCCAGAAACAGACCCAGTGATCCAGAAAACTAAAGCCCTCCATCCTGCATCATCTCTTCAGCCACGCATTCATCTGCTGTATCCTCTTATTCCTATACTCACCAGTACATGGCACCGGGAATAATCCAGAAATTACAACCTTTGAAGTCCTGATTTTTAATCTGCTACATAGCTCCCTAAATTCTTCTTGCAGGGTCTCATCCCTCTTTCTACCTATGTTGTTGATACCAATGTATACCATGACCTCTACCTGTTCACCCTCCCCCTTCAGAATGTCCTGCAGCTGCTCCATGACATCCTTGACCCTAGCATGAGGGAGGCAACATACCATCCTGGATTCACGTTTGTGGCCACAAAAATCCTATCTGTACCCCTTACGAGGCATAGCTACGTGAGACCCATTGCTCTAAACACCATTGTTCATTGACACAGATACAGGTGACTCACGAACGGATACATCACTATCGGTAGACAGAGACACACGAGACTCACTGCTGGAAACGAAAGAACATAGGCAAAGATAGAGGAGATACACAGCTGGAAACATCACTGCTCATATTCACAGTTGCATTATAATCACTGCTGCAAACACGACTCATTGCAGACACAGATACAGCAGACTAACTGCTGTAAACACCACTGTTCATAGACACAGATACAGGCGACATACTGCTAGAAGCACAACTATTCATCGACACAGTTAAAGGGGACCTACAGCTGGAAACACCACTGTTCGTGGACACACGTGCTCACTGGTGGAAACACCACATCACAGATAGATACAGGAGACTCACTGATGGATATAACACTGTTCATAGATACAGATGCAGGGTTCTCACTACTGAACACACGTCAGATCACTGAAACAGTTGGAGGAGACTCACTACTGGATACATCATTGTTCATACACACAAGTACAAGGGACTCACGACTGGAGATACCACTTTTCATAGACATAGAATAGGGGAATCACTACTGAATACACAACTGTTAATAGGTGCAGATACAGGCGTCCCACTACAGGAGGCACGTCTGTTCATAGAGAAAGATAGAGGTGACTCACTGCTGGAAACACCACTGCTCACAGACAGAGATACAGGAGACTCAATACTGGATATACTACTGTCCACAAACATAAAAATAGGGGACTCACTACTGGATACACAACTGCTCAATGACTTGGCCTGTGGTGTGTGTGTGTTTGCAGTACACGAAACAAGCCTATTTGTAGACACATACAGAGGAGACACAGAGCTGGAAACACTACTGATCACAGACAAAGAAACTGGAGACTCAATACTTTATACACCACTGCTCATAGAATCAGATTGTCTCATCTGACGCATTAACAAAAAACCTTTTCTTCCTTTCAGGTATCAAGGAACGCAAGCTCCAGCAGCTGATGGGGACTAATGCCCCTCCAGAGCTTCTTCCCCTTCACTTCATTCTGACCACACCCCTTCTGATCTGACCCCTTGCCGTGTATTCACTATGCCCTCTGACCTCCCCCTCTGTGACACTGAACGTTCTGTACTCAGCAAAGGTCTCAGTTTTAACCCCTGACATACCCACCTCAATGAATTTCGCACTTGGCATGACGTTGAGCTCTTCTTCGGTCACCTCCACCTCTGGGCTCACTTCATTGACCAAGGGTCCTTCCTCCAATCAGTAGACTCATTTACCCTCCTCCAGCATTCTCCCTCTACCTGGATCCTTCCCCCTGGTCTCTTACCTGCTCATCATCTTTTCATTGAAAACTGTTGGCGAGGCATTGGACATCTCAATTTCTCTGCACCCCTCACTCACTCTAACCTGTCCCCCTCTGAACTTGAGGCACTCCGTTCTCTCAGGTCTAACCCCGACATGGTCATCAAACCTGCAGACAAGGGTGGTGCTGTTGTTGTATGGCGTACCAACCTCTACCTTGCAGAGGCTCAGCGCCAAATCTCAGACACTTCTTCCTACCTCCCTCTGGACCATGACCCCACCATCAAGCTACTATCCACAGGACTGTCACTGACCTCAGCTCCTCTGGAGATCTTCCTTCTACAGCTTCAAACCTCATAGTCCCACAACCCCGGACAGCCCGCTTCTACCTCCTTCCCAAAATCCACAAACAGGACTGTCCTGGCAGACCCATTGTGTCAGCCTGCTCCTGCCCCACTGAACTTATTTCTTCCTATCTTGTCTCTATCTTTTCTCTGCTGGTCCAGTCTTTTCCCCCCTACATCCAGGACTCTTCTGACACCATACGTCATTTTGACAATTTCCAGTTTCCTGGCCCCCAACCACCTCCTCTTCACTATGGATGTGCAATCTCTCTACACCTCCATCCCCCACTGGTACGATTTGAGGGCACTCCGCTCCTTCCTGGAACAGAGGCCCAACCAATCCCCATCCACCACCACCCTCCTCCACCTGGCTGAACTTGTTCTCACATTGAACAGCTTCTCCTTCAACTCCACTCACTTCCGTCAAGTAAAAGGTGTTGCTATGGGTACCCACATGGGTCCTAGTTATGCCTGTCTTTTTGTGGGATATGTCGAACATTCCTTCTTCCAGTCCTACTCAGGCCCCCTCCCCCAACTCTTTGGCTGGTTCATTGATGACTGTATTATTGCTTTTTCCTGCTCCTGCCCCGAACTGGAAAACTTTATCAACTTTGCTTCTAATTTCCACCCTTCTCTCACCTTTACATGGTCCATCTCCGACACTTCCCTTCCTCGATTTTTCTGTCCCCATCTCTGGGGATAGGTTGTCTACTAATATCCATTATAAGCCCACCGACTCCCACAGCTACCTCAATTACACTTCTTCACACCCTGCCTTCTGTAAGGACTCCATTCCATTCTCCCAGTTTCTCCAACTCCCACACATCTGCTCTGATGATGCTACCTTCCATGACAGCGCTTCTGATATGTCACTGACCGGAAATGTTAACTCTGCTTCTCTTTTCACAGATGCTGCCAGACCTGCTGAGTGGTTCCAGCATTTCTCGTTTTTACTTCTAATATGTCTTCCTTTTTCCTCAACCGAGGATTCCGCCCCCCCCCCCCACCCCCCCCACCACTGTGGTTGACAGGGCCTTCAACCATGTCCGGCCCATTTCCCGCACCTCTACCCTCACCCCTTCCCCTCCCTCCCAGAACCGTGACAGGGTTCCCCTTGTCCTCACTTTCCACCCCATGAGCCTCCATATCCAAAGGATCATCCTCCGCCATTTCTGCCACCTCCAGCGTGATGCCACTACCAAACGCATCTTCCCCTCCCTTCCCCTGTCAGCATTCCGAAGGGATCATTCCCTCCGTGACACCATGGTCCACTCCTCCATTACCCCACCACCTTGTCCCCTTCACATGGAACCTTCCCCTGCAATCGCAGGAGATGTAATATCTGCCCATTTACCTCCTCTCTCCTCACTATCCCAGGCCCCAAACACTCCTTTCATGTGAAGCAGCAATTTACTTGTACTTCTTTCAATGTAGTATTGATACTGTATTCGCTGCTCACAATGTGGTCTCCTCTACATTGGGGAGACCAAACGCAGACTGGCTGACTGCTTTGCAGAACACCTCCACTCAGTCCGCAAGCAGGACCCTGAATTTACGGTTGCTGGGCATTTCAACACTGCCCCCCCCCACCGCCTCACCCCTGCTCTCATGCTCACATCTCTGTCCTTGGATTGCTGCAGTGTTCCAGTGAACATCAACGCAAGCTCGAGGAACAGCATCTCATTTACCGATTAGGCACACTACAGCCTGCCGGACTGAACACTGAGTTCAATCATTTCAGAGCATGACGGGCCCCCCCTTGTTTCTTTTATTTTTAGCTATTTTTTCTTTTTCCTTTATTTAAAATTTGCTTGTGTTTATTTTATTTTATTTCATCTTAGTTTGTTCAGTTTGCTTACCCACTGTTTTTTTTTCATGTTTATACTTGTGGCTGTTCAATTTCCAGTCCATTAACACCCTATCTGTACTAATGCATTGTCTTTCAACACGCCATTAACATATTGTTTGCCTTTGCTCCACAACCTTCTGGTCAGCTGTTCTGTGACCTTGTCCTATCTACACCTTCTCCTTTGTTATCTCTTGCCCCACCCCCACTTTACTTGCTTATAACCTTCTACATTTCTAATATTCGCCAGTTCTGAGAAGGGTCACTGACCTGAAACGTTAACTCTGCTTCTCTCTCCACAGATGCTGCCAGACCTGCTGAGTATTCCCAGCATTTCTTGTTTTTATATCAGCTACAGGGGACCTACTCCTGGAAACACCGCTGTTCATGGACACAGATACATCACTCTTCATAGACACAGACACTGGGGACTCACTACTGGAAGCACTACTGTTGATAGGTACAGACACAGGAGACTTACTGCTGGAAACACCACCGTTAAGGTGCACTTATTAAGCAGAAACAATGCTGCAAACACGTTTGTTCATAGACACACATTCAAGAGACTCACTGCTGCATACATCACTGTTCACAGAAACAGATACTCACTACTCAAAGTACGACTGTTCATAGACACAAATAGAGCAGACTCACTACTGGAAACAACACTGTTCAAAGGCACAGGTATAGTGGACTCACGGCTAGAAAGACGGCTATTCATAGGCACAGATCAAGGAAACTTACTACTGGAAACGCCACTGTTCACAAACACTAGTACAGGCGACTCACAACTCGAAACACTAATGCTCATAGACACAAATGCATTAGACTTCCGATCGCATAGACCACTGTTCACAGACATTGCGACAGAGGACTCATTGCTGGAAACACCACTTTTTATAGATATAGCATTAGGAGTGCTTCTATTTTTTGATACATTTTGAGAATTTGTGTTCAAATTGAAAAGGAGTACGTGGATGTTTTTGTTTACCAGGTTCACTGAGAGGTTTGGATTGTAAACAATTACTGGAATACACTTGCCTTCAAATAAATATCCATCAGGGTTGTGTTTGTTTGGTTTGGAGAAGATGTTTACAGAGAAGATAGAGGTCAAGAATATCGAGGTCAAGTGGTTTGCCTTCCAGAATGTTTTTTGGTTTCACTTTGAATTTTTAAAAAAGGACAATTGGGTTGAACACTGTTTTGAAAGGGAGTTGCAGAATCAACTTGCCAAGAAAACCACCCCAACTCAGTCTGTTCTGGCAGATTGGAAAAAGCCTGCCAGTTTACCATCTCTTGAGAATCTGCAAAGTAAGTGAAAGAAGCAGGCTGAAACTGTTGCTGCATTTCCTGTAAGGCCAGTAAGGAAACTCTGTCGCTGGATTTCCTGGAAAGCCTATCCAAACTGATCCGCAATGTCGCCTCAAATGAACTGTTCTAGATCGATCCCAGTGTCAGCTGTCTATTAGCATTTGGGACGTAAAACCAATAAAAAATACATCTTTCCAAATTGTTACCACTGAGGCGGGAGGAGTGCACTGTTAATTCAGTACCACTTGTCCACAGTTCACAACATATCAATACATTTTCACACTTACCAAAAAAGTCACTTAGATATTCTATTTGTCCCCAGGTTTCTTTAATAAACAACAAAATTATCCGTTTATTATAAAACCAAGTCTGAACCAATAAGGGAGTAAATATATACGTGAATTGAGATATTAAAGCCCCGTAGTAGTTTTTTTTATCCTACCACTCACACATGTACATACATCCAAAAACAAGTTAACTGGGGGAAAAAGGACTTTTTTTTTTACAGCTGTTACGAAGAAATAGAAGGAATAAAAAAAAACTTAGACTGCAAAGATATGGAAGGACGTCCTTTCTTTTGGCGAGGTGTCCCAAAGATGAATAGGTGGCTACCACTAGAAATCTTTCCAGGTGATGTTGGTGAACCTTCTGTTTGGGTAGGCATTGAAAGAAATTCAGCTACAGAAGGCTTCACATTGGTCTTACAGCAGGTGTGCAGCAACAGGTGTTTCAATCCTCACACATTCGATGCAAAGTCATTTTTTAAAGATTCAAAGTTTCTGCAACCATTTGGAATGTCTTCAAAGCACAGGAGGCAAGGGTACAACCTCACACAGGCTTTTGCATTCACCAGAACGGATTATTCAAAGAGAGGTAACATTGATCTGTTTGTTTTTCTTCTGATCTGCTGGCAGCTCAATAATCAAAATCCAACTGCCTTTCTTCGACCAAAAAATAGCTGGCTTCTAACAGTTTAAAGTGAAACCAAAAAAAGTTCATCAACAATCCTGTGACAGCCATATATTGTGGTCTGTCATTTCCTTGAAAATATCTGTCCCTTCATGTTAGAACCCCTTGTGCTATTTACTTAATATCACACGCTTTCTAGTAAAAACATGTTTACTGGTCAACATTTTGTTGAAATTCCTTTTAAAAAAGAACACCCAAAGATCAGCCTCTTAAGTTTCAAAAATAACAATTCCAAGTTGTAACAAAATTTATGACAACTGTCGTAATAATATCTTCTCGTTTTCCTTTAAGAAATCTTTTTTTCTTCAGTTAAGCGGTGTGTGTGTGTGTGTGTGTGTGTGTGTGTGTGTGTGTGTGTGAGGGGTTAAGGTAAAAATGGGACTTTAATATTTTAATCTGTGTATTAACGCTTTGCTTTATCACTGGTAAAGACTTGTTTTATAAGAACTGATAATTTTGTTGCTTGTTACAGAAACCTGGTGGGTGTGTTTTCATCTGGGAGAAAATAGAGTCCATAATTGACTGTATCCATAATTGGAAATATATATATGTTGTGAACTGTGGAGATGTGGAATTAAAATAAACAGTGCACTCATCTTGCCTCGTTTGTAACATATATTTGGGGGCTCTTTGTGGGATAAACCCAACGCCAATGATGTGCAATAATTGAAAAGAAAAAAAGTAAAAACAAAACAAAACCAGGTTTCTTGTGCAATTTAGTAACGTCTACACCACGGGAATGTCTTCATTAGTAGCTGTGACCTTTCTGGAGAAGGAGGATGTTTCTCTGCTTAATTTGAGAACGTTAACCAAGGTTAGCCGAAAGGATTTAGCTGACCTGTTGGCATCAGAGTTAAAACCAGGAACTAAGAAATCAGATATCATTGAAGTAATAGCAAGAAATGCTGTAAATGCTCAGCAGGTCTGGCAGCATCTGTGGAGAGAGAAGCAGAGTTAATGTTTCAGGTCAGTGGCCCTTCTTCAGAACTGACCTGAAACGTTAAATCTGCTTCTCTCTCCACAGATGCTGCCAGACCTGCTGAGCATTTCCAACATTTCTTGTTTTTATTTCAGATTTCCAGCATCGACAGTATTTTGCTTTTATTGAAGTAATAGCACTACTTTTGCAGTTGGAAGAAGAAGAATGTAAACCAGAAGGTAATTCAGTAGAATTAGCTAAAATTCATGAAGCAGCTTAAACTTGACAAATAAAAAGAAGTGGAAAATTTTACTTTGCAACAGAAAAACAAAAATGCAGCAGAATTGAACAGAAATTTGAACCTATAAGAGAATTGAAAATGAATAAACTTGAACTTGAGGAAAGGGAAAGGGAAAGACAAAGAGAAAGAAAATTCAAATTAAAAAAACAATGGAACTAAAACAAAGGGGTGGTCTTGACTCCAGTGCAGGTTTTGGTGGGTAAAGATCAGACCCCAGCCAGGGCCCAGTGAAGAGCTGTTTAAATTTGTGGAAGCACTACCTAAGTTTGAGGAAAGAGCCATAGAGGCATTTTTCATTTCTTTTGAAAAGGTAGCCAAACAGATGAAGTGGCCAAAGGAAAGCTGGATACTGCTTATGCAAAGCAGGTTGATGGGCATAGCTCATGAAATTTATGCCATGATTTCTGAGGAGGTTTCTGCAGGTTATGTGATGGCAAAAAAAGGTTACTCTCCCTGCATATGAGTTAGTTCCTGAAGCGTACCAGCAGAAATTTTGGAACCACCGGAGATTGTGCAGACGTTTATAGAATTTGAGAGGTAAAGCAAATTAATTTTGATCGTTGTATATGGACACTAAAGGTAGAATCCACGTATGAGAAATGTTTGGAACTAATTCTCCTGGAAGAATTTAAAAACTTACTCCCTCCATTGGTAAGAACGCATATAGAGAACAGTAACAAAGTGAAACTCTTACCCAATTCTACACTTGAAAGACTGTATTGACACATTGGGCAATGCCACGTTTCTTACAAAAATAGATTGGCTAAAGGGAAGCTGGCAAGTTCCTTTAACACCCAATCTAAAGAAATATCAGCCTTTCTCACACCAGACGGTATTTTTCAATACCAAGAGATACCATTCGGAATAAAAAAGGCAATGAACCAAGTGATAGCCAGTGTTCCTGACTGTATAGTTTACCTTGATAATGTGCTAATGTACATTGACACTTCGAAGGACCACTTGAAACATCTAGAAGCTCTGTTTAGAAAATTACAATTGGCTGATTTAGTTATAAAACTTACCAAAAGTGCATTTGCAAAAGCGGCAGTAACCTATCTATATACAGTAGGGCAAGGAGAAGTGTTGCCAAGAACAGCAGAAGTACAAGCACTGGTGGACTGTCTTAGCCCTAAGACAAAGTGAGAAATCATGAGGTTTTTGAGGATGTGTGGTTTCTACTGAACATTTGTACCAGATTTTAATACTATAGTTGCTCCACTGACAGATTTGGTACAGAACAAGAAAACCAAGGTAGTGTGGTCATGAGAGTGCCAAGCATCTTTTGAGAATCTGTAAGCCATTTTGACTAATGAAACAGTGTTGGCTGCTTCACATTTCACTAAGCCCTGCAAGGTAACGATTGAGGCTAGTGACGTGGGGCTGGTGCAAACCTGTTGCAAATCGATGGATCAGGTATGTAAATGTCAGTGGGATATTTTTCCAAAAAGCTAAATCGACCTCAAAAAAGATAAAACAGTGGAAGAAGAACACCTAAGTTTATTATTGGCTTTAAGCTTTTTGAAGTCTATTCACCACGACTACGGAGAGACACCAGAATATACTAATCATTAGCCCCTAGCCTTTGTGGAAAAATTTAAAAACAGAATGCCAGACAATTCCGATGGAGTTTACTATTGCCACCTTATCGTGTAAAGATTATCCACATTTCGGGCAAAAATAATGTAGTTGCTGACACTTTTTCTAGAATCTAACTTTGTTTATATTATATGAATTCAAAGATGGTACAAAGCAGAATTGTATTAACTACAGGTAAAAAGAATGAGTACGAGTGTGAAAATGTTGTTTTCATTTTTTTCCATCATCTGTTTTTTTTCCACATTTTGCAATGAAACACATCTAACAATGGCATTTCACTCTGCCAAGTGTGGAGGTTTTACAAGTGCTTCCATTTCTTTTTGTTATAAGAAGAGGAGTGGAACTAAAGTAAACAATGCACTCTTCCCGCCTCAGTCATAACAACAGATGCAGGAGACTCACTACTGGAAGCACCACTGTTAATGAACACAGATACAGGAGATTATCTGTTAAAATACCACTGTTCACAGATAGGCACCTTTGCAGGATTTCAGAAGCCCAGATGTGAGTTGGAGCTGAGATACAACAACTGAGTGCCAAGGACACCATATTTTGACTGTTTTGGCCAGGCACTAACATTCAAATGCTTAAGAGATGTCAGAGAATGGGAAGTCAGAGATCTTGCGGGTTTGGCTTGGCTTGGGCGGCCAGATGGTTCAATGAAATCTTTTGTTGTTGGGCACTTCAAAAAATTGCATGATTCGATCTCCATAGGCTTTCATGGGAAAATAATGCATAAGAAGGGATCGCCTGGTCAGTGAGTAACATAGGAAATAGGAGCGTGATTAGGCTATTTGTCCCCTTGAGTCTGCTCCGCCATTCAACCAGATCAGGGATGATCTTCTACCTTAATGCCATTCTCCTGCACTATCCCCTTATCACTTGATGTCTTTAATGTCTAGAAATCTAACAACAGCTGTCTTGAACATACTCAGTGAATGAGCTTCCACAGCTCTCTGTGGTAGAGAATGCCTTCCACAGATTCACCCCTCTCTGAGAAAAGAAATTCCTCCTCATCTCAGTCCTAAATGGCCCACCTCCTTATCTGAGAATGTGTCCCTGGTTCTATACACCTCCACCCCAGCCAGAGGCAGTGACCTTTCTGCTTCAAACATGTCGAGTCCTGTAAGAATTCTGGATGCTTCAATAAGATTACCTCTCATTCATCTAAATTCCAGAGAATATAGGCCTAATCTTCTCATTCTCTCCTTATTGGACAGTCCCGCCATCACTGGAATCAGCTGGTGACTCTTCCTCTCACTTCCTTTTGGCAATATATCCTTCCTTACGGAAGGAGACCAAATCTCTACAGAATACTCCAGTGCTGTCTCACCAAGGCTCTATACAATTGCAGCAAAAATTCTTTACAACTGTACTCAAATCCTCTTACAATAAAGGCCAACATACCATTTGCCTTTCTAATTGATTGTTACACCTACATGTTAGCTTTCAGTGACTTATCAACAAGAATGCCCAAGTACCTTTGGATATCAACAATCTCTCACCATTTAAGAAATACTCTCCATTTCTCTTTTCCTACCGAGTGGATAACTTCACCTTTTTCCACATTATATTCCAACTGTCAATTTTTTTGCCCACTCACTTGTCTAATCCCCCTAAAGCCTCTTTGCATTATTCTCACATCTCACATTCCCACCTATTTTTGTGTCATCAGCAAGCTTGGAAATATTACATTTGGTCTCCACATCCACATCATTGATAAATATTGTGAATATCAGGGGCCCAAGCACTGGATCATCAGGTCCAGGTGATTTATTAGCTTTCAGTCCCATTTATTTCTCCAGTACTACTTTTTTTTTATTGACACTAATTTCTTTCAGTTCCCGATTCTCGCTCTTTATTATTAGTATTTATGGAGTTTTTTTTTTTTTGTATTTTCCTCCCTGAAGACAAACCTAATGTATTGTTTAGTTTCTCTGCCAGTTCCTTATTCACCACTATAAGTTACCCTGTCTCTGTCTGTAATGGGCCCACATTTGTATTTGCTAATCCTTTCCTTTTTACATACCTAATGACGATTTTACAGTCCATTTTATGTTTCTCGCTAGTTTACTTTCATATTCTATTTTTTTCTTTCTTACCAGTTGCTTGCTCTTTCTTTGTTAAGTACGAAAATGTTCCCAATCCTCAGGCTTAGTACATTTTTGGCAACTTGTGAATAGCTGGGGCCTCTTCCTTTAATCTAATATAATTTCCAATCTTGCATGTTCATACTGGTTGGATCACCTTATCTCTTATTTTTTGTGCCTCAGAGGAATGTAAATCACGTATTAATTCTTTAAATACGGTAGCAACAGAAACGGGAACTCCCATCTATCCCCTGGCTAGGCGTGAGGTCATAAGCATAACCATCATTTTATCACACTTTTCTTCCACTTTGTCAATTTTTTCCCCCAGTGAAGAAGTCCCAGGATTAGACTTCCCCTGAACGTGATAGCGAGCGGGGAGCTCCCTTTTTTTTTCCGTTGTTGTCTGTCCTCCACTTTCCAATCGATAATCCTTTAGCATAAGTCCATGAGGTGGACAACAGTGAGAGATTCCATTCCCCTCGACACAAACTTCCAACTTGATGGTTCTGCCAGACTGGTGGTGTCTGCTTTCATTAATGGCCCCAGCAGCGGTCGATGCTTGATGATGCGGGGCCATCTGTGATGGTCAGCCATACCCCACATCCTGGACACAACCTATTAGCCAGAGGGAAAACTTGTGTCTATTTGGCATACCTGTCTGTCATCATATATTTTAATGTAGTTTCCCAATCGACCACAGCCAACTTGCCCCCCTACCAACCGCCACCACACCGCCCCCCCCCCCCCCCGCCCCCGCCCCCGCCCACACAACCCCTTCCTCGCTCAATACCTTGGAGTTTCCTTTGTTTTTCCTTTGTCACGTCTCCATAATGGCAATTCGATCATACCTGCTGAAGACGCTCTCTGGATAATGGCTGACCAGCCAACACAGTGAACTGAACTTCCTGCGTGTAATTTAAGAATTAATGAGATATAGGGTCGGAAGAGGCAGCGCGATTCTATGTTCAGGACTGGAGCTGATCGGTGAACAGACCGGGGACAGCACAGCTGGGATGGGAATAGCGGTAGGATTTATTCAGAGATCCCATCACAGGGAGTGTAGCTCGTTAATGTGGACTGGAGAACAGTCATTCGAGGTCGGGCAATTGGTTTCCCAGGTACCGTTACTGCGGCAACAATTTCAACCACTGTAATGGCGTAGGAGGCTGAGACCTCGGCTAGAGAGTTAGAGAGAATAAATTTGGTGACGCCCCATCGAAACAAACTCCAGGCTCAGGGTTGAGTAAGACCTGGAGGATGAGGACGGAGAAAGGTTTTTTTTTCGGTATCGTTGACTCTGAAGTTAGGCCACTGTCGATCCTTCTCTGATGACAATGAACACTGATAGTGATTACCTTGTTGGGAAGATTTTATGTGCCTTAGGCATTAATTTTTTAAAATTTATTTAGAGATACAGCCCTGAAACAGGCCCTTCGGCCCACCGAATCTGTGCCGACCAGCAACCACCCATTTATACTAATCCTACACTATTCCCATATTCCTACCACATCCCCACCTGTCCCGATATTTCCCTACCACCTACCTATACTAGGGGCAATTTATAATGGCCAATTTACCTACCAATGATTACCCACCATAATGATATCAAATCGTTTGGGTCATTCACATAAGCAAAGCAGGGTCCCAATGAAAGTCTGCCGGCTTTCTCTAACAGGCTCATCAAGTGGACCTTTATAGACGCACTCAGCCCATTCATTCCGGAGCTCCGGGAGAAGCCCTCCTCGGATTTCTGGAATGAGGAGCAGTTGTGACGTCTTTTTCAGGCCCAGTCACAACAACTAGTTATGTGGTTGATTGGTCCAACAAGTGGGATCAAATCCTGCCCTGCAGTAAAGATGCATGGGTAATGGTTCAAGATAACATTCCTGAACGGGGGAAAACTGATGCAAGGAAACATTTCAACGGTAGAATGACCTTACTAGCGGGCAGTAGCATGTTATAGATGCGGGAGACCCGGACTCATGCTGAAGGATTATCGACTGGAAAGTGGAGGACAGACAACAATGGTTAAAAAAGGAGATTCCCGCTCGCTATCATGTTCAGGGGAAGTCCAATCCGGGGATTCCTTCGCTGGGGGAAAAAATGACAAACTGGAAGAGAAGTGTGATAAAATGATGGCTATGCTTATGACCTCACACCTAGCCAGGGGATAGATGGGAGCCCCAGATTCTGTTGTTACCGTACATTTACCTCCTCTTTCTCTACCACCAGAAGGATGTGAAGAACTGGACAACAATAAGAGATTCCATCCCCCTCGACACAAAGTTCCAACGTGATGGTTCTGCCAGACTGGTGGTGTCTGCTTTCATTAATGGCGCCCAGCAGCAGTCGATGTTTGACAATGCTGGGCCATCTGTGATGGTCATCCATACCCCACATCCTGGACACAACTAAGTAGCCAGAGGGAAAGCTTGTTTCTATCTGGCATTGATGGATTCTCCCAAATGCTGATTGAGGTTTATAATGTTTGCTGTGTGAATTGCAATCCATGGCAGCCGTTCATCTTTGAGGGAGGATCGGGATTTTAGGAGACAATGTGTAAGACAATGCGGTTACCTGATAGATTATGTGAAAGAATGCCTCTGGCTTGTTGGGGTGGGCGACTTTGTGAGGTGGCGGGGGAGCGTTTTGCGCAAAAATTGCAGATTCTCATTCGACCTTTGGAAGTAAAAAGGCATTACAGTTACCCACTTTTGTGTATTCTGATCCCGTGATCGAGGTACGCAGTCAGACTATGACACGGCTGTTTCCAAATCAAAACATGACTCTGGGCGATTTAACATTGAAGAGGTCATTAACAGATCCCCACATTCCCTCACCAAACAGTACTCTATTCCAAAAGACAGTCACCCCATGTCATTGCAACAACAAAAAAACTCTACTGTCGTTGTAAATGTTGATATTCGCAAGGACTTGAGTGAACTTGTACAAGAAGCACAGAAAGTTAGCATGCGTGGACAGCATTTAATTAGGAAGGCAAATGGCGTGCTGGCCTTTATTGCAAAGGGATTGGAGTATAAGAATAAAGAGGATTTGTTATAATTTTACAGGGCTTTGATGAGAGCTCACCTTGACTACTGTGTGCAGATTACCATACATATTTAAGGACGGATATACTTCCACTGGAGGCGGTAAAGGGAAGGTTGACTAGGTTGGTCCCTGTGGTGAGAAGGGTGTCCGATGATGAGAGGCTGAGTAAATTGGCCAATATTCTCTGGAATTTAGAAGAATGAGAAGTGATCTCATTGAAACATTCAATATTCTGAGGGGGACTTCACAGGGTAGACACTGAGAGATTGTTTCTCCTGGCTAGGAAATCTAGAACACGGAGGTGTATTCTCAGGATAAACAGCTGATCATTTAGGACTGATTTGAGGAGAAATTTCCTCACTCAAAGGGTTGTGAATATTTGGAATTCTCTATTCCAGAAGGTTGTGGATGCTCCATCATTGTATATAATTAAGGCTAAGATAGACAGATTTTCTGCCTCTCAGGGAATCAAGGCACATGGGGAGTGGGTGGGAAAGTGGAGCTGAAGGCAAAGATCAGTCATGACTGTATTGAATGGTGGAGCACGCTCGACGGGCCATGTCATCTACTCCTGCTTCTATCTCTTATGTGCGTTTTTAAAAATATGTTTATGTGTTCTACTACAACAGGGTGCTATTAGAAAAGGCATGTCCACGATGCATTCACCAATCTGGTCAGTTAAAAATCCTTAATGCAGCTGGTGCCTTTCCAATCGCTATCGGAAATTGAATTATGTCACAGCAACGCGCTCTCCAGTGGTGTGAGAACTCAAATCATCCTGTCCCAAATTCCACTGGGCTTAACATGATTTTCACATTGGATTTAGCTAACAGTTCCTGGAGCATCCCCGTTTGATGTGCAGACCACTATTAATGTGCCTTTATTTTTGAGTATCAGAATTATATGTGGATTTGCCTTCTGAGAGGCTTCCATACTACACTGATGATATTTCATAAATATATGGAAGCTGCTATTAAGACCTTTTCGTGACCATAATGCTTGTTGCAATGTGTGGAGAATTTGCAGTTGGATGCCAGCAATTAGAAAGGGTATGTCCTGCTACAGAAAGCAGGATTAAAACTCAGTCCCCGCAAGACACAGTTGACGCAGCAGCGTGTCACCTTTTTGAGAGCGTCAATGTCAGCACTGTTCAGGAACTTCCTGCACTAAAGGTACAAACTATTCAAAAACGACCACTGCCCACTTCGAAAACCACTTTGTGATCTTTTTTTGAATTAGTTGATTATCAGAGAATGTTTATCCCAAGGTCTGCCGAATTAGGAAAACTTCGACATGATAAACTGAGAGGGATGGGGGACAATATATTGTCCGAATGGACACTAACACTGTGCAGTCCCTCAAACAGACAGTAATGCAGGCGGTGTCTTTAACAGCTCCGAACTCGAACCAGCCCTTCCACCTTGAATTAGTGGCAGCTGACCATGGCTTGGCTGCAGTTGTCTGTCAGGATGTCAAGAATAGTCTGTTGTAAAATGTATACACGTCACAAATCTTCGCAGGAGTTGAGACAACCCATGACACCTGTAAACAGAATTTGCTAGCCATTTTCTCTAAAGTAATATCTTTTACAAATATCACAGGCTTGTGAAAATTTTGTTCCACCTTTCTCACAATTCACTGAATTTAATACTAGACTCCGGACATTTCTCTCCTACTTGGCAAAGTCATTAGACATTGCTGCTAATGGAGAGTCACTTGGACATTACTTCAAAATGTATCACTCTACGAGCTCAAATGATGCAGTACGAGGGAGAGCTCCGTAAATGTCCGCTCCATCTCCTTAACTTCGTGGCACATCAAGTCAAGAAGTCTGGGATCAAAAAACACTCCTGATATTTACATTGATGGCTCATCGTTCCATGTGAACGAGAAACCCGTGACTGGGTTTTCTGTCATCATCCTGACCGTGTTCTTCAGTACCAATGTACCCTCCATTCTGCACAATACGCTGAGACAGTAGCCCTCGTGGTGGCAGTAATTTCAACTGCCGAACAAAAGGTTAATATTTGGTCCTATAATGCCCATACTATTAACATTATGCTTCATTTGTCCCTTTACCATTGGAATGATTGGTGTATATCTGACAGTAAACCTCTGACCCACGCCACACTCTTTAGGCCGATGTGGCACTTGCTACATAAAAGAATGCAGGCCTATTTTGCAGGCAAAGTTAAAGGACATATTAAGAGCTCGAATGCACACATGCTCTGCAATTGAGAAGCAGACCAGACAGCAAAAGAGACCATCATCTCCGGCGACCAATTCAGGTCGTGGTCTTCAGGTATGTGTCCACTGTGGAAGATCGTTCATGCTAATGTGATTCTTTCCCTCTCCAGAAATCATGGCCATCCTATGAAGTTACCCTCACCAGGCATGCCCCAACCAACTGCGTGGGCTCACCAAATCATCTATATATCGGGGGGACAGTCTACCCATTCTAAGAATTCCCTTTTGATGCTTAAACCGACATCCGATTCTTTTCCCACTGTCCGTGTTCCCCTTCAATTGCAGAATTTTTTTTTGAGATTTTTCACTGGCAGCCTGGAGCTGGCCGCTCTTCTGATGAGATAACTGTTGGTAAATTCCATATGGTAGCATGGTGCGGGATGAGGGAGGATAGCTCCAGCAGAGTAGCTAAATGTCTGGTGTGCCTACAGGATAAACTGGCACCTTGACCATCCGAGCCCTCCTTCAGAGCGCTGCTACCCAATGGCCCATGGACACACCTCCAAATCAAGTTTATCAGGTCCGTACCTAGGGTCCCGTCAGGCTGCCAGAATTGCCTGGTCAGCATAGACAAATGTACCAAATGGTTGGAGGTGCCCCTGTAAAGCCACCACAGGAATGTTGGGAACTCAAGTCTTATTGTGAAAAGTGTTCTGCAGGAGGGGTTCATTCTGTGGCTGTCAGTCACTGGTATTTTTGTGATTGTCGGAATTCTTTGTTTCTATCCATCTCTGGTACTGTCTGTTCGTGTGAGATTCATTTTAAATCTGTCAGTGTTTGGTACTGTTTGTAATGGTGGGGTGCCCCTTGCTTCCGTCAGTCTCTGTTACTGTTTCTGAGTGGGGGATGCATTCGGTATCTGTCAGTATTTGGTGCTATGTGTGATTGTGGGGGTTTCCTTTGTTCCTGTCAGTCTCTGGCACTGGGTATGAGTGTGGGGTTCATTCTAAATCTGTCAGACTTTGGTACTTTATGTGAGCGTGAGATTCATTCTATGTCTGTCAGGCTTTGTTAGAGTGTGTGAATGTCAGATTAATATGTGCATGTAAATCTACCTATATCCCCTAAATATGAACTTGCATGTAAAGAAACTGTCCATCCTGCCTGTTGGTTTGTAAATGTATTGGCGAATAACGTGTTGATTTTGGAAACTCCACGGTATAATACACAAAGGAAGAATTGCAACTTAGAATGGTTGTAAAGCACGAGTAATTTTACACATCAGATCACCCAGTGAAGAACATCCCATGATGGGAGTGCATTATTGGGAATTTGTGTACTGAGGTATTGGAAGTCTGTGCACAGCCCCTTGCCTTAAAATGGATTTAAATGAATGCCTACATATAACAGAATCTAGATTAATAAATACTTTAAAAAACTAGAAAAGCAAATGTAATCATAATCGGAGCTCATAGACATAAAATAACGTGAGTATTAGGATGAGAGGTAAAAAAAAACACCTAAAGTGACTTCACCACAACCTGATTGGTGAGTAGCTCATGTGTTTTTTTCTGTCCAGTTCTGATACAAGCCTTACCTTTATTTCTGCCAAGTTTAGATAGCATTCCAATAATTAGAAACATAGCAGGGTAGGGCAGTCATAGTGGATGCATATCCGATGCCATAGGGAACGCCAGGATGTGCCTCATGTCCTGGACAACTGCATGTGCAGGAAGTGTAATCAGCTGGAGGAACTCGGGTTTCGGGGTTTGGAGTTTGAGCAGCAGTAAACCTCACTGTGGTGCATTTGTGAGGCCGAGGGCTATGTCAATAGCTTCTTTCAAGGTGTGGCCAATCCACTGTTTGAGAGTGTGCAGGCAGAGAGGTACTGAACGACCAACAGATGGACAAGAAGGACCAGATATCTTGCTCTGTAACAGGTGTTCAGATTTGGATACTGGTGAGTCCGATGTTTCATCTGAGGAATACAGCCAGAGTCAAGACCACAGCAGCATGTGTGACTCTGCTGTACAGTGGTTGTGGGGGAAAGGCAGTGGAGGGACAAGAAGAAAGCAAGAAAAGCAACAGCGATAGAGGCTTCTATAGTTTGGGAACAGAAGGCGTTTCTGTAGCACAGACATGATTCCAAGATGGTATGTGGCCTCCCTGGTTACAGGGGCAGATTTTAAGGAGCTGAGAAAGAAATTAAAATTGGGACCCCAGAGGTAATATTTCTGGATTGCTTCCAGTACCATGCGCTACTAAGTATAGAAATAGATGGATAGAACAGATGAATACCTGGCTGGAAGATGGCGCGAGAGGGAAGTCGTTCGATTCCTGGGGCACTGGGACCGGTTCTGAGGGAGATAGGACCTGTGCAAGCTGGAGGGTCTGTACCTGAACAGACTGGAACGAATATCCTGGTTGACAGTTTTGAATTAGCCGGAGCAAAGATTCAGAAAGGAGGGAGAACAGTTAGGAAGAAAAGGCAGGAAATTAGTAAGCGAGTATGGAAGGCAGAAGAAACAATGTCCAGAAAACAGACAACAGAAGAATTGATCAGTGATTAGTGGTAGATACTTTAATACAAGAAGTTAGCAAATAAGGCCGATGTCTGATGTTTCAGGTCAATGATCTGTGATCAGAACTTGGAAATATTCGAACTGTGTTATGTTTTAAGCTCACAAAAGTGGGGAAGGCACAAAAATAACAAAGGGGAAGGTCTGTGATGGGGTGGAAGTCAGGAGAGTTTAAATAACAAAAGGGTACATGGTCAAAAGGTGTGGTAAATAGAATAATACAATGATTACAGCACAAAATGAGGACATTCAGTCCATCGTGTCCATTCCCACTCTCTAAGACTAATTGAGAAAGTAAAAATATGTCTAGAGGAAGGATGAATGGCAGATTGCTGAATAACTGCCAGAAAACCAAATCAAGTGAAAAAGAGACGAAAAACGAAACCTATAAATAAAAAGAAAATTTGGTGCAAAATTGTTAAATGCAATGTTAAGGCCGGATGGTTGTAAAGTGCATAATCAAAAGATGAGACACTTTTCATCAACCATACATTGACCTTCAGTGCAGGAGGCTGAGGACTGAGAGGTCAGTGTGAGAGCCAGATCGCCAGTCATTTTGATTCACCACCTTGACTCTGTGGATTAGTTTGTTAATGTTTCTGTTAAGTTAGCGGATGATCTTGCATGCAATTCTGTCCCAAGAAGCAACCACGTAGACAGTTGCTGCCCAGCAAGTGATTTGAGTCCGAGCCAACTTTCCTGATCCTTAATTCCCTCTGAGCTTCATTGTCGAACCGCATGAAAAGGCTCACTTCTTGCTCAGCAATACTGCTAAATACATATAAATTATAGTCAAATCAAAATCACACATGGAGCTCCTTGGTCTTTCAAACTGCATGCTTT
Organism: Heterodontus francisci; assembly: GCF_036365525.1. Lineage (NCBI taxonomy): Eukaryota > Metazoa > Chordata > Chondrichthyes > Heterodontiformes > Heterodontidae > Heterodontus > Heterodontus francisci. Next base: position 56,308,354 of record NC_090399.1, read on the forward strand.
TTCAGACAAGTTTTCAACTGGATGCATCCATCGAGCTGCCTGAACCTAAAAGCAGGAGGTCGCCTGAAATTGTGAACTGCGGGAACAGTGGGGCTACAGAGTGGCACATCAAAGAGACTTAGCAGCTGGCAGGAAAAAAGACAGAAGCGCAAGGAGAGAGCCAACTGTGTAACATCCCCGACAACCAATTTTATCTGCAGCGACTGTGGAAGAGTCTGTCACTCTAGAATTAGCCTTCATAGCCACTCCAGGCATTGTTTCACAAACCACTGACCACCTCTAGGCGCTTACCCATTGTTTCTCGAGACAAGGAGTGCAAAGAAGTGGGTAAGAGTGAACATCACATCAGAAGGTTTAGACTTGTAATCCAAAAATGTAACGAGCAAAATAATGTAGAAAGGCTAGAAGGGGAAAGGGTTAATTTTAATGCAATGAGTAGGGATCTAGCATTGGCAAGCAAAAACAAGGTGAACCCAAAGATGATTTATCAATACATTAAGAGTAAGAGGATAACTAAGGAGAGAGTAGGGCCTATAAAATATCAAAAAGGTCACCTGTGTGTTGGGGCAAAAGAGGGGGAATGGTGCAAATATTGCAGTTAAGGAGAAAGAGTATGAAGTATTGGATGTGATAAACAAAGGGAGAGAGGAAGTATTAATGGGATTCGCATCCTTGAAAGTTGATAAACCACCGGGGGCAGATGAACTGTCTCCTCGGCTGTTAAAAGAAGCAAGAGAGGAAATAGCAGAAGGTCTGACAATCAGTTTCCAGTCCTCACTGGACACAGGTGTAGTGCCGGAGGATTGGAGAACTGCTAACACTGTACCTTGAATAAAAAGGGAACGAACAATAGACCAGTGAGTCTAACCTCAGTAGTGGGCAAATTATTGGAATCTATTCTGACAGACAGGATAAACTGTCACTTAGAAAGGCACAGATTAATTAAAGATAGTCAGCATGGATTTGCTCAGGGAAGCTCTTGTTTGATCAACTTGATCGAATTTTTTGAAGAAATAACAGGAAGAAAGATAAAGATAGTGCAGTTGAAGTGGTCTGCATGGATTTTCACAAGGCTTTTGACAAGTTCCCTCATGGCAGACTGGTTAAAAAATAAAATCCCATGGGATCCAGGGCAATGTAGCAAGGTGGATACAAAATTGTCTCATTGGCAGGAAACAAAGGGTAATTGTTGACAGCTATTTTAGTGACTGGACGGCTGTTTCCAGTGGCTCTCTACCGGGTCTCATACTTTTTGTGGTATATATTAACGATTTGGACGTAAATGCCAAAGACTTGCAGGTTGGTAGGTAAATTGGCCATTATAAATTGACCCTAGTATAGGTAGGTGGTAGGGAAATATAGGGACAGGTGGGGATGTGGTAGGAATATGGGATTAGTGTAGGATTAGTATAAAAAATGGGTGGTTGATGGTCGGCACAGACTCGGTGGGCCGATGGGCCTGTTTCAGTGCTGTATCTCTAAATAAATTTTAAAAAATAAAATGTAGGGGGCATGATCTGGAGGTTTGCAGACAGCACAATGATTGGCTGTGTGGTAGATAGCGAGGAGGATAGCTGTAGGCTACAGGAAGATAGTGATGGCCTGGTCAGATGGGTAGAAAACTGGCAAATGGAATTCAACTTGGAGAAGTGTGAGGTGATGCATTTGGGGAGGTCAAACAAGGCAAATGAGTGCACGATTAATGGGAAAATACTAAGAAGTGTTGAGGAGGTGAGACATTTTGGAGTGCATGTCCACAGATCCGTGAAGGTAACAGGAGGGGTTCGATAGGTGGTTAAGAAAGCACGTGGAATCCTTTCTTTTATTAGCCGTGGTATAGAATACAAGAGCAGGGGGGTTATGCTGGAACTGTATAACTCATTGGTTAGGCCACAACTTGATTACTGTGTGCAGTTCTGGTCACTTCATTACAGAAAGGATGTAATTGCACTAGAAAGTGTACAGAGGCGATTTACGAGGATGTTGCCAGGACTGGGAAAATGCAGCTATGAGGAAAGATTGGATAGGTTGGGGTTGTTGTCCTTGGAACAGTGAAGGCTGAGGGGAGATCTGATTGAAATGTACAAAATTTTGAGAGGTTTGGATTGAGTGGAGGTGAAGGGTCTATTCACCTTAGCAGAGAGGTCAGTGACGAGGGGGCATAGATCTAAAGTGATTGGTAGAAAAATTAGAGGGGAGATGAGGAAAAACTTTTTCACCCAGAGGGTGGTGGGGGTCTGGAACTCACTGTCTGAAAGGGTAGTTGAGGCAGAAACCCTCAACTCATTCAAAAGGAGTCTGGATATGCACCTCAAGTGCCATAATCTGCAAAGCTACGAACCAAATTAAGTGGGGCATTGACAGGGTGGATAGGGAGCAGCTGTTCCCCTTAGTTGAAGGGTTAGTTACGAGGGGACACAAGTTTAAGCTGAGGGGCTGGAGGTTTAAGGGGGATTTGAGGAAGAACTTTTTTACCCAGAGGGTGGTGACGGTCTGGAATGCACTGCCTGGGAGGGTGGTAGAGGCGGGTTGCCTCACATCCTTTAAAAAGTACCTGGATGAGCGCTTGGCACGTCATAACATTCAAGGCTATGGGCCAAGTGCTGGCAAATGGGATTAGGTAGACAGGTCAGGTGTCTTTAAGCCATCAGTGAAGACTCGATGGACTGAAGGGCCTCTTCTGCACTGAATTATTCTGTAATTCTGAAATGCTGAAAGGTGGGATTAGAATAGGTGGATCGTTTTTCGCCCAGGACAGAAATGATGGGCCAAATGACCTCTTTCTGTGCCTTAAACTTTCTATGATTCTCTGATTCTAAATGGAACAAAGCGCTGACTGTAAGAAGTGTAACAGAATAACAGGTTATCTCTAAGGAATACAGGCTCGCTACATTCCAACAAGAGGAAAGGTTAGGGAAACAGAAAACAGAGCTCATCTGATGACTAGGTTGATAGAGATTATGAAGAAACAAAAAATGAAAGTATATGATGCATTTCAGATGAATTATTCAAATGAGAACGGGACTAAATACAATATGTGGAGAGGGGAGGTGAAGAGGACAATCCTTCTGGTAAACAGAGGATATGAGAACACAATGGCAGTCAACAGAAAAGGAAACATGCAAACATTTGAACATATGAATTAGGCGCATGAGTAGGCCACTCACCCCTCGAGCCCACTGCGCCATTCAACAAGATCATGGCTGATCTGATTGTAATCTCAATTACACATTGCCGCCTACCCAAATAACGTTTCACCCCCTCTGCCTTAAAAATATCCAAAGACTCTGCTTCCACTGTCTTTTGAGGAAGAGAGTTCCAAAGAATCACGACCATCTGAGAGAAAACAAATTCTCCTAATCTTCGTCTTAAATGGGCGACCCCTTATTTTTGAACAATAACCGAAAAATCTTCCACTGGCATGTAACTGGCAAGTGGGTCATAGGCGGTGGAGTGGTGCCTATTAGGACCAAAGATGGTGATATATGCTTAGTGGTACAGGGCAAGGCTAGAATAATTAATGAGCACTTTGTATCGGTGTTAACTAAGGAAGAAGAATCTACAAAATATCGGTAGAAGCTGACTGAGCAAAGGCCATGGAGAGGGTAAAAATTGAGATGGATGAGGTACTGGAGAGGGTGTCTATGAATTGAGGTAGATAGGGCCGAATAGTTTCTAAAGGAATTGGGGCTGGAGATAGAAGAGGTCTTCCATAATCTTTCTGTCTTCCCTGGATATTAAGGAGGTGCCAGAGGATGGGAGAGTGGAAAATGTGACACTGTTGTTCAAGAAAGTGTACAAGCTCAATCCTAGCAACTACAGACAAGTTAGTTTACCATTGGTGATGCCTACAGAAAATATCAACAGCACTCTGAGAAGTTTGAGTTAATTAAGGATAACTCGCCCGGATTTGTAAACAGTGGATCATGCTTGACTAATCCAATTGATTATTTTGATGAAGTAACAGAGAACGTCAATGAAGGGGATGTTGTGTATATGGATTTTAAGAAAGCGTTTGATGAAATACCACATAAAAGGTTGTTTAACAAAAGAGGTTCATGGAATTGGAGGGTCAATGTCAGCCTGGATAAAAAAATAACAAATGTCTTAAGGTCAGGTGACACAGAGTCTTGGTAAACAGTTGTTTTTCAGACTGGAGGATGGTAAACAGTGGTGTTACCCACTGGCTAGTGCTGAGACCACTGTTATTTTTCTCTCACTCCAGCTATCACCACTGGATGTCTTCTCTTACAGCGTTCCTTCAAGCTGCATTCTGAAGAGTGCCTTCTCACAGGCTGTGTGATGGCACAATGGGATGATTCCTACCTTGCAACCTGTCTTCATGCAGAACGTCTGTTAAATTTATCTGGAGTTCGAATTCAATCCTTTATTGCTCTACTGCAAAATACAAAGACCAGTATTCTGAGTTTCCCATAACTATTCAGCCTTTCCATTGTCCTCAAGGGTTAACACCTGCCTGGGTCAAGTTTCCTGTTCACAATGGTTGACTCCTCGTTTTTATTTATTTATTTTTTATTTAGAGATACAGAACTGAAATAGGCTCTTCGGCCCACCGTGTCTTTGACAACCAACAACCAACCATTTATACTAATCCTACATTAACCCCATATTCTCTACCGCATCCCCACCATTCTCCTACCACTTATCTACACTAGGGGCAATTTACAATGGCCAATTTACCTATCAACCTGCAAGTCTTTGGCTGTGAGAGGAAACCAGAGCACCCGGCAGAAACCCACACAGACACAGGGAGAACTTACAAACTCCGCACAGGCAATACCCAGAACTGAACCCGGGTCGCTGGAGCTGTGAGGCTGCGGTGCTAACCACTGTGCCAGCCACTGTGCCACTGTGCCCCTTTTTCTTTTATGATCCAAACATCCGGAAGGGCAGAACCCATTGTTATTCAGGTTTAATTGTGTAGTGTCTGTTCTTCAGAAGACAGTCCTGAATCTGTTTCCTCTGTTATCCTGGTAAGATTTTGTAGAGTGGAGATGAGGTCAGCTGACCTTCTGGACTCTATATTAAACTTTTAAAAATCACAATATTTAAGGCATAATCATGTTTCATGGCCCAGCCTTCGTAACGGCAGGACATAGTGAGAGAGCAGTTCGCAATGCAGATGAGATTTTGGGCTTCATAAATGGGGACAGAGAGATCAAAACAGGAAAGTTGTTATGAACCTTGATAAAGCTCTGGTTAGGTCCCAACTAGAATATTGTGTCCATTTCTGATCACCACACCTTACGAAGGATGTGCAGGTCCTTGGGAGGATGTAGATGAGACTTAACAGATTGGGGGACTGGGGGATTTGAGTTGGAAGGCTAGGTTGGAAAAACTAGTGTTGCTCTCCCTGGAGCAAAGGAGATTGAAGGGAGATTTGATGAAGTCGTACAAGACTGTGGCAGGCTTAGATAAGTGAGACAAGGGAAAACTGTCCTCATTAACTGATGGCACAATAACTAGGGGACAGAGATTGAAGGTTTTGAGCAAGAGATGCTGGGAGAATGTTAGAAAGAACTTTTTTTTACACAGAAGATGATAATGTAAGTAATTCTGCCCGCGGGTTTGATGGAAGTGGAAACAATCAATAATGTCAAAAGGAAATTGGATGGTCAGTTGAAGGAAATAAACTTGCAGGGCTACGGGGATCGAGCGGGGGATTGAAACTGATTGGCTTGCTCATTGAAGAGCTGGAATGGTCTTGATGGGCCAAGTAGCCTCCTTTTATTCCATAAATGGCTCTATCACTCCATGGTTGGGCCTAGGGCATGTCCCTCCAGAACTCGTGCAGAGATAACTTTCGACTGAGATGGTTGGCCTCCAAAAATCACAAGAATCTTCCTTTGAGTTCAGACTGACTCAGACCAGTGGAGAGTTTTCCCCGATTCCCATTGGATTCAATTTTGCTGGAGCTCCTTGATATTTATCAATATTTGTCAAAACGTTTCAGTACAGTTTCCTGTCTCAACATTTATAATGAAGATGTAGGTTGTAGTTCCAGCTCTCAGTTACTAGGTGGCACAAATGCGAGTTCACCAATTTGTCTTCCAACTCCAGCAGTCATGCAGTAAGCCCTGATTTCTAGGCTATTCACTCTCTTTTCCATTTGTAGTTCTTCCCCTGCCATTCTCCAACCATCTAACCAATCTAATATCTCTGGCACTATGAAGATCCAGCTTTCCATGCTGACGAAATGGTTGACTGCCAAATTATAAGTCCAGCTAATCATAGGAACATAGGAACTTAGGAACAGGAGTAGGCAATTCATCCCATGGAGCCTGCTCCGCCATTCAATTAGACCATGACTAGTCATCTACCTCAACGTCACTTTCCTGCACTGTCTCCATATCCCTTGATGTCATTAGTATTCAGATATCTATCAAATTCGGTCTCGAACATTCTCAATGATTGAGCTTCCACAGCCCCCTGGGATAGAGAAGTCCTAAGATTCACCACTCTCTAAGTGAAGAAATGTCTCCTTGCCTCTGTCTTAAATGGCCCACCTCTTATTCTTAGACTATGTCCCCTGCTTCTCGATATCCCCAGCCAGGAGGAAGATCCTATCAACATCCACCCTGTCACGCCCTGTAAGAACTTTGTATGTTTCAATGATATCACCTCTCCTTCTTCGAAACTCTCGAGAATACAAACCCAGTTTCCTGGCATCAATCCGCCATCTCAGGGATTAGTCTGGTGAACATCCATTGTACTGCTCCCTCTATGGTAGGTATATACTTTCCTGGATAAGGAGATGGAAATACTACAGCATACCCCAGGTGCAGTTTCACCAAGGCTCTATACAATTGCAGCAAGAAACGTTTACTCCTGTACTCAAATCCCCTTGCCATGAAGACCAACATACGATTTCTCTTCCTGACTGCTTACTGCACCTGCCTGCTAGCTTTCATGAACAAGGACACCAAGGTCCCTTTGGATAGCAACACTTCCCGATCTCTCACTATTTAAGAAATATTCTGTCTTTCTGTTCTTTCTACCAAAGTGGATAACTTCACACTTATTCACATAATATTCCATTTGTAATGTTCTTACCCATTCATTTAGCCTGTTCAAGTCGCCTTGAAACCTCCAGAAAATTTAGGAATATTGCATTTGGTCCACACATTCAAATCATTGACATAGATTGTGATCCTTGAGGACCCCCATCGTAACAGCCTACCATCCTGAGCATGACCCGTTTATTCTGACTCTCTGTTTTCTATCTGTTAACCAATTCTCAATCCATACTGGTATATTACCATCAATCCCATGTGCTCTAATTTTGTTTGTTAACCTCCTGTGTGGGACCTTATCAAAAGCCTTTTCACAATCCAAATACACCACATCCACTGTTTCCCCTTCATCTGCGCTACAAGAAACATCCTCAAAAATTCCAACAGGTTTCTTAAACATGATTTACCTTTCATAAATCCATGTTGACTCTGCCCAATCATATCATTATTTTCTAAGTGTCTAGGTATCATATCCTTTACAATAGATGTTAACATTTACCCTACTACTAACGTCAAATTGCCAGTCTGTCTTTCCCCGTTTTCTCTCTCCTTCCTTTCTTAAATAGTGAGGATACATTTGCTACTTTTCAGTCCACAGGAACCTTTCCAGAACCTATAGAATTTTGAAAGATAGCCACCAGTGCATCCACCACCTCTATAGCCACCACCTTCAACACTCTGGGATGTAGCTCATCTGGTCCAGGGGATTTATCAATCTCAATCTCGTTATCAATACTAGTTTCTTTCAGTTCCACATTTTCACAGGTCGCTTGGTTCTCAAATATTTCTGGGAGATTTTTTGTATCTTGCTCCGTGAAGACAGATGCAAAATAATTGTTTAATTTCTCTACCATTTCTCTACTCCATTATAAATTCTTGTGTTTCCATCTGTAATGGTCCCACATTTTTCTTTGCTGATTTTTTTCCCCTTTCTACATACCGAAGGACACTTTTACAATCCTCCTTTATGTTTCTCACTAGCTTGCATTCATATTTTGTTTTCCCCTTCTTTATCAGTTTCTTGGTCATCATTTTCTGGAATCTAAATTGCTCCCAATAATCATCCCGTTTGCTTTTCTTGGTGGTATGTGCTAAAATTATTAGCTATGACCTCTGACCCCTTCATCCCACAGGTTGCACCGATCCTGGCCTGTGATATCGAACACTATTACCCACTTAACCATTACCTCTGATCGCACTATCAAGCTAACACTACCACCATAACTTCAGTCCCCACAGTGAACTCTAACGTCCTCCTCCCTGCTACACCAATCTGTTAGCTCTGCTCTTATTCTGGGAGCTTTGCTACCTTCGAAATTTCTCTGTGATGGATAACCCACAGAGTGAATTTTAAAGTATTAGAATATTTTAAGCACTTGAACTGATTAGAGCATATATTGCATCGAATTAACTTTTGTTTACACAATCTGACAATCTTGTTTTTTTTAAATCTCAAAGCAGTCTACATTTTAAAATATATGTTTATTGTCATAAAATGTATAATCTTTCCTCGGTATTGCTGAAAGTAGCTGCTGTTAAAACAAACAAAAGTCAGTCAACACCCACCGGGGCAGGAAGCAATGGCACCAATGGACGAATGGGCCAGTATTCTCCACTGAACAACGGCTTGTTAATTTGTTAATATCCTGGTATATCTTTTCTCCATAAAATCTTTATTTGTGGGTGTTTCCACTGATTAGGATTATTATTAGGTATCGAAGCCTTTCAGAAGTTTAAAAGCCTCTATTATTTTACCCGTCAGCCTTCACTTCTCGAGAGAAAAGAAACCCAACATTTTTATTGTCTCCTGACAGGATTACTCTGCATTTCTTGTATCATACTTGTAATTGTTTGCACCCTATCCAGTGCCTGTATCTCTTTATCATATGGTGATCTGAGTTATGTGTAATACTCCAGATCTGATCCATCCAAAGATCGATACATGTTTAGCAGAACTTTTTTTTCAAACTTTTAAATTCCATCCCTCTAGAAATAAACCCAATTGTGATTAGTTATTTTTTATAATCTTGTTAAGCTGCTTCGCCAGGTTTAGTGATTTGTATATTTGTAAACCTAGATCCCTTTTCTCTTCTACCCCATTTACATTTTCTCAGTAATATGCAACCTCCTTATTCTTCTTGAAAAAAAATAATAACCCAGATTTGTCTATATTTAAATTCATTTAACAGTAATTTACCAATTCTTCAAGTTTATTAATATCTTCCTATGATTTGTTGCAGTTTTCCTCAGTATTGGTTAACTCTCCCCCCAACCCCCCCGTACCCACCTCCCCCCCCCCCCCCCCCGCTCCCCCCACCCTCAATATCCTGCTCCCCAATTCTTAACAATTTGGTGGCTTCTGTAAATTTAGAAATTGCGGTTTTGGCTCCAAAGTCTAAACTGTTAATATAAATTGTAATGGAGGTCCCAGCACTGATCCTTCTGGAACACCACTTCCCACCTGCTGTCACTCTGAAGAATGTCTTGAAGTTAGCTCGCTATCTGTTCTGCTACTTGTCCACTGACTCCGCATTCTCTGACCATATCATAGTCTATTATGTGGGCCCTGATCGAAAGCCTTTCGGAAATCCAGATAATTTACATCTACTGTATCATCTTTGTCTAGTCTCCCTGTTACCTCTTCAAAAAATTCAATGAAGTTGGTCAAGTAAGACTTTCCCTTTTGTAATCCATACTGACTAATCATTATCATGTTTTTGTTTCTAAATGATCTTCTAATTTTTTAATAGGGATTCCATTATTTTACCTACCACAATATGAAGCTAACTGGTCTACAGAACACTGAACGTGCTCTATCTCCTTTCTTTAGTACAGGTATAACATTAGCTGTCCGCCAGACCTCTGGCACTACAGCATTTTCTAATGAGTTGTTAAAAATATATCATTGTGCCTCTGCTATCTCTTCCCTAGATTCTTCCAAAATGCACAGATGTAAACTGTTCAGAGTAAGTTTGTTGCCCTCTTTGACTTTGAGACGTTTATTTAATATTTCAGCTTTATTTATTTTAAATGCAGTTACCTTATTTCTAATATTATCATCTAACACCATGTCCATTTGTCCTGGTCCCCTGGTAAGTATATATACAAATTATTTCTTTAATATTTCTGCCATTTATTTTTCATTGTCTGTGATATTATCCTGTCCATCATTAATTGACCCTAATCCCACAATTGACTTTTTTTTATTCATGCACCTGAAGCTTAAGGGATGATGTAAAGCAGATCCACTGGGGTGAGGTTTGAGGAAATAAAATATGTTGCAAAACGAGAAAAGATGGTGGGGTTTGCTTTGACCGAAGGTTGAAAACATTAGCGGATTGCTAAAAGGACACACCTGCTTGAAAGTCTGGATTTAACACACATTTTAGGTCTTATTTGACCCCAATTTGAACTTGCATGAATGTGTTAAGTCATCACCAACCAGTTTATTGCTCATGGTCTGGTTAGCAGCAATATTGGTGGAGCACTGCATACGGGCTCCTCACTCCTACGTCTGTCTGTGTGGGGTGTTCTGGTTGGTCCAGGGACGATCATTGCAAAAAGACTCGGGGAGCGAGGGAGCGTTGCATTGGTTTTTCGATACGGGCGCTCTGGCAGACGACCTCCAGAGGAGGAGGGATGTCTTTACCGCTTGAGAATGGGATACAACGTTGACCTCCTCCTGTCACTCTCTCTTGCAGAAGCTACTGCTGTTCTGCTTGACATCCTGTGTTCCTCCCGTTTCTCATCAAGCCGAAGGAGAGCCTTCACTCATCTACCCATGACAGAGCAATCCCTTTCTCTTGATGACTCGATAATGTATCGAATGTGGTTGAGAACACAACACTGAGTAGCACTTAGTATTTTTAGGGGAATTTCTCAGAGTTCCCAGAATGTATGTTGCTCGAGTGTTGGAACAGTGTTGACAAAGCATCCCAAAGTGTCTCCCATGGTGTTCACAACGACAGCAGAAATGATCGTGACATAATGAGTATCCCTTTAAGTAGCTCTTGAAGTCAACATCAATGTGGTGTTTGCTCCCAAACAGCTAGTCGTTGTTAGGAAAGGGCATTACATGAAGCATTAACTACCAAAATGCCGTGTAGACTCTTTAGTGAGCGTTAGCAGGCATTTTACACAGCAATAAGCTACTCAATGAGGGTCTGAGTGTCTCTCTGAGCTCTGGTTTCAACTGCTTTACCAAGATAACATATCTTCCTCAAGTGCGGGCTAAACTGACGTTGTATATTAGTCACATCTGAGGATCTTTAGTTCCTAAAACATTCGATGAAAATCACTCCCCCTCCCTCTTTGGTGAAATGAATTAGATTACAGGGCAATATGATCAAAGTGTTTAAAATTATAACTAACGTGAGCAGTGTAGATAGAAGAAGTCTGTTTTCAGAAGTTGATGGTGTAAGAAAAAATGACAACAGATAGAACTGTCCATAAATAAAGAAATAGGAGCAGGAGTAGGTCATTTGGTACCTCGAGTCTGCTCCATCATTCAATAAGATCATGGCTAATCTGACACTGGCCTTAACTCCACTTTCCTGCCTGCCTCTCATAACACTTGACTCCCTTGTAGATCAAACAACTGTCTCGCTCGGCCTTGAATCTATTCAATGACCTAACCTCCACTGTTCTCTGGGTTAGAGAATTCAAAGATTAAAGACCCTCGAAGAGAAGAAATGCCTGCTCGTCTGGGTCTTAAATGTGAGACCACTTATTTTGAAACTGTTCACCCTCGTTCCAGATTTCCCCACCAGGGAACGCATCCTCTCAGCATCTACCCTGTCAAGCCCGCTGAGAATCCTAAATGTTTCAAAAACATCACCTCTCATTCTTCTAAGCTCCAATGAGTATAGGGCCAATCCGCTCAGCCTTTCCTCATAAGGTAATCCTTTAAACCCAGTAAACAACCGAGTGAACCTTCTCTAAACTGCATCCAATATATTCCCTCCTTAAATAAGGAGAACAAAACTCTGCAAAGTATTCTAGGTGTGGTCTCACCAATGTCCTGTACAGCTGTAGTAAGACTTTCTAACTTTTATACTCCATCCTCCTTGCAGTAAATGCCAAGGTTCTATTTGCCTCCCTAATTACTTGCTGTATCTGCATGGTAACGTGTTTGTGATTCTTGTATGAGAACACCCATAAACCTCTGTGTTGTAACATTCTTCAGTCTCTCTCCATTTAAATAATATCGTTTTTTTCCTAGTTTTCTCACCAAAGTGGACAACCTCATATTTTCCCATATTATACTCCATCTGCCAAATTGTTGTCCACTCACGTAATCTATCTATATCCCTTTGAAAACTCTTTGTGTCTTCCTAACAACTTGTTTTCACACCTATCTTTGTATTGTTCGCAAATTTGTTTGCAATATAGTCAATCGTTTCATCAAAGTCATTCATATAGATGGTAAATAGTTGAGGCCTCAGCACTGCTCACCACTTACAACTTGCTCACCTGAAAATGACACATTTATCCCAATTCTCTTTCTCCTATTGGCCAAAACTCTATTCATGCTAATATATTGCCATGATTGAGGGAAGGGAAGGACTGGCAGCTCAATATTCCAGGGTATAGAATCTTCAGGCATGACGGGAGGTGGGCAGGGGGTGTAAAAGAGGAGGTGGCATTGCACTATTGATCAAGGAGTCAATTACTGCAGTAGGGAGGGATGATATCTTCGAAGGATCCTCAAATGAGGACTTATGGATAGAACTTTAAAACAAAAAGGGGGAAATCACTTTGCTAGGGGTGTACTACATGTCTCCAAACAGTGAGTAAGAGATAGAGGAGCAGATATGTAGGAAAATCTCAGACAGGTGTAAAAATAATCAGGTAATAATAGTCCAGGATTTAAATTTCCCTGATATTAACTGGGATAGTCTTAGTGCAAAAGGCTTAAAGGGGGCAGAATTCTTAAAGTGCAGACAGGACAGCTTTTTGAGCCAGCACATAGAAAGTCCTACAACAGAAGGGAATGAAGCTGGACAAGTGGTAGAAGTGTCAGTAGGGGAGCATTTCAGGGATAGTGACCAAATCTCTGCAAGATTTAAGGTGGTTGTGGAAAAGGACAAAGATGGACCAGAAATAAAGGTACTGAATTAGGAGAAGGCCAATTTCAATATGATAAAACAGAATCTGGGAGCAGCTACTTGTAGGAAAATCTACATCAGACCAGTGGGAGTCACTTAAAAAGGAAATAGAGTTCAGAGCCAACATGTTCCTGTAATGGTGATGGGTCAAACCAACAAGTCCAGGGAACCCTGGATGTCAAGGGATGTAGAGAATTGGATAAGAAAAGAAAAAAGAGGCTTATGATAGATTCAGAGGGCTGAAAACAGTGGCGGCCCTAGAGGAGTATAGAAAGTGTAGGAGGGTGCTTAAAAAAGTAATTCGGAGACCAAAGAGGGGGCATGAAAAAACACTGGAGGGCAAGATAAGGGAAAATCCTAAGGCGTTTCATATGTATAATAAGGGCAAGAGGATAACCAGGGAAAGAGTAGGGTCCAATCGGGATCAAAGTGACAATCTGTGCCTGGAGTGGGGCAACGTAGGTGAGGTTTTAATTGATTACTTTTCATCTGTGTTCATTATGGAGATGTAGATCAGGGAAGGGGATTGTGATACACTCCAACAAATTATCACAGCGGTTTTAGCGGGCTTAAAAGTGGCTAAATCCCGAGGCCTGGATGGGATGTATCGCAGGCTTCTACGTGAGGCAAGGGAGGTGACTGCAGGAGTTCTAACGCAAATTTTCAAATACTCTCTGGCCACAGGATATTTGCCAGAGGACTGTAGGACAGCAAATGTGGTACAATTATTCAAGAAGGGTAGCAAGGATAAAGCAGGTAATTACAGACCAGTGAGTCTAACATCAGTGGTCGAGAAACTATTGGAAAATATTCTGAGGACAGGATTAATCTCCACGTGGAGAGGCAGGGATTAATCAAGGATAGTCAGCATGGCTTTGACAGGGCGAGATAATGTTCAAAAAATTTGAATTTTTTTGAGGAAGTGACGAGATGTGGAGATGAGGGTAAAGCAGTTGATGTTGTCTACATGGACTTCGGTAAGGCATTTCATAAGTCATGGGAGATCAATTAAGAAGGTAAGAGCCCATGGTAATTTGGCAACTTGGATCCAAAATTGGCTTAGTGGCAGAAGGCAGAGGGTGATGGCCAAGGGTTGTTTTTGTGACTGGAAGCCTGTGACCAGTGGTGTACCACAGGGTTCGGTGCTGGGACCCTTGCTGGTTGCAGTGTACATTAATGATTTAGACATGAATATAGGAGGCATGATCAGTAAGTTCGCAGATGACACGAAAATTCATGCTGTCGTAAATACTGAGGAGGAAAGCTATGGATTACAGGACAGTATAGATGGGCAGAGCAGTGGCAAATGGAATTTAATCCTGAGAAGTGTTAGGTGATGCATTTTGGGAGGACTAACAAGGCAAGGGAATATACAATGGATGGTAGGACCCTCGGAAATACAGAGGGTCAGAGAGACCTTGGTGCACTTGTCCATATATCACTGAAGGCAGCAGCACAGATAGATAAGGTGGTTAGGAAGGGTTACGGGATACTTGCCTTCATTAGTCGAGGCATAGAATATAAGAGCAGGAGGAATATGATGGGAGCTGTATAAAATGCTAGTTGGCCGCAGCTGGAGTACTGTGTACAGTTCTGGGCACCACACTATAGGAAGGATGTGATTGCACTGGAGAGGGTGCAGAGGAGATTCATCAGGATGTTGCCGGGGCTGAAACATTTCAGCTATGAAGAGAGACTGGATAGGCTAGGGTTGTTTTCCTTAGAGCAGAGAAGGCGGAGGGGGAACCTGATTCAGGTGTACAGGATTATGAGGGGCATAGATAGGGTAGACGGGAAGAAACTTTTTTTTCCCTTAGCAGAGGTGTCACTAACCAGACGGCATAGATTTAAGTTAAGTGGCAGGACGTTTAGAGGGGACGTGAGGATTTTTTTCACCCAGAGGGTGGTTGGAATCTGGAACACACTGCCTGAAGGGGTGGTAGAGGCAGGAACCCTCACACCATTTATGAAGTATTTAGATCAGCACTTGAAATGCCCTAGCACACAAGTTTAGGGGCCAAGTGCTGGAAAATGGGATTAGAATAGATAGGTGCTTGATGCTTGGCATGGAATCAAAGGGCCTGTTTCTGTGCTGTATAACTCTATGATTCTATGACACCCTCACCCTCCCCCACCGACATCATGAGCTCTTATCTTATTCAGTACCCTTTTTGTTGGCACTTTATCAAATGCCTTTTGGAAATCCACATACAGGATGTCCACTGGTTCCCCTTTATCCACCCTACTTGCTACATCCTCAAAGAACACTAATAAATTTGTGAACGACGATTTTCCTTCCACGGAACCATGTTAACTTTGCTTAGTTGTATTTTGATTTTATAAATGTCTCGCAATTACTTCCTTCATAACTGTCACCACACTACCAGAAGGACGTGGAGGCTTTGGAGAGGGTACAGAGTAGGTTTACCAGGATGTTGCCTGGTCTGGAGGGCTTTAGCTATGAGGAGAGGTTGGTTAAACTTGGATTGTTTTCACTGGAATGGTGGAGGGGCGACATGATACAGGTTTACAAAGTTATGAGCGGCATGGACAGAGTGGATAGTCAGAAGTTTTTTCCCAGGGTGGAAGAGTCAGTTACTGGGGGACATAGGTTTAAGGTGCGAGGGGCAAAGTTTAGAGGGGATATACGAGGCAAGTTCTTTACACAGATGGTGGTGAGTGCCTGGAACCTGCTGCCGGGGGAGGTGGTGGAAGCAGGTACGATAGCGACGTTTAAGGGGCATCTTGACAAATACATGAATAGGATGGGAATAGAGGGATATAGACCACGGAAGTGCAGAAGGTTTTAGTTTAGGCAGGCATCAAGATCGGCACAGGCTTGGAGGGCCGAATGGCCTGTTCCTGTGCTGTACTGTTCTTTGTTCTTTGTTCTTTATACTGAATTCCACTTTTCCCAATGACACATTTTAGGCTAACTGGCCTCTTGTGTCCTGCATTCATTCTACCTCTTTTCTTGAATACAGGTGCTCCATTTGTGGTTTTTTAATCCACTGGAAACTTTTGAGAATCTATAGTATTTTGGAAAATTACTAAGCATACATTACTTTTTCTGCAGCCACTTTCAGGGGACATGTCACCTTTCATTCCATTAGTTTGCCCAGTACTTTTTTTTCTGATGGTAGTGAGTGTTTTTAGTTCCTCCCTCCCTTTTGGCCCTTGATAGTCTTCTGGTCTTGTGATATTTTTTGTGTCTTCTCCCATGACAGTGAAATTTTAAGAGATTTATAATTGAAAGAAGGAGAAACTTCTTCACAGAGATGTGTGGCTGTTTATTGTAAGAATTATGGCAAGATTCAGAATTAGAGTGGATGTGGTGATTAGGAAAAATGGTGAAATTATCTGGGAATAAGGTGGGTCAATGTAATTGGGGCTTTTTGCTCTGGTGGAGAGTTAATGCTGACGTGGATTTAATAGTGTATTTCCCTCTTCCAGCTTGCATGTTTCCAATTAGCCAATAATCCTTAGAGTTAAGCAACAATCTGATGTTTGTTCAAAAGACCGTAAATAATGTCAGTCACTGAGTAACATAATTAGTTCACCTGAGAATTCTTTTAGGTATAATAAAAGGTTTGAATTGAAGCACCTTCATCTGCTTGTTAATCAGAGATGTTGCCAGCAGCACTCACATCACATCATTCAACAGATGGATCGACCAATCCTTGTGCAGATTGAAGCAGTTTACTACCCCTTCCTCGCAGCTGTTGGTGTTCCTGGTGAGTCATTACCATCATTTGTTTATGCAACTGGGCGTTGAACCACTTGATTGTTCTTGCTGATTTTGTGGTCTGTTTGTTTTAAACGGTTTGCTGTAAAGCCCTCATATTTACTGAGATCTTTATTAAATGAAATTATTATTGTGATATGATCTTTTATTACCCATCCCTGGTTGCTCTTGAGGAGGTGATGATAGTTCTTCTTGGCATCTTTATAAGTCTCTTCCTTTAATCTAATCTAATATTTAACTTCCATTGTTAGCTATGGTTAGATCACTTCTTTTGCTGGGTTTTTTGTGACTCAAATGAATGTAAATTCTTTGTAAGCATGTATTAATTCCTTACATGCTGGCTATTGCCTGTCGACTGTCATAGCTTCTCATGAAGTTTCCCAATCCACCACAGCTAACTTTCCCCTCATACCTTCGTCGTTTCCTTTGTTTAGATTTAAAACTCTAATTTCTGATTGAACTACAGCACTTTCAAACTTAAAGTATTTTCGATCATATAATGGTCACTTTATGGCAGACAAGAGAAGTTAAATATTGTATTAGATCAAGGGAAGGGGCTGATAAGTTGCCAAAAAAAAAGACAAGTTAGCCTTTGGAATTTAGCAAAGAAGGGCCAAGAAACTGATAAGAAAGGGAAAACAGAATATGAAAATAAACTAGCATGGAACTTAAAAACGGATTGTAAAAGCTTCTCGTGTTATGTATAAAGGAAAAGATTAGCAAAGACAAATGTGGGTCCATATCAGGCAGAGGCATGGGAATTTATAATGGGGAATAGGGACATTGTAGATAAACTAAAGAAATAATTTTTGTCTGTCTTCACGGAGGAAGACACAAAAAACTTTCCAGAAATACTTGTGATCCAAGGAACTAGCGAGAAAACTGAAAGAAATTAGTATTAGCAAAATGTAGTATTGAAGAAATTAATGTGACTGAAAGTTGGTAAATCCCCTTGGCCTTATAATCTACATTTCAGAGCGTTGAAAGAGGTAGCTGTAGAGATAGCAAATATATTGGTGAACATCTTGCACAATTGCATAGATTCTGGAGCCGTTCCTGAAGACTGGAAGGTTGCAAATGTATCCCCACTATTTAAGAAAGGAGGGAGAGAGAAATCGGGAGACCACAGACCTGTTAGCCTGACATCAGAAGTAGGGAATATGTATCTACTATAAAGGATGTGATAACTGGACACTTAGAAAATAAGGGTGCGATGGGGCAGAGTCAATATGGATTTAAGAAAGGGAAATCATGTTTTAAAAACCTGTTGGAGTATTTTTCGAGGATGTAACTAGCAGGATAGATAAGGGAGGACCAGTGGATGTGGTATCGTTGGATTTTCAGAAGGCTTTCGATAAGGTCCCACACAGGAGGTTAGGTAGTAAAATTAGAACGCATGGAATTGGGAGTAATATAACTGACATGGGTTGAGAATTGATTAAGGGACAGAAAACAAAGAGCAGGGATTATCGTGTCATTCCCAGGTTGGCAGTCTATGACTAGTGGCGTACCACAAGGATCAGTGCTTGGTCCAAGCTGTTCACAATCTATATCAGTGATTTGGATGTGAGGACCAAATGCAATATTTCCAATTTTGCTGATGTTACAAAACTGTGTGGGAATGTGAGTTGTGAGGAGAATGTAAAGGGGCTACAAGGGAACTTAGATATGTTAAGTTAGTGGCAAGAACATTGCAGATGGAATATAATGTGGAAAAGTGTGAAGTTATCCACTTTGGTCGGAAAAACAGAAATACAGTGCATTTCTTAAATGGCAAGAGGTTGGGAAGTGTTGATGTTCAAAGAGACCTGGATGTCCTTGTTCTTAAGTCACTGATTGCGAGCATGCAGGTGGAGCAAGCAATTAGGAAGGGAAATGATATGTCGGATTTTATTGCAAGAGGTTTTGAGTACAAGAGTAAAGAAGTCTTGTTGCAATTGTATAAAGCCTTGGTGAGAATGCACCTGGAATATTGTGTACAGTTTTTGTATCTTTAACTCAGGAAGGATATACTTGCCAAAGAGAGGGTGCAATGGTTGTTCACAAGAGTGATTACTGGGATACTGGGTTGGCCTCTGAGGAAAGATTGAGGAGGCTGGGCCTGTATTCTGTGGAATATAGAAGAATGAGAAATGATCTCATTGAAGCAAACACAATTATTACAGGGTTCGACAGTGTTGATACAGGAAGGATGTTGCCCCTGGCTGGGGATAGCTAAAACCAGGGAACAGTGTCTCAGAATAAGAGGTAGTCCATTTGGGACTGAAATGAGGAGGAATGTCTTCATTCAGAGTGTGCTGAATATGTGGAATTCTCTATCCCAGAGGGTTGTGGAGGCTCAGTCGCTGAGTATGTTCAAGACAGAGATCAATAGTTTCTATAAATTAAAGAAAACAATGGAATTGAGGATAGTGCAGGAAAATGGCGTTGAAGTAGAAGATCAGTCATGATCTATTTGACTGGCGGAGTAAGCTCGAGGGGCCGAATGGCCTACTTCTGCTCCTATTTCCTATGTTCCTATGTATTTTCTTGAATCTCTGCAGCGTGCGTGGTGAATGTTCTCCCATAATACTGTTAGGTAGTACACACTAGGATTTTGACCCAACATCAGGATGGTGTGGAACTTGAAGGGTAACTGGAGATGCTGGCGACCCGTGTCTTTCTGGGTGGTGGAAGTCACGGATTTGAGAGATTCTGGTTTTGAAACGTGGTGAATCACTGCAGTGCAGCCTGTGGATAGTAAACACTGTATTCACAAGTGATGGATGGAGCAGTTGTTAACCTAGTCGGTGCGGTGCCGATTCTTGATGTAGTTACTGCACCCTTCCAGGCGAGTGGGCAGGATGTCATTATACTCCTGATTTGTGTCTTGTAGTTATTTTAAGGTGTTGGATAGTCCGGAGGTTAACTCGTCTACTCATGACCTAAATCTGTGTCCTCACAGAAGGTACTGAGGATATTACAATTCTCTCCACAGCCTCAATATCAATGATTTCACAACTTAATTTACAGTCTTGCAATAATGAGTCTAATCAGTTTCAGGGTCAGTTCAGCGATCAGTTTCATTGCATTTTCATTTCAGAAATATTCTCAGATCAAAGTAACCTGATGTCACAGATGAATAAATTTGTCTTGTTCAATGTTGATAATTTCTTGCGGTACATTTTCTGCTGATTTGCTCTCCGTGCTGAGTCTTATCCACTGTGAGCACATTGCTTTAAACCGCGAGTCGGCAGACCTCGATTTCCGTGCGTGAGGGGTAAAAAATCAGAGGGAGAGAATTAGGTCTTGAATGGTATTCCAAAGATGAAGTAGGGAATCTGCAGCCCGTTTTACACCCTGCCTGATATTTATTCCCATTGACTTCAATAAGAAAATACAATTGAGAGAGGTTTAAACCGGTCTGTCAATTCGCTGTCACCTGCTTTACAGTAAAATTAATTTCATGAGTGTTTGTGCAGCGTTACCTGGTGCAAAGTGCAATTGAATTTCATCCTATCAATGATTGACATGTTGCTATCAAATTCCTGTCTGCAAGAATGGAGTGAGGAAATTCGTCCAGAAGCAAAGACAGCTACTTCAGATCTCCTGATCGAATGTGGTACTTTCAACAGATATTTTGTACAGGTGGTGTATGTGGGGAGTCCGCCGAGCTTCTACCAGCAGAGTTATCATGGCCGCTTCGACAATCCTGAAAGAATCTCCTGCGGTCCAACATCAAACAGGAGAAATCAACGAAAAAGAACAGTCAGAATCAAACTAGTAGATAACAAATGGAATGGTGTAGACCGAAGGTGTCAGAGAAAGGAAGAGATATCCAGATTCGGGATAAAGATAGTGTCACAATCCTGTGTTTTTCTTTCTCCTCGGGAAATATTGTGGTGCGCCTTTAAGAGTGTAAAGAGATCCGTGCATCTTTAAGATCTCTCCAGAAGCACTGTGAGTGAAAGTGCATTCTGGTAGCCAAGCTACAGCCATGCAGAGAGGGAGAACAGAGAATCAATATATCCATTTTCACTTTGAAACTGGCTGGCAGAGAGAGACAGTTGACAGACCGATCCAGCATGTGAAGGAAATAGGAGAGCGCTCTCTAAGTCCATTTAAACCCTGGGTAGTTTCTCTCTTGAACTTCTTTGAGCCAAGTTAATTCCTTAAAGAAATACGAAAAGAAAAAGTTTTTTTCTCTCACCACAAATTATTTATCTGCTCTGTTCATCGCTGGCAAAAAGAGTTTAATAGAGTTTGGGGTGGCACAGTGGTGCAGTGGTTAGCACTGCAACCTCACAGCTCTAGTGACCTGGGTTCGGTTCTGGGTATGGTTCTGGGTACTGCCTGTGTGGAGTTTGCAAGTTCTCTCTGTGACCGTGTGGGTTTCCATCATGTGCTCCGGTTTCCTCCCACAGCCAAAGACTTGCAGATTGATGGGTAAATTGGCCATTGTAAATTGCCCCTAGTGTAGGTAGGTGGTAGGAGAATGGTGGGGATGTGGTAGGGAATATGGGATTAATGTAGGATTAGTATAAATGGGTGGTTGTTGGTCAGCACAGACTCGGTGGGCCGAAGGGCCTGTTTCAGTGCTGTATCTCTCTATGACTCTAATACTACAACTGTTAAACTGAACTGTTGAACCCCTATCTCTGGAAGGGCCCTTTTCTCATGGACCTTGGAAAACTGCAAATGAACTTGGACTCTGTTGAATTGGAAGACTGTTCGTCAGAAGCATAATCCACAAAGATTTTATTGTTTTTCTATTTTTTTCGTGCAGCTAATTAAAAAACAAACAACTGTTAGTTCGAATACATGTATGCAAATGTGGGAGTTAGATTTTTAAGTAAGAAGTTATAAGGTCTTTAGATATTAGTTTATCTTAATAGTGTTTAAGATTTCAGTTTTTAAATAAATAGTTAATTTGTTGATATCTAAAGATACCTAGTTTGGTTCGCCTCATTTAGGGATTACTAGATTGTTTCAATTTGGATGCTGCTTTCTTGGATTTGGAATGCTTAAAGATATATGATGTGACCTGTGGAGTGACGGGACTGAATTAACAGTGTGTTGCTCCAACCGCAATCAGAAGCATATATTTTGAGACCGCATTTGTTGACAACGCGAACGGTAGGTGGCGCTGTTTTGGCACATGTGCAAATACAGCATGTGCCACGAAAACGTCACAGATTGCGAGTGGAGCAGCTGCCAGGACTAAAGATGGCGCTGCTCAAAGAATCACACAGAGGCGACCTAACGAACACGTGGCAGTATACAATGGCCGGAGTGAGAGAGCAGCGTGGGGGCCGGGGAGAGCAGCGCGGGGGTCGGTGGGGGGGGAAGAGAGGATGGAGGGGGGGAAAAGAGGAGGGAGGGGTGGGGGTGAAGGGCGGGAGTGGGGGGTGGGGGAGAGTGGCGGGGGAGCAGCGGAACGGAAGAGGAGTGCCTTTTCCTGTGTATGCGCCAGAAACACAACAGCAAAAGACTTACCGGCCAGTCCCTGGACCCGGCGACACCAAGGTCTTCGCACGCTCGCTTCCCGCAGCTCTCTACGGCCTCTCGCATCCGGCCCTCTCCATTCAGCCGTTCCCTCCATCTGCGGATGCCCAATCCAGTTGCTTCTCCCCTACTTCTCCACAGTACTTCAGGCATTGCAACTGTCTGGTCCCTGCATTTTGCATGCTCCCTCTCCCCACCCCTCCCTGCTCTCCCCACCCCTCCCCCCTCTCCATCTACCCCCCTACCTCCACCCCTCCCTCTACCCCCCTACCTCCACCCCTCCACCACAGTTGAATACCTGAAGTGCAGTTGCAAAGTTGGGAAAATAGCATGCAAAACAAAGCCTCAACAATTCTGGGGTTAATTATTGAGAAGTTTTATTAAGTTCATTAAGCATCCGAGGAACTGCTGTGCATGGATACATGAGTGTTGTGTTTCCAGCATTCCCGTTAGACAGACAGGCCGAGTCTCTGCTATACAGAACTAAAGAGATTGTTCCTGGAGAGCCTTGTGGTGAATGAACGCTTGGCTCTGTATTCCACTACTGTATTGTCCATGTGAAGAAGGCAAAGTCACAAGAGTCTGAGCTCAGTCTATTCTTGGTGAATGTTCCCCAAACGCATCCCAATGTGCATTCCCAATTCATCCATAAATGCAATGTTCCTTTCCACATCGTGATGAGCTCCGCAGCATGATCCAGTTGCCTTCGTTGCTTGAATGCTGACCTTAAGTCTCAAGGATTGTTTTCTCGACGGCATGTTTTACATGAAAAGAAATAAAGCAAATCAGAGTCAGAGCTTGCCTCCCTCCATCCACTGAAATTACTGTTGTGCACACCTTTTTAAGTTCTGCAGTGAAGGCACCAATTGATAACGTCGCCAATGAAGCACTTATTACCCACCTCAGATGCAGGAATCAGCACATCCTTGCGTCCTCTCCTGCACTGCCTCCTTTGCTGGAATGCCGTCCTTAAATGTCAAGGATTGTTTTCTCAAGGGCACATTTTACATGAAAGGAAATAAGGAAAGAACATCAGTGTCAGAGCTTCCCTCCCTCCAATGAAATTACTGTTGAGCATGCTTTGTGTTCTGCGGTAAAGGCATGTACTGATAACACCGCCAATGAATCACTTAGTACCCACCTCAGCTGTAGGAGGCAGGCTGATGTTACTGCCCCGATCTCGTGATGGTTCAATGCTGCTCTCAGGGAAAACATGAATGATGTGAGGGTGCTGGAAAAGAAGCACATTTCTTTTGGGCTATGAACATAAAGCTGGCCATTTAGCCCAGCAGTTCCCTGCTAGTGGTTATGTTACTCGTGCGTCTTCCCGTCCATTCCCATTTAATCCTGCCTACTACTATCACCAGTTGTGTACACAGCAAGAGCATTCACATTTCTGCTGCCACTGGACACGGCATGCTTGTTTCTTTTAGTGCTCAGTCTCTTCTTGTTGAATGTTCCCCAAGTGCTTGACCCCTTTGGACGCCCTCTCTGCTTGACAGGCAGCAACTGGCAATTGCGGAGTCTCACAAGGCTCTGCATGGTTGTTTCAAAGGCGGATGGGGAAACAGGTGGCTGTGTGCCCAGGTGCACTGCTCTGATGGGTGTAGGAACAGGTGGCTGTGTGCCCATGTGCACTGCTCTGATGGGTGTAGGAGCAGGTAACTGTGTGCCCATGTGCACTGCTCTGATGGGTGTAGGAACAGGTGGCTGTGTGCCCATGTGCACTGCTCTGATGGGTGTAGGAACAGGTAACTGTGTGCCCATGTGCACTGCTCTGATGGGTGTAGGAACAGGTGGCTGTGTGCCCATGTGCACTGCTCTGATGGGTGTAGGAGCAGGTAACTGTGTGCCCATGTGCACTGCTCTGATGGGTGCAGGAACAGGTGACTGTGTAACAGCAAGGAGAGGGTACCGCAGGTAGGAGAAGTGGAGCTTTGAACAGGCAGGCATATGTATGGTCCATCAGATCATTAGGCCAGGGGGTGAGACGCTCAGGATCCAGGGTTTGTGACACGTGACTGATGTCCAGCGCGTGGCCACCTCCATCCGAAGGTGCTTCCGGGCAATTGTTGGGAATAGTAAATGGCTCCATCTCATCAGCCAGTCCTTGCTGCCAGCGGAGAGTCTGTTGCCACAGCCAGTCCAGTCTCCTCACGGGAAACATGAGATGAGATAAGAAATACAGAATGCACTCCATTAAAACGTTACAAAAACGAAAGTGACCGTTAAGACGGTAGGTTGCAGCACATGTACAGCCTGCACACAGCAACTCACAACAGGGACTGGAGAATATGCGGTGGCCCAGACAATGGAAATGTTTTCAGAGCAACTTACAAAGGCAGAGCAACTTACCTTGGAACAATCTCCTGTGTCAAATAAAAATGAAGCAAGTCTCCAAAACGAATAAATAATTCAGATAAAATGCGAGAAAATGCCCGACGAAACTTCTCCTCCTTCCACTTTCAAAAAGTCGCGCCGAAGCTTTGACGCATGCGCAGAGGCCAACCTGGCGCGTCGGCGAGGAAGACGAAATAACGCGATGACGTCATCCGCGCATGCGCACAACGGTCCTGGCAAGCCGGACCGCAGCGCATGCGCAGAGATCAGGAGACCGTGTGCGCATGTGCGTACCGCGTCATCTGTGCATGCGCAAAGCAGTCCTGGCAAGCCGGACAGCAGCGCATGCGCAGAGGGCATGAGACTGTCTGCTCATGTGCGCACCGTGGCGCATTCTGATGAATTCGGCGATGACGTAGCGTTGTCATGAATTACTTTGATATTTTAATAGGGGGCTTTGTCCTGAGTGGTTGTAACATATATATAGAATGCTACCACTGGGTGGCGCTGCAGTAACACATGCGCAAATGCAGCACGTGCCACTAAAACATCACAGTCTGCGACTTCAGGCAGCTGCCAAGCCTAAAGATGGCATTGCTCAAATAACAGAACAAAGGCAACCTAACCTAAACACATGGCAGCACACAATGGCAGGAGGGGGAGGGAGAGCGAGTGAGTGAGGGGGCCGGGGGGGGGAGTGGAGTGGAGCGGGCCGGGGGCCGGGGATCGTTAGGGAGCAGAGCGGAGAGGGCCGGGGATTGGGAGGGTGCGGAGCAGGACGTGGGGCGGGACGTGGGAGGGAAGCGGAGCGGGAATGGGTGGACGGGAGCGGGACGTGGGGGGGGGAGAGCGGGAGCGGCACGGTGGGGGGAGAGTGGGAGCAGGACGGGGGGGTGCGGAGCGGGGGGGTAGCGGAGCGGGACGGGGAGGCGGTGAGCAAGTGAACGGGCCTGTGACAGGGGCGAGCGGAGTGGCCGAAAGAGTGGAGCGGACGGAGAGAGCAGCGAGGGGTGGGGTGGGGGACTGGAGCAGCCGAAAGAGCGGATCGGCTGGAGAAAGCGGCTGGGGGGGTAGCAGAACGGAGCGGCCAAAAGAGTGGAGTGGCCGGAGAGAGCAGCGATGGGGGGTAGCGGAGCAGAGCGGCCAGGGAGAGCAACGAGGGACGGTAGCGGAGCAGAGAGGCCGGAGAGAGCAGCGAGGGGGGGGGTAGTGGAGCGGAGATGCCAGAGAGAGCAGCGAGGGGGGCTAGCGGAGCGGAGCGGCCAAAAGAGCGGAGCGGCCGAAGAGAGCAGCAGAGGGGGCGGGGGGGGGGAGCGGAGCTTGACACATGGGTGAATACCCGTTAACGTTGCATTGTTGTGCACGTAAAGTGCATGCGCACAGGCCAACCAGGCGCATTGTCCAAAGATGTACTCGTCACGCGATGACGTGATTGGCGCATGCGCTAAACAGTCCTGGCAAGCCGGTACGCAGCACATGCGCAGAGAGCAGGAGACCCTCTGCACATGTGCGCACCTTGGCACAGACTGATGTCGTCAGTGGCCGGCTGCGTTGTCAGGAATCACTTTGATATTTACTTGGGGGCTCGTCCACAGTCAAATCATATTTTAATTAGGTGGCTCACGTCTGGGATCAGAAACAGACTAATTTGGAAGGCTCGTGTTTGGAATCATATTAATTTCTCTTGTGTCTGTGATCATATCAATTGGAACCTCGATTGTTGGGCTCTAAATCTAACACCAATTACGAAGAAATAAAATGAACCAGGTCTCTTGTACAATAAGGTACAGTCTATATCATAGTAATGGCATTAGCAGTTGCAGCAGAGTTTTTTGGAAAGCAGAGTGTTTCCCTCAGTGACTTGATAACTTTACCTAAGAACAAATTAAAAGAACTGGCGGCAAGATTGGGGTTAGAATTTAAATTAGGTGTCAAAAAAGCAGAGATAATTGACATAATAGCCCAACATCTGGAATTAGAGGAAGAAGAAGTAAAAGAAGAATTCAAGGAACAAGAAAGTAGTGGGTCAGAGGGTGATGCAGTGGTATTGGCTAGGATTCAGTTCGAAATGGAAAAAACTTGAGGCTGAAAAAGAAATGAAAAGGCTTGATTTGGAAAAAGAGGAAAGGGAGAAAGAGAAAGCATTTCAGAGAGAATGTGAAAGAGAAGAGATGGAATTTAGGCCAGAAGAGATGAACTAAGACAAAAGGGTTGTCTTATATCCAGGGAGAATTCAGGTCAAGAAGAATCTGAAATTAGCTCAGGTCCCAGCGAAGAGTTCTTTAAATTTATTCAATCCCTCCCTAAGTTCTGAAAAAATACCCAAACAGATGAAATGACTGAAGCAAGTTGGACACTGCTTATGCAAAGCAGGTTGGTAGTCAGAGCTCGTGATGTTTATGCAATGCTTCCTGAAGAGGCTTCTGCAGATTATGAGATGGTAAAAAAGGCTTTTCACGCTGCATATGAACTAGTCCCTGAAACTTACTGTCAGAAGTTTCGGAGCTTACGGAAATTGGCTAGGAAGACACATGAGTGGGTGAAGCAAATTAATTTTGATCGTTGGACGCGGGCATTAAAGATGGAAACCACATTTGAAACCTTCAGGAGTTGGTTCTCTGAGAAGAGTTTAAAATTCAATTCCTTCAGTAGTGAGATCTCATGTAAATAAACTGAAAGTTTTGAAAGCTAGGCAAGCAGTGGAAATTGATGATTTTGAGATTGTGAATAAGCCAACCTCTTTTGTCCATCACCTCCATAAACACGAGGATGGAAAGTGGAAGACTGAAAGGAAGACATAAAGGAACAGCTGGGATTGCCCCAGGATAACCTCCTCCAGTCAGAAAGGAAGGTGCTGAGGGTAGAAATGAAGTTTGCAAGCCACAGTGTTATCATTGCTACAAAACAGATCATCTTCGTTCAGAATGCTGGAAATTGCGAGGTAAACCCATTGGACGTGTTGGGATGTGCAAAGCTAGTGCAGAGGTAATGACTCTGACTGAGAGCATAGCAGACCAGGCTACAGCTTTAACAACAGTTTTAAAACCAGATATTAAATTAAAAGAAGTATAGAGGTTCAGAATAAAATACCCGAAAGTCATAATGAATTTTTGTCAATGGGATTTGGAATGCTTAAAAATGTATGATGTGACCTGTGGAGTGACGGGACTGAATAGACACTGTGTTTCTCCCACCACAATCAGAATCATATCTTCAGATTGGGGGCTTTGTCCTGAGCGGTCATAACATTAGCGAGAAAGACAGACATATTTGGGGATATTGATAGCGAAGCACTCAGGCACAGGGTTAGAGGTAGACAGATTGAGAGAGAGAGAGAGAGAGAGAGAGAAACAGATAGAAACAGAGATGCAGATTTAGTTATTTAAATAAAGAAACAGGTAACTAGATTCAGGGATATATTTAGAAATAGAAACATATAGACATAGAGAGAGAAGGATCTAAGGAAGGAGAGAGAGATGGAAGCCCATATTCTCCTCGCCCAATATTGCTGTAGGTTCTATGCATACAATATTTACACAAAGCCGGACAGAAAATGTGCCAAATCTGTTGTACAATAAAATGCCTGATGACTGTGTAAGGAAAGCTTTAATCAGACTACCTTCATATCAGTTAATTGTATAAGTTTGTTGATTTAATTTCATATTCCATTAATAGTAGTAACCTGTAACATTTGCCTGTTACGTGTCAGTTAATTTAGATCAGTGACCATTGATGCGTTGAATTGCAACTAACTTTAAAGTTAGGGTTAGTTTAGTATTTTATTTTGGTTCCTGGGACGTGAGTGTCACTAGTAATTAATGTTCATCGTTAATTGCCTTTCAGAAGGTGGTGGGGAACCACCTTTTTGAACTTTTGCAGCCAAAGCAAGCAAGTCCAGTAGGCAGGCCGTGCAGGGGCAGGACAGGGAGCGTGGAAGGTCTGATAGGCTAAACTGCATTTAATTTAATGCAAGAAGCCTTACAGGTAAGGCAGATAAACTCAGAGCATGGATCAGTACATGGGATTGTGATATTATAGCTATTACGGAAACGTGGTTAAGGGATGTGCAGGACTGGCAGCTCAATATTCTGGGGTACCGATCCTTCTGACGTGACAGAGGTGGAGGTAAGAGAGGAGGGGGAGTTGCACTATTGATTAGGGAGGACATCACAGCAGTACTTAGAGAGGATATCCTGGGGGAATGTATAGCGAGGCCATATGGGTGGAACTTAGAAATAAGAAAGGGGTGATCACTTTGATGGGATTATACTATAGGCCCCCCAATAGTTAGAGGGAATTGGAGGAGCATATATGTAGGAAATCACAGATAGGTGTAGGAATTATAGGGTGGTAATAGTAGATGATTTTAACTTCCCTAATATTGACTGGGACTGCCTTAGTGCGAAGGGATCAGATGGGGAAGAATTTGTTAAGTGTGTCCAGGATAGTTTTCTGAAGCAGTATGTGGATGGCCCTACTAGAGAAGGGGCTACATTCGACCTCCTCTTAGGAAATGAGGATGGGCAGGTGGTTGATGTGTCTGTGGGGGAGCACTTTGGGACCAGTGACCATAACTCTATTAGCTTCAAGATAGTTATGGAAAAGGATAGGACTGGCCCTCAGGTTGAAGTCCTAAATTGGGGGAAGGCATCAGACAGGAATTCTCAAAAGTTGAATGGGAGGCTGTTTACAGGTAAAGGGACGTCTGGCAAGTGGGAGGCATTTAAAAGTAAGATAGGAAGAGTTCAGGGCCAACATGTTCCTGTTGGATGGAAGGGCAAGGCTGTCAAGTTTAAGGAACCTTGGTTGACGAGGGATATTGAGGTCTGGTCAGGACAAAGAAGGAGGCATATGTCAGGTATAGGCAGCTGGGATCGAGCGAGTCCGTCGAGGAGTATAGAGGATGTAGGACTACACTTAAGAAGGAAATTAGGCAGGCGAAAAGGGGCCATGAGATTTCCCTGGCAGATACGATAAGGAGTATAAGTATATTAAGAGTAAAAGGGTAGCTAGGGAGAGAGTAGATCCCCTTAAGGATCAGTGTGGCAATCTATGTGTGGAGCCACGGGAAATGGGCAAGGTCATAAATGAATATTTCTCGTCCGTATTTACCTTGGAGAAGGTCATGGAAGCTAGTGAGTTCAAGGGAGGGAACACTGATATCCTGGAGCATATCAACATTACAAAGGAGGAGGTATTGGAGATTTTGAAGCGCATTAAGGTGGCTAAATCCCCAGGGCCTGATCAGGAGTATCCTAGGATGCTTTGGGAAGCAAAGGAGGAGATTGCTGGGGCCCTGGCAGAGATCTTTGTATCATCGTTAGCCACGGGTGAGGTACCGGAAGACTGGAGGAAAGGTCATGTTATGCCTTTATTTCCGATGGGCAGCAGGGATAAGCCAGGGAACTACAGGCCGGTGAGCCTTACATCAGTGGTGGGAAAGTTATTGGAAGGGATTCTGAGAGACAGGATTTATATGCATCTCGATAGACATGGTCTGATTAGGGATGGCTTTGTGCATGGGGAATCATGTCTCACGAATTTGATTGAGTTTTTTGAGGAGGTGACCAAGAGCAAGGCCTTTGACAAGGTCCCACATGGTAGGCTGGTCCAGAAGGTTCAAACACATGGGATCCAGGGTGAGCTAGCAATTTGGATACAAAATTGGCTTGGTGATAGGTGGCAGAGGGTGGTAGTGTTGGGTTGTTTTTCAGATTGGAGGCCAGTGACCAGTGGTGTGCCACAGGGATCAGTGCTGGGCCCTCTGTTGTTTGTCATATGTATTAATGACTTGGAATTGAATGTAAGGGGCATGATTAGCAAGTTTGCGGATGACACCAAAATTGGTGACAGTGAAGAAGGTTGTCTAAGGTTACAACAGGTTATAGATCAACTGGGAAAGTGGGCAAGAGAGTTGCAAACAGAATTTAACGCAGACAAGTGTGAAGTGATGCATTTTGGGAAGTTAAACCAGGGCAGGACATATATAGTGAATGACAGGGCCCTGGGGAGTGTTCTTGAGCAGAGAAACCTTGGGGTGCAAATACATAGTTCCCTGAAAGTGGCAACACAGGTAGACAGGGTGGTGAAGAAGGTGTATGGCATGCTTGCCTTCATCGGCTGAGGCACTGAGTACAAGAGTTGGGACGTCATGTTACAGTTGTACATAACATTGGTTCGGCCGCATTTGGAGTACTGTGTGCAGTTCTGGTCACCGCACGACAGGAAAGATGTGATTAAGCTAGAGAGGGTGCAGAAAAGATTCACAAGGATGTTGCCTGGTATGGAGGGCTTGAGTTGTAAAGAGAGATTGGAAAGGCTGGGTCTGTTTTCACTGGAGTGAAGAAGGCTGAGAGGGAACATGATAGAGGTATGTAAAATTATGAGAGGCATAGATAAGGTAGATAGCCAGAGTCTGTTTCCCATGGTCGGGGTGACTAAAACTAGAGGGCATAGAATTAAGGTGAGGGAGGAGGTTTAAAGGGGATCAATGGGGTAAATTTTTCACACAAAGAATAGTGGGTATCTGGAATGAGCTGCCAGAGGAGGTGGTGGAGGCAGGAACAGAAGCAACATTTAAGAGGCATTTGGACAGGTACTTGAATGAGCAAGGCATAGAGGGATATGGAATTAATGCAAGCAGGTGGAATTAGTATAGATAGGCATTATGGTCAGCATGGACACGGTGGGCCGAAGGGCCAGTTTCTATGCTGTACGACTCTGACTCGATGTGGTGTAAGTACAGCAGCAATGCTGTTAGGCAGGGAATTCCAGGATTCTGACCCAGCAACAATGAAGGAATGGCGATATTGTTCCAAGACAAGTTGATGTGTGACATTGAGCAGAACTTGCAGGTTTTGGTTTTCCCATCTGTCTGCTGCCCTTGTTCTTTTAGGTGGTAGAGATTGTGAGTTGGGAAGGTGCTATCGAAGGAGCGTTGGCGAGTTGCTGCTGTGTCTCTTGTAGGAGGTAAACACTTCTACCTCTGAGTGCTGGTGATGGAGCGAATGTAAGGTAATGGACGGGGTACCAATCAAATGGGCTGCTTCATCGTGGGTAATTTCAAGCTTTTTAAGTCTTGTTGGAGCTGCACTTATCCAGGCAACTCGGGGGTATTCCATCACACTCCTGATTTGTGCCTTGTAGATGGTGGACAGGAATTGGAGAGTCAGGAAGTAAGTTAGTCATCACAGAATTCCCAGTCTCTGACCTGCTGTAGTAGCCACAGTATTTATATGGCTGGTCCAGGCAAAATTCTGGTCAATGGTAAGCCCCAGGATATTGATGGTGCAGGATTCATAATGCCATTGAACAACAAGGTGCTGTCTTGTTGATGTTCATTGCTGTGCACTTGTGTGTCACGAATGTTACTTGCCACCTATCAAGCAAGCCTGAATGTCGTCCAGGTCCTGCTGCATGTGGGCACAGACTGCTTCAGTTTCCGAGGAGTTGCCAAAAGATACTGAACACTGTACAATCATCAGCGTACATTACCACTTCAAATTTTATGTTGAAGAGGGCTGGCCTGTGACACTACCTCAGAAACTCCTGCAGGGATGTCATGGGACTGTGGTGATTGTCCTCCAACAACCACAACTACCTTGCTTTGTGCTCAGTATGACTCCAACCAATGCAGAGAATTCTTCTGGGTTCCCATTGATTTCAGTTTTGCTCAGGGACCTTGATGCCACACTTGGTCAAATGCTACCATGGTGTCAAGGGCAGTCACTGTCAACTTAACTCTGGAATTCAGTTTTGTTTCATGTTTGGGTTAACGTTCTAATGAGGTTTTGTAATTTATGTAAATATAATGAAAAGACAATCCAGTGCAAAGTGATGCATATATTTCAGAGAAATTGAATTAGTTGATAACAAGTTCTGCAGAGTGAAATATATGTGAATACCCCATCCTCTTTAGAAGTGGAAGATTGGTATGTAGTGGTACTGCAGCTAAAGGCCTGCTTGGGTCTGGGAAAAATCCCGGCCCGATCCCGACAGAACCACATCGGACCCAAGCCTGACCCGGCCCGAGTCCTTCTATTTTCTCCCGAGCCCGACCTGACCCGAGCCTGACCCGACCACCGGAATGTTCACTTTCTCCAGTTGACAGCATTCATTTTACATCCATAGTGCACTCACTGTACTTCCTACTTTTGGATGGATGGAATAGAAGGAAGCTGCAGCATGAGTGTGATGACATCATAGAGACACTGACTCACTCACACACTGCGCAGACTCAGAGTCTGTGGAGTCCGGATGCACGTTTCCCTCCTTGACCTCCCAGACTCCCAGCTCAGGCTTTTCAAATTTTGAGCTTATTTACTCAACTTCCCTTTTCCTCCCAGCAGAGCAAAAGGTAGTACTGTGTGTGTCCGACCCGGACCAGGCCCGACCCGAGCGCGAAAGCCAAACCCGGAAGAGCGACCTCTGGTCCCGTCAGGTTTGGGTCGGGTAGCAGGTCTTTAACTGCAGCAAAGACACATTTATAATTAGAGATTCTCTTGGTGAATAGTAATCCGATGTAACAAGATTGAAACTATCTATAATACAACAATGCAGCTGAATTGTATGAAAAAACTTGTTATTGATAAGCAACAAGGTATTAAAATTGTCTGTATATGAAGTTATGTTATGCATTTTAGTTTTAGTTTAGAGATGCAGCACTGAAACAGGCCCTTCGGCCCACCAAGTCTGTGCCGACCATCAACCACCCATTTATACCAATCCTACACTAATTCCATATTCCTACCACATCCCCTCCTGTTCCTATATTTCCCTGCCACCTATACTAGGGGCAATTGCTAATGGCCAATTTACCTATCAACCTGCAAGTCTTTGGCATGTGGAAGGAAACCGGAGCACCCGGAGGAAACCCACGCAGACACAGGGAGAACTTGCAAACTCCACACAGGCAGTACCCAGAATTGAACCCGGGTTGCTGGAGCTGTGAGGCTGCGGTGCTAACCACTGCGCCACTGTGCCGCCACTGCTGAGGCTTTCCGAAAGTCGGATCAACCGATATCCACCATTGGGCCGAAGGACCTGTTTCGGTGCTGTATTCCCGATGACTCCTTGAAACGGCATTGTGTTTGAGTTCCCGACTTAACCCGCAAGGTTTTCTCATCAATACTGCTTTTAAGTGTATGCTTAGGTACGGGATGCGTAATTCCGTGAAACTTGACCTTCAATCTTTAAGAACCTTATTTATTTCGGGAGTTATTAAAAGTACGCCTTAAGGGGATTTGCAGAGGAGATGCTGGGTGTTTTTGGGGCAGAGCAAGTGTCAAGAATTGGAGCTGCAGTCTCAGAATGAAGGGTCGGTCATTTCGGACTGTGATGAGGAGAAATTTCTTCACTGAAAGAATTGTGAATCTTTGGAATTCTCTACTCCAGAGAGCTGTGGATCCCCCATTGGTGAGAATATTCAAGACAGAAATCCGCAGGTTTTGTTGGATATTCAGGGAATCAAGGGATGTAGGATAGTGCGGGACAATACAGTTCAGGTAGGAGATTGGCCATAACTGCGTTGAATGGTGCAGCAGACTCGAAGGGCCGAATGGCCTACTCCTGCTCCTGCCCTTATATTAAGTACACATCTAATATCTCTAACATTTTCTGAATGCATAGTGGGCGCAACAACTTCAAATGAAATCATTTTTCTTAATATTGTGTGTTTTACCTGCGTATCATTTCCTGCCATTCTGCTGTGCAGAGCACCTGACATAAAGAACACCTCTCAAATGGAAATCAGGTAGTTGTTCAGGAAAGGCAGCTATGTGGATAGTCCTAGAAAAGAAGCTGTAATATCATGATAGCTTGTGTTTTGACCATTTTGTAACCTTGTTTTATTTAATCTTTAATTGTTCTACAATGAGCCGATCTTCTCTAACTGTTACACCAAATGATGTAAACTATCATATTTTCCCCAGCATTACTACTGGAACAAACGGGCTTCTCCTTGGGAATTTTCCATCTGATGTGTTTGGGGGAGGAGGTATATTTACACAGGGATGCCAGATAGACCAGACTGAAGGAGCGATGCTCTCTGCCCCACCCACTGGTATCTGGTGTGTTGTATTCACATACGGAAGTGAAAATATCTCACTTTTACAAATGATTAGTGCTGATGGAAGTTCGGTTTTTTTTCTCAAATGAAACTGGGACAACTGACCCAATGGTATTGCCAACATATACGGACACCTACTCATAGTTTTAGATGCTTCTCTTAAGGTTTCAGTCACATTGTGACGCTGCATAAAATAAGACATGTCAAGATGACTGACTGTTGCTTTTCCCTAACTGGCCTCACCAGTCAAATTCCACCAAACGTTTTGGTAGACCCTGACCCAACTGCCTGACAAATGTCTTTGCGAATTGGCTTCTTATTGTCTTGGCTCTCAGAGGTGCAGATGCTGAGCTGCTAAAGCATCTGAAGATAGTGTGCATTCTCGCTCAGGCTCGGACATTGAAGAACAATGGTAAGCTGTGACGGAGAACATAGCCCCACATCATCACAGACATGATGCATTTTCACTGTCATGTGACTGATTGGGTATTTTTCATCAATGGACACAAAGGTCACAGAGGGTCACCTCAATTCCAGCCGCCACTTGCTTCATCACTTCAGCTGCCATTAAACTATTGAGCAGGTGCTTGTCTTCTGCATTACTTGGTGGCCAACTTATGGCTGCCTCGTGGATTACCTTTTCCTTTCAAAGCCTCCTGTCTCCTCCTAGTGCCTTAATTCTTCAGCATTGTAAAAAAAAACATCTGAAACTTTATAGATAACTTCGGAAATGTTCTCTCCCATTACGGCACTGTCTTTAATTGTTCCCATTTCTTTCAATTTGAGAAAAACACTTCCTGCTTCTATTGCAAATGTGCCCCGAGACCTGTGTAAATTCCCATCTGGAGTTCTGCTATTAGCAGAATTCATAAAACAGGATGTTAACAACATAATTCCAATTGAATCTCTCCAATAGGCGAACTCTCCAAATACATCAGCTAAACTAAAAGAGGAAATTATATATCAGAGACAGAAAAAAGGTGGAAGATAGAAGCTGAGTGATAAATAAAAAGGGAATGAGTTGACTGACAGAAAAAAGATGCACCACAATTAATATATTTTATCAACCTATTAATTTCTCTTTTCCTATCTTTATTGCAGCTAATTTATTAACAATTGTGATTCTCTCCCGTGGAAAATGCGGTCTCTCCAAATGTATCAGTCGTTATATGGTGGCCATGACAACAGCAGATCTACTGGTCCTAATATTTGAAGTAATTCTGTATGAGATTAAGGAGATGTATTTCACAAATTCATTTCTGGATTACACCTCCATCTGTAGTCTTACATTGATCTTCAGTTTTATTTCCATTGATTGTTCTGTCTGGTTAACAGTCGCTTTCAGCTTTGATCGCTTTGTATCCATCTGTTACCAGAAACTGAGAAACAAATACTGCACAGAAAAAACTGCACTTGTCGTTATAGCAGCGGTGTGTGCACTTTCTGTTTTAAAAAATATTCCATTTTACTTTGTAAATGAACCTGGAATAATGATTGATAACATACCATGGTTCTGGATTGTAAAATCTGCATTCTATATTTTGCCCTATTGGATGGCTTACTTGTGGCTTAACACTATTTTAACCCCATTTGCTGCATTTTTCTTAATTTTGTTCTTCAATGCTCTGACCATCAGACACATTGTAGTGACCAATCGAGTCAGGAGGGGATTCCGGGAAAAGAGCAAAGATCCAGAGATAGAGAGCCGCAGAAAGTCCATCATATTACTGCTCGCTATTTCTGGCAATTTTATCTTGTTATGGATTCCAATCTCCATCTGTGATTTTTCTGTACAATTTACGGAAAATCAATTTTACCAAAGTGATTACAATGACCCTTTCACCATCATGGAACATACCGGACTCATGCTCCAGCGTTTGAGTTCCTGCACCAACACGGTTATTTATGCAGTGGTACAGACCAAGTTCAGAGATGAGTTAAAGAATATTATTAAATATCCCTTTACCCAGATGATCAAGGTAAATAAATTAAATTAATCGGAATGCGTTAAATTTATCTCCCCACCCACCCACCCCGGATTGGTCTCATATCATACACAATTATCTGCCGTTTAGATTGGATCTGTCCAACCACTCTACAGAGACATATTGTTCCTGCTGTTTAATATACTACTGAAAATCAAGTTCTCTATTTGCCCTGGCGGAACTGTGGCCAGCAGAGCTGTCAACAGATTTGGAGAGACTCAAAGAGAAATGTGAGGGTAAATGTTTATGTTTACCATTTAAAGCTCTTTACAAAGTCTGACATAATCTCAATGGGTATTTAATGTCCAGAAAGTAAAGGTAATGAACTAACTTATTCTGTTTACACCAATTTCTAACTGGTCAAATATTTACATAAAACCAATCCAGGTTTGGAAAGAATTAAATGTAGAAGTAAATTTGCGCGGCATTTTTGAAGAATTTACCTTTGTATCGGCTGCTTTAATGTTGTCATTGTATACAATAGGTTCAATTCAGTTTCACTCAAAGAAATACGGTTCTCCCTTTTTTAACACACTATTGGTCTGATTGTTCAGTTTGCTGCAACCAGTTTGCTTGATGGATGAACCAGTTCACTCAGTTCAAGAATCTGATTGTTTGTGTGATTTGCTCAGCTACATATCTGCTTGGCTGCTTTTTGAATTTTAGTGATGAATTATTTAATTTCACGCAGCTTCGGGTCAATTAATATCATTAATATCATTTTCAGATCACAACAAATTGCTCTTGTTGACATACAGAAAGGACAGTGACAGATTTCCCCAGTGGTGTGCCTTGGGCTGTTGAATCATCTAACATCGTGAATACAAGAAGCTGGGCAGGAGATGGTAAATATCCAAAAGGGATTCTGCCAAATGCTATTTTTCAGGCAGTTAAATGGGCATAAATTCAGATGAGTTCATTAGCGGTGTGTTTCTCTTGCTCCAATCGTCCTCTACTCACCAGGCAATCCAACAGCCCCAGCGTAGGAACAGGAAATATATTCTGGAACATTTAAAATATTATCTGGAACATTTTAACTCCCTTGTTTGATGAGAAAATATTGACAGTTTTATTGCAGTAATAAAATATTTACAGCACTTTTACCATGAGACATGCAATCTTATTATTTTCCAAAACATGAAACAACTGTAGCTATCTAAGTTACAACCACTGTTTATTTGGTTTATTAAAACTCAGTCACTGTGACAATTATACATAAAACAATATAAATGTCGTGTCACTCTGTTACGTTACAAAGATAAGGAAAATCCTGGGAACTCACAGGATAGACAATAAAAATCTAAACTCTAAATCTAAAATCAGGTTCTTTTGTGATGAAGTTAAACTGATGCGTTCCTGCCAAGAAGTGAAAATAGTTTTTGTCATGATTTTTCTGATCCAAGCTCTCCATAACTTTGAGCTCCTCTCATCAGATCACCACTCTGTCTTTTACCTTGTCCCACTTTGTGTAAATGGAACGGAGATCAATATCGAAGATAGAGAATATAGTCTAATTCACGCTCCCTGGGCAACACAGAAGGAGTCGAGACCAAATGTAATCTTGAAGAGAAGCAGAGTTAAAGATTTCAAAGATTAATGGAGCATAAAATCTAGAAATAATATAACCCCAGTTTTAAAGTGTTACATTGTGCTCCTATATTTCATGTCTTGTTATAAGTTCTGAACTCTATATTTATCTTGAAATACCTGGAATGTGTAATCAGACGGATTGTAAAACCGGTGTTGAACCTGAACGCACGTCATTGCACCAGGTGTGTTAGGTTTCAGTCAGGAATGTTTCCTCCATATTTTGTGCAGAGATTAATTTAACAATTACTCTCCCACATCCCCCCACTCCAAACCCATTTCCTTCTCATAACGATTATGGTGAAATTAACTTCAAAGGAATGAGACAAAACAGATCGGCTGGATTGTCAATCTGAATTCTTTTTTGTGTTTTTCTGTGCTGCATTTCTCTGCACATCTGTGTCAAAAGCGTTTTGTTTTCTTCATTGGAAAAACTCTCTTCAATATAATACTTGAGAACTGCAACATTTAAGCTATTTGGTGTCTATAGTTTGAAACAGATGCCGAACAAGACATTGTGATGACAAAATGTTAACTATGAAACAAAAGGAAAACATGACAATAAACGAGCTGGTTTTCTCCCAGAGCATCTCACCTTTCACCAGTAATTAAACTGAATAGTATGAGATCAATATACTCCCCAACTTTTACCGTCAACTTCTAACCTTGAGGGCTTAGGGCCTAGGATGGGTGCAGCGCTAAGAAAGAGAATTCGGATTAGATTTTAGCTTCAGAACCAAAGAATCAACCCAACCGTTCACTATAACTGCAATTCATCCCGTTCTCCAGTCCAAGATGGAAATGATCATTCCTCACAGCACCAACCTCTTCAGTTTGTCCTCCTGAGAATCCACTCCTACTCCAGATGCTCGCGGTTGCCTGTTGCCTTTCAGTATTTGCAGTGATTTTCACCCACTAGACGCCGGATCTGAGAGGATCAAACACAAAATGTAAAACTTAAATAACTATAATGGTGCCGACCTTCGACTGACGGAGGGTGAGGTGGTTGGGGGGAATGCGGGAGGAATGTGGCTGAGAACCGACAGGGGAAAGTCCAAAC
This sequence comes from Heterodontus francisci, assembly GCF_036365525.1. Taxonomy (NCBI): domain Eukaryota; kingdom Metazoa; phylum Chordata; class Chondrichthyes; order Heterodontiformes; family Heterodontidae; genus Heterodontus; species Heterodontus francisci. Next base: position 56,347,762 of record NC_090399.1, read on the forward strand.
TATGCAGCCCAGAAAAGGTGCCCAGTGAGGAACAATTACCACAGGTTATTAATAATAAAGTGAAGAAATCCCCCAGCAACGTGAGTGTTACAATAGGACAATGTCAGAGCAGTAATGATATTAACAGTCATGTATGAGAACAGCCTGCTAAATTACTGATCAGTGAGAGCAGGGACCAGGAACAGGCACACAAGGGAAAATAAACACATATAAATATAAGGAATGGGAATTGGAGCACACCATTCAGTTCACTATAAAATTAAATTTGACGGAGATGAAGAGGTCTTTTCTCAAATTCTCAAATCACTTTTCACCTTTTTGTTCCTACACGAAGTAAATTTGAAATGTAAAATCAGTTCAAAATCAGCTCATGGGCTGAATTAGCATCAGAAAATCATCCAGGCAGAGCATTTCAAGATATAAAATCTATTTCTAGCTGAACATTATTTATTCGGTTTATAAACAATGTAAGGTCACATAAGGCTTGTTTCTGCAGGTGTAACATCAGAATATGATCATAAAGGGGGAGTTTCTGCAGCGTCACCACGTAATGACGTCAACGAGATGACGTCCGAGGGTTGCCCGACCCGTCAATGGCCGCGATTCCCGCCTGATTCCCCCAACCTTAACCCACTCCCTCCCGCACTCGTCGCCTCAGTCGCTGCTTCCGGCTGTAGACGTGTGCTCGCTGCTCCATCCCGCCGCTCCTGTGCTCGCTGCTCCATCCCGCCGCTCCTGTCTGCTCGCTGCTCCATCCCGCCTCTCCTGTCTGCTCGCTGATCCATCCCGCCGCTTCTGACTGCTCCCTGCTCCATCCCGCCGCTCCTGTCTGCTCGCTGCTCCATCCCGCCGCTCCTGTCTGCTCGCTGATCCAACCCGCCGCTCCTGTGCTCGTTGCTCCATCCCACTGCTCCTGACTGCTCCCTGCTCCATCCCACCGCTCCTGTGCTCGTTGCTCCATCCCACCGCTCCTGTGCTCGCTGCTCCATCCCACTGCTCCTGACTGCTCCCTGCTCCATCCCATCGCTCCTGTGCTCGCTGCTCCATCCTAACGCTCCTGTGCTCGCTGCTCCATCCCACCGCTCCTGACAGCTCCCTGCTCCATCCCACCGCTCCTGTGCTCGCTGCTCCATCCCACTGCTCCTGACTGCTCCCTGCTCCATCCCATCGCTCCTGTGCTCGCTGCTCCATCCCAACGCTCCTGTGCTCGCTGCTCCATCCCGCCGCTCCTGACTGCTCCCTGCTCCATCCCACCGCTCCTGACTGCTCCCTGCTCCATCCCGCCGCTCCTGTCTGCTCCCTGCTCCATCCCGCCGCTCCTGACTGCTCCCTGCTCCATCCTGCTGCTCCTGTCTGCTCGCTGCTCCATCCCACCGCTCCTGACTGCTCCCTGCTCCATCCCACCGCTCCTGACTGCTCACTGTTCCATCCTGCCGCTCCTGTCTGCTCGCTAATCCATTCCACCGCTCCTGACTGCTCCCTGCTCCATCCCGCCGCTCCTGTCTGCTCGCTGCTCCATCCCGCCGCTCCTGACTGCTCCCTGCTCCAGCCTGCCACTCCTGACTGCTCGCTGCTCCATCCCGCCGCTCCTGTCTGCTTGCTGTTCCATCCCGCTGCTCCTGTCTGCTCGCTGCTCCAACCTGCCGATCCTGTCTGCTTGCTGTTCCATCCCGCTGCTCCTGTCTGCTCGCTGCTCCAACCTGCCGATCCTGTCTGCTTGCTGCTCCATCCCACCGCTCCTGCCTGCTCACTGATCCATCCCGCCGCTCCTGTCTGCTCACTGATCCATCCCACCGCTCCTGTCTGCTCGGGTGGAGCCTCAGACTGCAGTCTCTCCAGCACCGGGATTCTCGAAGCTTGTCCTCGGGAAGTGGGTGGAGCATCTGTGTCTACAACATGGAGAGACATTGTAATAACATGGAAATGAGGGGGAGGGGACTAACCCTGCCTCCCAGTTAATGTTTCTCCAGGTGGGAACCATTTGAAAGGGGACATGAGGAAACTGTCAGTAACCCTTGTGGCTGCTCCCCTCTGATCGGGTCTCCTGAGAGGGACTGGCAACAAATTGAAGCAGCTCTAAAATAGTAAATAGACATTTTCACCCACAGGAATTTGTTAGATATGTGGGTGTGAATAAAAACAGCAGTCAGAAGTCTCTAGCCTCTAGATAAATGTCCGATGTTTGTAAAGGTAAAGTACGACCATGTTATGCACTCCATAAACACCAAAACCAGCCACTCAAACTCGAGAGTGGGGAAGATTCTATTCCTTTTTTAGTACAAACATCTTCTTTTCCCCATTATTCCTCTTTCATCCCTGGGCAAAGTTCTGTTTTATTCTCCTCCAGTCAAGTTTTAGATCAGATTGAGCAGCTAGTTTTTTCAGCCAGCACAAACATGATGAGCTGAATGGCCTCCTTCTATGCTATAATTTTTCAATGGTTCTATTTGAACATAGATCACAATTCCTTCAACATCACTGTTTTAAGATCTGGGATTCTGTCCCCTCTTCATTCTCTTTAGGGTTCTGTATTTGATACCTATTGTACTCAATACTTCTTTAATAGCCTCCCATTGTTTTACTCTAGGTTTCCCTGTTAACAGTTCACCTTACATGGTGAGAGGCTGTTGAATAAATTCAGAGGAAAGATCACGTGTAGTTTTCAGGTGAAAGGGGTGAAATAGCAGAGGCTCTGACCATCATTTTCTAATTTTCTCTGGCTGCAGGCATGGTGCCGGTGAAGTGGGGGACCACTAAAGTTTTACCATTATATAAAAAGGGATGAAGGGATAGACTGAGTAATTACAGCCAGTCAGCTTAACCTCGGTAGTGGGAAAATTATTGGAAATAATTCTGAGAGATGGTATGAACCATCATCTAGAACAGTTTAATCAAGGACCATTAGTTAAGGGAAGGTTGTGTCTGACTAACTCAGTTGAATTCTTTGAGGAGGTAACAAGATGTGTTGATGAAGGTAGTGCATTTGATATACTCGACATGAATTTACGCAAGGCTTTTGATAAGGTCCCACATGGCAGACTGGTCATGAAAGCAAAAGCCCATTGGGATCCAGAGCAAAGTTGGATACAAAATTGACTCAGTGGCAGGAAGCAAAGGGTCGATGGGTGTCTTTTTATGACTGATAGGTTGTTTCTAGTGAGGTTCCACAGGACTCAGGACTGGGCCCCTTACTGTTTGAGGTATATATTGATGATTTAGATTTAAATAAACATAGAATAGAAACATAGAAAAATAGGAGCAGGAGTAGGCCATTCGGCCCTTCGAGCCTGCTCCGCCATTCAATATGATCATGGCTTTCATCAAAACTCAGTACCCAGCTCCCACTTTCTCCCCGTATCACTTTAGCCCTAAGAACTATATCTAACTCTTTCCTGAATATATTTAATGATTTGGTCTCAATTGCTTTCTGTGTTAGAGAATTCCACAGGTTCACCACTCTCTGGGTGAAGAAATCTCTCCTCATCTCAGTCCTAAATGGCTTACCCCTTATCCTTAGACTGTGACCCCTGGTCCAGGAATCCCCCACCATCGGGAACATCCTTCCTGCATCTAGTCTGTCCAGTCCTGATAGAATTTTGTAGGTTTCTATGAGATCCCCTCTCATTCTTCTAAACTCTAGTGAATACAAGCCTAATCGACCCAATCTCTCTTCATACATCAGTCCTGCCATCCCAGGAATCAGTCTGGTGAACCTTCGCTGCACTCCCTCCATAGCAAGAACATCCTTCCTCAGATAAGGAGACCAAAACAGCACACAATACTCCAGATATGGTCTCACCAAGGCCTTATATAATTGCAGTAAGACATCCTTGCTCCTGTACTTGAATCCTCTCGCTATGAAGGCCAACATACCAATGATTAAGAATTTTGCAGATGATACAATAATTGGCCTTGTGATTGATAGTGAGAAAGAAAACTGTAGACCACAGGAAGATATCAATGAAGTGGTCAGGTGGGCAGAAAAGTGGTGAATGGAATTCAGTCTAGAGAAGTGTGAATTAAGCATTTGGGGAGGGCAAACAACACCAGGGAATACAGAATAAATGGTGCAATTCTGAGAAGTGTATAGGAACAGGGGGACCCTGGAGTGTTTGTCTTCAGATACATGAAGGTGGATGGACAGGTGGATAAGGTGGTCACGAAGGCATAAGGGATACTTACTCTTATTAGCTGAGTAGGGAGGTTATGCTAGAAAACTGTATAAAACATTCGTTCGACAGCAGCTAGAGAACAGTGTACAGTTCTGGTCACTGTATTACAGGAAGGATGTGATTGCAGTAGATAGGGTGCAGAGGAGATTTATGAGCATGTTGCCAGGAATGGAGAATTTTAACTGTGAGGAAAGATTGGATAGGCTGGGGTTGTTTTCTGTAGAACCGAGAAGGCTGAGGGGAGATTTAATTGAGGTGTATTAATTATGAGGGGCCTAGACAGAGTAGATAGGAAGGACCTATTTCCCTTAGCGGGGATGTTAATAACCAGGGGGCATAGATTTAATGTAATTGGTAGAAGAATGAGAGGGGGTGAATTTTTCACCCCGAGGATGGTGGGGATCTGGAAGTCACTGTCTGAAAGGTTGCTGGAGGCAGAAACCATCAGAACAGTGAGAAAATACTTAGAAATATCGTTGAGGTGCTGTAACCTACAGGACTACAGACCAAGAGCTGGAAGGTGGGATTAGAATGGAAAGCTCTTTTATGGCTGGCATTGACATGATGGGCCAAATGTCCTCTTTCTGTGCTCTAAATCTTTCTATAAATGAAAGGAAGAACTTGCATTTCTATAGCACCCTTTACTACCTGAGAATAGATGGACTGGGAAGATGGGCAGAGCAGTGGAAAATGGAATTTAATCCTGAGAAGTGTGAGGTGATGCATTTTGGGAGGACTAACATGGCAAGGGAATATACAATGGACGGTAGGACCCGAGGTGGTACAGAGGGTCAGAGGGACCTTGGTCTACTTGTCCATAGATCACTGAAGGCAGCAGCACAGGTAGATAAGGTGGTTAGGAAGGCTTACAGGATACTTGCCTTCATTAGCTGAGGTATAGAATATAAGAGCAGGGAGGTTATGATGGAGCTGTATAAAACACTAGTTAGGCCACAGCTGGAGTACTGTGTACAGTGGTCACCACACTATAGGAAGGATGTGATTGCACTGGAGAGGGTGCAGAGGAGATTCACCAGGATGTTGCCTGGGCTGGAGCATTTCAGCTATGAAGAGAGACTGGATAGGCTAGGGTTGTTTTCCTTAGAGCAGAGAAGGCTGAGGGGGGACCTGATTGAGGTATACAAAATTATGAGGGGCAGATAGGGTATATAGGAAGAAACATTTTCCCTGAGCAGAGGGGTCAATAACCAGTGGACATAGATTTAAGGTAAGGGGCAGGAGGTTTAGAGGGGATTTGAGGAAAGATCTTTTCACCCAGAAAGTGGTTGGCATCTGGAACACACTGCCTGAAGGGGTGGTAGAGGCAGGAACCCTCACAACATTTAAGAAGTATTTAGATGAACATTTGAAACGCCATAGCATACAAGGCTACGGGCCAAGTGCTGGAAAATGGGATTAGAGTAGATAGGTGCTTGCTGGCCGGCATGGACACGATGGGCCGAAGGGCCTGTTTCTGTGCTGTATAACTCTATGACTCTATCCCAAAGAGCTTTACAGCCAATGATGTACTTCTGAACTGCAGTCACTGTTGTCGGAAACATGGCAACCAATGTATGCACAGCAAGCTTCCATAAGTAGCAATGATATAAAACAACAGGTAATCTGTTTGGGGTGTTATTTGAAGAATAAACATCAACCAAGGACACCAGGGAGAACTTCACTGCCCTTCTTCCATTAGATGCCATCCTTTACATTCACCTGAGGGGGTAAATGGGGCCCTCGGGTTTAATGTCTCATCTGAATGACAGCACCTCTGACAGTGCAGCACTCCCTCCGTACTGGCATTAGGGAGTGTCAGCCTGGATTATGGGGCTCAAGTCTCTGAAGTGGGCCTTGAACCCACAGCCTCCTGCCTTAGAGTAGAGAGAGTTACTAACTGAGTTGGGTGAAAGAGCAGGATATGGAGGGACTGAAGATTAAATCCCATTTTAAACTCATCTGATCTCTCCTGTTCCCATCTAACTGGTCAGTGTCCTGTGACCTTGAACATGGGGATGAAAAGAGGAAGAAACACTGGAACAAGTATTTTGAAAAATGATATCGATTGATGGACACATGCTGGTTTAAATGATGGATATTGTCCTGCACGGAAGGAGCCGTGATGAAATAAACAATGAAATGGAGGAATCATGAAGTTTAAAAGTCAGCTGTTAAAATACATCACAGGAACTTGAACACTTGAAACACAGTCAAAATGGAGTAGTGACCACGTGACCGCTCCTGTACTGGAAATCCACAAACTCAACTGCAAAGATGAAGCTCATTAGCCTTGTCTGAAATAACTCTGTGGAAAACCCCTGTGAAATTGAAAGGAGCCAAGGCATATTAATGACTATGATTGATGTGAATAGACTAACAGAGGATGCTGGAGACAATCAGACTCACAACTCAAACCAAGATGAATAAGGTGTAAAGAAGCAACATCTTCACAGAATGCTAGCCATTTAAACATCAATCGATAGCAATCGCTATCACATCCTGACCCATTTTGTGGTCACAACAGGGGACAGGTCATGTGTTTCCTAACAGAAACTCTAATGTGATAAACTTTTATCTTGAAAGGTAAATGTCTGGAGAGAGAGACAGAGATCAAGCAAACACCTTCAGAAAGCAGTCAGGCCAGGGACTGTGGAAACAGTTCCAGCCAAGCAAGAAGATGTCCTGCTGCCAAGTCTACCCTTCAACTTGCTGCAGCAGGGAACTGAAAATGACCACCAGCTCCAGTCTGAAGTCTTACCCTCTAGAAATCTGCAACACCTCAACAAGCCAAGACTGCATATACCCAGGCCTGCACCTTTAAAAGAGACTGGTCTCCTGAGAATTTTCAACATGTTTACTGTTAACCATGAATACCTACCTCAGTTTGAACTAACTCCTACCCTTTTCTCTCTATCTATCTATTCTTGTTTATGTGTGTGTGACTGAGTATGTGTGTGAGTGAAGTTGTGACCATTTCAGGAATTGTGTAAAAATAGTTATTTTTTTAACCAACAAGAAAATCTGCCATTTGTCTATTTTTTGACCAAAAAGATACTCAGTAGCTAAAGCATCATTTTTAACTAAACACGATTGCAGTCAGTTGGGTGGTGAACAGTGGGAACCACCCACATTCCTTATCAACCGTCCGTAACAATATGCTGTGTAAATGTGGTTGCTTTTGGTTGGAAGAAGCTACTTAAATAGGTACAAACCCTTTTAATATATACATGGTTTCAAATTATTTATCCACTGTTTAAAGTTATACTTGTTTTCTGAAATATTAGGTCCTCCATTTCAATGTATAGATATGTTGCATTAAATTGCACACACTCACATCTCTATAGTTACCACTAATAATGTTAGCTTATCAATACAATATTGCAGATAGATGTTATTCCGAGAGATAAGTCTACCCAGATATATTGTACACCTGCTGCCTTATATTACACAATGCTGCTTGGATTTATATTTCTATTGTGGTGAGTTATAGATAAGTCTTATGATAAGCTCATACTTAATATTTTAAATTATATCAATGCTGATTTGAAGTGTACATGTCAACCAATAAATTATCTGCTGTGGATACCGAATTGAAACCCTCCCATATTGACACACATATCTATAACCAACAACAACTGGCAATGATGGAGTGTCTTCATATAGTAAAACATTACAAAGTGTTTCACAGGAGCGATGATCAGGCAAAATTAGATACCGAGTCACATAAGTAGATATTAGGACAGGTGACTGAAAGCTTGGTCAAAGAGGTAGGTTTTATGGAGCATCTTAAAGGAGGAAGTGTCTCCCTCACCTTCTAATCTATCATCATCACACACTCCTTAAATATTCCACCCTTGACCACACTGTCCTGGAAAATTACTGCCCAATCTCCAGCCTCCCTTTCCTCTCCAAAGTCCTTCTCCCAAATCTGTGCCCACCTTTCCCAGAACTCCGTGTTTGAATCCCTCCAATCAGGTTTCTGCCCCTGTCAATATACTGAAACGGTTCTCATCAAGTCATTAATGACATCCTATGTGACTGTGACAAAGGCAGTCTACCCATCCTCATCCTTCTCAACCTGTCTGCACCTCTTGACATGGTTGACCACACCGGCCTCCTCCAACTCCTTTCCCACATTGTCCAGCTGGGTGGGACTGACCTTGCTTACTTCCATTCTTATCTTTCCAGTCATAGCTGGAGAATCACCTGCAATGGCTTCTCTTCCTGCTCTCCCACTGTTAGCTCTACAATCTCTCAAGGAGCTTTCCTTGACTTCCTTCTATTTCCCATCTCCATGCTTCCCCGCGGAAACATCGTCCATAAACATATTGTCAGTTTCCACATCTGCGCTGATAACACCCAGCTCGACCTCACCACCACCTCTCAACCCTCCACTGTCTCTGATTTGTCACATTGCTTGTCTGAAATGCAGCAACGGATGAGCTGAAAATTCCATCAAATAAATATTCGGAAGACCAAAGTCATTGTCTTGGGTCCCTGCCACAAATTCCATTCCCTAATCATTGACTCCATCCCTCTCATTGGTCACTGTCTGAGGCTGAACCAAACTGTTGTAACATTGGCATCCCATTTGACCCTGAGATCAGCTTCCGACCACCTATCTGCTCTATCACGGAGACTGTCTATTTGCAGCTATGTAATGTCACACATCGTTGATTCTGTCTCAACTTATCTGCAACTAAAACCTTCATCAGCTGCTGAAATCCTCATCCATGCTTTTGTTATCTCTAGACTTGACTATTCCAATGCACTCCTGGCCAGCCTCCCATTTTCACCCTGCAGAAACTAAAACTCATCTAAAACTAACCTGAATTCACTCCAGTTCCCATTCTGCAATCACCCCTGTGTTCACTGAACTACATTGTCTCCCGGTCAAGCAACGTCTTGATTTTAAAATTCTCATCCTTGTTTTCAAATCACTCCATGACCTCGCTCCCTCCCTATCTCTGTAATCTCCTCCACCCCCTCAACCCTCTGAGGTATTTCTGCTGTTCTAATTCTGCCCTCTTGAACATCCCTGATTTTAATTGCTCCATCATTGGTGGCACCTTCCGCTGCCTCGGCCCTAAACTCTGGAATTCCATCTCCAACCCTCTCCGTCTCTCTACCTCACTGTCTTCCTTCACCTCCCTTTCCCCCGGGTGCCTCTCCTCTCATTCACTGATTTCCCGCAGTTCAGCTCGTGCTGCAATTGACAACAGTGAAATATGGTTGTACAACAGTAATTCTCTGTGCAGCCTCGCTTTAAGCACCTTTGCCCCGCCTCCAGCATCAGCAGCTAACTGGTCGGAATTGGCCGTCAGAGCGCCATGACGTAATGACGTTCAGCCAAGTGGATGCAATGACACTGAACGGGGAGGAACACTACAGGAATTGAGCAGCAACGCTCTTCTTTGATTGGTTAGTGTGCAGCAATTCTGCTTACCGATTGGTTCACTGAGCTGTTGGTCACACACATTGAGAGGCGGTGCTGAGCTGAGAAAAGCCGCGCTAGGATTGGTCGGAATTTGACACGCCGCTTCTGCTGTGTCGAGACATGTTGCACGGCGGAGGCGGAAAGACTGCACGTCGATTGGGTAAAGCAGCTGTCACTCAGACAATACAATAACTTTATTCGTTGCAGAAGATGTCGGTCACATTGTAGTCCCTTGCCATTGGTTGGGGCCGTGTCGGTCTCTAACCGTCCGCTCTGATTGGCCTCCTCATGTCTCGAGGGCGGGGATTATCGCGGACTGATCACACACTGGGCAGAGCGGCAGCGGGTGGCTGTGTTTTGGCGGGGATTTCAGTCTCCCAGCCTTGGCCAGGTTTATGATCCAGCTACGGGGCTGCAGAAGAAGGAAGGCGTTTAGGGCTGGGAATCCCCGCGTCGTCCGACTATTAATCGCCAGCTCAGGGTTGCCAGTGGGAGAATCCGATGTAAACATGTCACGCTGCAGTTCCCCAGTCCTGCCAGTGAAGGAGCTGCAGCAACTGTTCAAACCCCCTGGAGTCAGATCACTCAGCACAAGGCGGGGATAGCGCCTGGGATCTTCCTGTGCTCTGTGTTTGGGCTTTGGTACCACACCAGCTTTGAGCATGTCACATAGCACAGGCTGGGAATGGATCCTGGGATCTTCCTGTGCTCTGTGTATGGGGTTCTGTACCAGACTGGGTGAGAGAAGCTCCTTCAGCATGAGCTGGGGATGGAGCCTGGGATCTTCCTGTGCTATGTGGGGCTCAGTGCACTCTAGTTGGATATCCCTCATTGTATGTTTCTGATTGCAGCCTCTCTCTCAGTTAGTCTGGGAGTTCCTGACTGATCAGAATGCCCCTCTCCTGTCACACCCATCACACACATTGAAGATGGACGACCTGCTGCCAGAGATCCAGATGATCAGGAACTCGAGCCTTCGGTACACTCATTTACTTCAGTGACTCCCAGTCCCTGATTCATCATCAATTTCCCTGGAATGTCAGGTACATTATCATCTTCCTCTACTGTGAAGACTGACATAAAGTTATTATTCAACAAATCTGCCATTTTCTTATGTGTGGGTAAACATGTCAGGAAAGGATGAACAGACTGGGTCTCTTCGTTTGCAAAAAGGGAGGTTGAGGGGTAGCCTAATAGAGGTCTTTAAAATTATGGAAGGTTGTGATATAGTGGATCCAGAGAGAATGTTTCCTCTTGTGGCGAAGTACATCACTCGACGCCATCAATATAAGATCGTCACCAAGAAATCCAATAGAAGAAACTTCTTTACCCAGAGAGTGGTGAGAATGTGGAACTCGCTACCACAGGGAGAGGGTGAAGCAAATAGTGTAGATGCATTTAATGGGAATCATAGGAGGGAGAAGGGAATAGAGGGTAATGATAGATTTACATGAGGAAAGACAGGAGGAGGCTCGAGTGGAGCATAACCGCTGGCATGGACTGGCTGGGCCGAATGGCCTGTTTCTGTGCTGTGTATCCAATATAATCCTAGTTATGTGGAAAGATTAGAGAAACTGGGGTGGTTTTCATTATAGCAGAGAAGGTTAAGGGAATATTTGATAGAGTTGTTCACAATCATGAATGGTTTTGAAAGAGTAAATAAGGAGAAATTGTTTCTGATGGCAGGAATGTCAGGAACCAGAGGACACACATTGAAGGTAATTAGCAAAATAACAAGAAGGAACATGAGGAAATGGTAATTTACACAGTGAATTATTATGATCTGGAATGTTCTGTCTGAAGAGGTGGTGGAAGCAGATTCAATAATAACTGTCAAAAGGGAATTGGACGAATAATTAAAGTTGAAAAAATTGCAGCCAACGTGGAAATAACAGGTGTGTATAACTGATTGGAAAGTTCTTTCAAAGAGCCAGCACAGGCACGATGGGCTGAATGGACATCTCCAGTGCCATATCACTCTACAATTCATTATATATATTAATGACCGAGACTTGGGTGTGCAAGGCATAATTTGAAAATTTGCAAATGACACAAAAATTGGAAGCATTGTGAACTTTGAGGACTGTGATAGACTTCAAGAGGACATAGACAGGCTGGTGGAATGGGCAGGCATGTGGCAGATGACATTTCATACAGAGAAGACTGAAGGCATTTGATACAGTGCCACACAGCAGACTTGTCAGTAAAATTATAGCTAATGGAATAAAAGGGAACTTGAAAAGGACAAAGACAAGTTGGTGGAATGGGCAGACAAGTAGCAGATGAAGTTCAATGCGGAGAAATGTGAAGTGATTCATTTTGGTAGGAAGAACATGGAGAGACAATACAGAAACATAGAAAAATAGGAGTAGGCCATTCGGCCCTTCGAGCCTGCACCGGCATTCAGTATGATCATGGCTGATCATAAAGAGCAGAGGGACCTCGGTATATATGTGCATAAGTCATTGAAGGTGGCAGGACAGGTTGAAAGAGTGGGAAATAAAGCATACAGTATCCTGGGCTTTATTAATTAGGGGCATAGAGTACAAGAGCAAGGAGGTTATGGTAAACTTGTGTAAGACACTCGTTTGTCCTCAGCTGGAGTATTGTGTCCAATTCTGGGCACTGCACTTTAGGAAAGATGTTAAGGCTTTGGAGAAAGTACAGAAAAGATTCAGGAGAATGGTTCCAGGGATGAGGAACTTCAGGTATGCAGACAGATTGGAGATGTTGGGACTGTTTTCCATGGAGAAGTGAAGGCTGAGAGGTGATTTGATAGAAGTATTCAAAATCATGAGGGGTCTGGACAGAGTGGGTAGGAAAAAACTGTTCCCACTCATGAAAGATTGGAGAACGAGAGGGCACAAATTTAAAGTAATTGGTAAAAGAAGCAAAAGTGACATGAGGAAAAACATTTTCACACAGCGAATGGTTAGGATCTGGAATGCACTGCCTGAGAGAATGGTGGAGGCAGGTTCAATCGAGGCATTCAGAAGGGAATTAGACTGTTAACTGAAAAGAAAGAATGTACAGGGTTACGGGGAGAAGGCAGGGGAATGGTATTAGGTTAATTACTCATTCAGAGAGCCGGTGCAGACACGATGGGCCGAATGGCCTCCTCTGCACTCGAACAATTTGGTGATTCTGTGATTTTGTGAAGTGGTATATGTTTTTAGGAAGAACGAGAAGAGGCAATATAAAATAAATGATACAATTCTGAAGAGGGTGCAGGAACAGAGCGACCTGGGGGTATATGTGCATAAATGATTGATGATGACAAGCACAGATTGAGAAAGAGGTTCAAAAACATATGGGAACCAGGGCTTTCTAAATAGAGGCATGGAGTACAAAGGCAAGGATGTTACGATGAACCTTTATAAAATACTGGTTCGGCCTCAACTGGAGTATTATGTCCAATTCTGGGCACCGCACATTAGGAAGAGGTTGCAGAAAAGATTTACAAAAATGGTTTAAGGGGTGAGGGAATTCAGTTACGTGGATAGATTGGAGAAGCTGGGGCTGTTCTCCTTGTGGGAGAGAAGGTTGAGAGGAGATTTGATGGAGGTGTTCAAGATCATGAGAGGTCTCGGCAGAGTAGATAGAGAGAAACTGGTCCTGTTGGTGGAAGAGAACAAGAGGACCCTGGCAAAAGAACCAACTGCGAGTTGAGGAAAAACCTTTATCGCACTTCGAGTGGTTAGGAAGTGGAATTCACTGCCTGAGAGTGGTGGTGGCAGGTACAGTCAGGACTTTCAAAAGGGAATTGGATAAGAACCTGAAGAGGAAAAAAATGCAGATTTATGGGGACAGGGCATTGGAATGGAACCAGCTGAGTTGTTCTTGCAGAGAGCTGGCATGGACATGACAAACGGAATGGCCTCCTCCTGTGCTGCAACCATTCTATGATGGGAGTGGGGTTGGAGACGGGACTGATTGATGTTCATGTCCAGTGAGATTGCACACCAGGAGCAGAGCCTGGTCATGTGATCCTGTGACACCTTGAGTGGGAGGGGCTCTGGCTGCTTTGTGACATCATTGCTGGGTGCTGTGTGATTGGCTTCTGACAGGTTCCTGCCCCTGGTTACGCCCCATCACTGGGATGTCGGTGTGGGAGGAGCTGGTGTGACAGCTGACACTGGAGTGAGTTCAGTCCTGATAAACAGGACAAAGGACAGAAAAGACCAATTTAATAACAAGTTAAAAATTCAAGACAACTCATTAATTGCAAATAAATTGATATGAAATACAATCATAATTATAAAAATAGTCCCATTGTATTCCAGTTACAGGTTCTGGGATTAATATGAATCATTTTTCTATTGATAGTTTCTTGGCGTGTGGAATATCTCAGGAAGGTGGAGAGAGAGAGAGAAGTTGAATCATTGCCACACTAACTGGGATTGGAGAAATGTCACCGGATCCCCAGAGCAGTTCTGCTGGAACCAAGAGCCTCGGTGTTGGAGACGGGAGAAAACAGGAATCATCAACAATAACTGGAAAGGTGAGGATCTTTACTGAGAATCCCGTTAGTCCAGGATTTTGCTGAGGTGAGAGTGTAACCAGATACTGGGAGCATTTCACCATCTGCCATCAGGCTTGGCCTTTGATTTGAGCCGAGCTTAACTCGTATAATCTTGTACACCTCTATTAAATCTCTCCTCAATCTCCTTTCCTCTAAGCAGAACAACCCCAGCTTTTCCAACCTAACCTGGAACTAAAATCCCCCATCCCTGGGACCATTCTGGTAAATCTCCTCTGCATCCTCTCCAGGACTTTCACATCCTTCCTAAAGTGTGGTGACCAGAAATGGACACAATTCTCCAGTTGGGGCCTAACCAGTGCTTTATAAAGGTTTAGCATAACTTCCCTGCTTTTGTACTCAATGCCTCTATTTATGAAGCTCAAGATCCCATATGCTTTGCTAACCAATCTCTCAATATGTCCACTCCCTGGTCCCTCTTCCTGCGCTCTTTAAAACTGTGCTATTAAGTCTATATTGTCTCTCCTTATTCCTTCTGCCAAGATGCATCACTTCACACTTGTTAGTATTAAATTCCATCTGCCACCTGTCAGCCCATTCTGCTGGCCTGTCTATGTCCTGTTGCAGGTGGTTCATGTCATCCTTAAAGATTGCCACATCTCCAAATTTGGTGTCATCAGCAAATTTCAAAATTCTACTCTGCATTAAAAGATGCAAATCATTTCTATTTAGCAAAAAAAAGCAGTCGTTCCAGAACTGACTCCTGGGAAACACCACTGTCTACCATTCTCCAGTCTGAAAAACAACCATTTACTGCAAGTCACTGTTTTCTGTCCTTAAGCCAATATTTTTATCCAATTGGACACTGACCCTCCTATTCCCTGAGCTTCAGTGTTTTTAAACCAGCCTTTTATGTGTACATTATCAAACACTTTATTAAAATCCATACAAACAACATCCACCACATTCCCTCATCAACCTTCTCTGTTACTTCATCAAAAAAATCATTGAGATTGAATCTGATCTGCCTTTTACAAATCCGTGCTGATTATCCTTAATTAACTCAAACCTCTCCAAGTTTCAGTTGATTTCCTCCCTAATTATTGTATCGAAAACCTTACCCACCACTGATGTTAAACTAACTGGCCTGTAGTTGCTAGGACTGACCTTCTTGAATAAGGATGTCACTCTCCAGTCCTCTAGCACCTCCTCCATATCCAGTGAAGATTGGAAGATTATGCAAACCCTTCTGCTATCTCCATCCCCATTTCCTTTAGTAACCTGGGATGCAAGCCATCTGGATCAGGGGACTTATTTACCTGATGCATAGCCAGCCTTTTTAGTACTCCCCCCCCACCTCCCCTCCGCTCAATATTTACCCTATCCAGTACCTCTACCTTCTCTGCTTCCACTGATATTTTGTCAGACTGCACTGCCTTCGTGAACAGAGTTACAAAGTACTCATTAAGTATATAAATATTGCCCAGCTCCTCTCAGCATATATTACCCACTTTGTCCCTAATAGGCCCCACTTCACATCTTACTACTCACTTACTGTTTACATGCTGGTAAAATATTTTGGGTTCCCTTTTATGTTGACTGCCATCCTATTCTCACATTCTCTTTGCCAGTCTTATTTTCCGCTGCACCTCTCCTCTCAACCCATTGTAAATGGCCTGATTCTCACTTGAAGAATTCACCTAACATGCACCACACACCCTCTTTTTTTGTTTCATCATAATCTCTATCTCCCTTGTCATCCAAGGAGCCCCATTTTTGGTTCCCCTACCTGTCGCCCTTGTTGGAATGTATCTAGCCTGTACCTGAAGCATCTCTTCCTTCAAGATATCCCATTGTTCCGATACAGTGCTTCCTGTCAGTTTTTGGTTCCTTAGGTTAGATCCCTTCTCATCACATTAAAATTAATTCTCTTCCAATCTAGCCGTTCTAGCTTATTTAGTTCCTTGTTTTTCCACGTTACTAGTCTAAACCTTATGATGTGATGATCACTCTACCCAAGTGTTCCCCCACTGATACTTGGTCCACCTCATTTCCCAGCACCAGATCCAGCAATACCTCCTTTCTAGTTGGGCTGAGAACAGACTGGTCAAGGAAATTCTCCTGAACACATTTCAGAAATTCCTCCCCCTTCTTAACTTTGACTCCAGAATTATCCCAATCGATATTTGGATAATTAAAGTCCTCCAATATCACCACTCTATAGTTCTTGCACATCTCTGTGAATTCCCTGCAGATTTGTTCCTCTATTTCTCTCTATCACTATTTGGAGGCCTATAGAATACCCCCAATACTGTGATCTTACACATTTTGCTTCTCAGCTCTAAGCAAATGGATTTAGTCCTTGCCCCTTCAAGGGTTTCCTCTCTTTTCAACAGTACAATGCCTTCCCGAATAAGGACTGTCACCCCACCTCCTTTTTGTTCCTTTTCTGTCTTTTCTGAACACTTTATGTCCTTGTATATTCAGTGCCCAGTCCTCACCATTTTTAAGCCACATTTCTGACATTGCCACTACATCATATTCCCATACTGCTATTTGTGCTTGGAGTTTACCAAAATTTTTCACCATACTTTTTGCATTTTCACACGTGCATTGTAATCCTGTCTGGAGTATTGTGTACAGTTTTGGTCTCCTTATCTAAAGGAAGGATATACTAGCCATCGAGGGTGTGCAATGGAGGTTCACCAGACTAATCCCTGGGATGGTGGGATTGTTTTATGAAGAGAGATTGCAGAAACTGGGCCTGTGTTCTCCGGAATTTCGGAGAATGAGAGGTGATCTCATTGAAACTTAGAAAATTCTTACAGGGTGTGACAGGGTAGATGTGGATCGGATGTTTCCTCTGGCTGATGTGTCTAGAAGAAGGGGACACAGTCTCAGAATAAGGGGTAGGTCATTTCAGACTGAGATGAGGAGGAATTTCTTTACTCAGAGGGTGGTGAATCTGGAATTCTCTCCCCCAGAGGGCTGTGGAAACTCAGTCGTTCAGGATGTTCAAAACAGATTTCTGAATACTAATGATATCAAGGGATATGGGAATATTGGGGGGAAATGGTGTAGAGGTAGATGATTAGCCATGATCAGTTTGAATGACAGAGCAGGCTCAACAGGCCAAATGACCTACTCCAACTTCTCTGATCCTATGATCCTTTGCATTCCTCTCAGTCCGCTGCAATCTAATACAGAACTTCTGTAGTCCAGTCCAACGCTCTCTCACATTGTGCACCTTATTCCTTTTTCTACTTCCATGTACTGGTGCCCACCCCGTCAATTTAGTTTAAACTCTCCCAACCACACTACTGAATCTCCCTGCAACGATTGTGATCCCATTACTGTTCAGGTGCAACCTGTCTCTTTTGTCCAGGTGCCTTCTGCCCCGGAACTGGTCCCAATGCCCCAAGGATCTGAAGCCCTGCTTCCTATACTATATCTCAAGCCATGATGTTTCCTCTTGTGGGATAATTTATAACTTGGGGTCACTATTTAAAAATAAGGAGTTGCCCATTTAAGACAGAAATCAGAGGGTTGTGAGTCTTTGGAACTCTCTTCTTCAAAAGACGGTGAAAGCTGAGGTCTTTGAATAATGTTAAGGCTGAGGTAGATAGATTATTGATAAGCAAGGGGTGAAAGGTTATCGGGGGGAGGCAGGAATGTGGGGTTGAGGTTACAATCAGAGGAGCAGGCTCGAGGGGCCGAGCGGCCTACTCCTGCTCCTAATTTGTGTGTTTGTGTGTAAACCACGCATTGATCCTCCGAATCTTCTTATTTCTACTCTCGCTAACACGTGGCACTGGGAGTAATCCAGAGATTACTAAGCTCAAGGTTCTACTCTTCAACTTCCTCCCTAGCTCCTGAAAATCTGACGTAGGACCTCAATCCCTGCCCTTGCTATGTTGTTGGTGCCAACGTGTACCACAACTTCTCAGCAATTCCTACCCAGCAGATTGGAAATCCACCAAGGCAGTGGTGATGGATCTAGTCGTTGAAAATAAATCAGAGCAAATATGAAAAGCAAACTTAAGTGAAAATTGAGCCAACATAATAAGGTTTAAGGCAATGATTCAGATCAATATAAGTAAGAAAAGCCAAAAATAATAGATTAGAAAAAGCTGATTATTGGGGATTGAGAATGCAACGAGTGAAGATTTAACTGGAACAGAATATTAACAAACAGAGAGAACAGTGCGGGGGAATCATAGACTTCAGGAGAAATCTGTTCCATGATAAAAGAACAGACTGGCCTTTTATGAATCATTATGGACAAATAAAGGGATAAGGACAAAATTGAAACTAAAGTAAAAATCATGTACTAAATACATTGGCAAAAATGAGCAAACAATGAAAAACTAAATCAAAGAGATTAGGAATGAAGTCAAAAAATTATGAAGGCAAAGAAGAGCAGCAAATACAAATAGTCAAGGAACATGAAAAGCAGAAGTAAAGTATCATACAGACACATATAGATAACAAAAGGTCATTCAGAATAGGGACAGAGTCACTGAAGGATGTACAAGAACAATTCACAGATAATGACAGAGGTATGGCAGAAATATTAGAGAATTAGTTTATCTCAATTTTTACCAGCTGGACTAACAATGTGGACTAGACAGCATTCCAAGTAGATATTAAAATATATAGAATAGAAAGGATGGGATACCAGGAAATATTAGAGAAAATAAACTCTTGGAACTGGATGAATTACATCCACATGGGTCAGTGGAATACTCCATTGAGAGCAGCACATACAGTTCGAGACCCCACACCTGAAGAATGATGTTTTAGTTTTGGAGGGGGTGAAACACAAATTCACCAGAATGAACATCGGGTTGAAAGGTTTAAATAATAAGGATAGGTTTTACAGACTAGCCTTGCATCTCCTTGACGATAGAAGATTAATGGGTGATATTTTGAAGTGTTCTTGATCATTAAAGGCTTAGTTCGGATAGCTAGCGGGAAACTAATTCCTCTGGCGGCTTCAGAAGAGGCTTATCCCTAATAATAGAGAAAGGCCTCTCATCTCTCTGCCTCTATTACTTCTCTCTTTCACTTTGTCTTTCTCACCTCATTTCCTCTCACTATTTCTGCCTCTGTCTCTTAGTCTCTCTCAACAACAATCGACAATGGTGGTCATCATTAGACTAGCTTTTAATTCCAGATTTTTTTTATTAATTAAATTCAAATTCCATGATCTGTTGTGGTGGGATTCGAAACCATGTCCCCAGAGCAATACCCCGGGTCTCTGGGTTACTAATCCAATGACAATACCACCATACCACCATCTCCCAACTGTCCCAACACAATATACACACAATCCCAGCCTGTATTCTGAATACATTCGAAGATATATTATTCCATACTGAATATACTGTATCAGCTGATGCAGCATCTACACTCCCAATTTTTTAAATGATCTGTGAATGTACCAGGCCCCATCAGTGGCTTCGAGTCCGGCAAGATTTTGCTGTTAAACTGGAGGGGAAATTGCCTTTGCTTCTGTACTCGGAAGCAGCTCTGCCTCCCATCTCACCCAGTCCTCTTCATAAACTCATTTTATCACGTTTCATTTTGCAGTGACATATCCACCTGCTGAAGTATATACACTAGCTGTAGAGTCTAGAACTAGGAGACACAGTCTCTGAATAAGGGTCAGCCACTTAGGACTAAGATGAGGAGGAATTTCTTCCCCCAAAGGGTTTTGGATCTGGAATTCTCTACCCCAGAGGGCTGTGGATGCTCAGACATTGAGTATATTGAAAGCAGAGATTGATTGATTTTTAGACAATGAGGGATTAAGGGATATGGAGATGGTGTGTGAAGGTGGAATGAAGGTAACAGATCAGCCAAAAACATATGAACTGGTGGAGCAAGTTCCAATGGCCGAGTGGCCTACTCCTGCTCCTATATCTGGTGTTCATATACCTGCAATGTGCTCCACTCTGTAAATCTTCTGGACCTTGTTTTTCCTTAATTCTGACAACCTGTCTTTGTAACTGAAACTATTTGGTCAGTTTCCAAATTTATCTTAAACATTTGAGTAATTGGCAAGCAATTGCTGCTGATCTTATAAAGACATTTCCATATAGGACATAGATACCTCAGAGGAATGTGGATCCAGTCAGGTTAAATAATGTAACAAAGGTTATTCTACAGACCACCTAATAGTGGAAGAGATCGAAAGGAAAATATACAAAGCTATGAAACAAGTAAAATTC
Organism: Heterodontus francisci; assembly: GCF_036365525.1. Lineage (NCBI taxonomy): Eukaryota > Metazoa > Chordata > Chondrichthyes > Heterodontiformes > Heterodontidae > Heterodontus > Heterodontus francisci. Next base: position 56,368,084 of record NC_090399.1, read on the forward strand.
ATAGCATCATAATCATGGAAAATTTCATAGCAAATAATCTGTCAGGAAGAGGAAGGAAAAGGGGATAAAAGGGAATGGAGCAGTTACCCTGTGTTCCAGACATCTTTCCTCCCCAGTACATAAGAAGCCCAAACAAGAGAGGAATCACTGATGGATCAAGCAATATAAAATGCACCAGAGCAGATAAAAGTTGGAGATTTCGGAGAAATTCGTTGGAATATCAGTCAGAACAGAATATAGTTTAAGGGAATGTTTGAGAAAGATGTAACTAAGAAAAGGCAAAAAAAAATTGATTGTAAAAAGCTGACTTTGGGGGGATGAAAATGGAAGTTGTGAAGAAAACTGGAACAAAATATTGATGAACAAAGATAGATCAGCAGTGGAAAATATGTAAAAAAGTGATCACTAGACTTCAGGAGAAATAAATTCCACAAAACAAGAATCAATTAACCAATTATGAAACACCATAAATGAAAAAAGGGATAAGTGTGAAACTGAAATGAAAGTCAAAGGCAGGCAATAAGTATGTTGAGAATAAGGGAGAGGATGACGAAAACCAGAATCAGGAGGTGAGGGAACATGTTCAAAAAGTAAAACAAAGAGAAACTGTGAAATTAAATTCTGAAGAAATTTAAAAAGAAATAGTAAAATCTCCTACAGACACATAAATAACAGAAAGGTAAATCCGAATAGGGACAAAGTCAATGTCGGCTGCACAGGAAAAACTCACAGGTAATGAGGAGAGATGGCAGAAAGATTGGAGAATTACTTTGCCTCAGTTTTACCAGCTGGACTAACAAGTTGGATTTGACATCATTCCAGGTAGATATCAAAACATTTAAAACAGAAAGGAGGGGATAGCAGTAAAACCTAGAGATGATAAATTCTGGAAACTGGATGAATTGCATCCGTGTATACTAAAACAGGCAAAGGAAGACCCCATTGAGAGTGATGTATTCAGTTCTGGACCCTACACCTCAAGAATGATGTATTAGTTTAGGATGGGGTGCAGCACCTATTCACCAGAATAATACTGAAGCTACAAGGGTTAACCTGTGAGGACTGATTTTTAAAAATTATTCATTCATGGGATGTGGACATCGCTGGCTGGGCCAGCATTTATTGCACATCCCTAATTGCATTTGAGAAGGTGGAGATGAGCTGCTTTCTTGAATCGCTGAAGTCCATATGGTGTAGGTACACCCACAGTGCTGGTAAGAAGGGAGTTCCAGGATTTTGACCCAGCAACAGTGAATGAACAGTGATATAGTTCCAAGTCAGGATTGTGTGTGGCTTGGAGGGAACTTGCAGGTGGTGGTGTTCCCATACATCTGCTGCTCTTGTCCTTCTGGGTGGTAGAGGTCACAGGTTTGGAAGGTGTTGTCGAAGGAGACTTGATGAGTTTCTGCAGTGCATCTTGTCGATGGTACACACTGCTGCCACTGTGCGCCAGTGATGGAGGGAGTGAATGTTACATCCTGTTATGACGAGGTGCAAAAAGTGTCTCAGGGTCTGTTACTATCTTCATCTGGTCTTATTGTAACAGGGTTTTATTTTTAAAAACACTGTATTTTGAGATTCCCCTTTGTGAATCCTTGTTCACAACTTTCCAATTACAAGGCTTTCTGTGGTTTAAAGAAGAAAGATGAAATTTATTAAACCTACCTAACTTAAACTCTAATACAGTTAACACCTACAGATATACGACGTGCCTATGCTTGCATGCACATGCAATACACACATACAAATTGGGACAGAAAAGAGCAGAGGAACAGATAAGTAGAACAGTTTGAGGCAATATCTTGTTACTGTTTCTCGAGCTCGCCGTAGTCCTTGATTGAAGATATGGTCTTGCGTTTCATTGGGGCCCAGTATCCTTCGTAAACCTAGTTCACGTAGGAGATTTTTCTCTGTCTGAGTTTACATGTCTTCACAAGATTCAGTTCTGTGGGGAAGAGATGGAGGCAGGCAGACAGGAGAGGAGGTAATTCTTGCTTCAGTTCCAGGAAAGATCTTCACTCCATGAGTCACAGAGTTATACAGCACAGAAACAGGCCCTTCGGCCCATCGTATCTGTGCCGGGCATCAAGCACCTATCTATTCTAATCCCATTTTCCAGCACTTGTCCCGTAGCCATGTATGCTGTGGCGTTTCAAGTGCTCATCTAAATACTTCTTAAATGTTGTGAGGGTTCCTGCTCACAACTTTTTCTCAGTTGAAATCCTGTTTTCTCCAATTTAGAACTCTCAGATCAAACCTCTGCAGCCGCCAGTTAGTCATGTAACTAAAACTGCTCTGACCACTTCTTTGTATTGGGGAAGCAACTACTGGATCCCCATTGTTTCAACACCGTCTGGTACTTTGCAAAAATGTCTTTCCAGTCAGGGGCTTGTGATTTTTAAGTTTTAATGTTCATGTGGCAAAATAACATGTGCCTCAGTCTTGGCAGGTGGGGGGTTTGCCTGACAATGCGAACATACGAATTAGGAGCAGGATTAGGTCACTTCGTTCATAGAGCCTGCTCCGTCATTCAATCAGTTCATGGCTGATCTCAACTCCACATTCCCGCCTAAGCCCGATAACCTTTCAACCTATTGCTTATCAAGAATCTATCTACTTCTGCCTTAAAAATATTCAAAGACTGTGCTTCCACCACCTTTTGAGGAAGAGAGACTCACGACCCTCTGAGAGAAAAAATTTCTCCTCATCTCTGTCTTAAATGGGCGACCCCTTATTTTTAAACAGTGACCCTTAGTTCTAGATTTTCCCACAAGGGGAAACATCCTTTTCACATCCACCCTGTCGAGACCCCTCAGGATCTTATATGTTTCAATCAAGTTGCCTCTTACTGTTCTAAATTCCAGGGGATACAAGCCTAGGCTGCCCAACTTTTCCTCATAAGACAACCTGCCCATTCCAGGTACTAGTCTAGTAAACCTTCTCTGAACTGCTTCCAACACATTTACGTCCTTCCTTAAATAAGGAGACCACTACTGTTCACAGTACTCCAGATGTGGTCTCAGCAATGCCCTGTTCAGCTGAAGCATAACTTCCCTACTTTTGTATTCAATTCCCCTTGCAATAAATGATTAAATTCTATGAGCTTTCCTCATTACTTGCTGAAACTACATACTGAACCTTTTGTGATTCATGCAGTAGGACACCCAGATCCCTCTGCATTTCAGAGCTCTGCAATCTCTCACCATTTAGATAATATGCTTCTTTTTTATTCTTTCAACAAAATGGACAATTTCACATTTTCTCACATTATACTCCATTTGCCAGATCTTTGCCCACTCACTTAACCTGTATATATCCCTTTGTATCCTACTTATGCCCTCTTCACAACTTACTTTCCTATCTATCTTTGTGTCATCAGAAAATCTAGCAACATACCTTCAATCTTTTCATCCAAGTCATTTTTAACAGTTGTAAAAAGTTGAAGCCCCCAGCACTGATCCCTGCGGCACATCACTCATTACATCTTGCCAATCAGAAAATTACCATTTTATGCTGTTTTGTTTCCTGTTAGCTAGCCAATCTTCTATACATGCCAATATGTTACCCACCCCGCCCCCATCCCACAAACTTTTATTTTCTGCAATAACCTTTGATGTGGCCCCTTATCAAAATGCCTTCTGGAAATCTAAGTACAGTACATCTGCAGGTTCCCCTTTATTCCAGCACGTTACTTCTTCAAAGAACTCCAGTACATTGGTTAAATGTGTTTTCCCTTTCACAAAACCATGCTGACTCTGCCTGATTATCTTGAATTTTTCTGTGTCCTGCTATAATGTCTTTAATAATAACTTCTAACATTTTCCCCAAGACAGTTGTTCAGCTAACTGGCCTCTATTTTCATGCTTTCTGTCTCCCTCCCTTTTTAAATAAAGGAGTTACATTCGCTATTTTCCAATCTAATGGAACCTTCCCCGAATCTAGGGAATTTTGGAAAATTAAAACCAACACATCAAATATCTCACTGTTCACTTGTTTTCGGAGCCTAGGATGACGTCCTTCAGGACCCGGGAACTTGTCAGCCTGCAGCTCCAACAATTTGTTCAGTACCACTTCCCTGGCGATTGTAATTTTAGAGTCATCGAGTCGTACAGCATAGAAACAGGCCCTTCGGCCCACCGCGTCCATGCCGACCATCATGCCGATCTATACTAATCCCACCTGCCTGCATTAATTCCATATCCCTCTATGCCTTGCTCATTCAAGTACCTGTCCAGATGTCTCTTAAATGTTGCTACTGTTCCTGCCTCCACCACCTCCTCAGGCAGCTCATTCCAGATACCCACTATTCTTTGTGTGAAAAATGTATCCCTTTGATCCCCTTTAAATCTCCTCCCTCTCACCTTAAATCTATGCCCTTTAGTTTTAATCACCCCTACCATGGGAAAAAGACTCTGGCTATCTACCCTATCTGTACCTCTCATAATTTTATATACCTCCATCATGTCCCCCCTCAGCCTCCTTCGCTCCAGGGAAAACCGACCCAGCCTATCCAATCTCTCTTTATAACTCAAGCCCTCCAAACCAGGCAACTTCCTTGTGAATCTTTTCTGCACCCTCTCTAGCTTAGTCACATCTTTCCTGTAGTGCAGCGACCAGAACTGCACACAGCACTCCAAATGCGGCCCAACCAACGTTTTGTAGAACTGGAACATGACGTCCCAACTCCTGTACTCAATGCCTCGGCCGATGAAGGCAAGCATGCCATACGCCTTCTTCACCACCCTGTCTACCTGTGTTGCCAATTTTACCTGCCAATATCTTTTCATGTCCTCTCTTTGCTGTTCTAATTTCCTTTTTTACTTCACCCCTGCACTTTCTATACTCCTCTAGGCTTTCTAAGGTATTAAGGTGTTAATTTTCTTGAGTTACTCCCTCCCTTCTATGTCTTGATTTACAGCTTTTTCTGGGATGTTGCTGGTATCCTCGATGGTGAAGACCGATGCAAAATACCTGTTCAGTTCATCTGCCATCTCCTTATTTTCCCTTAGTAATTCCCCAGACCCACTTTCTATTGGACCAATGCTCACCTTGTTAACCCTTTTCTTTTTTAAATATCTGTGCAAACTCTTACTATCTGCTTTTATATTTCTAGCTAACTTTCTCTCGTAATCTAATTTTTCCCTTATCAATCTTTTGAGTCATTCTTTGCTTTTTTTAAATATTTTTTCCAATCTTCTGACCTGCCACCCATTTTTGAGTAATTATATGCTTTTTCCTTAAGTTTGATTCTATCTTTAACTTTTTGATTAACCACGGATGGTGAGTCCTCCCCTTGGAATTTTTCTTTCTCGTTGGAATGTATCTATTCTGTGTATTCTGAAATATCCCCTTATATGTCTGCCACAGCATCTCTATTACCTAGAAAATTCTAACAGGACTTGATAGGGTAGATGCAGGTAGGATGTTCCCGATGGTGGGGGAGTCCAGAACCAGGGGTTATCCTCGAAGGATAGGGGGTAAACCTTTCAGGACTGAGATAAGAAGAAATTTCTTCTCCCAGCGAGTGGTGAGCCTGTGGAATTCGCTACCACAGAAAGCAGTTGAGGCCAAAACATTGTATGTTTTCAAGAAGGTGTTAGATGTCGGTCTTGGGTCTAAAGGGATCAAAGGGTATGGGTAGACAGGAGGAACAGGTTACTGAGTTGGATGATCAGCCATGATCATAATCAATGGCGGAGCAGGCTCGAAGGGCCGAATGGCCTACTCCTGCTCCTATTTTCTATGTTTCTATTGATCTGTCCTTTAACCTGATTTGCCAGTTCAGTTTAGCTCTGCGTTCATGCCCTCATAATTTGCCATTATTTAAGTTTAAAATATTAGTCTTAGACCCATTCTGCCTCAAAATGAATGTAAAATTGAATCATATTATGATCGCTGCTGCCTGGGGGCACCTTCACTATGAGGTCATCAGTTGTGCCTGTGCTGGCATTTTGCTACAGCAATCTTTGTCCAGAGAGTGGCGCTCTAAGCATTCACATTATTAATTTAAAATCGACCAACAAAACAATTTATCCAGTGTTTTGAAGGTAAATTACGAAACCTTGCTTCAACACCTTACATGTTAACATAAGCTTTTATATTGGAAATATTATTGGAAACAGATGTGTTCTTAAATCCACAGTTTTGTCAGTCTGAGTTTAGTTACTTGTGTAATCTTTCTCTGAATACGGGGACTTATCTCTAGAGGCAGCTAATGTACCTGGCATTAGCACATCACCTTCCCAGGGTCAGCTCCTGTGATTGGGATGTTTTGTGCGCTTGTGATGATCTCAGTGAATGTGCAGAATGTCCCTGATTTCAGGTCAGTGCTGAGTTCAGCTTCCTCCCCCCCCCCCCCCCCCCCAATCCATTCCCAGCCTGCTGTCTATCACCTCTGAAACATTACCTGCTCACCCTCTCTGCTGTCTGAACCCAAATCCAGTCTTTATCACCTCGACTCTCAATCTCCCCAATGCTCCCCCTACCAACCACCCCAATTCCCCACTCCACAAACTACAATGTATCCCGACTGTCACAGTGCAAATCATGAACTGGGAAAAGGCCCAAACACCCTGGAAATCCTAGGACAGCATCATGTGGATCCACCCCTTTCTCCTCTCATTTACATCTGGGAATTAAACATGTAGCAGACACATGGAAGGGGAATTTAGGGACCTGTATCATGTCCAACGATCCCTCCTCCTGTCCATGTCTGATGTACCAGCTGCCAACTCCAGCTCCTGCCCACGGGAACTACAACTGATGAATTGTAACCAGGGGCTAAAACCTGTCTCCAGGTGACATCACAAAGGGAGCCAATCACACAGCAGCCAGCACAGGCCCTGCCCACTGGTGGTATTGCAGGGTCACATGACCAGGCCCTGCTCCAGTCTCACTGGATTGGGAGCACAGGTTACAAGATCAGCCCAATCGTATGATGGCCGTGTCCCCGACCCGAGCTCCCGTATAATGACACCACAGGCAGGGAGCCCCATCCACCATCTTCAACATTCACTCCTTCACCACTGATATACAATGGCAGCAGTGTGTACCATCTACAAGATGCACTGCAGAAACTCACCAAGAACTGACTGACCTGCAGTTGCTGGGATTTTTTACACTCTTTTTTTGCACAATTTGCAATTCTCCAGTCCTCTGGCACCACCCCTGAGTCTAAGGAAGACTGGAAAATTATGGCCAGTGCCTCTACAATTTCCACTGTCACTTCCCTCCGTATTCTTGGATGCATCTGGTCCTGGTGCTTTATCAACTTGAAGTATAGACAGCCTATCTAATACCGCATCCTTATCAATTTAAAATCATTCTAGTTATTATCTCCTCTTTCACAGTGGTCTGGGTAGCACCTTCTTCCTTAGTAAATACAAATGCAAAGTATATATTTAGCACCTCAGCTATTCCCCCTGCCTCCATATATAAATCCTCTTTTTGGTCCCTAAATGGCCCTACTCCTCTCTTCACCACTTTTTTACTATTTAAATGCCTGAAGAAAGCTTTGGGATTCCCTTTTACGTTAGCTGTCAGTCTCTTTTCATACTCCCTCTTTGGTTCTCTTACTTGCTTTTTCACTTCCTCTCCGAACCTTCTGTATTCAGCCTGGTTCTCCATTGTATTCTCCAGCTGACATTTTTTCTTCTTCATCGTAATCTCATCTCTTTTGACATCCAGGGAGCTCTGCATTTAGTTGCTCTCCCTTTCCCCTTTAAGGGAATCTACCTTGATTGTGCCCAAACTATCTATACTTTGAAGGTAGCCTATTGTGCAGCTGCTGTTTTTTCTACCAACCTTTGATTCCAGTTTATTCGGCCCAGATTCATTCTCACCCCATTGAAGTTGGCTTTCCCCCAATTAAGTATTCTTACTCCAGATTGTTCTTTCTCCTTTTCCATAGCCAACCTAAACCTTATGATACCTGATCACTGTTCCCTAAATGTTCTCCAACTGATATTTGATCTACTGGGTCCACCTCACTCCCATGAACCAGGTCCAGCAGTGCCTCCCTTCTAGTTGCAGTGGAAACATACTGCTGTAGAAAATGTTCCTGAACACACTCTAGGAACTATTAGTCCTCTCTGCCCTTTACACTATTAATATCCCATTCAATATTCAGATATTTACATGCCCCATTACAATGATTCCATAATTCCTGCACCTTCCTGTAATTTCATTGCAGATTTCTTCCTCTGCACCCTTTCCATTAGTTATTGGCCTATAGACTACACTGAGTAATGTAACTGCACACTTTTTGTTCTTTAGCTTTAGCCAAATAGGTGCAATGATCACAGTCCCCTAAATGTTCTCCGACTGATATTTGATCCACTTGGCCCACCTCACTCCCATGAACCAGGTCTAGCAGAGCCTCGCCTCTTGTTGGAATGGAAGCATTCTGCCAGTCCTGCCCTTCATTAAGCCAGGTCTCTGTTTAGCCACATCATATTTCCACATATCAATCTGCACCTGAACTCACCAGATTAACGACACTCTGATGAATGCACAGTGTGCACATTAACCCTGATTTTACTCTAGGTCTTTCTCCCTGACTCTGACCCCACCTGATATCCCCAGATACAGGAGTGTGAGACAGGGCTTCGAGGGACCTCCCCAGATACAGGAGGTTGAGAGGGTTTAATGCAAACTCCCGATACATGGACTGTAACCTGTATCAGGAGTAGGACTGACTGTTGACATTAGTGGTGCTTTGTAGATGAGCTTATTTTATCAACTCCCAGGTAACATAAGTTGAACAAACCCTGCCCTTTTTCAAACCTGACAAAATATTTAAGATAAGAATCAAATGGCAGCAGGTAACTGGGATGAATGTCACATGTGATGGTATCTCTGAGGGCGAATCAGTTCAATAACATTATCTAACCTTGTCCTTCTTTAAACCTCAGCAAGAATTTCAGGTCGGTTCAGGTATGCAGCAGAGAAATGGAATGAATGTCGTGGTTAATTGCAGGTTCAGTGAAGTTCAGAATCACAAACATCATCCAAACAAACCGAGTCAGTTGTTCATTGGTTACTGTAAACAATACCAGGGAAATGTAAACAGAATTTTTATAATACATGAACTGATAGAATCATAGAGACATGTCCGGCACAGTGGCCCAGTGGTTAGCACTGCAGCCTCACAGCTCCAGCGACCCGAGTTCGGTTCTGGGTACTGCCTGTGTGGAGTTTGCAAGTTCTCCCTGTGGGATTTCGCCGGGTGCTCCGGTTTCCTCCCACAGCCAAAGACTTGCAGGTTGATAACGAAATTGGCCATTGTAAATTGCCCCCAGTGTAGATACGTGGTAGGAGAATGGTGGGGATGTGGTAGGGAATATGGGACGAATGTCAGATTAGTATAAATGGGTGGTTGTTGGTCGGCACAGACTCGGTGGGCCGAAGGGCCTGTTTCTATGCTGTATTTATTTATTTTATTTTTTATTTATACAACACTGAAACAGGCCCTTCGGCCCACCGCGCCCATGCCGACCATAATGCCTATCTATACTAATCCCACCTGCCTGCATTAATTCCATATCCCTCTATACCTTGCTGATTCAAGTACCTGTCCAGATGCCTCTTAAATGTTGCTACTGTTCCTGCCTCCACCACCTCCTCAGGCAGCTCATTCCAGATACCCACTATTCTTTGTGTGAAACATTTACCCCTTTGATCCCCTTTAAACCTCCTCCCTCTCACTTTAAATCTATGCCCTCTAGTTTTAGTCACCCCTACCATGGGAAACAGACTCTGGCTATCTACCCTATCTATGCCTCTCAATTTTATATACCTCTATCATGTCACCTGTCTGCCTCCTTCGCTCCAGGGAAAACAGACCCAGCCTATCTAATCTCTCTTTATATCTCAAGCCCTCCATACCAGGCAACATCCTTGTGAATCTTTTCTGCACCCTCTCTAGCTTAATCACGTCTTCCCAGTGGTGCGCAGTTTTTGGCCTGGTCTGACTTTTCTGCACCGCCGCTGAGTCAACAGGTCCTTGATGGCATCCCTTCACTTTGGCAGATGAGTACGTCAGGATGCCCAGCAATTATACACCATCTGCGTGGAGCCATTCCTGTGCCTGCTTTGCAAGAGGTTGGTGGGTTTGGCTCTGCATGGGTCAGGCATGCGGGTCGTCCTCTCGGCTTACATCGATTACGTGCTCCTCATGATCACAGATCCTGTTGACTTACAGGGGATGCTCTCAAGAGGCAAATCCCCGGGGCTGACGGTCGAGTTCTTCAGGGCATTCTGGGATGTCCTGGAGGGCGACAACGTGCCAGTCCTTGGGGGGGGAAAGCAGGGCAATCGGGGAGATGCCCCTCGCCTGGCGCAAAGTGGTCCTGGCCGTGCTCCCAAAGTGGGGTGATCTCCACTTGTTTAAGAACTGGCGTCCGGTCTCTCTCCTCAGCACGGATTATAAGATCTTTGCCTGGGCTTCATGCTGACTCATATCACCACCCCGACCAGTCCTACATGGTCCTAGGCCGGTCCATCCATGACAACTTTGACCTGGTCTGGGACCTGATCTATCATTCCCAGAGGACTTGTCTGTCTGTCTGTCGGCTTTCTCTCCCTCTCTCTCCGTTTACCCTCCTCGCGCTCTTTTCCATTCTCCCCCCCCCCACCAAATCGCTCTCTCCGATTTCCGCCCCCTCGCTCTCGCCGATTTCCCCCCCCGCCCCCGCTCTCGTCGATTCCCCCCCCCAGCTCTATTTGATTTCCCCACTCTGTTCCGCCCCGCCCGTCTCTATTTCTTTGTTCCCCACCCCCCACCATGTTCCACCCACCACCATCCCCGACAATTACACTGAGCAGGAGCGCTCAACACTGCAGCATTGACATTAACCTTATCTAACCTTGTCCTTCTTTAAACCTGAGCAAGAATTTCACATTAATTCAGGTCTGCAGCAGAGAAATGGAATGAATAAATGTCGTGGTTAATTGCAGGTTCAGTGAAGTTCAGAATCTCATACATCAAACACACCCAGTCAGTCGTTCATCGATTACTGTAAACAATACCAGGGAAATGTCAACAGAATTTTTATAATACATGAGCTGATAGAATCATAGAGTCGTACAGCATAGAAACAGGCCCTTCGGCCCACCGTGTCCGTGCCGACCATAATGCCAATCTATACTAATTCCACCTGCCTGCATTAATTCCATATCCCTCCATGTCTTACTCATTCAAATACCTGTTCAGATGCCTCTTAAATGTTGCTACTGTTCCTGCCTCCACCACCTCCTCTGGCAGTTCATTCCAAATACCCACTATTCTTTGTGTGAAAAATTTAACCCCTTTGATCCCCTTTAAACCTCCTCCCTCTTAAATCTATGCCCTCCAGTTTTAGTCACCCCTACCATGGGAAACAGACTCTGGTTATCTAACCTATGTATGCCTCTCATAATTTTATATACCTCTATCATGTCCCCTCTCAGACTCCTTCACTCCAGGGAAAATAGACCCAGCCTTTCCAATCTCTCTTCATAACTCAAGCCCTCCAAACCAGGCAACATCCTTGTGAATATTTTCTGCTCCCATTCTGCCTTAATCACATCTTTTCTGCAGTGCGGGAACCAGAACTGCACACATTACTCCAAATGCGGCCTAACCAATGTTATGTACAACTTAACATGACATCCCAACTCTTGTACTCAATGCCTCGGCCGATGAAGGCAAGCATGCCATACGCCTTCTTCACCACCCTGTCTACCTGTGTTGCCACTTTCAGGGAACTATGTACTTGCACCCCAAGGTCTCTCTGCTCAACAACACTTCCCAGGGCCCAGCTTTTCACTGTATATGTCCTGCCCAGGTTTAACTTCCCAAAATGCATCACTTCACACTTGTCTGCGTTAAATTCCATTTGCCAATTTCTTGCCGTCTTTCCCAGTTTATCTATATCCTCTTGTAACCTCAGACAACCTTCTTCACTGTCCACTATACCATCAATTTTGGTGTCATCTGTAAACTTACTAATCATGTCCCCTACATTCACATCCAAGTCATTAATATATTTGACAAACAACAGAGGGCCCAGCACCGATCGCTGCAGCACACCACTGGTCACCGGCCTCCAATCTGAAAAACAACCCTCCACTACCATCCTCTGCTTCCAATCAACAAATCAATTTTGAATCCAGTTGGCTAGCTCACCCTGGATCCCATGTGTTCGAACCTTTTGGACCAGCCTACCACGCAGGTCCTTGTCAATGGCCTTGCTACAGTCCATGTAGACAACATCCACCGCCCTGCCCTCGTCAATCCTCTTGGTCACCTCCTAAAAAAACTCAGTCAAATTCGTGAGACATGATTTCCCACGCACAAAGCCATGCTGACTATACCTAACTATCCATGACTATACCTTGCCTTTCCAAATGCACATAAATCCTGTCTCTCAGAATCCCTTCCAATAACTTTCCCACCACTGATGTAAAGTTCACCGGCCTATAGTTCCCTGGCATATCCCTGCTGCCCTTCTTAAATAAAGGCACAATATTAGCTATCCTCTAGTCTTCCGGTACCTCATCCGTGGCTAACGATGAGACATAAATCTCTGCCAGGGCCCCAGCAACCTCCTCCCTTGCTTCCAAAAGCATCCTCGGATACACCTGGTCAGGCCCTGGAGATTTATCCATCCTAATGCGCTTCAAATCATTGTCCCATCCACCACTGACTGCTCTTCACTTCCCCATGCAAGTTACTCACTGCTTCCCTGATAGAGATACAGACACTGACTCATTCTGAGTATAGATCCAAAGACAATGAAACTGCTGGGAAATGGTCCGTGCCAATAATCACTCGGTGTTTATGTAGAATTTTGTGATGAGTGCGAGAGAGTGGTCTACCCAGATACAGGAATGTGAGGGAAGGGTTAGACAGACTTCTCCATGTACAAGAATGTGACAGAGGGGTTTACTGGGGTGTCCCCAGGTACAGGAGAGGGACAGAGGATTTAGAGTGGCAGCCCCAGATACTGGAGTGAGAGACAGCAGTTAGAGAGATCTCTGCAGATACAGGAGTGTGAGTGAGGGGTTTGTGGGTCCTCACCAGATACAGCGGAGTGGGAGAGGTGTTAGAGGGGTCTCCAAAGATACAGGAAATGTGTTAAAGGTATCTTACAGAAACAGGCGTGTGAGAGAAGGGTTATAGATTCCTGCCCAGAAACAGGAGAGTGACTGAGGGGTTAGAGGGTCCTCCCCAGGTACAGGAGTGGGAGACGGGGCCTCCGACCCGAGTTTCTGTCCAACAACACCGCAGGCAGGAAGCACAGTCTCCAAATATTACCCTTTATAAATGTTACATCTTAACCTCTTAATGTGAGGTCCCACTATTCAATGTCCCTCACCTCCCAATGTCTCCACATATTTTTCTTCTCCATTGTAACTGGGAACTAAGCATTTTCCAGATACATAGAAGAGGAATATCGGGCCTTGTGTCACATCCAATGATTCCTCCTCCTGTCATTGTCTGATGTAAAGCTGGACATTGTCCCTGCTCTCCTGATCATTATATATACACTAACCATCTGTCAGATCAGCAGGATGCATGGGGCCAGCTTCCACAAGAAGATAAATGACATTCCCCACCTCCTCCATTGACCTCAGGGTGTCGTCACTCTCTCCAACTGTCTGTCCAACATTTAGATCTGGATGAGACAGAAGTTTCTCCAGATAAATGTCGGTCAAACTGACTCCGTCCTCTTTGACTCGCACAAACACGAACACAATCCCTGCCCCTGGAATGGTTGATGGGACAGTGAAGAAGGAGCTTTGCTCTGTACCTAACCCGGGCTGTACCTGCTCTGGAAGGATTAACAGACCGCTCCACACTCCCAAGCCCCCTCAACACCCGCAGTGAGGGGCGTCTCGGGGGCTTCGGCTACTCCTCCACCCGTCGATCCATCCCCAGAGCCGGCCACACAGACAACCAGAGCCCCCTCCTCCGCCGGCAGGGAAGCACCCTGACTGGAGGTGACCATGTTCCAGACTCTGAATAGATCCCAGTAAAAGTCAGGTAACTCCCTTCGAGAGGCATGGCTAATGTTTGCTACCGGGAGCTGTCTGTCATCTTGAAGGCTGGCGGAAAAAATACATCACCAGTGCACATCATCTGGGAGGACGATCGACGTACAGGTGTCTCTGTAGGGTCCAAAGGCGCGGAGTCACAGTCTGGTTCCAGACCAGCAGCTGAGCACCCTCCTCAATCAGGAGACGCAGGACTGTGGTAGAGACCCAGTGTTTCCTCTTGCCCCAGCAGAAATAGACGAGCTTCTTCTGCATGTTGGTGAAAAATGCAGGGGGCAGTACCAAAGTGACCAACCGGTACCACAGGATTGAGGACACCAGCTGATTTAATACCAGTACCCAGCACCTGAAGGAAAGCACTCTGGGCAGTCCTGTCCAGTGCCCTAGCAGAGCTGGGACTTTCACCTCCAACTCCAGCCAGTTTCTGGTCAGGCTTCCTCAACGGGGCTCAGGTGGACTCCCAGATAGAGGAAGTGCGTGGTTAACTCCTCCGGCAGGGAATCCACCCACCACTGACCCACCAGGAGTCTGGAATATTTCTCCCAATTGCTCCTCAGAGAGGATGCGGCAGAAATGGTTTGATAGTACTCGGGCATCCTCTGCAAGTCAATGGGATCTGTGACCATGAGGAGCACGTAATCGATGTAAGCCGAGAGGACGACCCGCATGCCTGACCCATGCAGAGCCAAACCCACCAACCTCTTACAAAGCAGGCACAGGAATGGCTCCACGCAGATGGTGTATAATTGGTGGGCATCCCTGACGTACTCATCTGCCAAAGTGAAGGGATGCCAACAAGGACCCGCTGACTCAGCGGCAGCATAGAAAAATCAGACCCACAACAAATTGCAGCCCGAGTCTGAACGTGCGCAGAATCCCGAAGAAATATTTGTGATCCACCTTGCCGAGTCCCTTCTCCTGATCAAAGGGGAGAAAGGTGACTGACAAACCAGTCCACTGAGAAAGATGCATCATGTCCAGGACCAGGTGGATTTTGTCCTGGATGGACCGGTCCGGGGGCAAAGATCTTATAGTCTGTGCTGAGGAGGGAGACCGGACACCAGTTCTCAAGCAGGTGGAGATCACCCCTCTTCAGCCCTGCAGCATGAGAGGGGCATCACCCCGGTCACCAGGGTTTCCCCCAGGATCTGTACATAATGGTCCCCCCAGGATTTCCCAGAACCCCCTGAGGAAGTCTATGGTCAGCCTGTCAAGCTCTGCAGATTTTCCTGATGAGAGCTGCTGGAGGGCGCTGGTCAGCTCTGCCAGCGTTAGCAGAGCCTCCAGTCGAACAGCACCCTCCGGGCTGACCTTTGGCAGGCCCTCTCAGAAAACTCTGCAGGCATCCTCTGGGCAGATCCAGAGAGAACAATGTGCTGTAATAAGTATGGACCAAAAAGCCCATTCCCTCCGGATCTGTGACGGAGGTTCCATCATCAGCCAGCAGCTTGACCATGACACCAACTGCATGGAGGCCATCGAGACACACGAAACATATGCCTACAAAATGTAGAGGTTGTCAATTCAGGAACCTCCTCCTCCAGACCTGCAGCTGAAGGTACTGGAGTCGGGATCGAGATTCCACCAGACGTTCACCAAGGCGAGGGTGCTGATCAGTTCCCTCAACTTCTCCAAGGCAGTTACAGCAAGTGTTAGATGAAGTAATGCTCATTCTACACGTCCCCATCAACGACTCTTCAAAACATAGATTTTTATGAAAGAACAGGATTCTGCTGCATTGCCGCCTGCACATGGAGTGTTAGATTCCCTGTACACTTTTCCATCAAACACTCACAGGGCAGCTACAGCTCTGATTGGTTGGTGAATTTGGAGCATTTCCTGTCTACAATCAGGTGAAACAGCTGCACCTGTGCAGACTGGTGGGAGTTGAAACATTTACAACATGCAAGTGTGGAACTGATTCCATCCATTGCAGAGAAACAGGATCTGCGAGTTATTTTGGAGAGGTGGGTGTTGGAGCACTGAAGAACTGTTTTGCTTGGACTGTTGGGGGAGGGAGGAGATGCGGAATATCCAGGGGTGGGACACAAGATTCTCTAGAGAGCCCCCGTATTTGCTCTCGTGCTTTCCTCCATCTGGAACAAATGGAGCACCCTCCCCACCCCAACCGCATGGCTCAGGACAGCTGGAGCCACCTGGGTGAAGAAAGTCTTTGTCACAACAGCAGAAAGTGGAAAGAACCGGACAGCTCCAGCCGACCAGATTTCCAGGGTGAGCTAGCAAATTCGATACAAAATTGGCTTGGTGATCGGAGGCAGAGGGTGGTAGTGGAGGGTTGTTTTTCAGATTGGAGGGTGGTGACCAGTGGTGTGCTGCAGGGATCGATGCTGTGCCCTCTGTTGTTTGTCATATCAATTAATGACTTGGATGTGAATGTAGGGGACATGATTAGTAAGTTTACAGATGACACCAAAATTGGTGGGACAGTGGACAGTCAAGAAGGTTGTCTGAGGTTACAACAGGATATGGATAAACTGGGAAAGTGGGCAAGGGATTGGCAAATGGAATTTAATGCAGACAAGTGCGAAGTGATGCATTTTGGGAAGTTAAACCTGGGCAAGATATGTGCAGTGAATGGCAGGGCCCTGGGAAGTGTTGTTGAGCAGAGAGTCCTTGGGGCACAAGTACATAGTTCCCTGAAAGTGGCAACACAGGTAGACAGGATGGTGAAGAAGGCGTATGGCATGCTTGCCTTCATCGGCCGAGGCATTGAGTACAAGAGTTGGGATGTCATGTTAAGTTGTACATAACGTTGGTTAGGCCACATTTGGAGTACTGTGTGCAGTTCTGGTTGCCGCACTGGAGGGAAGAAGTGATTAAGCTAGAGAGGGTGCAGAAAAGATTCACAAGGATGTTGCCTGGTATGGAGGGCTTGAGTTGTAAAGAGAGATTGGAAAGGCTGGGTCTTTTTTCCCTGGAGCGAAGTAGTCTGAGAGGGGACATGATAGAGGTATATAAAATTATGAGAGGCATACATAGGTTAGATAGCCAGAGTCGGTTGCCCATGGTAGGGGTGACTAAAACTAGAGGGCAAAGATTTAAGGTGAGAGGGAGGAAGTTTAAAGGGGATCAAAGGGGTAAATTTTTCACATAAAGAATAGTGGGAATCTGGAATGAGCTGCCAGAGGAGGTGGTGGAAGCAGGAACAGCAGCAACATTTAAGAGGCATCTGGACAGGTACTTGAATGAGCAAGGCACAGAAGGATATGGAATGAATGCAGGCTGGTGGGATTAGTATAGAAAGGCATTATGGTCAGCATGGACACAGTGGGTCAAAAGCCCTGTTTCTATGCTGTCCGACTCTATGACCCTGTGACCCGGGCAAAGAATTCCCCACCGCCCCCCACTGGAAGATTGAGCTTTTTGTACTATTTCCAGTCGGGTGCTCCAACCACCTGTTCAAGAGGAACATCCTTGCAGTCTTTCTCTCCCTTCCACGACTCAGCCACCTATCCTCTCCTTTTCCATTTCCTTTCCACCCCTATCTCCTCTACACCCACCCCCCATCATATCCTTTAACGTTTTAAAAAATCTGCTATTTGCTTTGTTTCTCGGGTGGGTCTGGCTCTGCTGTGCAGAAGGGCGGGAAAAAGAGTGGAAGGGCTATAGTCATAGGGGATTCGATTGTAAGGGGAGTAGATAGGCGGTTCTGTGGTCGAAAATGAGACTCCCGAATGGTCTGTTGCCTCCCAGGTGCACGGGTCAGGGATGTCTCAGATCGGCTGCAGAACATTCTGAAGGGGGAGGGTGAACAGCCAGTTGTCGTTGTGCACATAGGCACCAATGATATAGGTAAAAAAACGGGATGAGGTCCTACAAGCAGAATTTAGGGAGTTAGGAGCCAAGTTAAAAAGTAGGACCTCAGAGGTAGTAATCTCAGGATTGCGACCAGTGCCACGTGCTAGTCAGAGTAAAAATGAAAAAATAGTCAGGATGAATGCGTGGCTTGAGAGATGGTGCAGGAGGGAGGGGTTCAGATTTTTGGGACATTGGGACCGGTTCTGGGGGAGGTGGGACTATTACAAATTGGACGGTCTACACTTGGGTCGGACTGGAACCAATGTTCTTGGGGGTGCTTTTGCTAACGCTGTTGGGGAGGATTTAAACTAATGTGGCAGGGGGATGGGAACCAAATGAGGAGGTCAGTGGACAGTAAGGAGGTAGTAACTAAAGCCTGTAAGGAACTAGAGAATGAAGTCAGCGTGACTAAGAGGAAGAGTAGGCAGGGAGCAGATGATGAATGCAAAGGGACTGGTGGTCTGAGGTGCATTTGTTTTAATGCAAGAAGTGTAGTAGGTAAGGCAGATGAACTTAGGGCTTGGATTAGTACCTGGGAGTATGATGTTATTGCTATTACTGAGACTTGGTTGAGGGAAGGGCATGATTGGCAACTAAATATCCCAGGATATCGATGCTTCAGGCGGGATAGAGAGGGAGGTAAAAGGGGTGGAGGAGTTGCATTACTGGTCAAAGAGGATATCACAGCTGTGCTGAAGGAGGGCACTATGGAGGACTCGAGCAGTGAGGCAATATGGGCAGAACTCAGAAATAGGAAGGGTGCGGTAACAATGTTGGGGCTGTACTACAGGCCTCCCAACAGCGAGCGTGAGATAGAGGTACAAATATGTAAACAGATTATGGAAAGATGTAGGAGCAACAGGGTGGTGGTGATAGGAGATTTTAATTTTCCCAACATTGACTGGGATTCACTTAGTGTTAGAGGTCTAGATGGAGCAGAATTTGTAAGGAGCATCCAGGAGGGTTTTCTCGAGCAGTATGTAAATAGTCCAACTCGGGAAGGGGCCATACTGGACCTGGTGTTGGGAAATGAGCCCGGCCAGGTGGTTGAAGTTTCAGTAGGGGACTACTTTGGGAATAGTGATCACAATTCCGTAAGTTTTAGAATACTCATGGACAAAGACGAGAGTGGTCCTAAAGGAAGAGTGCTAAATTGGGGGAAGGCCAACTATACCAAAATTTGGCAGGAGCTGGGGAATGTAGATTGGGAGCAGCTGTTTGAAGGTAAATCCACATTTGAAATTTGGGAGGCTTTTAAAGAGAGGTTGATTAGCCTGCAGGAGAGACATGTTCCTGTGAAAATGAGGGATAGAAATGGCAAGATTAGGGAACCATGGATGACAGGTGAAATTGTGAGACTAGCTAAGAGGAAAAAGGAAGCATACATAAGGTCCAGGCGGCTGAAGAAAGACACAGCTTTGGTCCTACATTCCCGATATTCTTCCAATCTGAAACGAGGTATTAAGAGAGTTAAAAGGGGTCATGAAATATCTTTAGCAAACAGGGTTAAGGAAAATCCCAAAGCCTTTTATTCATATATAAGGAGCAAGAGGGTAACGAGAGAAAGGATTGGCCCACTCAAGGACAAAGGAGGAAAATTATGCGTGGAGTCAGAGAAAATGGGTGAGATTCTAAACTAGTTCTTTGCATCGGTATTCACCGAGGAGAGGGACATGACGGATGTTGAGGTTCGGGACAGATGTTTGATTACTCTTGGTCAAGTCGGCATAAGGAGTGAGGAAGTGTTGGGTATTCTAAAAGGCATTAAGGTGGACAAGTCCCCAGGTCCGGATGGGATCTATCCCAGGTTACTAAGGGAAGCGAGAGAGGAAATAGCTGGGGCCTTAACAGATATCTTTGCAGCATCCTTAAACACGGGTGAGGTCCCGGAGGACTGGAGAATTGCTAATGTTGTCCCCTTGTTTAAGAAGGATAGCAGGGATAATCCAGGTAATTATAGACCGGTGAGCCTGACATCAGTGGTAGGGAAGCTGCTGGAGAAGATACTGAGGGATAGGATCTATTCCCATTTGGAAGAAAATGGGCTTATCAGTGATAGGCAACATGGTTTTGTGCAGGGAAGGTCATGTCTTACCAACTTAATAGAATTCTTTGAGGAAGTGACAAAGTTGATTGATGAGGGAAGGGCTGTAGATGTCACGTACATGGACTTCAGTAAGGCGTTTGATAAGGTTCCCCATGGTAGGTTGATGGAGAAAGTGAAGTCGCATGGGGTCCAGGGTGTACTAGCTGGATGGATAAAGAACTGGCTGGGCAACAGGAGACAGAGAGTAGCAGTGGAAGGGAGTTTCTCAAAATGGAGACATGTGACCAGTGGTGTTCCACAGGGATCCGTGCTGGGACGACTGTTGTTTGTGATATACATAAATGATTTGGAGGAAAGTATAGGTGGTCTGATTAGCAAGTTTGCAGACGACACTAAGATTGGTGGAGTAGCAGATAGTGAAGGGGACTGTCAGGGAATACAGCAGAACGTAGATAGATTGGAGAGTTGGGCAGATGGAGTTCAATCCGGGCAAATGCGAGGTGATGCATTTTGGATGATCCAATTCAAGAGTGAACTATACAATAAATGGAAAAGTCCTGGGGAAAATTGATGGACAGAGAGATTTGGGTGTTCAGGTCCATTGTTCCCTGAAGGTGGCAACGCAGGTCAATAGAGTGGTCAAGAAGGCATACGGCATGCTTTCCTTCATCAAACGAGGTATTGAGGACAAGAGTTGGCAGGTCATGTTACAGTTGTATAAGACTTTGGTTCGGCCACATTTGGAATACTGCGTGCAGTTCTGGTCGCCACATTACCAAAAGGATGTAGATGCTTTGGAGAGGGTGCAGAGGAGGTTCACCAGGATGTTGCCTGGTATGGAGGGCGCTAGCTATGAAGAGACGTTGAGTAGATTCGGATTATTTTCATTAGAAAGACGGAGGTTGAGGGGGGACGTGATTGAGGTGTATAAAATCATGAGAGATATAGACAGGGTGGATAGCAAGAAGCTTTTTTCCCCCAGAGTGGGGGATTCAATTACTGGGGGTCACCTTTCAAAGTGAGAGGGGAAAAGTTTAGGGGGGATATGCATGGAAAGTTCTTTACGCAGAGGGTGATGGGTGCCTGGAACGCGTTGCCAGCGGAGGTGGTAGGCGCGGGCACGATAGCGTCTTTTAAGATGTATCTAGACAGATACATGAATGGGCAGGAAGCAAAGAGATACAGACCCTTAGAAAATAGGCGACATGTTTAGATGGAGGATCTGGATCGGCGCAGGCTTGGAGGGCCGAAGGGCCTGTTCCTGTGCTGTAATTTTCTTTGTTCTTTTCTTCGACCCCATTGCAAGCCCCTCTTTACTGGTGACGGGGCCTTCTCACACATATGCTGCTGCTGCTGCAGCTGCACCTGTTGCCCTGTCACCATTTACGCTATTAACATCAAAGCATGGGGTCGAGAGCTACGTCCACCCCAATAAGTCAATAGAGGCACGTGTAAAAGCAATGGCTGAGGTTGTCGGTCCGTCGGCCATTGTTGCTGTCTTGAAAATATATGGGAGACCATGTTACTCCTGAATAGCGATTGGGCGGTGTTCCTGGCCCTGAGCAAGGGTCACTGTGGGTGGGACCTTTCTGGCAGTGGACTCCCTCGAGGCTTCGGGAGAACTGCCTCCGGCATGTATACTCCTTCCGCTGCCAACTCTTTATGCAGCTGGCGTGGGAGGAAGTCACGGAAGGTCAATTTGATGTGGGGTTCCAGGGAGTGGCCTACCGTTTCCTCTGGACCTCGAGTGGGACGCGGTGTCACGCCTCTAAGGGGGTGGGACATGTTCGTAAGAGCGACCTCAACCTCCAGGCTGCTAACTTTACCTCGGCGGCACAGAGTGGAGCTGCTGCACCTCCCCCAATTCCCCCGACACCTGCAACAGCAGCCACTCGGGTGGTTCTGGAGGCCGTGGTTTTCACAGCTTCCGATAGGGATGGGGAGACCCGTCCAGGTGGAAGGAAGGCACGGTGCAAGTCAAAACACCCAAAGGTGCGCCACCTGGACACAAAACAACAACCTGAGCCAGGCCCGAGACAGGGGAGCCCACCTGTCCTGTGGCTGAGCTTGGGCCCAAGGGATCTGGGCAGGTCGCCAACACAGCCAAGCCTCAGTGGAGAAGTTGTGGGAACTGATCAGCTCCGTCAACTTGGTGGACGTCTGGCGCAATCTGCATCCCGACTCCAGCGCTTTCACCTGGAGGTCAGGAGGAGGAGGGTCCCAAATCGGCCGCCTCTGCACTTTGTCTCGCTGGCCTCCCTGCGGTTGGTGCCGTGCTCGGATCACCGCCTGGTGTGGGCGGAGCTCACTCCACTCTGCACACAAGCAGGGTCCTTATACTGGCACTTAACAACCGGCCCCTGGAGGACAAGTGATTTCCGCACTCAGTCTGTCGATTCTGGGCCGACTGGAGAAGGAAGCAGGGGGGCTTCCCCTCCTTGAGGCAGTGGTGGGGTGTGGGCAAGACTCAAATCCGTGTCTTCAGTCAGGAGTAGGCAAAGCGGGTCGAAAAGAGGTGGGAAGCTGGGATCAGGCTCCTGGAGAGGGTGGTACTCGACTTGAAGTCCTGTCTCAGTCAGGCCGTCATGGTCCCAGCCCTGTTGGAGGGGTACAAAGAGAGGAAGGACACGCTGAGGGACTTACAGCTCGTCGGGTCCAGAGGCAAGTACGTGAGGTCGCGGAACCAGACCTTGGAGATCAGGACCGCGCCTCACCCTTCATTGACATGTTGGAAAATGGCGGGGCGTCTGGAAGCAGCTCGTTGAGCTGCTGGCCGACAACGGATATTCCGATATGAATCCAAAGGGAATGGGCCTCTTGGTCCATACCTATTACATCACGTTGTTCTCTCTGGATCCGTCCTTTGAGGACGCATGCAGAGTTTTATTTAGAGATTCAGCACTGAAACAGGCCCTTCGGCCCACCGAGTCTGTGCCGACCAACAACCACCCAAATCTTTGGCTGTGGGAGGAAACCGGAGCACCCAGCGAAAACCCACGTGGTCACAGGGAGAACTTGCAAACTCCATACAGGCAGTACCCAGAATCGAACCCGGGTCCCTGGAGCTGTGAGGCTGTGGTGCTAACCACTGCACCGCCTTTGTGGGAGGACCTGCTGAAGATCAGCCCGGAGGACACCAAAATATTGGAGGCTCCATCTGCATTGGCGGAACTGACCGGCGACCTTCACCTGCTCTCGAGGGGCAAATCCCCGGGGCTGACCGTTGAGTTGCTCAGGGCATTCTGGGACGTCCTGGGGTGTGACTACGCTCCGGTCCTTGGGCGGTGTGAGGGGAAAGCACAGCAATCGGGGAGATGCCCCTCTCGTGGCGCAGTGTGGTCATCGTCCTGCTGTCAAAATAGGGTGATTTCCGCTTGCTTAAGAACTGGCGTCCGGTCTCCCTCCTCAGCACAGATTATAAGATCTTTGCCCGGGCTGTGTCTACTCACCTCGGTTCCGTGCTGACTCATATGATCCACGCTGACCAGTCCTACACGGTCCCGGGCCGGTCCATCCAGGACAACATCGACCTGGTCTGGGACCTGATCCGTCATTCCTAGAGGACTTGTCTCTCTCCCCGATTTACCCCCCCCTCGCGCGCTCTCCCCGATTTACCCCCCCCCCCTCGCGCGCTCTCCCCGATTTACCCCCCCCTCGCGCGCTCTCCCCGATTTACCCCCCCCTCGCCCACGCTCCCCGATTTACCCCCCTCGCCCGCGCTCCCCGATTTACCCCCCCTCGCCCGCGCTCCCCGATTTACCCCCCCTCGCCCGCGCTCCCCGATTTACCCCCCCCCTCGCCCGCTCTCCCCGATTTACCCCCCCCTCGCCCGCTCTCCCCGATTTACCCCCCCCTCGCCCGCGCTCCCCGATTTACCCCCCCCTCGCCCGCTCTCCCCGATTTACCCCCCCCTCGCCCGCTCTCCCCGATTTACCCCCCCCTCGCCCGCTCTCCCCGATTTACCCCCCCCTCGCCCGCTCTCCCCGATTTACCCCCCCCTCGCCCGCTCTCCCCGATTTACCCCCCCCTCGCCCGCTCTCCCCGATTTACCCCCCCCTCGCCCGCTCTCCCCGATTTACCCCCCCCTCGCCCGCTCTCCCCGATTTACCCCCCCTCGCCCGCTCTCCCCGATTTACCCCCCCCCTCGCCCGCTCTCCCCGATTTACCCCCCCCTCGCCCGATTTACCCCCCCCTTGCCCGCTCTCCCCGATTTACCCCACCCCCTCGCGCGCTCTCCCTCTCTGTTTTCCCCACCCATGTTCCACCCACCACCACCCCCGACAATTACACTGAGCAGGAGCGCTCAACACTGCAGCATTGACATTAACCTGATCTAACCTTGTCCTTCTTTAAACCTGAGCAAGAATTTCACATTAATTCAGGTATGCAGCAGAGAAATGGAATGAATGAATGTCGTGGTTAATTGCAGGTTCAGTGAAGTTCAGAATCTCATACATCAAACACACCCAGTCAGTCGTTCATCGATTACTGGAAACAATACCAGGGAAATGTCAACAGAATTTTTACAATACTTGAGCTGATAGAATCATAGAGTCATAGAGTCGTACAGCATAGAAACAGGCCCTTCGGCCCACCGTGTCCATGCCGACCATAATGCCAATCTATACTAATTCCACCTGCCTGCATTAATTCCATATCCCTCTATGCCTTACTCATTCAAGTACCTATCCAGATGTCTCTTAAATGTTGCTACTGTTCCCGCCTCCACCACCTCCTCTGGCAGCTCATTCCAAATACCCACTATTCTTTGTGTGAAACATTTACCCCTTTGATCCCCTTTAAACCTCCTCCCTCTCACCTTAAATCTATGCCCTCCAGCTTTAGTCACCCCTACCATGGGAAACAGACTCTGGTTATCTAACCTATGTATGCCTCTCATAATTTTATATACCTCTATCATGTCCCCTCTCAGACTCCTTCACTCCAGGGAAAATAGACCCAGCCTTTCCAATCTCTCTTTATAACTCAAGCCCTCCAAACCAGGCAACATCCTTGTGAATATTTTCTGCTCCCACTCTGCCTTAATCACATCTTTTCTGCAGTGCGGGAACCAGAACTGCACACATTACTCCAAATGCGGCCTAACCAATGTTATGTACAACTTAACATGACATCCCAACTCTTGTACTCAATGCCTCGGCCGACGAAGGCAAGCATGCCATACACCTTCTTCACCACCCTGTCTACCTGTCTTGCCACTTTCAGGGAACTATGTACTTTCACCACAAGGTCTATCTGCTGAACAACACTCCCCAGGGCCCTGCCTTTCACTGAAGATGTCCTGCCCAGGTTCAACTTCCCAAAATACATCACTTTGCACTTGTCTGCATTAAATTCCATTTGCCAATCCCTTTCCCAGTTTATATATATCCTGTTGTAACCTCAGACAATCTTCTTCACTATCCACTATACCACCAATTTTGGTGTCATCTGTAAACTTACTAATCATGTCCCCTGCATTCACATCCAAGTCATTAATATATATGACAAACAACAGAGGGCCCAGCACCGATCCCTGCAGCACACCACTGGTCACCGGCCTCCAATCTGAAAAACAACCCTCCACGACCACCCTCTGCCTCCCATCACCAAGACAATTTTATATCCAATTTGCTCGCTCACCCTGGATCCCTGGTCGGCTGGAGCCATCCAGTTCGTTCCACTTTCTGCTGTTGTGACAAAGACTTTCTTCACCCAGGTAGCTCCAGCTGTCCTGAGCCATGCAGTTGGGGTGGGGAAGGTGCTCCATTTGTGCCAGATGGAGGAAAACACAAGAGCAAATACAGAGACTCCCTATAGAATCTTTGTGCCCCACCCCTGGATATTCCGGCATCTCCTCCCTCCCCCAACAGTCCAAGCAAAACAGTTCTCCAGTGCTCCAACACCCACCTCTCCAAAATAACTCACAGATCCTGTTTCTCTGCAATGGATGGAATCAGTTCCACATTTGTATGTTGTAAATGTTTCAGCTCTCTCCAATCTCAGCTCCCACCAGTCTGCACAGGTGCAGCTGTTTTACCTGATTGCAGACAGGAAATGCTCCAAATGCACCAACCAATCAGAGCTGCAGCTGCCCTGTGAGTGTTTGATGGGAAAGTGCAGAGGGAGTCTTGCACTCCATGTGCAGACGGCAATGCAGCAGAACCCTGTTCTTAAATAAAAATCTATGTTTTGAAGAGTCACTGATGGGGACGTGTAGAATGAGCATTACTTCATCTAACACTTGCTGCAACTGCCTTGGAGAGGTTGAGGGAACTGATCAGCACCCTCGCCTTGGTGAACGTCTGGTGGAATCTCGATCCCGACTCCAGTGCCTTCAGCTGCAGGTCTGGAGGAGGAGGCTCCTGAATTGACCACCTCTACATTTTGTAGGCATATGTTTCATGTGTCTCGATGACCTCCATGCAGTTGGTGCCATGGTCAGAGCTGCTGGCTGACAACGGATCCTCCATCAGAGATCTGGAGGGAATGGGCGTTTTGGTCCATACTTATTCCAGCACATAATTCTCTCCGAATCTAACCAGCGAGGATGCGTGCAGAGCTTTCTGAGAGGGCCTGCTGAAGGTCAGCCTGGATGCTCTGCTAACATTGGCAGAGCTGAACAGCACCCTCCACCAGCTCTCCAAGGGAAAATCTACAGAACTTGACAGGCTGACCCTGGGCTTCCTCAGGGGGATCTGGGAAATCTTGGGGGGACCATTTTGTACAGATCCTGGGGGAAAGCCTGGTGATTGGGGTGATGTCGCTCTCATGGTGCTGGGCTGAAGAGGGGTGATCTCCACCTGCTTGAGAACTGGTGTCCGGTCTCCCTCCTCAGCACGGATTATAAGCTCTTTGCCCGGGCTAGGTCGACTCGCCTGGGCTCCCTGCTGGCCCATATGATCCAACCCGACCTGTCCTACACAGTCCTGGGTCGGTCCATCCAGGACAACATCCACCTGGTCCTGGACATGATCCATCTTTCCAAGAGGACTGGTTTGTCAGTCGCCTTTCTCCCCTTCGATCAGGTGAAGGGACTCGACAGGGTAGATCAAGAATATTTTTTCGGGATTCTGCGCAAGTTCGGACTCGGACTGCAGTTTGTGGCCGGGTCTGAATTTTCTACACTGCCGCTGCTGAGTTAACGGGTCTTTGATGGCATCCCTTCACTTTGGCTGATGAGTACGTCAGGGATGCCCAGCAATTACACACCATCTGCGTGGAGCCATTCCTGTGCCTGCTTTGCAAGAGGTTGGTGGGTTTGGCTCCGCATGGGTCAGTCATGCGGGTCGTCCTCTCGGCTTCCATCGATTACGTGCTCCTCATGATCACAGATCCTGTTGACTTACAGGGGATGCTCTCAAGAGGCAAATCCCTGGGGCTGACCGTTGAGTTCCTCAGGGCATTCTGGGACATCCTGGGGGGCGACTACGTGCCAGTCCTTGGGGGTGGGGGGGTGGAGTGGATGCTGGGCAATCGTGGAGATGACCCTCATGTGGTGCAGTGTGGTCATCGCCCTGCTCCCAAAGTGGGGTGATCTCCACTTGCTTAAGAACTGGCATCCGGTCTCTCTCCTCAGCACGGATGATAAGATCTTTGCCCAGGCTATATCTATTCGCCTGGGCTCCGTGCTGACTCATATCACCACCCCGACCAGTCCTACATGGTCCCGGGCCGGTCCTTTCATGACAACATTGACCTGGTCTGGGACCAGATCAATCATTCCCAGAGGACTTGTCTGTCTGTCAGCTTTCTCTCCCTCTCTCTCCGTTTCGTCCTTCTCTCTCCGTTTCGCCCTCGCGCTCTCTGTTTCCCCCCCCCTCGCGCTCTGATTTCCCCCCATTCGCGCTCTCTGATTTCCCCCCACTCGCTCTCTGATTTCCCCACTCTGTTCCCCCCTCTCTGTTCCTCCTCCCCCCCCGTCTCTATTTCTCTGTTCCCCCCCCATGTTCCACCCACCACCACCCCCGACAATTACACTGAGCAGGAGCGCTCAACACTGCAGCATTGACATTAACCTTATCTAACCTTGTCCTTCTTTAAACCTGAGCAAGAATTTCACATTAATTCAGGTATGCAGCAGAGAAATGGAATGAATAAATGTCGTGGTTAATTGCAGGTTCAGTGAAGTTCAGAATCTCATACATCAAACACACCCAGTCAGTCGTTCATCGATTACTGTAAACAATACCAGGGAAATGTCAACAGAATTTTTATCATACATGAGCTGATAGAATCATAGAGTCATAGAGTCGTACAGCATAGAAACAGGCCCTTCGGCCCACCATGTCCTTGCCGACCATAATGCCAATCTATACTAATTCCACCTGCCTGCATTAATTCCATATCCCTCTATGCCTTACTCATTCAAGTACCTGTCCAGATGCCTCTTAAATGTTGCTACTGTTCCTGCCTCCACCACCTCCTCTAGCAATTCATTCCAAATACCCACTATTCTTTGTGTGAAACATTTACCCCTTTGATTCTCTTTAAACCTCCTCCCTCTCACCTTAATTCTATGCCCTCTAGTTTTAGTCACCCCTACCATGGGAAACAGACTCTGGCTATCCACCTTATCTATGACTCTCATAATTTTATATACCTCTATCATGTCCCCTCTCAGCCGCCTTTGGCTCCAGGGATAACAAACCCAGCCTTTCCAATCTCTCTTTATATCTCAAGCCGTCCAAACAGGCAACATCCTTGTGAATCTTTTCTGCATCCTCTATACCTTAATCACATCCTTCTTGTAGTGCGGTGACCAGAACTACACACATTACACCACATGCGGCCAAACCAACGTTATGTACAACTGTAACACGACGTCCCAACTCTTGTACTCATTGCCTCGGCCAATGAAGGCAAGCATGCCATACGCCTTCTTCACCACCCTGTCTACCTGTCTTGCCACTTTCAGGAAACTATGTTTAGTTTAGTGATACAGCACTGAAACAGGCCCTTCGGCCCACCGAGTCTGTGCTGACCATCAACCACCCATTTATACTAATCCTACACTAATCCCATATTCCTACCACATCCCCACCTGTCCCTATATTTCCCTACCACCTACCTATACTTGGGGCAATTTATAATGGCCAATTAACCGATCAACCTGCAAGTCTTTGGCATGTGGGAGGAAACCGGAGCACCCGGAGGAAACCCACGCAGACACAGGGAGAACTTGCAAACTCCACACAGGCAGTACCCAGAATTGAACCCGGGTCACTGGAGCTGTGAGGCTGCGGTGCTAACCACTGCGCCACTGTGCCGCCCTGAACTCACTTGCACCCTCAGGTCTCTCTGCTCAACAACATTTCCCAGGGCCCTGCCTTTCACTGTATATGTCCTGCCCAGGTTTAACTTCCCAAAATGCATCACTTCGCACTTGTCTGCATTAAATTCCATTTGCCAATCCCTTGCCCACTTTCCCAGTTGATCTATATCCTGTTGTAGCCTCAGACAACCTTCTTCACTGTCCACTATACCACCAATTTTGGTGTCATCTGTAAACTTACTAATCATGTTCCCAACATTCACATCCAAGTCATTAATATATATGACAAA
The DNA here is from genome assembly GCF_036365525.1 of Heterodontus francisci. Taxonomy (NCBI): domain Eukaryota; kingdom Metazoa; phylum Chordata; class Chondrichthyes; order Heterodontiformes; family Heterodontidae; genus Heterodontus; species Heterodontus francisci. Next base: position 56,397,551 of record NC_090399.1, read on the forward strand.
CAACAGAGGGTCCAGCACTGATCCCTGTGGCACACCACTTGTCACTGGCCTCCAATCTGAAAAACAACCCTCCACTACCACCCTCTGCCTCCTATCAACAAGCCAATTTTGAATCCAATTGGCTAGCTCACCCTGGTCCCATGTGTTCGAACTTTCCAGACCAGCCTACCCGCTTGGTACGGACCTTGTCAAAGGCCTTGCTAAAGTCCATGTTGACAACGTCCACCGCCCTTCCCTCGTCAATCCTCTTGGTCACCTCCTCAAAAAACTCAATCAAATTCGTGAGACATGATTTCCCATGCACAAAGCCATGCTGACTATCCCTAATCAGACCTTGCCTTTCCAAATGCATATAAATCCTGTCTCTCAGAATCCTTTCCAATAACTTTCCCACCACTGATGTAAGGCTCACTAGCCTATAGTTGCCTGGCATATCCCTGCTGCCCTCTTAAACAAAGGCACAACATTAGCTGTCCTCCAGTCTTCCGGTACCTCATCCGTGGCTAACGATGAGACATAAATCTCTGCCAGGGCCCCAGCAACCTCCTCCCTTGCTTCCTATAGCATCCTAGGATACACCTGGTCAGGCCCTGGGGATTTATCCACCTTAATGCTCTTCAAATCATTGTCCCATCCGCCACTGACACACCATGCGTCTTGAACATTTCTCACAGTGGATGCGGCAGAAAAGGTTTGCTGCTACGCATGCACCCACCAACCTCTTGCAAAGCAGGCACAGGAATGGCTCCACGCAGATGGTGTATAATTGCTGGGCATCCCTCATCTGCCAAAGTGAACGGATGCCATCAAGAACCCGTTGACTCAGCGGCGGCGTAGAAAAGTCAGACCTGGCCACAAATTGCGGCCCGAGCCCGAACGTGCGCAGAATCCCGAAAAAAATATTTGTGATCAACACTGTCGAGTCGCCTTCTCCTGATCGAAGGGGAGAAAGGCAACTGACAAACCAGTCCTCTTCAAAAGATGGATCATGTCCAGGACCAGGTGGGTGTGTCCTGGATGGACCGGCCCGGGACAGTGTCGGAGAGGTCAGGTTGGATCATATGGGCCAGCAGGGAGCCCAGGCGAGTCGACCTAGCCCGGGCAAAGATCTTATAATCCGTGCTGAGGAGGGAGACCAGACGCCAGTTCTTGCAGGTGGTTCAAGCAGGTGGAGATCACCCCTCTTCAGCCATGTACCATGAGAGGGACATCACCCTGGTTACCAGGCTTTCCCCCAGGATTTCCCAGAACCCCTGAGGAAGTCCATGGTCAGCCTGTCAAGCTCTGTAGATTTTAGCTTTGAGAGCTTGTGGAGGGTGCTGGTCAGCTCTGCCAATGTTAGCAGAGCCTCCAGTCATTCAGCACCCTCCGGGCTGAACTTCAACAGGCCCTCTCAGAAAACTCTGCACGCATCCTCGCTGGTCAAATCCGGAGAGAGCAATGTGCTGTAATAAGTATGGACCAAAAAGCCCATTCCCTCCAGATCAGTGATGGAGGATCTGTCATCAGCCAGCAGCTCTGACCATGACACCAACTGCATGGAGGCCATCGAGACACACGTAACATATGCCTACAAAATGTAGAGGTTGTCAATTCAGGAGCCTCCTCCCCCAGACCTGCAGCTGAAGGCACTGGAGTCGGGATTGAGATTCCACCAGACGTTCACCAAGGCGAGGGTGCTGATCAGTTCCCTCAACCTCTCCAAGGCAGTTGCAGCAAGTGTTCGATGAAGTAATGCTCATTCTACACGTCCCCCTCAGTGACTCTTCAAAACATAGATTTTTATGAAAGAACAGGGTACTGCTGCATTGCCACCTGCACATGGAGTGTTGGATTCCCTCCACACTTTCCCATCAAACACTCCCAGGGCAGCTACAGCTCTGATTGGTTGGAGCATTTCCTGTCTGCAATCAGATGAAACAGCTGCACCTGTGCAGACTGGTGGGAGCTGAGATTGGAGAGAGCTGAAACATTTCCAACATACAAATGTGGAACTGATTCCATCCATTGCATGTGAGTTATTTTGGAGAGGTGGGTGTTGCAGCACTGGAGAACTGATTTGCTTGGACTGTTGGGGGAGGGAGGAGATGCTGGAATATCCAGGGGTGGGGCACAAAGATTCTTTCGGGAGCCCCTGTATTTGCTCTTGTGCTTTCCTCCATCTGGCACAAATGGAGCACCCTCCCCACCCCAACTGCGTGGCTCAGGACAGCTGGAGCCACCTGGGTGAAGAAAGTCTTTGTCAGAACAGCAGAAAGTGGAAAGAACCGGACGGCTCCAGCCGACCGGGCAAAGAATTCCTCCACCGCCCCACCCCACTGGAAGATTGAACTTTGTACTATTTCCAGTCAGGTGCTCCAACCACCTATTCAAGAGGAGCATCCTTGCAGCCTTTCTCTGCCTTCCACCACTCAGCCACCTATTCTCTCCTTTTCCATTTCCTTTCCACCCCTGTCTCCTCTACTCCCTGCCCCCACTCCCCCCCCATCATATCCTTAAAGTTTAAAAAACTGCCATTTGCTTTGTTTCTAGGGTGGGTCTGGCTCTTCGACTCCAGCGCAAGCCCCTCTTTACTGGTATGGATGAGGATCCAACAGCAGGTGAGTTGAGGCAGGGGTGGAGACCGTGACTGTTATAGAGGTGACAGTTGGCAGTCTTGGTGATGCAGAGGATGCAGGGTTAAAAATGCAGCTCTGGATTAAATAGGACGATGAGGTTGTGAACAGTCTGGTTCAGTTTCAGACAGTGACTGGGGAGAGGAATGTAATCAGTGGTTAGGGCCTGTACCGGTAGGTCACAGTGGGAACAGACAGTGATGTTTCCAGTGGTCCAATAACAATAGTCAGAACATTCCCGTGAAGGAACTGCCGATGGAACCGGATCCCAGTGAGAGAGAGAACTATCTGGGCTGAACGGAAAGAGGTTTATAATAACATTGGAAACACATCCGGCGTGTCCTTACTGGTTTATCAGCTGAGTTCCTTCTCTGAAACAGTTGGAGACTGGCTTGGTTTTCATTCCCTACTTTCCTTTTCTCTCGAGCCCATTTCTGTTCCATCTGCATCCCTGCTATCTCTCCCTGGCATGTAAGAGTTACTAGACCCAAATTTATTCAGAGTTATGGGATCTGTGTATTAACTCATCATTGTCAGTCATTTCTGTGGCTTCTCTTACCCTTTAACTCTTTGTTCTTCAAGGTGGGTTCTTGTATTAACTGCGATACTATTTTTAATTTCTTGCAGCAACGTCACTTCTCTCAAATTTTCATGTGAGGGTTTAAGCTTGAAAGATCGTATCCAGCGATCGAATGTCATCTGTTTAATTCTTTGAATTTCAATGCAAGTCTATGCGGGTCTAATCCTGGTGTGTCTCAGTTTCTGTCATATAGGCTGCAGGTACTAACTCACACGCATTTAGAATTCTAATTTTAGTTTGTTGACGGTCAAAGGAGCTTCTGATAACAGAGAAAAAGCTTCACATGCCCTACCCACGAACTGACCTTGTTAAGAGGAGAGTCCAAAATTATTTCGGCCAACTTAGCCTGGTAGCTCTTTTTTGCAGCTGACATTAAATATGACTCAACCTTCTCATTAAAGTTTGACACTGGTCTTGAATGTCTCAGTACCTCATAGTCATTCCCTGAATTGGAGATAAGGTCTGAGTGCCTGGTGACATTTTCATTTTGGGTTTGCAGCCTCACGAACTCAAACTGTTTCGATGTGATGGGATTGTCTGCCTCGTAATAATGATAAGTAGTTGTATATGTTTACAGCAACTGAGTTAGGCCATTCAGCCCCTCAAGTCCATTCCCAATGTAATTACATGATGACTGTTCTGGCCCTCAAATTGATTTACCACCTTTGATCCATATCCCTTGATAAACTAAGGAACAGGAGTCGGTCATTCAGCACCTCAAGCTTGGTCTGCCTTTCTATTGGTTGATGGTTGATTTGCAGATTAACTCCATCTAATCCACTTAGTTCCATATTCCTTCATTCCCTTCCTAACATCTATCACTTTTTGTCACTTTACAATTGACCCCCAGCCTCAACAGCCTATTGGGGGCGGAGAGGTTCTGATTTCCTCGACTTCTTGTGTCAAGAAGAGTTTCCTGACATTAATCCTTTTATCATCTTGAACACATCAATGAGATCATTATTTAATCTTCTATACTCAAGACAATACAAGCCTAATCTATACAACCAGGCCTCATAATTTAACCCTCTAAACCCTGGTACAATGCTGGTGAATCTGTACTGCATCCTCTTTAAAACGAAATTATCCTTCCAGAGGTGAGGTGTCCAGATCAGAACACAGTCCTCCAGATGTGATTTAACCAGAGCTTCACACAACTGTAACATAACTTCCACCATTTCTGTTCCAGCCCCATTGAGGTAAAGACTTCAATTCCATCAGCATTTTCAATAATTCTCAGGTGGTCCAATGGTTGCTAATCATTTCCATACCTATCCCTTTAAATCTCTCTGTTCCTCCACAGTTCCCAGATTCTAACCATTTGGAAAATACCCTGATTTATCTTTGAGGTTAAAAATTATTGACCTCAAACTTCCCCACATTTTACACCAGCTGCTGTAGTTTGATCCTGTCACTGAATCTATCAAGGTCCCTGGGTTGTAACTGTGTGGAAACCTGAGTACACTGTGAGTCAGACAGGGCTGTTCTCTCTCCCCGGTCTTGTTTGTTTGCTGTATTGAACCCTTTGCTGAGTCTATTAGGAAGGATGCGAGCAGAAGAGGGGTGACAATCCCAGGCAGTGGAGGCACTCAGGTTAAAACCTCCCTGTGCATAGATGACATCGCCATCTTCTGCTCGGATCCGCTGTCTGTGCACAGACTGATGAGCATCTGCGATCAGTTCAAACTGGCCTCGGGAGCCAAAGTTAACCACGGCAAGAGCGAGGCCATGTTCCTTGGGAACTGGGCTGACCGATCCTTTGTCCCCATCACCGTCAGGTCAGACTACCTGAAGTTGCTGATGAACTGGTTCGCAAAGGCCAGGACGTGCACCAAAACCTGGGAGGAGCGAGTAGCCGGGGTACAACACAAGCTGAGCATGTGGGAGCAGCGATCTCTCTCCATTGTGGTTAAGAACGTGTTCATCAGGTGCGAGGCGCTCATGTTGTTGCTGTACGTGGCGCAGGTCTGGCCCATACCCCACTCCTGCACTGTGGCAGTCACCGGAGCCATTTTCCGCTTCATCTGGGGATCCAAAATGGACCGGGTCCGGAGGGACACAATGTTCAAACCTCTGGATAAGGGCGGGAAAAATGTACCCAACGTCGCCCTCATCCTGATGACTACCTTTGTGTGCGGCTGCATCAAGCTGTGTGTTGAACTCCAGTACGCAAACTCCAAGTGTCACTATGTGCTGAGGTTCTCTCTGTGCCCGGTGTTGCGAAGGATGGACCTGGTCACATTGCCGCAGAACGCTCCATCCAGTTGGACTGTGCCGTACCACCTATCTGTCGTGGAACAGTTTCTGCACAGAAACACTTTTGACCACCGGTCCATCAGGCAGTGGTCTGCACGGAATGTTCTCAAGGCCCTACGGGAAAAGGAGATGGTAGATTCTGTCGGATAGTTCCTTGAGCAGACCGCCAAAGTCATTTGGCGGAATGCCTCATCACCAGAACTTTCAAACAAGCACCAAGACGTAGCTTGGCTGGTGGTGAGAAGAGCCCTCCCAGTCAGATCCTTCCTGCACGCCCGAAGTCTCACCCCCTCCGCACAATGACCTCGCGGTGGCTGTGGTGGGGAAGAGACGGTTGCCCACCTCCTTCTGGAATGTGTCTTTGCAAAGTAGGTGTGGAAAGAGGTTTTGTCGAGGTTCATCACAAGCAGCTCTAACAGGAGTCTGTGCTCTACGGCTGTTCCCAGGGACGCACACGGAGATAAACATCAACTGCTGCTGGAGGACTATCAATTCAGTGAAAGAGGCCCTTTGGTCTGCCCGAAACTTGCTGGACTACCAGCGCAAAGAGTTGTCCACGACCAAATGGTGCAGACTGGCACATTCCAAGGTCCAGGACTACATGCTGAGGGACGTACTAAAGCTTGGGCAGCCGCAGCAAAGGCTCAATGGGGAAAGACCTCAGTGTAAGGTCCCCCCACCAAGCAGAATGGAGGGGCTGGATCCATGGAAAACCCCTTGAACTGTATCGGGAAAATTTTCGTTTGCTGTAAAATGTATATGGCACGAGAAATGAAATGGAAGGGTTGTGAGCCAATTCATGATTGCATTGAAGGAAACTGACCTCCTTTGCACTGTCTGTAATTTTTGACTTGGTGCTGTTTGGAACTGTTTTGTCATGTTTTTTTTTTTTTACAGATTTTTATGAATAAAGTATATTTTGAGAATAAAATAAAAGAAACCTGAGTACACTGTGCACAGGGGAAATGGAATTTTTTTTCTCATACCAATAGAGTTTATGTTGCCCATTCAGCCTGTTCCACTCAATTCGGTTCGGGCTGGTTTGTACATTAACTCCATCTACACCTCTCCTTGGTTCCATATTCCTTAATATCCTTCCAAACATAAATCTCTCAATCCAGTTTATTAAATTATCAATTGACATTTCAATGTAGCAACTGTGCCTGGGGTGTTGGGTAAACTGTCGGCAGGAGTTAAAGGGACGTATTTGCCTGGAAAGTGGAGGTGACATTGTTCACACAGTACTCCAGATGTGGTCTCACCAAGCCCTTGTATAATTGCAGCAAGACATCCTTGCTCCTGTACTCAAATCCTCTCGCTATGAAGGCCAACATACCGTTTGCCTTCTGAAATGCCTGCTGCACCTGCATGCTTATTTTCAGCGACTGGTGCACAAGGACACCCAGGTCTCACTGCACTCTCCCATTTCCCAATCTATCGCCGTTCAGATAATAATCTGCCTTTATGTTGTTGCCAACAATGTGGATAACCTCACATTTATCTACATTATACTGCATCTGCCATGTATTTGCCCACTCAGTCAATCTGTTCAAATCACACTGGAGCTTCTCTGCATCCTCCTCACAGCTCACACTCCCCCAGCTTTGTGTCATCTGCAAACTTGGATATATTACATTTAATTCCCTCATCTATATCATTAATATATATTGTGAATATAGTTATGGATCTTGTGTTTGGAATCATGTTCGAGGAAATGTATATTTGTATGGTGCATTGGAGAGATGGTCGAAGACGGTGTCTACTGTAACAATAGAAGAAATGGCTTTGCTTTGAGACAGGATTGTTTAATTTCAATTAAGACAGGCTCAGGGTCACAATAATTGATAGACTTGTAGGCCTCACGATGGAAATGTAAGTAAAGGTGTTCAGAGACTATTCATGACTGGAATGTTGATGGGGATAGCAAACATTCCCCATTGTGGGAAAATGACATAGGCCATCAAGCTATCTTCAGAGATAATGTATGGGAGGTGCAGTCATAACTGATCAATCGAAAGCGATAAGGTGGGATGTAACCTTACATGGAATTAAGGAACCTTCGGTGGCAGCACAAATGGAAGGTTCTGAGAGACATCAGGGAGAAGTCTGCAGTCAACAGAACACCTCGAGAGAGAAGACTGCATTACAGCAGCTCAGCAAACAAGAATCGAGGATGCTCTTCACTCTGCGTTAGAGAGCAAGTTGGGGAAACAGCGAGCATTTGTGTCTGCTGTCACCCAATTGATCCAGAATATACTGATTCCTCAGAGGTAGAGTGGGGTTCATTCGGGGAGAAAGCCTCCAAGTACCACTCGGGTGAAGACTAGCGGGTCCAGGACCTCCCCACTCCACACACCCCCCCTCCCACCCCCACCGATCTTCCTGTTAATGTGGTGATGGAGACTCGTGTTTTAAATCAAGCGGGACAGCAGACTGGAACTAATTCCTGACCCCGGTCCCTGAGTCCCAGTGATTTACAAACCTGCATCCATGAGTTAGACATTATTAAAATGGGGACTCATTGTGAATTGAGAATTTCAGAACCTGAAAGTAGATTGTACGTGAGGGAGAATGGACAGAAGGAAAAGAAATTACGATAGCCCACTGTAAAGGTGAGGACGGTGTGTGAGCAACCAGATTGGTGTGAAAAGATGTTCAACTTGAAACCTTTACTGGAGTTCATATCCAGCTCAGATCCTGTGTCGAGGGAAATTTAAAGAGAGAGTAATTCCTCTCTGTGTGATTCCCTTGTGTGTGTGCTCAGTGTTCTGTGTCACTGGAATTGTAGACTAATTAACCCTCTTTGATCTAGTCTTGTATGTTGTTTGAAGATTGTTCGTTGTTTAATCTGTGTTCTGTATACACTTGGATCAAAGTTGATTTGAAGAGAAGGATGAGTTCAGTTCTGATGAAATGAAGGAGAATGGAATATGAGTTTCTGGTGTTCTGTCTCTTTAAGAATCTGTGACTGGAAGCACGATATAACAGGCTGCAAAAACTTTGCTGGGTGAATTTCTTTTGGGACGAAGAATGTTGAAGGTTTCCTTTTGTTGTTTGTGGAATTAACTCTTTCTTTAGATTTCTATTTACAGGCATTCATAAAGGTACTAGAAAAAAGAAGACAAGTGATGTAATTTAATTTCCTCTTTTCCCTTTTAAATAAAAAGCACGTGCTTATTCTGTTCTGTTTTAGTTAATCATTAGTTCTCAGTTATTAAAGTTGAAAAGACCCAGAGTGGCTGCAGTGTGTGTGAGAGGAAGCTTCCTAATTTGTGAATAAAAGACCTTTTTTCCAGTTTTTGTGTGTGTGTCATCTTCACTGTTCTGTGCAGAGAACTTAAACCTGTTTTGGTGGTCTTCAGTGGAAGTTGTTTGAAGTTGTCTGTTTAATGTGTGTCTGCATTTGTAATATTTAGTTTTTATCTCTGGGACACACAATCCTGCAATAGTAGAATTGTCACTTTGAGTTAAATATGAGAATTGTAAGCACAGTCTAAAGGGATGTGGAATTAATAAAGTAAACCTTTCTAAGTGATGAAATTGGAATTTCATTGGTTGCCACAGTGGCATTCTAGTGACAATGAGAAAACATGTGGGAATTTTTTTCTGGAGACTAATTCACACATGTAAGAGTGGGACAGTTTTAAGGTTTGATTGTGTAAATTGGAATTTGGGATATTTGAGGTGATTGTTCAGTCACCTGGGTTGGAATTAGTCTTGGGTTTTTAAGAAAACTAAGGAGTTTTGGAAACAATTGGGAGTTTAATTGAAAATGCTTTAACCCATTTGGGTGTGTGTACGTGACTTAATGGAACATATTTGCTCTTTTTTCAAAGAAAAGGTGATCTAATGTGAGAACTTTTGCCCCGCCCCCTTTTCAAACTAGCAGTGATAGTTAACCCTTTCAGCTCGCAGCTTAGCTCACTACAAAACTTTTAGTTCATTGAAGATTTATATACAGAACATTAGACATTATGAAATTTTAAACTGATGAATTCACAGATACAATTAGACATGTTAACCCATTGGACTCCTGACCAGAGACAAATGGATTCTTTGTGCTTTTTTTAAAAACAGAAACAAGAACAATAAGAAATCCAGAAGTTTTGAAAATCTTTCAAGACAAAGTGCTTGAAAACAAGAGATGTGAAGGTCACCTCTAAACACCTGCAAACACTTTTATCTGATGTAAAAGCACCATTTAAAAGCACCAAGCCTGGGGATAATTATTTCTAAAATTGGAATTGATAACACAAATTGATGAGTTGTTATTCCAGGCACTCATAAGGGAAGTTTACTTGAAGTTTAAGGAGATAAACAAAATTTTACTTCAAAACAAAATGGTAATGCCTGGGGCAACTACATGTCTGCCTGCCAGTATATTATTGTGAAGTAAGATGTTGTGTCAGTGGGAACTGCCGCGACAGTGAGATAATGATTAAGGGTCTGTTTGATTCTTCAGTTAAAAACGTTCTGGGTAATGGACATTCAAGTTTCTCCAGGGCGCAAAAATGAAGTAGAATTGTAATTCATTAGAATTGGGAATAAAATCTGGTTGCTGCAAGATCTAAGCAAGGAATTTTGGGGGCAAAAATTGACAGAATAAGAGCTCAAACTGTTAAATTAATGTGCATAATTTCCAGGAAGTTCAGAACTTTCGAATAAGAGTTAGGAGAGTGCAGTTATGAATTGTAAATTGATAGCTTTCTCTTGGAGATTTGTATCTTGCCTATGTTTTTTTTAAGAGAACTGAATTTGACATTCTGGCCACTGCCCAACGCATTGGGACCATGCAGGGGGAGATGAGCAAGGTCTCGAAACACTTCCCTCACCCCCTCCCCTTTTTGATCTTTTGTTAAGATCACTGGCGATTCAGGAATGTGTGACATGATATTGGGACACTGGTGGAAATGTGATGTGTTTTGCACAAAGTAACTAACATGCAGATGCATGGTGAAATGCATTGAAGAATGGGTCTCAGACATGTTCACCAACTTAACAACAGTACAACATGGAATGGTTAATGTGGTCAGTCGAGTGAAACATGTTTTAAATTATCAAGGCATTGATTAATATTCCATAGTAACTGACTTTAAAACAATTAGAATAGAATTAAACACCCTGGAAATGGACAGAGGGAACAAGGTGAAAGTTCAGAGAGAGACAGTTGAAGGGCGAGGAATGATTCAAAAGGTGGATATGATAAAGGGAGAGCTGGAGAATCTTTCAAGTCCATGCCTGATCTGTTACTTGAAACAAAAGTACTGAGAACAGGACAATCATTCAGAATTAACAAGCTTCAGCAAAAGAATAAGGAATTGATCTTGGGAATCTTGAATTACTGCAACAGTTGTTAAGTAACAGATAATAATGAGGAATCACATTGTTAGATAAAAAAATCCACTTAATTATATCTCCCTAGTCAATGAAACCACCTGGGTTGCCCCTGACTTGTCTGGGGGTCTCCAGTCAGAGGATGTCTTTGTTTGCCCATATGATATTGTAGAAAACTCTGCTCCAGCATGTGGATTAACCTGGAACAAAGACCCCCCACAACTGTACAATGGAAATAGTGAGTGGAGAGGAGTTCCCCAATCACTCTGTCTACCAAGGTGAGGGAAGGTATTGTGTTGTTACTACCCACACAGAGTATACATATGGCAGTTTAATGTGTCAAGTAAAGAAGGGAGAATATTGTTTTAGTCCCTCTCTAAGGGCTCAGATAGTAAACAAGGTCCTATTCAGTATAAGGAATAATCAGCAAATAAATATCACTGTTAAAGATGACCTCAAGGAGCAGTTATATCAATATGTTAGTAGATTTGTTTATGGCATTCCCCCTTTTCCTGAACATCTGACTGAGCTATTGCAAAGACTCAATACATCCAACAAACACTTTTATGTCCTGCAACAATAAAATGAGGAAATTAATAAGGAAATCCCTGAGATAGGGGATGAGAGTTACTGGTGTGACATGGGGTTAAACATTGAAATACCCCCTTGGATCAGGATTATTTCCCATGTCTTTGTAATCGTTCAATAGGTGATAATTCTGATTTTGGTGTGTGCGTTAAGACAAATCATGGGGATGATAAAGAAAATGAGAATTAGACAGGAGACCATGAAAGAATATGCCCCACTTAAGGGTAATGTATGTGGGATCAATGCCATCTGGTATTTTACCCTCACGGTGGGCACTGTAGGAACTAAGGGGTTAACAACTGCCATGTTTAATCTGTTGGATGAATCTGTGCGAGTTGTGGCCTGATACAATTCACATGAGGTGCTATGTTTTGAAGTAGAATAATTTGAAATGATATTGTGGTTATGTTCAGGAATAGTTATACTTTGTATATGTATCAATGTATTATATTAGAATTAAGTTATGGACCTCGTGTTTGGAATCATGTTATGTGAAATGTATATTTGTACGCTGTATTGGAGAGATGGTGGAAGACGGTTTAACTGGAACAACAATAACAGAAGTGACTTTGCTATGAGACAGGATGTTTTGATAAGTACCTTACTGCATTTCAATTAAGACAGGCTCAGGGTCACAATAATTGATAGACTTGTCGGCCTCATGATGGAAATGTAAGTAAAGGTGTTCGGAGACTATTCATGACTGGAATGTTGATGGGGATAGCAAACATTCCCCATTGTGTGACAATGACTTAGGCCATCAAGCTATCTTCAGAGACAATGTATGAAAGGTGAGGTCATAACTGATCAATCAAAAGGGTGCAGGTGGAATGTAACCTAATATGGATGAAGGAACCGTCAGAGGATCAGGGTGCAGGTATGAATGAAAGGTGCTGAGAGACATCAGCACAAAAAGATTTGAGAAGAGACCATCCTGCAGTCAACAGAACACCTCAAGAGAGAAGACTTCACCACAGCAGCTCAGGAAGCCAAACTGAAGGCACTCTGCTGTTTCACGACTGCCATTGGTTTAGAATTGCTTGCAAATCCTTGCTGTGCTCAATGAACTCACTATCTTAATTTAAGAATACCAGAGACAGTAACTTGTGGGTTAAAAGCGAGTCAACGTCCCACACAAAAATCATACAGAGGCCCCTCTAATGCTTCTGTTACCCTCCTGTAATGTCAGGAAGCTTTGCATCAAACACAGTGGCGCAGTGGTTAGCACCGCAGCCTCACAGCTCCAGTGACCCGGGTTCAATTCTGGGTACTGCCTGTGGAGTTTGCAAGTTCTCCCTGTGTTTGCGTGGGTTTCCTCCGGGTGCTCCGGTTTCCTCCCACATGCCAAAGACTTGCAGGTTGATAGGTAAATTGGCCATGAACAATTGCCCCTCGTATAGGTACGTGGTAGGGAAATATAGGGACATGTGGGGATGTGGTAGGAATATGGGATTAGTGCAGGATTAGTATAAACGGGTGGTTGATGGTCGGCACAGACTCGGTGGGCTGAAGGGCCTGTTTCAGTGCTGCATCTGTAAACTAAACACAAAGTAATTGTTGGCACTGTCAGTTTTCCAGTAGGTGTCATTGTCCGTGGATTTATATTCGGAATGTGTTAGTGTCTGTCTCTCTATCATAAAACATAAAGAGACCAGGAGAGAGAGCGAAAGTTCACTCAGCAAGCGGGAAAAAGCAAGAGCAGAGCCGGGGCATAAAGTGACCGGGAGAGACCGCGAGAGTTCACTCGGAGAGCAGGGAACAGCGATAGTGAAGCCGTAGCCTAAAAAGAGTGGGTGAGAGAGTGAGAGTTTGAAAACAATGTGACCAGTGACGTCACAGGAAAGCTGCCTTCTCCAGCTTCCAACCTCATAGTCCTGCAACCTTGGACAGCCCGCTTCTACCTCCTTCCTAAAATCCACAAGCAGGACTGTGCCAGCAGACACATTGTTTCAGCCTTTTCCTGCCCCACTGAATTTATTTCTTCCTATCTTGTCTCTATCTTTTCTCCCCTGGTCCAGTCTCTTCCCACCTTCATCCCGTGACTCTTCTGACGCCCTATGTCATTTTGACAATTTCCAGTTTCCTGGACCCAACCGTCTCCTCTTCACTATGGACGTCCAATCTCTCTACACCTCCATCGCCCACCGGTACGATTTGAGGGCACTCTGCTTCTTCCTTGAACAGAGGCCCAACCAGTCCCCATCCATCACCAACCTCTTCCACCTGGCTGCACTTGTTCTCACATTGAACAACTTCTCCTTCAACTCCACTCACTCCCTTCAAGTAAAAGGTGTTGCTGTGAGTACCCACATGGGTCCTAGTTATGCCTGTCTTTTTGTGGGATATGTCGAACATTCCTTCTTCCAGTCCTACTCAGGCCCCCTCCCCAACTCGTTTTCCGGTACATTGATGACTGTGTCGGTGCCGTTTCCTGCTCCCACCCTGAACTGGAAAACTTTATCAACTTTGCTTCTAATTTCCACCCTTCTCTCCACCTTTACATGGTCCATCTCCAACACTTCCCTTTCCTTCCTTGACTTCTCTGTCTCCATCTCTGGGGATAGGCTGTCCAGTAATATTCATTAAAAGCCCACTGACTCCCACAGCTCCCTGGACTAGGTAAGCACTCCATTCCATTCTCCCAGTTTCTCCGTATCCGACACCTCTACTCTAATGATGCAACCTTCCACGACAGCGCTTCTGATATGTCTTCCTTTTTCCTCAACCGAGGATTCCCCCCCACTGTGGTTGACAGGGCCCTAAACCATGTCCAGCCCATTTCCCACACCTCAACCCTCACCCCTTCCCTCCCAGAACTGTGACAGGGTTCCTCTTGTCCTCACTTTCCACCCCACCTGCCTCCACATCCAAAGGATCATCCTCCGCCATTTGTGCCACATCCAGTGTGATGCCACTACCAAAGGCATCTTCCCCCTCCTCTCTCCTGTCAGCATTCCAAAGGGATCATTCCCTCCACGACACCCTGGGCCACTCCTCCATTACCTCTGACACCTCATCCCCCTCGAACGACACCTTCCCCTGCAATCGCAGGAGGTGTAATACCTGCCCATTTATCTCCTCTCTCCTCATTATCCAAGGCCCCAAACACTCCTTTCAGGTGATGCAGCGATTTACTTGTACTTCTTTCAATGTAGTATACTGTATTCACTGCTCACAATGTGGTCTCCTCTACATTGGGGAGACCAAACGCAGACTGGGTGACCACTTTGCAGAACACCTCCACTCAGTCCGCAAGCAGGACCCTGAGCTTCCGGTTGCTGGCCATTTCAACACACACCCCTGCTCTCATGCTCCCATCTCTGTCCTGGGATTGCTGCAGTGTTCCAGTGAACATCAACGCAAGCTCCAGGAACAGCATCTTATTTACCGATTAGGCACACTACAGACTGCCGGACTGAACATTGAGTTCAGTAATTTCAGAGCATGACGGGCCCCCTTTTTACTTTTATTTTTCGTTATTTTTTACTTTTTTTTCTTTTTTGAGTTTATTTTAATTTAGTTTTTCTCAGTTTGTTTCTACTGTGCCTACACACTTTATTTTCATGTTTGTGCCTTTGGCTGTTCAGTTTTCAGTCAATTAACACCCTATCTGTACTAATGCTTTGTCTTTCTGCACATCATTAACATGTTGTTTGCCTTTGCTGCATAACCTTCTGGTCAGCTATTCTGTGACCTTGTCCTATCAACACCTCTTTTGTTATCTCTTGCCCCACCCCCACTTTACTTGCTTAAAATCTTTCATATTTCTTATATCTGCCAGTTCTGATGAAAGGTCACTGACCTGAAACGTTAACTCTGCTTCTCTCTCCACAGATGCTGAGTATTTCCAGCATTTCTTGTTTTTATTTCAGATTTCCAGCATCTGCAGTATTTTGCTTTTATTCTCCTTAAACCTTATTCAATGCAGGAGACTTTTCTCTCTTGGTGTTCATCTGTCTTCAATGGTTTATGAAGCTGGTGAGAGCAGACAGGCGAAAGGTGTTCTCAGTCCTGGAGAAAACAGCCTTCTGAGTTCAAAATCCCTGTTGGAAGGTCAAATTCAAAAACTCAAATAGTCATGTGACCAAACTGGTCCGACCACATCTGTTTGTGTATTCGGCCATCTTAGAAACAAAGAAAATAGGAGCAGGAGTAGGCCATTCGGCCCTTTGGGCTTGCTCCGAAATTCAAAAAACATCATGGCTGATGGTCTAATTCAGTACCCCATTCCCACTTTCTCCCCATATCCCTTGATCCCTTTGCCTTTAAGAGATATATCTATCTTCTTCTTGAATATATTTAATGACATGGCCTCCACTGCCTTCTGAGGTGGAGAATTCCACAGGTTTCTCCTCCTCTCAGTTCTAAATGGCATACCTCAAAGGTGTATCCCAGACTGTGACCCCTGGTTATGGACTGCTCAGCCATTGGCTCATATTGTTTTCAAACTCTGGCGTGGCTGGACTCTCGGAAGGCAAGTGATCTATGCCGCGATCGTCGGGCTAAATTTATTGGCTCCTTGCTCCGATGCTCTTCCCACAGCTCCACTTCTGTCTGCTGCTCTGCCGGAAGGTAAGGGGAGCGGGGAACACTGAGTGGGGAACACTGGGCGGGGAGTTGGGAACACTGGGTGGAGAGTGGGCAACACTGAGTTGGGAACACTGAGCAGGAAGTGGGGAACGCTGAGTGGGGAGTAGGGAACACTGAGCAAGAAGTGGGGAACACTGAACAGGGAGTGGGGAACACTGAGCAGGGAGCGGGGAACACTGAACAGGGAACACTGAGTGGGGAACACTGAGTGGGGAACACTGGGCGGGGAGTTGGGAACACTGGGTGGAGAGTGGGCAACACTGAGTTGGGAACACTGAGCAGGAAGTGGGGAACGCTGAGTGGGGAGTAGGGAACACTGAGCAAGAAGTGGGGAACACTGAACAGGGAGTGGGGAACATTGAGCAGGGAGTGGGAACACTGAGCAGGGAACACTGAGTGGGGAACACTGAGTGGGGAACACTGAGCGGGGAATGGGGAACACTGGGCGGGGAGTGGGGAACGCTGAGCGGGGACTGGGGAACGCTGGGCGGGGACTGGGGAACGCTGAGTCGGGAACACTGGGCGGGGAGTGGGGAACACTGAATGGGGACTGGGAAACGATGAGTGGGGAGTGGGGAACGCTGAGCAGGGAACACTGAGTGGGGAGTGGGGAACACTGAGTGGGGAGCGGGGAGTAAATTTTGTCCATAATTTTGTATTGTCACACGTGTGTGTGCGACATTGTCCATGGCAACACCCTTTATTTGGAGGAGGTGTGTGGAGGTGAAGGAGAAGTTGTTCAATGTGAGAACAAATTCAGTCAGGTTGAAGAGGCTGGTGGTGGATGGGGACTGGTTGGGCCTTAGTTCATGGAAGAAGTTGAGAGCCCTCAGACCGTCCTAGTGCCAGATGGAGGTGTAGAGACATTGCATGTCCATGGTGAAAATGAGACAGTTAGCTGCAGGAAACTGTAAAATGTTAAGTTGACAGAGTCACAGATGTCCATTAAAGGAGACTGGACACTGGGACGATAAATAGACTTGAGTGGACAGTGAACTTTACTCAGTACCAGACCCCTGCTGGACCGCACCCACCCCCTCAAAACTTACACCCCACTTATAATCACTTACCCCTTTTTCTTTCTGTCTCTTCTTGTGTGTATGTGTTTGTGCATGTGTGTATGCGTGTGTGTGTATGTGTGTGTGTGCGAGCGAGAGTACTGGATGGGATTTTTGGAGCGAGTTTGACTCTGTACATAACATATGCTGTACCTATACTGGGATTATTTTATGGGACAGTGTAGAGGGAGCTCTACTCTGTACCTAATCTGTGCTGTACCTATACTGGGATTATTTTATGGGACAGTGCAGAGGGAGCTCTACTCTGTACCTAATCTGTGCTGTACCTATACTGGAATTATTTTATGGAACAGTGTAGAGGGAGTTCTACTCTGTACCTAATCTGTGCTGTACCTATACTGGGATTATTTTATGGAACAGTGTAGAGGGAGTTCTGCTCTGTACCTAATCTGTGCTGTACCTATACTGGGATTATTTTATGGGACAGTGTAGAGGGAGCTCTACTCTGTACCTAATCTGTGCTGTACCTATACTGGGATTATTTTATGGGACAGTGTAGAGGGAGCTCTACTCTGTACCTAATCTGTGCTGTACCTATACTGGGATTATTTTATGGGACAGTGCAGAGGGAGTTCTACTCTGCACCTATTCTGTGCTGTACCTATACTGGGATTATTTTATGGGACAGTGTAGAGGGAGTTCTACTCTGTACCTAATCTGTGCTGTCCCTATACTGGGATTATTTTATGGGACAGTGTAGAGGGAGTTCTACTCTGTACCTAATCTGTGCTGTACCTATACTGGGATTATTTTATGGGACAGTTTGGAGGGAGTTCTACTCTGTACCTAATCTGTGCTGTACCTATACTGGGATTATTTTATGGGACAGTGTAGAGGGAGTTCTACTCTGTACCTAATCTGTGCTGTACCTACATTGGGATTATTTTATGGGACAGTGCAGAGGGAGTTCTACTCTGTACCTAATCTGTGCTGTTCCTCTTCTGGGATTATTTTATGGGACAGTGTAGAGGGAGCTCTACTCTGTACCTAATCTGTGCTGTACCTATACTGGGATTATTTTATGGGACAGTGCAGAGGGAGCTCTACTCTGTACCTAATCTGTGCTGTACCTATACTGGGAGTATTTTATGGAACAGTGCAGAGGGAGTTCTACTCTGTACCTAATCTGTGCTGTACCTATACTGGGATTATTTTATGGGACAGTGTAGAGGGAGTTCTACTCTGTACCTAATCTGTGCTGTACCTATACTGGGATTATTTTATGGGACAGTGTAGAGGGAGCTCTACTCTGTACCTAATCTGTGCTGGACCTATACTGGGATTATTTTATGGGACAGTGTAGAGGGAGTTCTACTCTGTACCTAATCTGTGCTGTACCTATACTGGGATTATTTTATGGGACAGTGCAGAGGGAGTTCTACTCTGTACCTAATCTGTGCTGTACCTATACTGGGATTATTTTATGGGACAGTGTAGAGGGAGCTCTACTCTGTACCTAATCTGTGCTGTACCTATACTGGGATTATTTTATGGGACAGTGCAGAGGAAGTTCTACTCTGTACCTAATCTGTGCTGTACCTATACTGGAATTATTTTATGGGACAGCGGAGAGGGAGCTCTACTCTGTACCTAATCTGTGCTGTACCTATACTGGGATTATTTTATGGAACAGTGTAGAGGGAGTTCTACTCTGTACCTAGTCTGTGCTGTACCTATACTGGGATTATTTTATGGGACAGTGCAGAGGGAGCTCTACTCTGTACCTAATCTGTGCTGTACCTATACTGGGATTATTTTATGGGACAGTGCAGAGGGAGCTCTACTCTGTACCTAATCTGTGCTGTACCTATACTGGGATTATTTTATGGGACAGTGCAGAGGGAGCTCTACTCTGTACCTAGTCTGTGCTGTACCTATGCTGGGATTATTTTATGGGACAGTGCAGAGTGAGCTCTACTCTGTACCTAGTCTGTGCTGTATCTATACTGGAATTATTTTATGGAACAGTGCAGCGGGAGCTTTCCTCTAACTAAGCAGTACTGCACCTGCATTGGAAGTATTTGAAGGCACGTTTTAGAAAACCCTTTTCTCTTTCTAACCTATGCTGTAGTTGCTCTGAGTTCAACAAAGAATCAAACAGTCACATCACAGGAAAGCTGTAAGGTGGTTGGTTGGTGAGTTACTGATGTGAAATCTCAGTTTGTACACTGCTGTTAGGGTGCACCAGTTAGTAGCTGGAAATTAGAGGAAAGTAAAATAAAAATTACTAATTTTTAAGTTCTTCTTTCTTTTCTTTCTTTTGGGCCTCCTTATCTCGAGAGACAATGGATACACGCCTGGAGGTGGTCAGTGGTTTGTGAAGCAGCGCCTGGAGTGGCTATAAAGGCCAATTCTGGAGTGACAGGCTCTTCCACAGGTGCTGCAGAGAAATTTGTTTGTTGGGGCTGTTGCACAGTTGGCTCTCCCCTTGCGCCTCTGTCTTTTTTCCTGCCAACTACAAAGTCTCTTCGACTCGCCACAATTTAGCCCTGTCTTTATGGCTGCCCGCCAGCTCTGGCGAATGCTGGCAACTGACTCCCACGACTTGTGATCAATGTCACACGATTTCATGTCGCGTTTGCAGACGTCTTTATAGCGGAGACATGGACGGCCGATGGGTCTGATACCAGTGGTGAGCTCGCTGTACAATGTGTCTTTGGGGATCCTGCCATCTTCCATGCGGCTCACATGACCAAGCCATCTCAAGCGCCGCTGACTCAGTAGTGTGTATTAGCTGGGGGTGTTGGCCGCTTCAAGGATTTCTGTGTTGGCGATATAGTCATGCCACCTGATGCCAAGTCTTCTCCGAAGGCAGCGAAGATGGAATGAATTGAGACGTTGCTCTTGGCTGGCATACGTTGTCCAGGCCTCGCTGCCGGAGAGCAAGGTACTGAGGACACAAGCCTGATACACTCGGACTTTTGTGTTCCGTGTCAGTGCGCCATTTTCCCACACTCTCTTGGCCAGTCTGGACATAGCAGTGGAAGCCTTACCCATGTGCTTGTTGATTTCTGCATCTGGTGATAGTTGAGCCTAGGTAGGTGAACTCTTGAACCACTTCCAGAGCGTGGTCGCCAATATTGATGGATGGAGCATTTCTGACATCCTGCCCCATGATGTTCGTTTTCTTGAGGCTGATGGTTAGGCCAAATTCATTGCAGGCAGCCGCAAACCTGTCGATGAGACTCTGCAGGCACTCTTCAGTGTGAGATGTTAAAGCAGCATCGTCAGCAAAGAGGAGTTCTCTGATGAGGACTTTCCGTACTTTGGACTTCGCTCTTCGACGGGCAAGGTTGAACAACCTGCCCCCTGATCTTGTGTGGAGGAAAATTCCTTCTTCAGAGGATTTGAACGCATGTGAAAGCAGCAGGGAGAAGAAAATCCCAAAAAGTGTGGGTGCGAGAACACAGCCCTGTTTCACACCACTCAGGATAGGAAAGGGCTCTGATGAGGAGCCACCATGTTGAATTGTCTTTGCTCGAATCGCTCTGAACAGGCTCCAGAAGCTGGCCGAGCGCGTCTACCCTGAGGCACAGTGTGGCTTTCGTGCAGAGAGATCAACCATTGACATGCTGTTCTCCCTTCGTCAGATACAGGAGAAATGCCGTGAACAACAGATGCCCCTCTACATTGCTTTCATTGATCTCACCAAAGCCTTTGACCTCGTCAGCAGACGTGGTCTCTTCAGACTACTAATTTTTAAGTAACTACCTGATAATTTCGTTAAGATATGCAAGCAAAAGGGAAGTAAGTCTACTGTTTTCTTTTATTTTAAGTGGTACGTTTTATTGCATTACCAAGATTTTAAATTCATCAAAGCAAGTGCTGGTGAGGAGAGGCATTAATTAAACAATTCATTGAGAAAATAATTTATTCATTAGTAAATGAAAACACAATAAGGATGGCCGGGAAGGTGATGTGTCACAGCTGCAGTATGTGTGAGCTCATGGACACCAATGTGATCCACAGCAACCACGTTCACAGTAAATGTCTGTGGTTCGAGGAGCTTTGGCTCAGGTAGATGAGCTGGAGACTGAGCTATGGACACTGCGATGTATCAGGGAGGGGATAGTTACTGGAACACTTTGTTCCAGAAGGCAATCACACCCTATAGGATAGAGTCTGCTGAATTGTTCAGTGGTCAGGGACAGGGGAGGTGTGACTGTGAGTGAGGCAGGTAAGGGGATCGAGAAGGCAGAAGTGGAGGAGCCTCAGCCCTTACAATTGTCCAACAGGTTTGAGGTTCTTTCAGCTTGTATGGATGAGAGCGAGGGCTGCAGGGTGGATGAGCAAACTGACCATGGCACCATGGTACAGGAAACCATTCAAGCTGAACACAGTAAATAGAAATACAATGGTAGTAGGGGACAGTATAGTCAGGGGGATAGACACAGTTCTCTGCCGCCAACAGCGAGAGTCCAGAAGGCTGTGTTGCCTGCATGGTGCCAGGGATCGAGATATCTGTTCAGTGATGGAGAGGAACTTGCAGTGCGAGGGGGAGGATCAGTTGTTGTGGTCCACGTGGATACCAATGACATAGATAGGACTAGGAAGGAGGTTCTACATAGGGAGTATTAACATATAGGGTATAAATTGAAAAACAGAACCTCAAAGATAATAGTCTCTGGATTATTACCTCAGCCACAAGCAAATTGGAGCAGGGTAAATAACATTAGAGAGTTAAATGCACGGCTCTAAGATTGGTGTGGGAGAAATGGGATTCAGTTCATGGGGCAGTGACACCAGTGCTGGGAAAGTAGGATCTGTACCTTTGGGAACGTCTTTACCTGAACCATGCTGGACCAGTGTTCTGGTGAGTCATATAACTGGGGCGATAGAGAGGGCTTTAAACTAAATAGAGGGGGTGAGGGATCAAGTGAGGGAAGATTTGATAAATGAAAGAGAGATGACAAGGCAAGAGAGCAAACTAGCAATAAGTGAGTTGATAATCTGGGTGTGGCAGAAAGGGACAGAGTGTACTAACTTTAGAGTGTGGCAGCAGATACGGCTAGAGTTTGTGAAAATAATAAGACAAAATTAAAGGCATTCTATCTGAATGCACATTGCAGTCGCAAAAAGGTAGATGAATTGATGGCACAAATGGACGTAAACAGCTATGATCTAATTGCCATTACAGAGATGTGGCTGCAGGGTGACCAACACTGGAAACTGAATGTTCAAGGGTATTCAACATTTAGGAAGGAGAGGAAAAAAGGAAAAGGAGGTGGGGTAGTGCTGCTAATAAAGGATGAGATCAGTACATTAAGTGAGAGAGGATCTTAGAACGGAAGATCGAGATGTAGAATCAATTTGGGTGGAACTAGGTAACAGCAAAGGGCAGCAAACATTAGTAGGAGTTGTTTACAGGCCACTAAACAGTCGTGGTAATATAGGGCACGGTACGAAAAATTAAATCAGGGGTGCATGTAGCAGGGGTAATACAGTAATCATGGGGAACTTCAACTTACATATAGACTGGGTAAACTTAATTAGCACGAATGCTATGAGTGAATTCCTGGAATGTATGAATGGTTTTCTAGAACCGTACGCTGAGTAACCAACTAGAGAACGGGCTATTTTAGATCTAGTATTGTGCAATGAGAAAGAATGAATTATTGTAGAGACAGTGGATGCATTGGTGGTCATCTTCCAACAATCTATAGATTCTGGAGCAGTTCTTGCAGATTGGAAGGCAGAAAATGTGACCCCACTATTTAAGCAAGGAGGAGGAGGGAAAATGGGGATCTACAGACCTGTTACCCTGATATCAGTAGGAGGGAAAAGGCTAGAATTTACTCGAAGGGATGTGATAAATGGACACTTAGAAAATTGTGATGGATTGGGCAGAGTCAACATGGATTTATGAAAGAGAAATCATGTTTGACAAACCTGTTAGAGCTTTTGACAATGTAACGAGCAGAATAGATAAGAGAGAACCAGTGGATCTGGTGTATTTGGATTTTCAGAAGACTTTCGATAAGGTCTCACACAGGAGGATAGTAAGTAAAATTAGAGTACATGAGATTGGGGGTAATATATGGGCATGGGTTGAGAATTGGTTAACAGACAGAAAACAGTGAGTAAGAATAAACAGGTCATTGTCAGCTTGGCAGGTCGTGACTCGTGGGGTACCTCAAGGATCAGTACTTCATCCCCAGCTATTCACAATCTATATCAAGGATTTGGATAAAAGCAAAATACTGCAGATGCTGGAAATCTGAAATAAAAACAGAAAGTGCTGGAAATACTCAGCAGTTCTGGCAGCATCTGTGGAGAGAGAAGCAGAGTTAACGTTTCAGTTCTGTGACCTTTCATCAGAATTGGAAAAGGTTAGGGAAGATTAGGTTTGAAGCAAGTGAAGGGGAGACGGTGTTGTTGGTGGGGAAGAGAAAAAAAGAAACGGTATGTGATAGGGCAGAGGGCAAGAGAGATTAAATAACAAAGACGTCTTGGGACAGAGGCAAAGAAAGTGTTAATGCTTGTGATGAACAACAATCCAGAGAGAGTGTTAATGGCAGAGTAATGAACAGCTCTGTCCAAAAGCACCACATGAAAAACAGACACATGGTTAAAAAATAAAATAACACAAAATGAGAAAAATATAACAAAGGCCAGTCATGCTCTGAAATTGTTGAACTCAGTGTTGAGTCCGGAAGGCTGTAGAGTGCCCAATCTAAAGATGAGGTGCTGCTCCCCGAGCTTGTGTTGATGTTCACTGGAACACTGCAGCAGGTCAAGGACAGAAATGTAGGCTTGAGAGCAGGGTGGTGAGTTGAAATGGTAAGAAACTGGAAGCTTGGGGTCATACTTTCGGACTGAGCAGAGGTGTTCCTCAAAGCAGTCACTCAATCTACGTTTGCTGTCTCCAATGTAGAGGCGACCACATTATGAACAGTGAATACAGTGGATAAAATTGAAAGCTGTACAAATAAATCGCTACTTCACCTGGAAGGAGTCTTTGGGGCCTTAGATGGTGAGGAGAGTATATTAAACGGGCAGGTATTACACTTCCTGTGATTTCATTGGAAGGTGTCGTGGGAAGTGAATAAGGTGTCGGGGGTGATGGAGAAGTGGATCAGGGTGTCGCGGAGGGAATGAACCCTTTGGAATGCTGGCAGGGGAATGGAAGGGAAGATGTGTTTTGTGGTGACATCATGCTGGAGGTGACAGAAATGGCGGAGGATGATCCTCTGGATGTGGAGGCTGGTGGTGTCGAAAGTGAAGACAAGGGGAACCCTGTCACAGTTCTGGGAGGGAGGGGAAGTGGTGAGGACAGAAGTGCGGGAAATGGGTCGGACACGGTTGAGGGCCCTGTCAACCAAAGTGGGGGGGAATCCTTGGTTGAGGAAAAAGGAAGACAGATCAGAATTGCTGTTGTGGAAGGTTGTATCGGAGATGGAGAAACTGGGGGAATGGGATGGATTCCTTACAGGAGACAGAGTGTGAGGAAGTGTATTCAAAGTAGCCATGGGAGTCAGTGGGCTTATAATAAATATTAGTTGAAAGCCTTTTCCCAGATCTGGATTCATCGACGTCGAGGAAGGGAAGGGAAGTGTCGGGGATAGACCATGTAAAGGTGAGAGAAGAGTGGAAATTGGAAGCAAAGTCGATGAAGTTTTCCAGTTCGGGTTGGAGCAGGAAGCAGCACTGATACAGTCATCAATGTACCAGAAAAAGAGGTGAGAGAGGGGCACTGAGTAGGACTGGAACAAGGAATGTTCGACATATCGACATATCCCACAAAAAGACAGGCATAACTAGGACCCATGCGAGTATCCATAGCAACACCATTTATTTGGAGGAAGTGAGTGGAGTTGAAGGAGAAGTTGTTCAATGTGAGAACAAGTTCAGTCAGGTGGAGGAGGGTGGTGGTGGATGGGGACTGGTTGAGCCTCTGTTCAAGCAGGAAGTGAGAGTCCTCAGACCGTCCTGGTGGGGGATTGAGGTTTTGAGGTATTAGATGCCGATGGTGAAAAGGAGACAGTTAGTTTAACCAGCTGCCCGTTCTTCATCTTGTGATTTTGGACAGAGCTGCTCATTACTCCACCATGAACATTCTCTCCAGAATAATGCTTTGTCTTTCACCACAACCATTAACACTCTCTTTACCTTTGTCCCATGACATCTTTGTTATTTAATCTTTCCTGCCTTCTGCCCTATCACACAGTTTCCCTTTTGTTTTCTTCCCCATCACACCACACCCTTCACTTTCTTAAATCCTAAAACTTTTCTAACCTTTGCCAGTTCTGATGAAAGGTCACAGACCTGAAACATTAATTCTCTTTCTCTCTCCACATATGCTGCCTGACCTGCTGAGTATTTACATCACTTTCTGTTTTTATATCAAGGATTTGGATGTGGGGACCAAATGTAATATTTCCAAGTTTGCTCATGACACAAACATATTGAGAACATGATTAAGAAGTTTGCAAATGAACAAAAAATTGGCCTTTTTTTTTGATAGTGAGGAGGATAACTGTAAACTGCAGGAAGATATCAATGGACTGGTCAGGTGGGTAGAAAAGTGATAAATGAATTCAATCCAGAGAAGTAATGCATTTGGGATGGCAAACAAGGCAAGGGAATAGAATTCTGAGGAATGTAGAGGAACAAAGGGACATCAGACACCTTATCCACTGATAGGAGATAGTTTCTATTTCTTTTGTAAAATATGTTAAGGACCTATGGATTATTTATTATTTGAATTATGGACACTGATTCATCTGGAAACTTGAAGAGGTTGTTAAATTTCATGTAATTTTCAAAAGCGATCACCAGAAGTTTCCTGGATTTGGCTGGTAAACAAGTCTTACTGGAAGGCACCTGTCCATGGATAATCACCTAGCTGGGGTTGTTTCTGACTTGGGCATATGTTTACAAAGAAGTGACAGGCCAAGATTTATAGATATCAAGAGGCTTAACATCTGGAAGGTTTTAGTTTCAGTTTGAACCATTACAACAGACAGTTGCTTTTTGTCTACCAGAGGAACAGCTCAACTCTCCCTCTCTCTCTTGAAAATAATTCCTGCAACTAGTCTGTCAGATTCCTATTTCCTTCTGCATTTGAAGAAGCCCTTCACGTTTGAAGAACCTTTCACACTGACTGTGTGGGTTCTGAAACCTTGTCACTGCATTTCTGCTATAAGACCTATCTGTAGCCTCTGTACCTGCATCTCTTGGAAAGCCTACCCAAACTGATCTTCAACATTGCTTGGAAAGAACAGTTCTCTGAAGATCCTCGTGACACTCGCCTATAACCAGAACAAAGGACGTTGTTCCATAGCTTCTTTTCAGCCTATGTGTTTTTTTCCTTCTGTCATCTTTGTAACAGCTATAAAGAGAAATGTATTTTATTTTCCCCATTAACCAGTGTGTATATATATGTATATGTGTGTGTGTGTGTGAGGGGCTAAGATCAATAAAGGACATTAACATTTGAATTTATGTGTGTATGTTTTACTTCATTATTAGTTGAGACTTGGTTTATAATAAACTGATAATTCTGTTTATTAAATAAACTTTGTTGGTGTGTTTTATTCTGAGAAAGATAGAGTGTATGATTGACTACATCAGTAAGTGGGAAAATTTTAATATTTGTTGTGACCTGTGGAGAAGTGGGATTAGAATAAACAGGCACTCCTCCCACCTTGTCTGTCGTATATAATTGAGGGCTTTTGTCGGGATAAACCCAACACCAAAGATGTTTAATTGTAAGTGGGGTAATAATAACTGAAAAAGGAAAAATAAACAAACCAGGTTTCTTGTGTAATAAAGTCTATACCACCAGAATGTCTTTCACAGTTGCTGTGACATTTCTGGGGAAGGAGGATGTATCCTTGAGTGTAATAAAAACAAGAAATGCTGGAAATACTCAACAGGTCTGGCAGCATCTGTGGAGAGAGAAGTAGAGTTAACTTTTCAGGTCAGCGACCCTTCTTCAGAACCTGAAATGTTCACTCTGCTTCTTTCACCACAGATGCTGCCAGACCTGCTGAGTATTTCCAGCATTTCTTGTTTTTATTTCAGATTTCCAGCATCTGCAGTAGTTTGCTTTTATATTATTGTATCCTTGAGTGATTTGAGGTATTAACCAAGGTTAGCCGAATAGCATTGGCAGCAAAATTGGGGTTAGAGTTAAAACCAGATTTTGATGAGGAAAGATCTGACTCCAGCTCAGGACCCAGTGGAAAGCTGTTTAAACTGAAACAGGCCTCCCTATGTTTGCGGAACAGGACATAGAGGCATTTTTCATTTCTTTTGAAAAGATAGCCAAACAGATGAGGTGGCCAAAGGAAAGCTGGACACTGCCTAAGCAAAACAGGCTGGTTGGCAGAAGCTCATGAAGTTTATGCAATGCTTTTTGAAGAGGCTTCTGCAGATTACGAGATGGCAAAAAGGCTATTCCCACTGTGTATGAGTTAGTCACTGATGCTCACCGACAGAAATTTCAGAACCTCCGGAGATTGTCTGGGAAGACTTATATACAATTTGAGAGAGTAAAATAAATTAATTTTGATTGTTGGATACAGTAACTAAAGATGGAAGCCATGCATGAGAACTTTAGGGAACTAATTCTACTGGAAGAATTGAAAAGTTCCCTCCCTCCATTGGTACAAATCCATGTAGAGAACCAGAAGGTTTCAACGGCCAGACAGGCAGCAGAAATTGTTGATGATTATGAGCTTGTGTATCATCTCAAACCTTTTGTTTGTCACCCCATAAACCCGAGAAGGATAGAAGGTGAGAGAGTGAAAGGAAAGCATGTAGCCAGGAACAAAAAGGGACAGCTGGGAACACCCTGGAATCTCCTCCTCAGGCCAGAAAGGAAGGTGCTGAGGGTGGATGTGAGGTCCGTAAGCCCAAGTGTTACCATTGTCACAAAGTGGGACATCTTGGAGCAGAATGCTGGAAGTTGTGAGCTGAACCGATGGGACACACAAAACCAATGTAGACAAAGGAGACGTGATCGACAGTAGAGCAGATCAGGCTGTAGATCTGACAGAAGCTGTAAAGCCAAATAATAAAACCAATGTGAGTGCAGGGGTTGAGAATAAGATACCTGAGAGTTATGGGGAATCCTTGTCGAAAGGAAAAGTCACGCCTTATCCCTCAGGTAAAGCAGGCAAACCTTTAGTTATATTTAGGGATACAGGAGCTGCCCAAAATCTTTTGCTGGTTAAAGGAATAACATTTCTACCAGAGAGCACACTGAATGATAAAGTTTTAGTGAATGGTATTGATGGGGATTTTATCCCTGGACCTTTGTATCGGGTTCACCTAGAGTGTGACCGAGGCTGGATCTTTTCATTGGGTGGGAGGCCCCATTCACCAGCTGAAAAGTCAGTGGTGAGCCCACCTCTGTGGGTCTGAGGAGCCAGACTGGGATTTTTCGCTAGCCAGGCCTTTAATTGCTCTTGGGTGGGCCTTCTACCTCCTTGAGGCCTAATGGAGCTGCCGACCAATCAGCAGGCTGGCAGCTCTTAGTCCCAGCATCACCACTGGGAGTGATGGCCACCGCTGGGACTACACCCAGCCGCTGGAAGCAAGAGGAAGGACGGCCCCAGAATTAAGATAAGTTTTTGTAGCCTTGCCGAGGATAATTGCTTGGGCTTCAGCGAGGCAAGGGGGGTTTATTGCGGGGGTGGGGGAATGTTGTGCATTGGAGGTGATTGGGGCTTCGAAGACAGCCCTCCTTGAACCCGATCAGTGTGCTCTCTGGTAGAAATGTTATTCCTTTACCCAGCAAAAGATTTTGGGCGGCTCGTGTATCCCTAAATATAACTATAGGTTTGCCTGCTTTACCTGAGGGATGAGGCGTTACTTTTCCTTTCGACAAGAATTCCCCATAACTCTCAGGTATCTTATTCTCAACCCCTGCACTCCCCACCAGCCCGCAAGAAGGCCGCCTGGTTTCACTTAAGTGCCAGTTACTTGGCCAGTTAAGGGCTTTGATTGGCCTGGGGCAGAGGGACATTTCTGGATGCCGCCACCCAAAGTAAAATTGCAGCAGCAACAAGAGGAGGTCAGGAATGGTCCCCCTCCTCCCACTTAATTTTACACCACTACCCTCTTCGCCCCACCCCTGCAAACAGCCGCTTGTTTGGTAAGTGTAAAGTCTGGCCCTAATGTCTGGAATGGTAACTGTAGGAGTTGTCCATAGTTTGCTGGTCGAGGAAGTTGACCTAATCCTGGTAAATGATTTGGCTGGAGTGAAAGTAATGGCTTCTCCAGTAGTCACAGAAAACCCAAGGGAAGTTAAAGAGACAGAACAGTTACAGGAAAGGTTCCAGGAATTTTTCCTTCATGTGTCGTAACCTGAACAATGGTTAAACAAGTTCCATTGTCAGAGGTAAAATTGACACCACCGACAGATAGTCGAATATCTGAAACTTTCTTTGCTGATTTGGATAATCCAAAGGAAATGTTTTATAATTCTTCTCTGATCACAGGTCAGCAAGCTGATCCAGAGTTAAATAAAGTGGCACAATCAGCTCGAACAGAAGCTGAGACAAAAGGGGTTCCAGAAAGCTATTATATTAAAGATGGAATTCTGATGAGGAAGTGGAGACCTCGTCACAGACCTGTAGATGAAGAATGGATGGTAGTTCACCAGATAGTGGTACTGTCTAAGTATCACTGGGAAATATTATGGTTAACAAATGAAATTCCTATAGTGGGAGATGTCGAGATCCAGAAGACCAAATCACATATAAATCACCATTTATACTGGCCAGGTATTTCCAAGGACGTGGTGCAGTTTTGTAAAACGTGCCATATGTGCCAGATTGTGGGAAAGCTGCAACCTGCCATAAAACCGGAGCCTCTAACTCCTGTAGCAGTTATTGGGAACCATTTAGTAGGGTGTTGGTAGACTGTGTAGGACCTTCACCGAAAACAAAAGCATGACACCAATATATACTCACTATCATGGATTTGGTTACTTGGTTCCCAGAGGCCATTCCATTGAGAACAGTTTTTGCTAAGGTAGTGGTAGAGAAGTTAACCCAGTTCTTCACTAGATATGGATTATAGATTGAGATTCAGTCGGATTAAGGTTCCAATTTTATGTCTAAATGTTTTCAGGAAGTTATGAGTAATTTGGGTGTAATACAGTTAGTCTTCAGCATACCACGCACAGACACAGGGAGCTTTAGAAAGGTACCATAAGACCTTCAAAATGATGATTAGGACATACTGTCATGAATATCATGATTGGGATAAAGGGGTAGAATTTCTTTTGTTTGCCACGAGAGATTTACCTAATGAGTCTACAGGCTTTTTGAATTAGTTTATGGACATGAGATAAGAGATCCTCTAAAACTAATGAAAGGAAAGGTTTTTAGAACAGGAGGATGAATCTTCTATACTAGATTATGTATCTGTGTTCTAGGCCTGGCTCACGAGAGCTTGAAAAGTAACTCAGAAACACCTTAAAGCTTCCCAAACAACTATGAAAAAATGGGCAGTCAAGCATGCTAATACTGGAACCTTTCAACCAAGGGATGAAGTATTAGTATTACAACCCTTACAAGGTGAACCATTGAAAGCATTGTTCACTGGTCCATAGACAGTGGTCAAGAGAATTGGTAAGGTAAATTTATTTGATTGACTCCCCAGATCACTGGAAAAAGAATTGACTGTGTCACATTAATATGTTGAAACAATATTATCACAGGGAGGAGGATAAGCAAGCACAGGTATGTCAGGTAGTAGAGACAGTGAAGGATGAAAGGGTGAGTGAGGATGAGGCAGAAGGAGGGCTAGACAATTCTGCAATTGAACTTCCTACCATCCAGTTAGCCATTACCGAATTGCAAAGGAGATTGGACACTATGCTTTCATATTTAGATGCAGAACAATGAGAAGCTCTAACAAGGCTACTCACAGCATTTAAAAGAGTCCATACCGATAAGCCAGGATGTACAACCTTAGTCACACATGATGTGGATGTTAGGGAATCTGTTCCTATAAAATAGCATTCTTACTGCTTAAGTCCAGAGAAACAGGCCCAAGTAAAAGCAGAAAACCAATGCATGAAGGAGAACTACCTAATAGAACCCAATCAAAGCAACTGGAGTTCACCAGTAGTATTAGCACCTAAACCTGATGGTTCAACTGGACTTTGCAAAGACTGCAGAAAAGTTAATGCAATAACAAGGACAGGCTCCTACCCAATCCCTCGCTTGGAAGACTGTATTGACAGAATTGGCAGTGCCATGTATCTTAAAAAAATAAATTTGTTAAAGTTCCTTTAACACTCCCAGGCTAAAGAAAAATCAGCTTTGATCACACCATATGATTTTTTTCCTGTACCAAGTGATACCATACAGGCTAGGGGCTGCTCCAGCAACATCTCAGTGACTAGTGAACCCAGTGGTAGCCAGTGTTCCTAACTGTGCAGTTTAACTTGATGATGTGCTGGTCTACAGTGACTCTTGGAAGAAACATTTGCAACAACTGGGGGGTTCTGTTTAGAGGTTTGCAATCAACTGATTGGATGATAAACTTGTTCGAAAAAAATAAAAATCAGAATGCCAGACTATTCCAATTGAGTTTATTATTACAGCCCTATCACTTAACGATTATTCACAATGTGGACAAAAATAATGTTATTGTAGATGCTTTATCATGAATCCAGCTTTGTTTTAGTTATTTGAGTGCAAAGATGGTAAAAAAACAAAATTGTATTAACTGCAAGGAAAGACTGAATGGGGATGAGTGTGAAAATGTATTTTAAAATGTTTTCATCTTCCATTTATGTTTACATTTTGCAATGAAATGCATTTCAAATGGAGTTTCATTTCTCCAAGGGTGGAGGTGTTAGGAAATTGCTTCTATTTCTTTTGTAAAATATGTCAAGGACTTATATTTGAATTATGGGCACTAATTCATCAATAATCTTGAAAAGATTGCTGAACTTTGTGTTTAAACAAAAAAATCACTAGAAGGTTCCTGGATTTGGCTGGTAAACAAGTCTTACTGGAAGACACCTATCTCTGGATAATCACCCAGCAGGGGTTGTTTTTTTTAACTTGGCTTGCTGCTTTGTAAAAACCTTCCCAAGGTTTATAAATGACAAGAGGCTTCACATCTGGAAGGTTTTAGTTTCAATTTGAACTGTTACAACAGACAGTTGGTTTTTGCCTACCAGAAGAATAACAGCTCAGCTCTGTCTCTTGAAAATAAATCCTGTATTCAGTGTGTCAGATTTATATTTCCTTCTGTATTTGAAAACCCTGCATGTTTGAAGAAACCTTGCACACCGAATGTGTGGGAACTGAAACCCTATTACAGCATTCCTACTGTAAGACCTATTTGTAGCCTCTGTAGCTGCATCTCTTGGAAAGCCTACCCAAACTGATCTTCAACATCACCTGAAAGAACAGTTCTACTAAGATCCTAGTGACATCTGCCTATATGCAATTAGGATGCTGAATCAAAGCAAAGGACATCTTTCCATACCTTCTTTTCAGCCTAAGAGTTTTTTCACCTTCTGCTGCTGCAACAGCTATAAACAAAACTCCCTTTTAATTACGCAGTTGAGCGGTGTGTATATATTTGTGTGTGTGTGTGTGTGTGTGTGTGAGGTGCTAAGATAAATAAGGGTCTTTAATATTTCAATGTGTGTGTGTATGTTTTACTTCATTACTGGTTAAGACTTGGTTTATAATAAACTGGTAATTTTGCTGTTTATTAAAGAAACCTTGTTAGTGTGTTTTATTCTGGGGAAAAATAGAGTGTATGATTGACTGTATCAGTAAGTGGGAAAATTTAAATATATTTGTGACCTGTGGAGAAGAGGGATTAGATTAAACACTGCACTCCTCCGGTCTTGGTCATAACAACACAGATTCCCTGAAGACAGCAGGACAGGTAGATAAGGTGATTAAGAATGCATAAGGGATACTTTCCATTATTGACTGTGGAGTGGATTATAAGATCAGGGATGTTATGCTAGAACTGTATAAAAAACTTTAGCATACAAAGTTCCATCTTCACACTAGGACTCCCTCCATCGTGTTGTGTGACACAACCACCATGTTCAGTGGGATCGATTCAGAACAGATGTGGAATTGTATTCAGCCACAGTCTGTAAACTAATAACTTGGTAAATTCCTCACTGTATGAGTATCACCATCCACAGGACTAACCCTGCTTAAATGAGGAGTATAGGAGACATGCAGGGAACAGCACCAGGCATACCTAAAAATTAGCTGCTAACATGGTGAAGTTACAACATAAGATGACATAACATGCTAAATGGTGGAAACAGCATGCTTTAGAAAGAGTTAAGTGATCTCACAAACAATAGATCAGATCAAAACTCTGCAGTCCTGCCAAATCCAGTTGTGATGGTGGTGGACAATTAAATAATTAACTACCGAAGAAGGTTCGATGAACATCCCCATCTTCAATGATGGGGAGTCTGGTACATCAGTGAAAAAGATAAGGATGAAGCGTTTGCATTCACCATCAGTTAGAAGTGCAGTGATCTATCACATGACAATACTGGAAGGAGTTAACGTGTTAAATATCATATTTGTGTACCTGGCAAATCCTGTCAGTTGAGCTCATGTGTAAAGACTTGGTCTGATAACCAGACATAAGATCTTATGATCTAAAATATAATGACATTCCAACTGAGCCAACCTGCCAACTGATCCACCCTTACACAGAAAGGAAACACCACAGGACATTACAAGAGTGCAGAGTCACTCACTGTTTCAGTCAGCATAAAAGCAGAAATCTCTGCAAGTCTGGATTCAGAACATTTCTTATATTTGAATTATGGGCACTTCTTTTCTTTTGGGCCTCCTTATCTCGAGAGACAATGGATACGCGCCTGGAGGTGGTCAGTGGTTTGTGAAGCAGCGCCTGGAGTGGCTATAAAGGCCAATTCTGGAGTGACAGGCTCTTCCACAGGTGCTGCAGAGAAATTTGTTTGTTGGGGCTGTTGCACAGTTGGCTCTCCCCTTGCGCCTCTGTCTTTTTTCCTGCCAACTACTAAGTCTCTTCGACTCGCCACAATTTAGCCCTGTCTTTATGGCTGCCCGCCAGCTCTGGCGAATGCTGGCAACTGACTCCCACGACTTGTGATCAATGTCACACGATTTCATGTCGCGTTTGCAGACGTCTTTATAACGGAGACATGGACGGCCGGTGGGTCTGATACCAGTGGCGAGCTCGCTGTACAATGTGTCTTTGGGGATCCTGCCATCTTCCATGCGGCTCACATGGCCAAGCCATCTCAAACGCCGCTGACTCAGTAGTGTGTATAAGCTGGGGGTGTTGGCCGCTTCAAGGACTTCTGTGTTGGAGATATAGTCCTGCCACCTGATGCCAAGTATTCTCCGAAGGCAGCGAAGATGGAATGAATTGAGACGTCGCTCTTGGCTGGCATACGTTGTCCAGGCCTCGCTGCCGTAGAGCAAGGTACTGAGGACACAGGCCTGATACACTCGGACTTTTGTGTTCCGTGTCAGTGCGCCATTTTCCCACACTCTCTTGGCCAGTCTGAACATAGCAGTGGAAGCCTTACCCATGCGCTTGTTGATTTCTGCATCTAGAGACAGGTTACTGGTGATAGTTGAGCCTAGGTAGGTGAACTCTTGAACCACTTCCAGAGCGTGGTCGCCAATATTGATGGATGGAGCATTTCTGACATCCTGCCCCATGATGTTCGTTTTCTTGAGGCTGATGGTTAGGCCAAATTCATTGCAGGCAGACGCAAACCTGTCGATGAGACTCTGCAGGCATTCTTCAGTGTGAGATGTTAAAGCAGCATCGTCAGCAAAGAGGAGTTCTCTGATGAGGACTTTCCGTACTTTGGACTTCGCTCTTAGACGGGCAAGGTTGAACAACCTGCCCCCTGATCTTGTGTGGAGGAAAATTCCTTCTTCAGAGGATTTGAACGCATGTGAAAGCAGCAGGGAGAAGAAAATCCCAAAAAGTGTGGGTGCGAGAACACAGCCCTGTTTCACACCACTCAGGATAGGAAAGGGCTCTGATGAGGAGCCACCATGTTGAATTGTGCCTTTCATATTGTCATGGAATGAGGTGATGATACTTAGTAGCTTTGGTGGACATCCAATCTTTTCTAGTAGTCTGAAGAGACCACGTCTGCTGACGAGGTCAAAGGCTTTGGTGAGATCAATGAAAGCAATGTAGAGGGGCATCTGTTGTTCACGGCATTTCTCCTGTATCTGACGAAGGGAGAACAGCATGTCAATAGTCGATCTCTCTGCACGAAAGCCACACTGTGCCTCAGGGTAGACGCGCTCGGCCAGCTTCTGGAGCCTGTTCAGAGCGACTCGAGCAAAGACTTTCCCCACTATGCTGAGCAGGGAGATTCCACGGTAGTTGTTGCAGTCACCGCGGTCACCTTTGTTTTTATAGAGGGTGATGATGTTGGCATCGCGCATGTCCTGGGGTACTGCTCCCTCGTCCCAGCACAGGCATAGCAGTTCATGTAGTGCTGAGAGTATAGCAGGCTTGGCACTCTTGATTATTTCAGGGGTAATGCTGTCCTTCCCAGGGGCTTTTCCGCTGGCTAGGGAATCAATGGCATCACTGAGTTCCGATTTGGTTGGCTGTATGTCCAGCTCATCCATGACTGGTAGAGGCTGGGCTGCATTGAGGGCAGTCTCACTGACAGCATTCTCCCTGGAGTACAGTTCTAGGTAGTGCTCAACCCAGCGGTCCATCTGTTTGCGTTGGTCAGTGATTATGTCCCCCGATTTAGATTTGAGGGGGGAGATCTTCTTGATGGTTGGCCCAAGAGCTCTCTTCATGCCATCATACATTCCTCTGATGTTTCCGGTGTCTGAGGCCAGCTGAATATGACTGCATAGGTGTTGCCAGTAGTCGTTTGCGCAACGCCTAGCTGTTCTTTGTGCAGTACTTCTGGCTGCTTTAAGTGCTGCGGATGTTAAATCGCTGGGGGCTTTCTTGTAGTTCAAAAGTGCAATGCGCTTAGCGGCTATGACAGGTTCCAGCTCTTCATTATGAGATTGAAACCAGTCTGCATTTCTCTTCGCACTTTTGCCGTAGGTGGTCAAAGCTGACTCATAGATGGCGTCTCTGATGTGGGCCCACTTGGTCTCAGCATCCCCTGTGGGAGT
This sequence comes from Heterodontus francisci, assembly GCF_036365525.1. Taxonomy (NCBI): domain Eukaryota; kingdom Metazoa; phylum Chordata; class Chondrichthyes; order Heterodontiformes; family Heterodontidae; genus Heterodontus; species Heterodontus francisci. The sequence continues at coordinate 56,433,714 of NC_090399.1, forward strand.
GTTTTGAAGGGCTGTTACAAGTGAATTTAGAAATTTTTGTAACAGCTGTGGGTGAGAAATTCTGCTCGTGTTGATGCGCGGGTGGCCCTTCTGCTTGGAATGATGCAACTTCTTTGGTCTGAGTCTAACCTTGCTGCACACCAGGGAGTGGTCGGTGTCGCAGTCCGCACTGTGGAAGCTGCGTGTGATTTGAACACTGTTTAAGGCGGCTCGCCTTGTGACAATGAGGTCTAGCTGGTGCCAACGACGTGATCTTGGGTGCCTCCATGAAACCTGGTGACAGGGTTTAGTGTGAAAGAACGAGTTGGTGATGCAGAGGTTATGATAGGTACACAACTCAAGCAGTCTCTGCCCGTTCTCATTCATCCTTCCAACGCCATAGCGCCCAAGGCAGGAGGGCCATGAGTCATGGTCGGCCCCAACCCTGGCATTAAAGTCCCCCAGCAGGAATAGGTGTTCGGTGTTGGGGATGCTGCTAATGATGTTATGGAGTTGTTCATAGAACTGGTCTTTAGCTTCAGGTGCGGAACAGAGTGTTGGAGCATAGATGCTGAGTAGGTGTACTGGACCAGAGGTGGTGAGCAGTCGGATGGACAGTATGCGTTCCGAGCCATTTGAGGGAGGCTCTATCATGCTGAGCAAGGAGTTTCTGATGGCGAAGCCCACTCCATGCTGTCTTGGTTCTTCAGGATCCCTGCCCTGCCAGAAGAAGGTGTAGTCTTGCTCTGCTAGAGAGCCACTCGCGGGGAGGCGAGTCTCCTGAAGTGCTGCAATGTCCACATTGTGTCTACTGAGCTCGTTGTTAATGATGGCGGTCTTCCGAGAATCGTTGATTTGTGTAAGGTCTTCCGACAGGCCAGGACACATAGTTCTGACGTTCCAGCTTGCAAAGCGAAGGGCTGGTACCTTCTTTCCTTTTTTCATGTTGTTTGGTGCGGTGTATCAGTCCACCTTTCGGGCAATGACCCTGAGCTCCAAGCACCCATTGAAGCAGGCAGACTGTGGCGGGACAGAACCTTATTGACCGGGGGCTGCCCGGTTTGAGGCGGGCGGTAGCTGTCCAGTGAGGTGCAATGACCTCTCCCACCGACAAAGGCAACCCGTGGCGCCCAGTTTCTACGCCAATTTATCTGGACTTATAACCCGTAACTGCTGCCTTCCGTGTTGTTTCAGTCGCTGTGAGGCAACTATGGAGTGACCTCTCCATGGCGCATGCCTGGGCAAATTTATGGAGGTTGAGAGTTGCCCAGTCGTCAAAACCCCCCTCTCGGCCTTTCTGGTGGGGTCCAAAGGAGTGCAGGACACGACGTTTGGCACCAGTATGGCTGCAGGAACTGCCGGAAACATGCCAAAGGTGACACATGACCGCCTACGGGGTTCCGCTCCGGATTTTCTGTTAGGGTTTACTCCCTTAGCCTTGGTCTCTCCCGAGACGCCCACAAGGCAGTGGGGTTGTTGGGGCCCCTACACAGGTGTAGGATGGTGCCGGTGGGAGGAGGGGATGCAAGGGGGAGGGGTAGAGGGAGGGGGTGGGGGGGGTGCAGGGGAAGGGGGTGCGGGGTGAAGATGGTGCGAGGGGGGGCGGGCTGGGACGGGGTTGTGAGGGGGTGAGCTGAGAGGGTGGAGCAGGGAAGGGGACGGGGGTGGGGGGGGTGGAAGGGGGGTAAAGGGGGGGGGGGGGAGGGGGGGTGGAATCTGGTGCAGGTAATAAGCCATTTCCTCAGTGCCCACCATCGACGTCCGGAAAGCTCATCCACGTCCTTCGGGAGGTGAAGCATCATTTGGCAGACTTAGAGGTGATTACATTTGCTAAGGGTTTTTTTTTGCAGTGGTTTAAATAAAGGCATGCAGCATTGCCGACAGTGCGCTGCAGATGCTCTCCGAGCCATCTCCCGCGGGCGCTTTGAAGTTGCGGCCGGGGGGGCCGCTCGTGGATGTTTTGGGTGTTCGGGGCACCTTTTCACAGGACTTCTCTCGGGTCCCGCAGCTCCTTCTTCACCTCAATGGACTTACCGCATGCCGTGGCTGCAGACACTCTGGACTGTGAAGACAGCAGGATCGGAGATTAAAGTATCGGCAGCTGTTCTCGTCAGTTTCATCCGGATCAATTTCATTGAGAAAACAAAGAGCAGGTGTGGCTGGGGGAGGGCAGTGGGCCCAGGTAACATACACTAAACTAACTGTTAACTTTTAGATAGGGCTAAAATGAACTGATTTAAAGAGCCAGGGGAATTTAAACAGTTTAAGAGGGCAGATTGGGGGAGAAAACGTTAGGGATGGGAGCAGATGGCCATGGATAGAGTTGAACAGCAAGGGAGCTTCCTAGGGAGCTTCCAGCCCAGGAGCCATCTTGAAAGGGCACTATGGGCACTAATTCATCAATAAGCTTGAAAAGATTGCTGAACTTTGTGTTTAAACAAAAAAATCACCTGAAGGTCCCTGGATTTGGCTGGTAAACAAGTCTTACTGGAAGACACCTATCTCTTGGCTTGCTGCTTTGTAAACATCTTCCCAAGGTTTATAGATGACAAGAGGCTTCACGTCTGGAAGGTTTTAGTTTCAGTTTGAACTGTTACAACAGACAGTTGGTTTTTGCCTACCAGAAGAATAACAGCTCAGCTCTGTCTCTTGAAAATAAATCCTGTATTCAGTGTGTCAGATTCATATTTCCTTCTGTATTTGAAAAACCCTGCATGTTTGAAGAAACCTTGCACACCGAATGTGTGGGAACTGAAACCCCATTACAGCATTCCTACTGTAAGACCTATTTGTAACCTCTGTAGCTGCAGCTCTTGGAAAGCCGACCCAAACTGATCTTCAACATCACCTGAAAGAACAATTCTACTAAGATCCTAGTGACATCTGCCTATATGCAATTAGGATGCCGAATCAAAGCAAAGGATATCTTTCCATACGTTCTTTTCAGCCGAAGAGTTTTTTCACCTTCTGCTGCTGCAACAGCTATAAACAAAACTCCCTTTTAATTACGCAGTTGAGCGGTGTGTATATACTTGTGTGTGTGTGTGTGTGTGAGGTGCTAAGATAAATAAGGGTCTTTAATATTTCAATGTGTGTGTGTATGTTTTACTTCATTACTGGTCAAGACTTGGTTTATAATAAACTGGTAATTTTGCTGTTTATTAAAGAAACCTTGTTAGTGTGTTTTATTCTGGGGAAAAATAGAGTGTATGATTGACTGTATCAGTAAGTGGGAAAATTTAAATATATTTGTGACCTGTGGAGAAGAGGGATTAGAATAAACACTGCACTCCTCCGGTCTTGGTCATAACAACACAGATTCCCTGAAGACAGCAGGACAGGTAGATAAGGCGATTAAGAATGCATAAGAGGTACTTTCCATTATTGAGCGTGGAGTGGATTATGAGATCAGGGGTGTTATGCTAGAACTGCATAAAACACTTTTGGATACAAAGTTCCATCTTCATTGTAGGACTCCCTCCATCGTGTTGTGTGGCACAACCACCATGTTCAGTGGGATCGACTCAGAACAGATGTGGAATTGTATTCAGCCACAGTCTGTAAACTAATAACTTGGTAAATTCCTCACTGTATGAGTATCATCATCCACAGGACTAACCCTGTTTAAATGAGGAGTATAGGAGACATGCAGGGAACAGCACCAGGCATACCTAAAAATTAGCTGCTAACATGGTGAAGTTACAACATAAGATGACATAACATGCTAAATGGTGGAAACAGCATGCTTTAGAAAGAGTTACGTGATCTCACAAACAATAGATCAGATCAAAGCTCTGCAGTCCTGCCAAATCCAGTTGTGATGGTGGTGGACAATTAAATAATTAACTACAGAAGAAGGTTCGATGAACATCCCCATCCTCAATGGTGGGGAGTCTGGTACATCAGTGAAAAAGATAAGGATGAAGCGTTTGCATTCACCATCAATTAGAAGTGCAGTGATCTATCACATGACAGTACTGGAAGGAGTTAACGTGTTCAATATTATATTTGTGTACCTGGCAAATCCTGTCAGTTGAGCTCATGTGTAAAGACTTGGTCTGATAAATAGACATAAGATCTTATGATCTAAAATATAATGACATTCCAACTGAGCCAACCTGCCAAATGATCCACCCTGACACAGAAAGGAAACACCCCAGGACATTACAAGAGCACAGAGTCACTCACTGTTTCAGTCAGTATAAAAGCAGAAATCTCTGCAAGTCTGGATTCAGAACATTTCTGCTGCAGCTTTCTAATCCTGAGGAACTCTGTGGATGATGATGAAGGCGTGCCTTTTAGTTCTTTGTTTTCTGGTGTTGAACCAGTGCTTCGCTGCAGGACCTAGAGGTGGCAGAAGGAGCAGTGACAGCAGTGAGCGCTCTGCTCGATATTATGAAGGTACATGCCTGTAAATGTCTCTGATTTCTCAGCAGCCAGGTCTCAAACAGTTTCATTTTTAAACCACTTTATTCTCTTTGAAATTCACAGTTTGATTAGTTGAATTAAGTTGATTGCATGAAAGACTGAAGAATTTATTGTAAACCAGTTCCCCAGGAAAATCCCCTGATTGTTTATTCACTACCTGAGTGAGTAGAGGGAATGGTGAGCTGATCCTAACAGACCAGCAATAAAAGCACAGATTACTGGGTGATGCCGAGTTGGTGGATCTCAGCCGGAGCATTGACCCGGTTGGCAGACTCTGTAATTGGCCTCAGTACCCAGGTACTACAGAGGAGAAACTCACAGTTGCTGCTCCCGATCACTACAACCTGCTGCAGAGTGTGAGAGTGAGGACAGGATCAGGAATTCCTTCAGTCCCTTTTCCCCACACTGACTGTGCAGTCTCACAGGTGAAGAATGGTGAATTGGGAGCAATACTGGAGGTGTCTGTGGAATCAATCCCCTGACATGAGTCAGTTTTTCAAAATATGTGGGGAGGAAATGGGAGTAAAAGGGTTTTAAACAGGTTTATTTAATGTTATTAATACTGCAGCTTTCATAGAGATGGGGATGTGAGAACATGCATTAAGTAGATGTGACAAGTGGTGAAATGATCCATTGTCAGTAACTGGGTGTCAGTCTGCCTCAGTTGGGTGTTGAGTGAACAAGTTGTGGGTTGATGTCCCACTCCAGTCCATACAGTCCAGCACTGGGGGAGTGCTGCTCTGCTGGAGGTGTCATGTTTTGGATGAACCATTAACTGGAGACCCGACTGGGACATTATTTGAAGAGCTGGGAGTTCTCCCGGTGTCCTGAACCAACATCACTCTCACAACCAACATGACCAGAAACTCCCCATCCTGTCAAATCTCATTCACTGTTTGTGGGACTTTGCTGGGAGCAGATTGGCTGCAGAGTTTCCTATAAAACAGTGTCGGCTCTTCAGAAACAGTCCATGGTCTGTGAAACTCTTTGGGCCCTTCTGGTGATGGGAAAGATTCTATATAAATGTCAGATCTTTCTTTTCTCTGTCTCTGGTCTCAGATAGTGGGTGTGGTGGGGTCCACTCTGAGGAAAACCCCTTGGGCTGCCCTTCAGGACAGAGACTGAGTCTGTCCAGGTCAGGGGGAGGGAGGGAGGTGCGGGGTTTTATTAAATACAAAAGAGCTAAGGTTGATGTGTGGTCCAGAATCAGTCCCAGTGACACTGACAGACTCAGCTTCATGTTTTCTCATTGTTCTCCCTCCCTCTGTGTACAGAAACATCTCTCAATTCATTCTTCATTTTGGATTTTAGGCACATGCGGAGATATTGGAGGAGTGTGTCGTCATGGTGACTGTAACACAGACGAGAAGTCTGTCGAAGGGGACTGCCCCAATCATCTCCAATGTTGCGTACCGAAATAGTGAAAGATCCAGAGAGGGATTCCCACCAGCCCGAGCTCTCCAAGTTCTCACTGACTGAAACCTTTGTTCCTGGGAAACAGGCTCTGTTTGAATGTTTAGGTCCTGTAACCCCTGACCCTGTATGACTGCTGTCTGAATAATGGGCTGTACTCAGAAATAAAACTTACTGCATTGATCACTGCTTCATATCTGTGTCTTGTTTCTCTTTAGGATCACTGTGTGTGAGGACAGGGTGTTTGAGGGTGGATTGAGGCTGGGAGAAGATGTGGGAATTACAGGAAATGGGAAGAGGGGATCACTGCAGGGAATCTCTGAATGTTCAGAATAACACATTCAGAAAGAGACTGAGATAAGACAGGGGTCCCAGAGTGACAGCACTCTGACCCTTCAAGATTCAACATATCTCACTGAAATGAGTCTGTTCAGCCAGATTGGAAGCTGATATACTGGCCATTATACCCCAGGCCCCTTACATTTTTGTTGAGGGGGCCTTTATTCCCCAGTTCCCCATTTATATGCATTGTCTAAAATAATTTTATTCAAATCAAATAAATAAAACAAAACTCAAATGAAAATGGCATTTTCAGCATCGATGATGCTTTCCAGCCCCTGCGGTGCCCACCGGTCGCGAAAGACCTCAAGCAAACCGGCGGACTCCAGGAAAACCCGGGTGTGAACATAACCTCGGAAGAGGGAGAGGCAATCCCGGAGGACAGACCCCTTGATGGCCTGCAGCCTGGACCTGTGAATTGCCACCTTGGCCAGGCCCAGGAGCAGACCGACGAGGAGATCCTCTTCCCGGCCCAACCCACTCCGCACCGGGTGTCCAAAGATCAGGAACATGGGGCTGAAGTACAGCCAAAACTTTAGGAGTAGCCCCTTTAAATACTCAAAGAGGGGCTGCAACCTCACACACTCCATATAAACACGGAACACTGACTCGTTCAGGCCACAGATGTTAGAGGTGGCCTGGGAGTCCGTGAACCTACTTAAAACTCTATTGCACAAGACTGCCCTGTGTAGCACCCTCCACCACAGATCCCCGATGTAAAGGGGGAGGACTCCCATGTAGACAGACCTCCATCGGGGATTCCCATCGCTTCCAAATGGCAACACAGATCACTACAGAGTGTCCGGGTGGCAGACGAGGGCGAGCAAGTGGAGAATGTGTAGCAGCAGGGTTTTGGGGCCTGGATCTGATAAGCAGTTCCAGCCGAGCAGGGGTCAGCTCAGTCGGGAGTGCTCCGCATTCATGAACCCCCTCGTCACCCGCATGAGGGGTGTCCTGGAGGTTTCAGATACTCCTCCACCTGCCGGTCCGTCCCCAGAGCTGGCTGCCCGGACAGCCAAGGCACTCTCCTCCGCCAGCGGGGGAGCACCCTGACTGGAGGCGACAGTGAGGTGTTTATGCAGCTGGCGCAGGAGGAGGCCTTGGAGGGCCACTTCAGTGTGGAGGAAAAGGAGGGTGTGGAGGCAGAGGCCTCTGATGACATGGAGGTCTCTGAGCCTCCGTGCACAACTGGGAAAAAGAGGAGAAGGCACCCCTCCACGGAGGTAACTCAGGGCCCTGTGGTGCAAGACCCAACTGTTGGAGGAGAGCTGTCCTGGTTCGGGTCACCAATTTTCCACTGCTACCACCAACATCAAGGCTGCAAAGTCTGGGCAGGAGCTCCCTACACCTCAGGATGGAGGGGAGGAGGAGGCCCCTGTACATGAGGCCCCTCCTGGAGGAGTAAGTGGAGCCCTGCTTGTGGTTGGGGAGCCTGGGGACACCTCCCATTCTGCCACTGGGTCGGGTGCCCTGATTGGAGGAAAGGGCGAGGCCCCAAAGGATCGTCCCTCCGAGCCAAAATCCTCCACCAACCAGGACACACCCGACCCAGTTAGAATTGACAATGCTGCCCCATCTGCTGGGTCTGTGGCCACTGGCGGGGCACGAGATGGCCTCCTCTGTCTGCCTCCAGTCTCGGCTCCGGCCTGATTTCAGGGGTCGGGAACCTCCATCTCCCCTGGACAGCACATTGACCTGGGGTCGGAGGTGGAGGGGGTTCCTGAGCCGCTGGCACCCAGAGGCTCCAGTTCCATCCTAGAACCCACAGAAGACTCCTCGGCCATCGATACTGGGGGTGGGATCAAGACGGAGGCGGGACCTGCTGGCGCGGCCAGGATATCCGCCCCACAGTGTGTGCTGGGTGTGTCGGCCGCTGGTGGTGACGACCCGGAGGAGGATGGGGACTCGAAGTGGGGCACGGAGGACGATCTTGAATCCATCGCCAGTGAGGCAGTGGAGTCCCTCGTGTCTCCCACCGAGTCTCCTCTCATCCCCACAGCGGAACTCCGGGATTTCTTCGCGGCATGCAGGGGTTGCCGCAATAAAGTTCAGCTGGCCCTCGGCCGTTGGTTGAATCCGGCACTGATCATCCAGTCCGCTCGTGCTGTCCTCAAGAAAGTGGGGAAGGGCGCGGGCGTGAAACTGGTTGGGAGGCACCGGTTTAATGTGTTCCTCAATGGGTTGCTGGGGTGGTGGAAGGTCAGGTGCACTTCCACTCCCTCCTCACAGTGAGGTGTTGGTGATGGTTTTTAAGTACCTTTGACATGAAGATAACCATAGCCAGCCTCAACATCAATGGCAGCAGGGGGTCTCACCGTAGATTTCACAATCTCTCAGTCCTCAGGGAAGGGTGATTTGCGGTGAGCTTTCTGCAGGAAACCCACACCATTCCGGGAGACAAAGCTACCTGGCTCCTGGAATGGCAGGGTGGGGTCGATGTGAGTCACCTCACCCCTATTTCTAGTGGGGTGCCTATCTTGTTGGCCCCGACTTTTCAGCCGGAAATCCTGGGGGGGTCAAGGAGCTCATGCCGGGCCACTTGCTCCACCTTGCCATTCGCCTGGGTCATGTGCCTCTCCACGGAGTGAACGTGTATGTGCCCAGGCCCGGCGCGTTGCAAGCGTGCTTCTTTGAAGAACTGTCCACTCTTCTGAGCTCCATCGATAGCATCATCCTCGGAGGGGACTTAAACTGCACCCTCGAAGTGTGGTATCGCTCCAGTCCCCAGCGCGGCCAAGCATCGGTGGAGAAGTTGAGGGAACTGATCAGCTCCCTCAACTTGGTGGATATCTGGCGGAATCTCCATCCCGACTCCAGCGCCTTCACGTGGAGGTCTGGAGGAGGAGGGTCCCGAATTGACCGCCTCTACATTTCTCAGGCGTAAGTCTCCCACGTCTCGGCGGCCTCTATGCGGCTGGTGCCGTGTCGGACCACCACCTGGTGTGGGTGGAGTTCACTCCGCTCAGCACACGGCGGGGTCCGCATATTGGCACTTAACAACAGGCTGCTGGAGGACGAGCAATTCTGGGACTTGTTCTAATGATTCTGGGCCGACTGGAGAAGGAAGCAGGGGGGCTTCCCCTCCTTGAGGCTATGGTGGGATGTGGGCAAGACTCAAATCCATGTCTTCTGTCAGGGGTGCGTGAAGGGGTCGACCAGGAGGCGGGAAGCCGAGATCGGGCACCTAGAGAGGGGGGTGCTTGACTTGGAGTCCCACCTCGGTCATGCCGTCGCGGACCCGGCCCTGTGGCAGGCGTATAAAGAGAAGAAGGGCGAGCAGAGGGACCTGCAGCACATAGGATCCCGAGGTGCGTACGTGAGGTCTCGGATCCAGATCCTGGAAAATTTGGACCGCGCATCACCCTTCTTCTACTCGCTGGAAAAATGGCAAGGGGTCCGTCAGCAGCTCTTCGCGCTGTTGGCCGACGATGGATAGTCCATCAGGAATCTGGAGGGAATGGGCCTCCTGGTCCATACCTATTACAGTGCGTTGTTCTCTCTGGATCACGTGTGCAGAGCTTTGTGGGAGGACCTGCCGCTGATCAGCCCGGAGGGCGCCGAAGGATTGGAGGCTCCGCTCACGTTGGCGGAGCTGACCGGTGCCCTCCACCAGCTCTCGAGGGGCAAATCCCCAGGGCTGGACGGGCTGACCGTGGAGCTTCTCAGGGCATTCTGGGACGTCCTGGGGGACAATTATGCGCAGGTCCTGGGGGAAAGCCTGGCGATTGGGGAGATGCCTCTCTCGTGATGCAGGGTGGTCGCGTCCTGCTGCCGAAGAGGGGCGGTTTCCACCTTCTTAAAAACTGGTGTCCGGTCTCCCTCCTCAGCACAGATTATAAGTTCTTTGCCCAGGCTATGTCTACCCGCCTGGGCTCCCGTGCTGGCCCACATGATCCACCCCGACCAGTCCTAAAAGGTCCCGGGCCGGTCCATCCAGGACAACATCCACCTGGTCCGGGATGTCATCCATCGTTCCTAGAGGACTGGTCTGGCGGTCGCCTTTCCTCGATCAGGAGAAGACGTTCGACAGGGTGTATCACGAATGCCTTTTCGGGAATCTGCATGCATTTGGACTTGGGCCGCATTTTGTGGCCCGGGTCCGACTTTTCTACGTTGCCACAGACTGTCTGATCAAAGTTAACGGGTCCTTGATGACGCCCCGTCGCTTTGGGAGAGGAGTGCGTCAGGGATGCCCCATGTCCGGACAATTGTATACCATCTGCGTGGAGCCGTTCCTGTGCCTGCTTTGCAGCAGGTTGATGGGATTGGCTCTGTGCGAGTTGGCCATGCGGGTCGTCCTTTCGGCTTACACTAATGGCCTGCTCCTCGCGGTCACAGATCCCGTTGACTTGCGGAGTATGCGCGACTGCCAGCAGACCTTTTCTGCCGCGTCCTCCGCAAAGATTTGGGAGGAGTTGACACCTTTTGTGTGGAGCACCAGGCACCTCCTCTATCTGGGAGTCCACCTTAGCCCCGCTGTAGAAGCCTGGCCGGCAAACTGGCAGGAGTTGGAGGCGAAAGTGACCACTCGGCTGGGGCACTGGACAGGACTGCTCCGAGTGCTTCCATACATGGTCCGTGTGCTGGTCATAAAAGAAACTGGTAGTCTCGATGCTGTGGTACCGGTTGATCTCTTTGGCCCCACCCCCTGCATTTGCCACCAAGATCCAGAAGAAGCTCATCAATTTCTTCTGGGGCAAGAGGAAATACTGGGTCTCTGCCACGGTCCTGAGTCTCCCGATTGAGGAGGGTGGCCAGTCGCTGGTGTGTGTCCGCACCCAAGATGGGACTCTCCGCCTTCGGACCCTGCAGCGATACCAGTACGTCGAGCGTCCTCCCAGATGGTGTGTACTGGCGACGTATTTTTTCCGCCAGTGTCACTGCCTTCAAGACGACACGCAGCTCCCGACAGAGATCATTAGCCGCTGCTGTCTGAGGGAGTTGCCTGTCTGTTATCGGGATCTATTCAGAGTCTGGAACAGTGTTGCCTGCAGTCAGGGCGCTCCCCCGCCAGCAGAGGAGAGTGCCTCGGCTGTCCGGGCAGCAGGCTTGAGGGACGAACTGACGAGTGGAGGAATAGCCAAAGCCCCTGGGACTCCCCTCACTGCGGGTGTCGAGGGGGCCCGGGAGCGAAGAGCATTCCCAGCTGAGCTGACCCCCTCTCGGCTGAAAGTACGCATTGGGCACAGGCCTTGAAACTTCCTCGGGACCCGGTCCCGCATAACCCGAGCCTCCTCTCGGAAATGCCCTCCGTGCCTTTCCAAACGGCAGAGAGGGGTTTCCTCTTTGGGCTGCTCCTGCATACTCTCTACTTCCTCGCCCTCATCACCCAGCTGGACATGCCCTGGCAGTCCACTTTGCCATCTGACGGTGAGGGAAAGCCCCGATGGAGGTCTCTATATGTGGGAATCCTCCCCCTTTACATCAGGGATCTGGGATGGAGGATGCTGCACAGGGCAGTCCTGTGCAATAGGCTGTTAAGCAGTTTCACGGACTCCCAGGTCGTCTGTAATTTCTGCGGCCTGGACGAGTCTGTGTTCCACGTGTATATGTAGTATATGTTTGAGTATTTGAAGGGGCTGCTCCTCAAGTTTTGGTTGCACTTCAGTCTCACGCTCCTGATCTTTGGGCACCCCGTGCGGAGGGGTGTGTGCCGTGGGGAGGATCTCCGCATCGGTCTGCACCTGGACCCGGCCAAGGTGGCAATTCACAGGTCCAGGCTGCGGGCCTTCGGGGTGTCCGTCCTCCCTGATTGCCTGCCCCTCTTCCGCGGTTACGTTCGCACCCGGGTGTCCCTGGAGAAGGAGCATGTGGTGTCCGCCGTCACACTTGAGGCCTTCCACGACCGGTGGGCACCACAGGGACTGGAGTGCATCATCAATGCCGAGAATGGTATTTTAATTTGAGTTTTTGTTTTATTTATCTGTTTTTAGTAGTTATATTAAAGTGTATATAAAGGGGGCCTGAGGAAAAAAATCCCCCTCAACAAAAGTATAAAAGGGGCCTGGGGTATAACAACAAAAATATAAAAAAGAAAAAAAATGGGATAGATACAGAGTAAAGCTCCCTCTACATTGTCCCATCAAACACTCCCAATCCAGGTGCAGCATGCGTTCGATACTGACTAAACTCTAGATGTGGTCTCATCAAGACCCTACATATAAATGTAGTAAGAATTCTTTACTGTAATACTCCAATCCCCCTGTAATAAAGGCTAACATACCATTTGCTTTCCCAATTGCTTGCTGTATCTTCATGTTAAGTGATTTGTGTACAGGGCCCCCCAGGTTCCTCTAAATATTAACATTTCCCAGTCTCTCACCATTTAAATAATATTCTGTTTTTCTATCTTTCCTTCTGAAGTCGATAACTTCACTCTTCCCCACATCATATTCCCTCTGCTGTGTTCTTGCTCAATCATTCAACCTGTTCCCCATTGCAGCCTCTTTGTATCCTCCTCACAGATTACTTTCCTATCTAACATCATATTGTCAGAACACTGGGTCCTCTCATCTCCTCTCATTGAGATAGATTGTAAATAGTTGAGGTCCAAGCACTGATCCTTGCAGTACCCCACTAGTTACAGCCTGCCAGCCTGAAAATGACCTGTTTATTCCTACTCTCTGTTTTCTGTCCATTAACCAATTCTCAATCCATGGCAGTTTATTACCCCAATCCCATCACTCCTCATTTTCTGTAATAATCTCTCGTGTGGCACCTTATCAAATGTTTTTTAAAATCTAAATATACTACTTTCACTGGTTCCCCCTCATGTACTCTGTTAGTTCTTACCTCAAAAACTCAAACATGATTTCCCTTCATAATCTGTGTTGACTCTGATTTTCTTACTGCTCTGTTACCATGTCCCGAATAATAGATTGTAGTATTTTCCGATGACTCTGATGTATTGGCCTATTGTTCCCTGTTTCCTTTCTCCCTCCTTTCTTGAATAGTGGGATATGTTTGCTACTTCCCAATCCACTGGGACCATTCCAGAATCTGGGAAATCTGGGAGAACAAAACCGATGCATCCACTATCTCTGTAGCTACCTGTTTTAAAATCCTCATGTGCAGGTTGTCAGATCCAGGGGATTTGTTAAATTTTAGTCCCATTAATTTCTCCAGTATATTTCTTTGCTAATACTAATTTCTTTAAGTTGCTCATTGTCACAAGACAATATTGTCACTATTTCCAGAACGATTGTTGTGTTTTCTAACATGAAAACAAGCACCAAGTATTTGTTTAATGTCTCTGCCATTTCCTGATTCTGGTTTACTTTTACTAATCTCTTCCTTTTCACATACCTTCAGAAGCTTTTGCAACACGTTACTATGTCTCTTGTTAATCTCCTCTCATGTTCTTTCTTTCTCTTTATTAATTTCTTGGTGATCTGTTGCTGAATTCTAGACTCCTCCAAATTCTCAAGCTTACTACTCTTTTTGGTAACATTATAAGACTTTTGCTTTTATCTAATACCATCTTTACCTTCTCTTGTTAGCCATGGTTGGACTACTTCTCCAGTGGGTTTTTAATTCATTATGGGAATGTATATATGTAGCAAATAATGGACTAATTCCATAAATGATTGTGTGGCAAAAAAATAAAGATCCCATTCACTTAAATGAATAGACCACATTCAATAACAAAAATTAGAAGTAGTGCTGCAACTCACTCCTACTACCAATATAGTTTGCTTTGTTCAGAGTTAATATCTTTCATTCTGAATTAACTAAATCACTCTCCAATTCAAGATAAAATTCTCATATTATGATCACTCTTCCCTCGAGGATGCTTTATGACAAGGTTACAAACTAACCCTTTCTCAATGCACAATACTAGATCTAAAATAGCCTGTTACTTATTTGGTTTCTCCACTTACTGATCTAGAAATGTATCTTATCCACATCACATGAACTTCTCCTCCACACTCTTACAGCAAATTTGATTTGCCCAGTATATGCAGAGTTTGCAAGTTCTCCCTGTGACTGCATGGGATTCCTCCGGGTGCTCCAGTTTCCTCCCACATGCCAAAGACTTGCGGGTTGATAGGTAAATTGGCCATTGTAAAAAAATTGTCCCTAGTGTCGGTATGTGGTAGGAGAATTGTGGGGATGTGAGAGGGAAAATGGGATTAATTTAGGAGTAGTATAAACGAGTAGTTGATGGACAGCACGGACTCAGTGGGCCGAAGGGCCTATTTTGGTGCTGTATCTCTCTATGACTCTATATTTGAAGATTAAATACCCCCATGATAACCGTATTACCCGTGTTACATTCACCTCTAATTTTTTTATTTATACTCTGCCCAATGCTGAAGCTACTGTTCTGGATTGATTAACTGCTCCCACCCGTGTTTTCTGCCCCATGTTGTTTCTTACTCCACCCAAGCTGATGCAACTTGTTAATTTTCTGTGTTCCATTCAGGTGCTAACACACAGCTGTCTGTTTCTCCATAAGAACAGTCTGTTGCCACGATAAGCCAGTTCAAAATTAAATTGTAACAATGTATCTCTTGATCTCTGGTCCTGAATGGCTGTATCTCTGGCACGGAGAATACACTCTTCAACTCAGACTTTATAGCTTGCTGCCTTAAAGCAGTATGGCTCCTTTTCCAGCATTGAAGGCACACCGCATTCTTCCCAAAAAAAGAAAAACTACAAGATCATAACAACAGATACATCTACAGATACTGACAGCAAGAAAACATTCAATGGAAAAGCTATTCAAGACAACAGTCTTGGCAAAAGATTTAAAGGATGGGTCACATCACTGCATCTGGGGAGACTTTAAGCCCTCTCTCACAATCCTGTATCTAAAGAGATCCCTCTAACCCCTCTCTCACTCCTGTATCTGGGTGGATCCTTCCAATGAATCTCTCAGTCTCCTGTATCTGGGGAGGTCCCTCTAACCACTCTCTGATACTCCTGTATCTTGGGAGGTCTCTCTTACACCTCTTTCACACTCCTATATCTTGGGAAATCCCTCTAACCACTCTCTCACACTCCTGTATCTGGGGAGATACTTCTAACTGCTCTCCCACAATCCTGTATCTATATTTCTCTCACCCCAGACTCAAATTCCTTTATCTAGGATGGTCCATCTTAAACCTCTCTCACACTCCTGGATATGGGTCGGTCCCTCCAACCTCTCTCTCTCTCATTTCTGATATGGCTAGGTCCCTCCAACCCCTCACTCACACTCCTGTATCTGGGAAGGTCCCTCGAACAACTCTCTCACATTCCTGTATATGGGGCAGGCCCTCTAATACCTCTCTCACACTTCTTTATCTGGGGAGATGTAGGAATTAAGGCCTTAACAACTGCCATGTAAAACCTGTTGAATGAATCTGTGCAAGAAGAACATGGAGAGACAATATAGAATAAAGGGTACAATTCTAAAGGGGGTGCAGGAGCAGAGGGACCGAGGTGTAGATGTGCATAAGTCATTGAAGGTGGCAGGACAGGTTGGGAGAGCGATTAATAAAGCATACGGTATCCAGGACTTTATTAATAGGGGCAGAAAGTACAAGATCAAGGAAGTTATGTTGAACTTGTATAAGACACCAGGTCAGCCTCAGCTGGAGTATTGCGTCCAATTCTGAGCACGCACTTGTGGAAAGACGGGAGGGTATTGGAGAGATTACAGAAAAGATTCATGAGAATGGTTCCAGGGATGAGTAGTCATCGAGTGACACAGCACTGAAACAGGCCTTTCAGCCCACCAAGTCTGTGCTGACCATCAACCACCCATTTATACTAATACTACATTAATCCCATATTACCTACCACATCCCCACCTTCCCCCTACCACCTACCTACACTAGGGGCAATTTACAATGGCCAAGTTACCTATCAACCTGCAGGTTTTTTAGTTTTAGTTTTTTTTTAGTTTTAGTGATACAGCACTGAAACAGGCCTTTCGGCCCACCGAGTCTGTGCCGACCATCAACCACCCATTTATACTAATCCTACACCAATCCCATATTTCTACCTATCAACCTGCAAGTCTTTGGCTGTGGGAGGAAACAGGAGCACCCGACAGAAATCAGTGCGATCACAGGGAGAACTTGCAAACTCATAGGCTCATGGAGAGATACAGCACTGAAACAGGCCCTTCAGCCCACTGAGTCTGTGCCAACCAACAACCACCCATTTATACTACAAAGTGATTCCTGACAACGCTGGCTGCCACTGATGTTATCAGGCGGCTCCGCGGTGCCCACATGCACAGATGGTCTCCTGCTCTCTGCGCATGCGTTGCGTTCCGGCTTGTCAGGACTGGTCAGCGCACGCGCCGATGATGTTGCACGTGACGTATGCATCTTCGGGCAATGCGCCTGGTCGGCCTCTGCCTGTGCTCTTTATGCAACGCCAACGGGTATTCACACTTGCGTCAAGCTTTGGCACGATTTTCTGAAAGTGGAAGGAGGAGAGGTTTTGTCGGGCATTTTCTCGCAATTATTTAGTCATTTTGAAGATTACAGTCTGCTTCATTTTTATCAGAAAGAGGAGATTGCTCCAAGGTAAAATGCTTTGAAAACATTTCCATTGTCTGGGGCACTGCATGTGCTCCAGTCCCTGTTGTAAGTTGTTCTGAAAACATTCCCATTGTCTGGGGCACTGCATGTGCTCCAGTCCATGTTGTAGGTTGTTCTGAAAACATTCCCATTGTCTGGGACACTGCATGTGCTCCAGTCCCTGTTGGAAGTTGCTCTGAAAACATTTCCATTGTCTGGGGCACTGCATGTGCTCCAGTCCCTGTTGTAAGTTGTTCTGAAAACATTTCCATTGTCTGGGGCACTGCATGTGCTCCAGTCCCTGTTGTAAGTTGTTCTGAAAACATTTCCATTGTCTGGGGCACTGCATGTGCTCCAGTCCCTGTTGTAAGTTGTTCTGAAAACATTCCCATTGTCTGGGGCACTGCATGTGCTCCAGTCCCTGTTGTAAGTTGTTCTGAAAACATTTCCATTGTCTGGGGCACTGCATGTGCTCCAGTCCCTGTTGTAAGTTGCTCTGAAAACATTTCCATTGTCTGGGGCACTGCATGTGCTCCAGTCCCTGTTGTAAGTTGTTCTGAAAACATTTCCATTGTCTGGGGCACTGCATGTGCTCCAGTCCCTGTTGTAAGTTGTTCTGAAAACATTTCCATTGTCTGGGGCACTGCATGTGCTCCAGTCCCTGTTGTAAGTTGTTCTGAAAACATTTCCATTGTCTGGGGCACTGCATGTGCTCCAGTCCCTGTTGTAAGTTGTTCTGAAAACATTTCCATTGTCTGGGGCACTGCATGTGCTCCAGTCCCTGTTGTAAGTTGCTCTGAAAACATTTCCATTGTCTGGGGCACTGCATGTGCTCCAGTCCCTGTTGTAAGTTGCTCTGAAAACATTCCCATTGTCTGAGGCACTGCATGTGCTCCAGTCCCTGTTGTAAGTTGCTCTGAAAACATTCCCATTGTCTGGGGCACTGCATGTGCTCCAGTCCCTGTTGTAAGTTGCTCTGAAAACATTCCCATTGTCTGGGGCACTGCATGTGCTCCAGTCCCTGTTGTAAGTTGCTCTGAAAACATTCCCATTGTCTGGGACACTGCATGTGCTCCAGTCCCTGTTGTAAGTTGCTCTGAAAACATTTCCATTGTCTGGGACACTGCATGTGCTCCAGTCCCTGTTGTAAGTTGTTCTGAAAACATTCCCATTGTCTGGGGCACTGCATGTGCTCCAGTCCATGTTGTAGGTTGTTCTGAAAACATTCCCATTGTCTGGGACACTGCATGTGCTCCAGTCCCTGTTGGAAGTTGCTCTGAAAACATTTCCATTGTCTGGGGCACTGCATGTGCTCCAGTCCCTGTTGGAAGTTGTTCTGAAAACATTTCCATTGTCTGGGGCACTGCATGTGCTCCAGTCCCTGTTGTAAGTTGTTCTGAAAACATTTCCATTGTCTGGGGCACTGCATGTGCTCCAGTCCCTGTTGTAAGTTGTTCTGAAAACATTTCCATTGTCTGGGGCACTGCATGTGCTCCAGTCCCTGTTGTAAGTTGCTCTGAAAACATTTCCATTGTCTGGGGCACTGCATGTGCTCCAGTCCCTGTTGTAAGTTGTTCTGAAAACATTTCCATTGTCTGGGGCACTGCATGTGCTCCAGTCCCTGTTGTAAGTTGTTCTGAAAACATTTCCATTGTCTGGGGCACTGCATGTGCTCCAGTCCCTGTTGTAAGTTGTTCTGAAAACATTTCCATTGTCTGGGGCACTGCATGTGCTCCAGTCCCTGTTGTAAGTTGTTCTGAAAACATTTCCATTGTCTGGGGCACTGCATGTGCTCCAGTCCCTGTTGTAAGTTGCTCTGAAAACATTTCCATTGTCTGGGGCACTGCATGTGCTCCAGTCCCTGTTGTAAGTTGCTCTGAAAACATTCCCATTGTCTGAGGCACTGCATGTGCTCCAGTCCCTGTTGTAAGTTGCTCTGAAAACATTCCCATTGTCTGGGGCACTGCATGTGCTCCAGTCCCTGTTGTAAGTTGCTCTGAAAACATTCCCATTGTCTGGGGCACTGCATGTGCTCCAGTCCCTGTTGTAAGTTGCTCTGAAAACATTCCCATTGTCTGGGACACTGCATGTGCTCCAGTCCCTGTTGTAAGTTGCTCTGAAAACATTCCCATTGTCTGGGGCACTGCATGTGCTCCAGTCCCTGTTGTAAGTTGCTCTGAAAACATTCCCATTGTCTGGGGCACTGCATGTGTTCCAGTCCCTGTTGTAAGTTGCTCTGAAAACATTCCCATTGTCTGGGGCACTGCATGTGCTCCCGTCCCTGTTGGAAGTTGCTCTGAAAACATTCCCATTGTCTGGGGCACTGCATGTGCTCCAGTCCCTGTTGTAAGTTGCTCTGAAAACATTCCCATTGTCTGGGGCACTGCATGTGCTCCAGTCCCTGTTGTAAGTTGTTCTGAAAACTTTCCATTGTCTGGGGCACTGCATGTGCTCCAGTCCCTGTTGGAAGTTGCTCTGAAAACATTCCCATTGTCTGGGGCACTGCATGTGCTCCAGTCCCTGTTGTAAGTTGCTCTGAAAACATTCCCATTGTCTGGGGCACTGCATGTGCTCCCGTCCCTGTTGGAAGTTGCTCTGAAAACATTCCCATTGTCTGGGGCACTGCATGTGCTCCAGTCCCTGTTGTAAGTTGCTCTGAAAACATTCCCATTGTCTGGGGCACTGCATGTGCTCCAGTCCCTGTTGTCAGTTGCTCTGAAAACATTCCCATTATCTGGGGCACTGCATGTGCTCCAGTCCCTGTTGTAAGTTGCTCTGAAAACATTCCCATTGTCTGGGACACTGCATGTGCTCCAGTCCCTGTTGTAAGTTGTTCTGAAAACATTTCCATTATCTGGGGCACTGCATGTGCTCCAGTCCCTATTGTAAGTTGTTCTGAAAACATTCCCATTGTCTGGGACACTGCATGTGCTCCAGTCCCTGTTGTAAGTTGTTCTGAAAACATTTCCATTGTCTGGGGCACTGCATGTGCTCCAGTCCCTGTTGTAAGTTGCTCTGAAAACATTTCCATTGTCTGGGGCACTGCATGTGCTCCAGTCCCTGTTGGAAGTTGCTCTGAAAACATTCCCATTATCTAGGGCACTGCATGTGCTCCAGTCCCTGTTGTAAGTTGCTCTGAAATCATTCCCATTGTCTGGGGCACTGCATGTGCTCCAGTCCCTGTTGTAAGTTGCTCTGAAAACATTTCCATTGTCTGGAGCACTGCATGTGCTCCAGTCCCTGTTGGAAGTTGCTCTGAAAACATTCCCATTATCTGGGGCACTGCATGTGCTCCAGTCCCTGTTGTAAGTTGCTCTGAAAACATTTCCATTGTCTGGGGCACTGCATGTGCTCCAGTCCCTGTTGTAAGTTGCTCTGAAATCATTCCCATTGTCTGGGGCACTGCATGTGCTCCAGTCCCTGTTGTAAGTTGCTCTGAAAACATTTCCATTGTCTGGGGCACTGCATGTGCTCCAGTCCCTATTGTAAGTTGCTCTGAAATCATTCCCATTGTCTGGGGCACTGCATGTGCTCCAGTCCCTGTTGTAAGTTGCTCTGAAAACATTTCCATTGTCTGGGGCACTGCATGTGCTCCAGTCCCTGTTGTAAGTTGCTCTGAAAACATTTCCATTGTCTGGGGCACTGCATGTGCTCCAGTCCCTGTTGTAAGTTGCTCTGAAATCATTTCCATTGTCTGGGGCACTGCATGTGCTCCAGTCCCTGTTGTAAGTTGCTCTGAAAACATTTCCATTGTCTGGGGCACTGCATGTGCTCCAGTCCCTGTTGTAAGTTGCTCTGAAAACATTTCCATTGTCTGGGGCACTGCATGTGCTCCAGTCCCTGTTGTAAGTTGCTCTGAAAACATTTCCATTGTCTGGGGCACTGCATGTGCTCCAGTCCCTGTTGTAAGTTGCTCTGAAAACATTTCCATTGTCTGGGGCACTGCATGTGCTCCAGTCCCTGTTGTAAGTTGCTCTGAAAACATTTCCATTGTCTGGGGCACTGCATGTGCTCCAGTCCCTGTTGTAAGTTGCTCTGAAAACATTTCCATTGTCTGGGGCACTGCATGTGCTCCAGTCCCTGTTGTAAGTTGCTCTGAAAACAATTCCATTGACTGGGACACTGCATGTGCTCCAGTCCCTGTTGTAAGTTGCTCTGAAAACAATTCCATTGACTGGGACACTGCATGTGCTCCAGTCCCTGTTGTAAGTTGCTCTGAAAACAATTCCATTGACTGGGACACTGCATGTGCTCCAGACCCTGTTGTAAGTTGCTCTGAAAACAATTCCATTGACTGGGACACTGCATGTGCTCCAGTCCCTGTTGGAAGTTGCTCTGAAAACAATTCCATTGACTGGGACACTGCATGTGCTCCAGTCCCTGTTGTAAGTTGTTCTGAAAACATTCCCATTGTCTGGGGCACTGCATGTGCTCCAGTCCCTGTTGTAAGTTGTTCTGAAAACATTCCCATTATCTGGGGCACTGCATGTGCTCCAGTCCCTGTTGTAAGTTGCTCTGAAAACATTCCCATTGTCTGGGGCACTGCATGTGCTCCAGTCCCTGTTGTAAGTTGCTCTGAAAACATTCCCATTGTCTGGGGCACTGCATGTGCTCCAGTCCCTGTTGTCAGTTGCTCTGAAAACATTCCCATTATCTGGGGCACTGCATGTGCTCCAGTCCCTGTTGTAAGTTGCTCTGAAAACATTCCCATTGTCTGGGACACTGCATGTGCTCCAGTCCACTGCACTGCACTAAAATCCTTTCCATTGTTTGGGGCTGTGTGCAGGCAGTACATGTGCAGCAAGAAGAGACTGAGCTCTAAAAGAAACAAGCATGCCGTGTCCAGTGGTCGCACAAATGTGAATGCTCTTGCTATGTACACAACTGGTGAGGTGGGAGTGCAGCCACACCGTTCTCTATCCTCAATGTTACTTTAAGGCAAAGGTAGATAAGAGTTAAAGAAATGGAAGGTGATGCTGATAGTCGTAGCCAGGATTAAATGGGAGCGGAAGAGAAAGCGCAGGAGTAGCATAACCTCTAGCAGGGAACAGCTGGGCTAAATGGCCTGCTTTATGTTCATAGTCCAAAAGAAATGTGCTTCTTTTTCCAGCACCCTCACATCATTCATGTTTTCCCTGAGAGCAGCATTGAACCATCACGAGATAGGGGCAATTACATCATCCTGACTCCTACAGCTGAGGTGGGTACTAAGTGATTCATTGGCGGTGTTATCAGTACATGCCTTTACTGCAGAACATAAAGCATGCTCAACAGTAATTTCATTGGAGGTGGGAAGATCTGACACTGATGTTCTTTCCTTATTTTCTTTTCATGTAAGACATGCTGTCGAGAAAACAATCCTTGAGACTTAAGGTCAGCATTCAAGCAACGAAGGCAACTGGATCATGCTGCGGAGCTCATCACGATGTGGAAAGGAACATTGCATTTATGGATGAATTGGGAATGCACATTGGGATGCGTTTGGGGAACATTCACCAAGAATAGACTGAGCTCAGACTCTTGTGACTTTGCCTTCTTCACATGGACAATACAGCAGTGGAATAGAGAGCCAAGCATTCATTCACCACAAGGTTCTCCAGGAACAATCTCTTTAGTTCTGTACAGCAGAGACTCGGCCTGTCTGTCTCACGGGAATGCTGGTGACACAACACTCATGTATCCGTGCACAGCAGTGCCTCGAATGTTTAATGAACTGAATAAAATTTCTCAATAATTAAACATGGAATTGTTGAGATTTTTGATGCTATTTTCCCGACTTTGCAACCGCACTTCAGATATTTAACTGTGGTGTGGTCCTTGGGGTGAGGGGGAGGTGGGGGGGTTGTGAGAATGAGGTGAGGGGGGGGTTTGTGAGGGGAGGTGGGGGGGTTTGTGAGGGGAGACTGGGGGTGGGGGAGAGGGGGAGGTGGGGGAAGAGGGGTAAGAGGGGAGTGGGGGGGAGAGGGGGAGGAGAGGGAAGAGGGGGGGTAAAGGGGAGTGGGGGGAGGGGGTTGGGGTGTTGGGGGAGATGGGAGGCAGAGACGGGAGGGGGAGAGGTAGAGCGGGTGGGGGGAGAGGTGAGTTGTGGGGGGAGTGGTAGAGAGGGGGTGGGGGAGAGGGGGTGTGGGGGTTTAGTGGGAGGGAGTTAAATTCAGAAGTGCCTGAAGAGGGGGATGCAAAAGGCAGACAGCTGCAATGCCTGAAGTACAGTTGAGAAATAGGGGAGAAAGCGGCTGGATGGGGGATCTGCAGCTGGTGGGAACGGCTGGATGATGGAGAGGGCTGGAAGCGAGAGGCCATAGAGAGCCGTGGGGAGCGAGAGACAGAAGACCTTGGTGTCACCGGGTGTGGAGATTGGCCAGTACGTCTTTTGCTGTTGCAAGGTTATGGCACATGTGCAGAAAAACACACTCCTCCCCCCTCTCCCCACCCCTCGCTGCTGTCTCCGGCCACTCTGCTCCCCTCCGTCACCGGCCCTTTCGCTCGCCCACTCGGCTTCCCTCCCTCCCCCTCCCACTCGTTCTCTGACTCCGCCATTGTCTGCTGCCATGTGTTTGTTAGGTTGCCTCTGTGTGATTATTTGAGCAGCGCCATCTTTAGTCCTGGCAGCTGCCTAAAGTCACAGACTGTGACGTTTTAGTGGCACATGCGCACGTGCAGCAGTGTCACCTAGCGGTAGCATTGTCAGGAAACACAGCCGTTCATGAGGGGTCTGGACAGGGTAGATAGAGAGAAACTGTTCCCACTTGTGAAAGAACGAGAGGGCATAGATTTAAAGTATTTGGTAAGAGAAGCAAAAGTGACATGAGGAAAAACTTTTTCACACAGCGAGTGGTTAAGGTCTGGAATGTGCTGCCTGAGAATGTGGTGGAAGCAGGTTCAACTGAAGCATTCAGGAGGGAATTGGACAGTTATATGAAAAGGAAGAATGTTCAGGGTTACAGGGAGAAGAGCGGGGAATGGAACTGAGGGAGTTTGCTCTTTCATAGAGCCAGTGTGGACATGATGGGCCGAATGGCCTCCTTCTGTGCTGTAACAATTCTGTGATTCTGTGAAGTTATGGCCTGTTACAATTCACATGAGGCACTATGTTTTAAAGTGGAATGACTTTCAATGATGTTGCTCTGGAATAGTTATTCTTTGTATATATAGCAATATATTATATTAAAATTAAACATAGAAACATAGAAAATAGGAGCAGGAGTAGGTCATTCGGCTCTCCGAGCCTGCACCACCATTCAATACGATCATGGCTGATCGTCCAAACTCAGTACCCTGTTCCCGCTTTCTCCCCGTATCCCTTGATTCCTTTTGCCCTAAAGACGATATCTAATGTGTTCCTGAATATATTTAATGATTTGGCCTCAACTGCTTTCTGTGGTAGAGAATTCTACAGGTTCACCACTCTCTGGGTGAAAAAATCCCTCCTCATCTCAGTCCTAAATGGCTTACCACTTATCCTTAGATTGTGACCCCTCGTCCAGGAATCCCCCACCATCGGGAACATCCTTCCTGCATCTAGTCTGTCCAGTCCTGTTAGAATTTTGTAGGTTTCTATGAGATCCCCTCTCATTCTTCCAAACTCTAGTGAATACAAGCCTAATTGACCCAATCTCTCTTCATACATCAGTCCTGCCATCCCAGGAATCAGTCTGGTGAACTTTCGCTGCACTCGCTCCATAGCAAGAACATCCTTCCTCAGATAAGGAGACCAAAACTGCACACAATACTCCAGATGTGGTCTCACCAAGCCCTTGTATAATTGCATCAGTACATCCTCCCACTATGAAGTCCAACATACCGTTTGCCTTCTTAACTGCCTGCTGCACCTGCATGCTTACTTTCAGTGACTGGTGCACAAGGACACCCAGGTCTCACTGCACCTCCCCCTTTCCCAATCTATCGCTGTTCAGAAAATAATCTGCCTTTCTGTTTTTGCCACCAAAGTGGATAACCTCACATTTATCTACATTATACTGCATCTGCCATGTATTTGTTGACTCACTCAACCTTTCCAAATCACACTGGAGTTTCTCTGCATCCCCCTCACAGCTCCCACTCCCACCCAGCTTTGTGTCATGTGCAAACTTTATATCATTAATATATATTGTGAATATAGTTATGGATCTTGTGTTTGGAATCATGTTCGGGGAGATGTATATTTGTATGCTGTATTGAAGAGATGGTGGAAGACGGTGTCTACTGTAACAATAGCAGAAATGGCTTTGCCGTGAGACAGGATTTTTTGATAAGTACCTTACTGCATTTCAATTAAGACAGGCTCAGGGTCACAATAATTGATAGACTTGTAGGCCTCATGATGGAAATGTAAGGAAAGGTGTTCGGAGACTATTCATAATTGGAATGTTGATGGGGATAGCAAACATTCCCCATTGTGTGACACTGACATAGGCTATCAAGCTATCTTCAGAGATAATGTATGGGAGGTGCAGTCATACCTGATCAATCGAAAGAGATAAGGTGGAATGTAACCTTATATGGAATTAAGGAATCTTCAGATGGTAGCACAAATGAAAGTTGCTGAGAGACATTGGGGAGAATCCTACAGTCAACAGAACACCTCAAGAGACAAGACTGCACTGCAGCAGCTCAAGAAACAAGAATCAAGGACACTCTGCACTCTGCTGTTTAACTACTGCTGCTGGTTAAGTATTGCCTGTAAATCCTTGCTATGCTGAAAAAACTCACTATCTTGATTTAAGAATACCAGAGTGTGTACCTTGTGGGTCAAAGGCTTGTCAACCTCCCGCACAAACATACAAAAATCTTACAATTGGCAATCCAGAGATGGGACATGATGACTAGTTAAAACTAGACTTCTGGTCTTTGTTGAGATGGAGTCTCCTAGTCATTTGCCTGGCCAGCATTTGATCTAGGAGGGGGAACTGTAACTGATGTGTGTCAGTACATTTTATTGATTACCACTAGTTGTTTTTTCTCAAATGAAAAATCGTGACAGACAAACCCGTGTTGAAGGCTTTTCAGGTCCAGCGAGATAGAAAAGTTAAAATGAAGGACCGGCAGGTACTGCTCAGGGAATGTTTAAACCCAAAGATCGTGTTCCGTTTGAGGAAGTAGTTCAGTTTATTCAGGAACGGGTTGATGAGAAGAAGTTGAAGGTAGGTAGAGCCTTCAAGCTCATCTCCTCAGCGGCATCATATTGCGTGCAGAGGGATGACCAGTTAGTCCAAGGAAAGGGCAAATTCATACAGAATCAGAAGCATCAGATTGATGTGTTACAGCAGCAGCTGGCTAGTATGAGAGCAGTAATTCAGCAGCAGTGTGTTATTGCTGTACAGGCAGGGAGTTCGATGCATTCTCTCCAAAATGCTCAGCAAGACTTCGATATTATGAGCCAGGAAAATAAAAAACTTAACCAGCAGTTAGAAGACTCACGTGGTGTTCTGAGGGAAGCCCTTTAGTAGCCCCACTGGGAGACAGATCACTGACAGTGCCATCTTAAAATCAGGGAGTTAGAGAGTAAGTTGGGGAAACAGTGAGTATTTGTGTCTGCTGTCACCCTATATGATCCAGAATATACTGATTCCTCAGAGGTAGAGTGGGATTCATTCGGGGAGAAAGCCTCCAAGTACCACTCGGGTGAAGACTAGTGGGTCCAGGACCTCCCCACTCCACACAACCCCCCTCCCACCTCCGCCGATCTTCCTGTTAATGTGGTGGTGGAGACTTGTGTTTTAAATCAAGCGGGACAGCAGACAGGAACTAATTCCTGACCCCGGCCCCTGAGTCCCAATGATTTACAAACCTGCATCCATGAGTTACACATTATTAAAATGGGGACTCATTGTGAATTGAGAATTTCAGAACCTGAAAGTAGATTGCACATGAGGGAGAATGGACAGAAGGAAAATAAATTACGACAGCCCACTGTAAAGGTTAGGACGGTGTGTGAGCAACCAGATTGTTGTGAAAAGAAGTTCAACTTGAAACCTTCACTGGAGTTCATATCCAGCTCAGATCCTGTGTCGAGGGAAATTTAAACAGAGAGTAACTCCTCTCTGTGTGATTCCCTTGTGTGTGTGTTCAGTGTTCTGTGTCACTGGAATTGTAAACTAATTAAACCTCTTTGGTCTAGTCTTGTATGTTGTTTTAAGATTGTTGGTTGTTTAATCTGTGTTCTGTATACACTTGGATCAAAGTTGATTTAAAGAGAAGGATGAGTTCAGTTCTGATGAAATGAAGGAGAATGGAATATATGAGGTTGTAGTGTTCTCTCTCTTGAAGAATCTCTCTGTGACTGGAAGCTCTGTATAACAGGCTGCAAAAACTTTGCTGGGTGATTTTCTTTTGGGACTAAGAATGTTGAAGATTTTCTTTTGTTGTTTGTGGAATTAACTCTTTCTTTAGTTTTCTATTTACAGGCATTCATAAACGTACCAGAAAAAAGAAGACAAGTGATGTAATTTAATTTCTTCTTTTCCCTTTTAAAGAAAAAGCACGTGTTTATTCTGTTCTGTGTTTAGTTAATCAGTAGTTCTAAGTTATTAAAGTTGAAAAGACCCAGAGTGGCTGCAGTGTGTGTGAGAGGAAGCTTCCTAATTTGTGAATAAAAGACCTTTTTGCCAGTTTGGGTGTGTGTGATTCTTCTGTTTGAATTTTTTTGTGTGTGTGTCATCTTCATTGTTCTGTGCAGTGAACTTAAACCTGTTTAACCCTTTGTGGTCTTAAGTGGAAGTTGTTTTAAGTTGTCTGTTTAATGTGTGTCTGCATTTGTAATATTTAGTTTTTATCCCTGGGACACACAATCCTGCAATAGTAGAATTGGCACTTTGAGTTAAATATGAGAATTGTAAGCACAGTCTAAAGGGATGTGGAATTAATAAAGTAAACCTTTCTAAGTGATGAAATTGGAATTTCATTGGTTGCCACAGTGACATTCTAGTGACAATGATAAAACATGTGGGAATTTTATTCTGGAGACTAATTCACACATGTAAGAGTGGGACAGTTTTAAGGTTTGATTGTGTAAATTGGAATTTGGGATGTTTGAGGTGATTGTTCAGTCACCTGGGTTGGAATTAGTCTTGGGTTTTTAAGAAAGCTAAGGAGTTTTAGAAACAATTGGGAGTTTAATTGAAAATACTTTAACCCATTTGGGTGTGTGTACATGACTTAAAGGAATGTATTTGCTCTTTTTTCAATGAAAAGGTGGTGATGTAATCTGAGAACTTTTGCCCCGCCCCCTTTTCAAACTAGCAGAGACAGTTAACCCTTTCAGCTCGCAGCTTAGCTCACTACAAAACTTTTAGTTCATTGAAGATTTATATACAGTACATTAGGCATTATGAAATTTTAAGCTGATGAATTCACAGATACAATTAGACATGTTAACCCATTGGGCTCCTGACCAGAGACAAATGGATTCTTTGTGCTTTTTAAAAAACAAAATCAAGAACAATAAGAAATCCAGAAGTTTTGAAAATCTTTCAAGACAAAGTGCTTGAAAACAAGAGATGTGAAGATCACCTCTAAACACCTGCAAACACTTTTATCTGATGTAAAAGCACCATTTAAAAGCACCAAGCCTGGGGATAATTATTTCTAAAATTGGAATTGAAAACACAAATTGATGAGTTGTTATTCCAAGAACTCGTAAGGGAAGTTTACTTGAAGTTTCAGCAGATAAACAAAATTTTACTTCAAAACAAAATGGTAATGCCTGGGGCAACTACATGTCTGCCTGCCAGTATATTATTGTGAAGTAAGATGTTGTGTCAGTGGGAACTGCCGCTACAGTGAGATAATGATTAAGGGTCTGTTTGATTCTTCAGTTAAAGACATTATGGGGAATGGACTTTAAAGTTTCTCCAGGGTGCAAAAATGAAATAGAATTGTAATTAATGAGAATTGTAATTAATGAGACTTGGAAATAAAATCTGGTTGATGTGAAATCCAAGTAAGGAATTTTGGGGACAAAAATTGACACAATAAGAACTCAAATGTTAAATTAATGTTCATAATTTCCAGGAAGTTCAGAAATTTCTAATAAGAGTTAGGAGAGTGGAGTTAAGAATTGTAAATTGATAGCTTTCTCTTGCAGATTTGTATCTTGCCTATGTTTTTCTTTAAGAGAACTGAATTTGACATTCTGGCCACTACCCAAGGCATTGGGACCATGCAGTGGGAGATGAGCACGGTCTCGAGACACCTGCCCCACCCCCTCCCCTTTTAGATCTTTTATCAATATCACTGGAGAGTCAGGAATGTGTGACATGATATTATTACACTGGTGTAAGTGTGCAAATGTGATGTGTTATGCATAAAGTAACTAACATGCAGATGCATGATGAAATGCACTGAAGAATGTGTCTCAGACATGTTCACCAACTTGACAACAGCACAACATGGAATGGTTAATGTGGCCAGTAGAGTGAAACATGTTTTAAATTATCAAGGCATTGACACATATTCCAGAGAGTAACTGACTTTAAACAATTAGAATAGAATTAAACACATTGGAAATGGACAGAGGGAGCAAGATGAAAGTTCAGAGAGAGACAGTCGAAGGGTTAGGAATGATTCAAAAGATGGATATGATAAAGGGAGAGCTGGAGAATCTTTCAAGTCCATGCCTGATCTGTTACTTGAAACAAAAGTACTGAGAACAGGACAATCATTTAGAATTAACAAGCTTCAGCAAAAGAATAAAGAATTAGTATTAGGAATCTTGAATTATTGCAACAGTTGTTAAGGAACAGATAATAATGAGGAATCACATTGTTAGATTCAAAAATCCACCTATTTATATCTCCCTCGTCAATGAAACCACCTGGGTTGTCCCTGACTTGTCTTGGTGTCTCCAGTCAGAGGATGCCTTTGTTTGCCCATATGATATTGTAGAAAACTCTGCTCCAGCATGTGGATTAACCTGGAACAAAGACCCACCTCAACTGTACAATGGAAATAGTGAGTGGAGAGAAGTTCCCCAATCACTCTGTCTACCAAGGTGAGGGAAGGTATTGTGTTGTTACTACCCACACAGAGTATACATATGGCAGTTTAATGTGTCAAATAAAGAAGGGAGAATTTTGTTTTAGTCCCTCTCTAAGGGCTCAGATAGTAAACAAGGTCCTATTCAGTATAAGGAATAATCAGCAAATAAATATCACTGTTAAAGATGACCTCAAGGAGCAGTTATATCAATATGTCAGTAGATTTGTTTATGGCATCCCCCTTTTCCTGAACATCTGACTGAGCTATTACAAAGACTCAATACATCCAACAAACACTTTTATGTCCTGCAACAATAAAATGAGGAAATTGATAAGGAAATCCCTGAGATAGGGGATGAGAGTCACTGGTGTGACATTGAAATACCCCCTTGGATCAGGATTATTTCCCATGTCTTTGTAATCGTTGAATAGGCGATAAATCTGATTTTGGTGTGTGCATTAAGACAAATCATGGGGATGAGAAAGAAATTGAGAATTCGACAAGAGACCATGAAAGAATATGCCCCACTTAAGGGTAATGTATGAGGGATCAATGCCATCTGGTATTTTACCCTCATGGTGGGCACTGTAGGGGTTAACAACTACCATGTTCAATCTGTTGGATGAATCTGTGCGAGTTGTGGCCTGATACAATTCACATGAGGTGCTATGTTTTGAAGTAGAATAATTTGAAATGATATTGTGGTTATGTTCGGGAATATTTATACTTTGTATATGTATCAAAGTATTATATTCTAATTAAGTTATGGACCTTGTGTTTGGAATCATGTTGTTATGTGAAATGTATATTTGTACACTGTATTGGAGAGATGGTGGAAGACGGTTTAACTGTAACAACAATAGCAGAAGTGACTTTGCGATGAGACAGCATGTTTTGATAAGTACCTTACTGCATTTCAATTAAGACAGGCTCAGGGTCACAATAATTGATAGACTTGTAGCCCTCATGATGGAAATGTAAGTAAAGGTTTTCGAAGACTATTTATGACTGGAATGTTGATGGGGATAGCAAACATTCCCCATTGTGTGACAATGACTTAGGACATCAAGCTATCTTCAGAGACAATGTATGAAAGGTGAGGTCATACCTGATCAATTGAAAGGGTTCAGGTGGAATGTAACCTAATATGGAATGAAGGAACCGTCGGAGGATCAGGGTGCGGGTATAAATAAAAGGTGCTGAGAGACATCAGTGCACACAGATTCGAGAAGAGACCATCCTGCAGTCAACAGAACACCTCAAGAGAGAGGACTGCACCACAGCAGCTCGGGACGCCAAACTGAGGGCACTCTGCTGTTTAACTACTGCCATTGGTTTAGAATTGTTTGCAAATCCTTGCTGTGCTTAATGAACTCACTGTCTTGATTTAAAAATATCAGAGACAGTACCTTGTGGGTTAAAAGTGAATCAACATCCTACACAAACACACAATAATCATACAGAGGTCCCTCTAACGCTTCTCGTACCCGCCTGTAATATCAGGAAATTTTACATCAGACATTAAGTGATTGTCGGCACTGTCCATGTTCCAGTAGGTGTCATTGTCCATGGATCTATATTCAGAATGTGTTAGTGTCTGTATCTCTATCATAAAGTATAAAGAGACCAGGAGAGGGAGCGAGAGTTCACTCAGTGAGCAGGAAACAGCGAGAGCGGAGCCGGAGCATAAAGTAACCGGGAGAGACAGCAAGAGTTTGAAAACAACGTGAACAGTGACGTCACAGGAAAGCTGCCCTCTACAGCTTCCAGCCTCATAGTCCTGCAACCCTGGACAAGCCGCTTCTACCTCCTTCCCAAAATCCACAAACAAGACTGTCCTGGTGCTCACGTTGTTTCAGCCTTTTCCTGCCCCACTGAATTTATTTCTTCCTATCTTGTCTCGATCTTTTCTTCCCTGGTCCAGTCTCGTCCCACCTGCATCCCGTGACTCTTCTGATGCCCTATGTCATTTTGACAATTTCCAGTTTCCTGGCCCCATCTGTCTCCTCTTCACTATGGACGTCCAATCTCTCTGCACCTCCATCACCCACCGGTACGATTTGAGGGCACTCTGCTTCTTCCTTGAACAGAGGCCCAACCAGTCCCCATCCACCACCACCTTCCTCAGTCTGGCTGAACTTGTTCTCACATTGAACAACTTCTCCTTCAACTCCACTCACTTCCTTCAAGTAAAAGGTGTTGCTGTGGGTACCCACATGGGTTCTAGTTTTGCCTGTCTTTTTGTGGGATATGTCAAACATTCCTTCTTCCGGTCCTAATCAGGCCCCCTCCCCCAACTCATTTTCCGGTACATTGATGAATGTGTTGGTGCCATTTCCTGCTCCTGCCCCGAACTGGAAAACTTTATCAACTTTGCTTCTAATTTCCACCCTTCTCTCTCAACATTACATGGTCCATCTCCAACACTTCCCTTCCCTTCCTCGACTTCTCTGTCTCCATCTCTGTGAATAGGCTGTCCAGTAATATTCATTATAAGCCCACTGACTCCCACAGCTACCTGGACTAGGTCAGTACACCATTCCATTCTCCCAGTTTCTCCGTCTCCAACGCATCTACTCCGATGATGCAACATTTCTCCTCTACATTGGGGAGACCAAACACAGATTGGGTGACTGCTTTGCGGAACACCTCTGCTCAGTCCGAAAGCATGACCCTGAGCTTCCGGTTGCTGGGCATTTCAACACACACCCCCTGCTCTCATGTCTATATATCTGTCCTGGGCTTGCTGCAGTGTTCCAGTGAACATCAATGCAAGCTCGAGGAACAGCATTTCATTTACCGATTAGGCACGCTACAGCCTGCCGGACTGAACATTGAGTTCAATAATTTCAGAGCATGACAGGCCACCCTTTTTATTTTCTGCTTTTTTTTTTCTTTTTCTTTCCATATTTATTTTATTTCATTTGTTTCATCATTCATTTTTTTATTACCATGTGCCTACCCACTGCTTTTTTTGTCATGTTGATGCTTTGGGTCAGGTTGTTCCAAGTTTCTGTCAATTAACACTCTCTCTCTAGTAACGTTAATGTCTTTCACCACACATTAACATATTGTTTGCCTTTGTTCCATGACAATTGTTAGAAGTGTCAGTGGGAGAACATTACGGTGATAGTGACCATAACTCTGTAAGATTTAAGGTAGTTATGGAAAATGGCAAAGATGACCGGAAATAAAGGTACTGAATTGGGGGAAGGCCGATTTCAATATGATAAATCAGGATCTGGCCAAAGTGGACTGGGAGCATCTACTTGTAGGAAAGTCTACATCAGACCAGTGGGAATCTGTCAAAAAGGAAATAGTGAGAGTTCAGGGCCAGCATGTTCCCATAAAGGTGAAGGGTAGGACCAACAGTTCCAGGGAACCCTGGATGTCAAGGGATATAGCGGATTAGATAAGGGAAAAAAGGAGGTTTATGGCAGATTCAGAGGGCTGAAAACAGCGGAGGCCCTAGAGGAGTTTATAAAGTGTAGGGGCGTACTTAAAGAAGTAATTAGAAGAACAAAGAGGGGGTATGAAAAAACACTGACGGGCAAGATAAAGGAAAATCCCAAGGTGTTTTATAAGTATATTAAGGGCAAGAGGATAACCAGGGAAAGAGTAGGGCCCATTACGGACCAAAGTGGCAATCTGTATGTGGAGCCAGAGGATATAGGTGAGGCTTTGAATGATTACTTTTCATCTGTGTTCAATATGGAAAAGGACGATGTAGTTGGAGAGATCAGGGAGGGGTTTGTGATACACTTGAACAAATTAGCATTGAAAGGAAGGAGGTATTAGCGACTTTAGCGGGCTTAAAAGTGGATAAATCCCCAGGCCCAGATGAGATGTATACCAGGCTGCTATGTGAGGCAAGGGAGGAGATTTTGGAGGCTCTGACACAAATTTTCAAATCCTCTCTAGCCACAGGAGAGGTGCCAGAGGACTGGAGGACAGTGAATGTGGTATCATTATTCAAGAAGGGTAGTAGGGATAAACCAGGTAATTACAGGCCAGTGAGTCTAACATCTGTGGTAGGGGTACTATTGGAAAATATTCTGAGGGACAGGATTAATCTCCACTTGGAGAGGCAGGAATTAATCAAGAATAGTCAGCACGGCTTTGTCGGGGAGATCATGTCTAAGAAATCTGACTGAATTTTTCGAGGAGGTGACGAGATGTGTAGATGAGGATAAAGTAGTTGATGTAGTATACGTGGACTTCAGTAAGGCTTTTAATAAGGTCCCGCATGGAAGATTGGTCAAGTAAGTAAGAGCCCATGGGATCCAGGGCAATTTGCCAAATTGGATCCAAAATTGACTTCATGGCAGGAGGCAGAGGGTGTTGGTGGATTGTTGTTTTGTGAGTGGAAGCCTGTGACCAGTGGAGTACCACAGGGATCGGTGCTGGGACCCTTGTTGTTTGTAGTGTATATTAATGATTTTGACGTGAATATAGGAGGTATGATCAGTAAGTTCGCAGATGACACTAAAATTGGTGCTGTCGTAAATAGTGAGGAGGAAAGCCTTAGATTACAGGATGATATAGATGGGCTGGTAAGATGGGCAGAGCAGTGGCAAATGGAATTTAATCCTGAGAAGTGCGAGGTGACGCATTTTGGGAGGACTAACAAGGCATGGGAATATACAATGGATGCTAGGTCCCTAGGAAGTACAGAGGGTCAGAGGGACCTTGGTGTACTTGTCCATAGATCACTGAAGGCAGCAGCACAGGTAGATAAGGTAGTTAGGAAGGCATATGGGATACTTGCATTTATTAGCCGAGGCATAGAAGAGCAGGGAGGTTATGATGGAGCTGTATAAAATGCTAGTCAGGCCACAGCAGGAATACTGTGTACAGTTCTGGTCACCACACTATATGAAAGATGTGATTGAACTGGAGAGGGTGCAGCTGAGATTCACCAGGATTGTAAGAGGTTCCGTTCCTGTACCCCCCTTACTACAGTTCTTGGACTTTGGGAATGACAAGAACAAAATTGCACACGACACAGGGTTAGGCTGAACCACAAATTTGTTTATTTAAAAAAACAAAAACCCTCCTAACACCCTGTTATAAAGACCACTAAACTAATTTAAAGGACACCATATGACACCTTGATTGGTTAGTCCAAATTAAATCCCTCCACGATTTCACCCTCAGCGCTCACCCAAACACACAGGTCACCACAACTTATAAAATAAACTTTTTGGAAAAAAAACCACAGGCAAAGCTCCACGTTTATGCCCCAAATTCACTCAATTCAAAACCCAAAATCTCCCAGGATTTGGTTGCCACACTTAAAATTGTTTTAAAACTCTCAGCCTCAAATACCTCTTGGATTTGGCTGATAACTTACAATCCTCCATGTGATTGGTCCTTCCGGTGAGAATTGTAGGTCCACGAGCCAGGTTGACCATTCCTGACCCTCCTTCTCGACTGCAGCATCAAACCCTTTGATCTTGTCCTTTTTATGATGATCCTTATCGAAATATCATAATCACATCTCCTGAAGCCATCCTGCTGGATGGTCAGCATTTAGCACCTTTAATCCTTTTCCTCTGTTACCTGCCTGGTCCAGACAGATCCATTCAGTGCTGATGTGATTTCCTGGACTGAGAACAATGAACTCCACCAAGGTGAGGTAAACAATGGCCCCCCCAATCACTTAACATGATGGCAGTTATCACTGTGTCACTGTTATAATAATGTCCCAAAGTCCAGTCCTTTAACAGTATCAGTTCTGTTGTGATATTGGAATGTTTGTGAATTGACCCACAGGAATGCAACCTCCCTCTGTGTGCTTTGTGTTGAGGTTTGGCTCTTATTCACAGTACTAGTGTCCGTGGGGGTTGGGGTACCTTCCCCAAACTCTACAAAGTGCACTTTTACAGTCCAGTTGAGGGGGAGGAATTCCAATCCCACAGTTTAGAATCAGGCCACATTTTGTGGCCCAGGTCTGACTTCTGTACGCCGTGGCAGAGTGTCTGGTCAAAGTTAACAGGTCCTTGATGGCACTCCTTCGCTTTGGTAGAGGAATAACTCAGGATGTCCCATGTCCGGCCAATTATATACCATCTGCATGGAGCCATTCCTGTGCCTGCTTCGCAGAAGGTTGACGGGTTTGGCTCTGCGCAGGCCGGGCATGTGGATCATCCTCTCAGCTTATGTTGAAGATGTGCTCCTCACGGTCACAAATCCCATTGACTTGCGGAGGATGCACGACTGCCAGCAGACTTTTTCCGCCACATCCTCTGTGAGGATCAATTGGGGAAAGTGTTCAGGTCTCCTGGTGGGTCAGTGGCGGGTGGAGCCCCTGCTGGAGGAGTTAATGTGGTTTGCATGGAGCACCACACACCTCCTCTATCTGGGAGTCCACCTCAGCCCGACTGAGGAAGCCTTGGCGGCAAACTGGGAGGAGTTGGAGGCAAAAGCCACTACTGGGTTAGGACTGCTACGCATGCATTCCGACAGGGGCCGAGCGCTGGTCATAAACCAACTGGTGGCCTCAATGTTGTGATACCGATTGGTCACTTTGGTCCTGTCCCCTGCATTGCCACCAAGATTCAGAAGAAGCTCGTCAATTTCTTCTGGGGCAAGAGAAAACACTGGGTCTCTGCCGCAGTCCTGCGTCTGCTGATTGAGGAGGGCGGCCAGTCACTAGTGTGCGTCCGCACCCAGACTGTGACTCTCCACCTTCAGACCCTGCAGAGATACCTGTATGTCAAGTGTCCTCCCAGATGGTGTGCGCTGGTGATGTATTTTATCTGCCAGTGTCACTGCCTTCAATACAACACGCAACTCTCAGCGGAGAATGTTAGCTCCACCTCCCTGAGGGAGTTGCCTGTCTTTCACTGCGATCTATTCAGAGTCTGGAACATGGTCACCTGCAGTCAGGGCACTCACCCACTGGCAGAGGAAAGGGCCTTGGCTGTCGTACCAACCAGCTCCGGGAATGGACCGACGGGTGGCGGAGTAGTTGAAGCACCCCGGGACACCCCTCACTGTGGGTGACATTGGGGCTCGGGAGGATGGAACACTCTCAGCCGAGCTGACCCTCGCTCAGCCAGAACTGCTCATCGATCCGGGGCACCGAAACCCTCTTCGGGAGCTTGTCCCGCACAACCTGAGCCGCCTCTCGAAAATGCCCTCTGTGCCATTCCACACCGTGCGGAGGGGTTTTCTGTACGGGCTGCTCCTGCTCACTCTCCACTTCCTCGCCCTCGTCTCCCACCTGGACATGCTTTTGCAGCCCTTGTTACCAGCTGGCGGTGAGGGGAAACCCCGTGGAGGTCTCTCTACTTGGGAAACCTCACCCTTTACATCAGAGACCAGGGGTGCAGGGTGCTGCACAGGGCAGTCCCGTGCAATAGACTTTTAAATAGGTACACAGACTGTCCAGGCCGATGTGAAACAAGGGGAGGCCTCACAGTGTGAGCACACAGTGCAATGCACTTCACTGTTTATCAACACAGAGATGATGGACTGAGGGAGGCCTCACAGTGTGAGCACACAGTGCAATGCACTTCACTGTTTATCAACACAGAGATGATGGACTGGGGGAGGCTTCACAGTGTGAACACAGTGTGAAATATACACAATGTTTATAAACATAAACATAAATGAGGGAGGTGGTGGTGTAGTGGTAATGTCACTGGACGAGTGGAGAGGAGGCCATCTCCTGCCCCGACAGGCCCAGCAGACGGGGCATCATTTTCAACTATAACTGGATCTGGTATGTTCTGGTTGAGTGTGGATTTCGGCTGGGAGGGCCGACCCTTTGGGGCCTCATCCTCCTCTCCATTCAGGACACCCGACCCAGTGGCAGAAAGGGAGACATCCCCAGGCTCCCCCACCACAAGCAGGGCTCCACTTGCTCCTTCAGGAGGGGCTGCATGTACAGGGGTTTCCCCCTCCCCTCCATCCTGAGGGCCAGGGACCTCCTGCCCAGGCTTTACAGCCTTGATGGTGGTGGTGGCAGGGGGAACCTGGGGACCTGAACCAGGAGACAGCTCCCCTCCAATAGATGGTCCCTGCTCCACAGGGCCCTGATTTACCTCCGTGGAGGGGTGCCTTCTCCTCTTTTTCCCACTAGGGCGCAAAGGCTCAGAGACCTCCATGTCATCAGAGGCCTCTGCCTCCTCACCCTCATTTTGCCTGGTCACCCTGGGCCTGAGCCCATCCCTGGAGCAGGTGGATTCCCCAGGAGCGGGCCTTGGGCTGAGCCCAGGCTCAGGTTGTGTCATGGTGTCTAGGGGACGCGCATCTCAGCGTTTAATTTTCCTCCGTGCCTTCCTTCCACTCGGATGGGCACCCCCTCCCCATCGGAGGCCGTGAAAACCATAGCATCTGGAACTGACTGAGTGACGTCTTTAGGAGGTGTCGGGGGAGTGGGAGGAGGGGCAGCGGTGCCACCCTGGGCCGCCGAGGTGGAGTTGGCAGCTGGGGGGATTGGGGAATTTCTTATGAACATTCCCCAGACCCTTGCAGACATGGCACCACGCCCCCTCCAAGGTCCAGAAGACACGGTAGGTCGTCCCCTGGAACTCTACATTGAAATGGCCATCTGTGACCTCCTCCCGCGCCAGCTGCATAAATAACTGGCGGCGGAAGGAGTACACATGCCGGAGGCTGTTCTCCTGAAGACCGAGCAGGACTGGGCTGAGCCCTGTCTTTACTTCCCCCAGATGGTGCAGGTGGGGAAGGAGGAACTCACCAGGAATGAAGGGCGGTACATTTGACAGAATGACCCATTGCACAGTGGCCTCCAGGGGGTTCACTGGCAGAAAGATCCCACCCACGATGAGTCCCTTGGTCAGGGCCAGGGACACCGCCCGCTCGGTCTTCAGGAAAAATACAGCCTTCCCATACATTTTAGAGGCAGCAAAAATGGCCGAAGGGCCGACAACCTCGGCCATTTCTTTTACACATGCCTCTATTGACATATTGGGGTGGATGTAGCTCTTGACCCCATGCTTTGATGTTATTGGTGCAAACGATGACGGAGCAACAGGTGCAGCTGCAGCAGCCGCAGCAGCATACGTGTGAGAAGGTCCGGCCACCAGTGAAGAGGGGCTTGCCATGGGGTCAAAGAGCCATGTCCAACTCTAAGAAATAAAGTAAACAAAAGTTTTTTAAACTAAGGCAATATGATGGAGGGGGTGGGGGGTAGAGGGAGATAGGAGTGAAAAGGAAAAGCAGAGGAGAGTAGAGATTCGGTAGCTGAGTGGTGGAAGGGAGAGAAATGCTGTGAGGATGTTTCTCTTCAATTGGTGGTTGGAGCACCTTCCTTTAGAGAACACAAAGTCCAGTCTCCTGGTCAGGGGAGGGTTCTTCACCCGGGTCGGCTGGAACCCCCGGTTCTTTCCACTTTCTGCTCTTGTTACAAAGAGTTTCTTCACCCGGGCGGCTCCAGCCGTCCCGAGCCACGCAGTTGGGGTGGGGAAGGATGCCCCTTAGTGCAAGATGGAGGAAAACACAAAAGCAAATACAGGGACCCCTATAGAATCTTTCAGCCCCACCCCTGGATCTTCCGGCATCTCCTCCCTCCCCCAACAGTCCAAGCAAAACAGTTCACCACCTCTCCAAAATAACTCACAGGTCCTTTACTCCAATAGATAGACTCAGGTCCACACTTGTGTTATAGTTTGTAGTTGTTACTTCTCAGTTCTCTCCTCTCCAGTTCCAGCTCCCACAGGTACAGCTGCTTCAGCTGATCACACACAGGAAGTGCTCCACAAACTGCCTAGCCAATCCCGTGCTGTACCTGTCCTGGGAGTGTTTGATGGGACAGTGTCGAGGGAATAAAAACAGAAAATGCTGGAAATACCCAGAAGGTCAGGCAGCATCTGAGGAGAGGGCAAGAGAGTTAACATTTCACCTCATTGATCTTTCATCGGAAAACTGCGTAGTGTAGAGGGAGTCTGAGTCAAGACCCACTTGTCACTACCAGTATAATTATCTTCTGCTGTATCTTCCTGCTTTGAATCAACTCAATACGTGTCTTAAAACCTGATCATTTTGAACAAAATCCCTTGGTTTGAAGGTCAGTGATAATAACCTGACCAGGCTTTAATTAGAAAACAATATGTGTTCAAGAAATATTAAACTGAATGGGGATGATGGATTTAATAAAATTGCCTCTCCATCTCTCTTTCTCTGTACCGCTGTCTGTATTCCTTTGTCAAATTGCTTCACCGTCTTTCACTCTCTGCCTCATTTTACCTCTCCATCTCTCTGGTTAATCGATTCCGGCCACCCTCCCATCTCTATGTTTCATTCTCTGTCGCTGTTCCTTGCCTCCTCATTCTCTCACTCTCATTAACTTTGCTCTTTCTCTCTCCCAGTCTCTCTCTCTCTCTCTCTCTCTCTCTCTCTGTCTATCTCTCTGTCTATCTCTCTGTCTATGTCTGTTATTTCCCTCTGCCTTACTGTTTTTCCCACTTTTTTGCCCTTCACTTTCCTGCTTCTGGTTTCTACTTTTTGCAATGATTCTTCCCCCCACCCACTCCCACTCTGTTCTCTGCCTTGCTCTCTCTCCATCGCCCTCTCGGCCAGTCTCCACTTTCCCTCTTGCTATACATTGCCTCACTCAATCTTTTCCAATTCCTCTGCCTGGTCTCCTTCTATCTGTCTCAAAGTCAAACTATCTCACTCTATCTCTCCCTGTCTCTCATTATTCTAGGTTTTTGGTTCCTCTGTCTCAGCCTTTGTCTTTTTTTTCCTTCCTCTCTTTGTCTATCTCTCTCATTCTCCCTCTCTCTCTAACTCTCTCTCCCAGTCTCTCTCTCTCTCTCTCTCTCTCCGTGTCTACCTTGTAAGTCAGGATTCCTGGTACAACAGGACTGTCCCAATACAAACACTGTCACACTGAGCCCAACCTGGACTCTGAACACATTCCATGAGCTGATCACAGCTTCTGACCCTGAGTTTTAAATGAGTGCCCAGGATGTTCAGGACCCCACCAGTGGTTGGAATCCAGCAAGATTTCACTGTTAATCTGGAGAGAAGCTTCTTTGTGGTTCTAACATCTGCTGCACCACTGCCTCCACATCTCACCCAGCCCCATCTCTGAAGGTATTATTACATTTCATATTCCTGTGACAAATCCACCCTCTTCTTTCCCCATGGATTCTCCGTGCCTTCGATTAGCCTCTTACAAACATACGAATTAGGAGTAGAAGTAGGCCATTCGGCCCCTCGAGCCTGCTCCACCATTCAATATGATCATGGCTGATCTGTTTGTGTCTCAAATTCCACACTCCCATCTACCCCCGATAACCTTTGATTCCCTTGACTAACAAGATTCTATCTACCCCCGCCTTAAAATTATTCAG
Organism: Heterodontus francisci; assembly: GCF_036365525.1. Classification (NCBI taxonomy): domain Eukaryota; kingdom Metazoa; phylum Chordata; class Chondrichthyes; order Heterodontiformes; family Heterodontidae; genus Heterodontus; species Heterodontus francisci. The sequence goes on from NC_090399.1 coordinate 56,474,695, forward strand.
TGACCCTCCACCACCACCTTCTGAGACAGAGAGTTCCAAAGTCAAACAACCCTCTGAGAGAAAAATACTCTCCTCATCTCCGTCCTGAAAGGGCCACACCTAATTTTAATCAACGCCCCCGAGTTCTGGACTCCCCCACAAGAGGAAACATCCACCTTATCAAGACCGTTCAGGATCTTATATACTTCAATCAAGTCTCCGCTCATTCTTCTAAGCTCCAGTGAAAATAATCGCTGTCTGTCTAGCCTTTCCTCATAACACAACCCACTCATTCCAAGTATCAATCTAGTAAATCTTCTCCGAACCACCTCCAACGCATTCACATCCTTCCTTAAATAAGGAGACCAAAACTGCACACAGTATTCGAGATGTGGTCTCACCAATGCCCTGTATAAATGAAGCATAACATCCTTACTTATATTTTCAATTCCTCTCGTAATAAAGCATAGCATTCCATTCACCTTCTTTATTACTTGCTGTACCTATAGACTAACTTTTTGTGACTCATGCACTAGAACACCGAGATCCTTCTGAACCTCAGAATTCTGCTGTGGTTCTCCGTTTAAGTAATACTCTGCTTTTCTTTCCTGCCAAAGTGAACAACTTCACATTTTCCCACATTATACTCCATCTGCCTGATTTTTGCCCACTCACCCAACCTATCTGTTTTGGTCTGCAACCTCCTTATATCCTCTTCACAACATACTTTCCTCCCTATCTTTGTGTCACCTGCAAATTTAGCTGCCATGCCATCATTCCCCTCATCTAGGTCATTGATATAAATTGTAAAAAGTTGAGGCCCCAGCACAGACTCCTGCAGGACTCCACACGTCACATCCTGCCAATCAGCAATTTCTGCATACTCTCTGTTTACTGTCAGTCAGCCAATCTTCTATCCATGTTAATATGTTATCCCCTACACCATGAGCTCCTACTTTGCACAATAACCTTTTATGTGGCACCTTGTCAAATGTCTTCTTGATAAAACTGTTGCCTCATGTTCCTTATTTTGTCAGCCTATGACTGTAACTGAGGCTGTTTGGTCATTTTCTGAATTCATCTGAAACGTTTGAATAATTGGGAAGGAATTGTTGCTGATCTGCTGAGCTTATATCCATCTGGGACACAGATGTCACTGGAGATTAGGGAACCCAGCCTGGTGAACATCAAGCTGTATTATAAGATATTTTACCAAATAGACTAACATGACATCATTCCACTCACACTCTCTGCCTGATTCTCTCTTTAACAGCCTCTCTAAACCTCTCACTCCATGTCTCCCCCTCTGTCTATCTTGCTTATTTCCCTCTGTATGTTTCCTCTTTGCTGTTGTCTCTCTGCCTCTCTCTCCCTGGACCTACTATCTGAGTCAAGATTATTGCTGTATAATTTCTGTCCCAACACAAACACTTTTACACAAGCCCAGCACGAACACTGAACACAGTGTATGAGCTGAACTCAGCTTCGACATCCCCAGTTTTTAAATGAGCTGCCCTGGATGTGCCAGGCTCCATCAGTGGCTTTGAATCCTGCAAGATTTTACAGTTAATCTGGACTGGAGCTTACTTTTGGATTTAACTGCTGCTTCAGCTCTGCCTCCCCATCTCACCCAGCTCCATTCCTCAACACATTTTATTACAGTTCATCTTACAAGGAAAGATCTACCTGCTTATGTAAACAAGCTGGTTGGACAATCTAGAACCAGGAGACACAGTCTCAGAATAACAGTCGGCCATTGAGAACTAAGATGAGGAGAAATGTTTTCACTCAAAGGGTTGTGAATCTTTGGAATTCTCTCACCCAGAGGCTGCTGGATGATCAGCTGTTGAGTATATTCAGGACTGAAATGGATAGATTTTTGGATAATAAGGGATATGGAGATAGTGTGGGAAGGTGGAGTTAAAGTAATAGATCAGATATGATCACATTGAATAGCACAGCAACACTGATGGGCTGAATGGCCTACTCTGTTCCTATTTTTTATGTTCTTATATTCGTATAATTCGTAGGGCGGCACAGTGGCGCAGTGGTTAGCATCACAGCTCCAGCTAACCGGGTTCAGTTCTGGGTACTGCCTCTGCGGAGTTTGCAAGTTCTCCCTGTGTCTGCGTGGGTTTTCGCCGGTTGCTCCAGTTTCCTCCCACTTCCAAAGACTTGCAGGTTGATAGGTAAATTGGTCATTGTAAATTGCCCCTAGTGTAGGTAGGTGATAGGAGAATGGTGGGGATGTGGTACAAAATATGGGATCAATGTAGGATTAGTATAAATGGGTGGTTGTTAGTCGGCACAGACTCGGTGGGCCGAAGGGCCTGTTTCAGTGCTGTATCTTCAAATAAATAAAAAAATAAAAGTCTGAGTGAGATGTGTTTTGCTTTGTAAGTCTTATGGGGCTTACTTTTCCTTATTTTTGACAGTCTGTCTCTGTGACTCAATCTGTTTGTTCAACTTGCAAATTCATCTTAAATGTTTGAATAATTGTCAGCCAGTTGCTGCTGATGTGCTGAGTGTATTTCCATATTGGGCACAAATGCCTCGGGGAGTGTGGATCACAGTCAGGTTAAAAAACAGGGAAAAGGCCATTGTACAAACCAGTGGAAGGGAATTTGTGGAAATTATGTAGCAAAGCTCTGAAATAAGTAAAATTTATAGCAGAAAAATCATGGGAAATTTCAACGACAGCAATGATGTGGGAAGTGGACGTAGAGAAAGGGGAAAAGGTAATGGAGTATTTACAATGTGTTCAGGACACAATTATTACCCAGTAGATCAAAGTTCACCAAGGGTGGATCCAGTCATTGAAAATAAACCAGAGCAGATATGAAAAGTAAACTTGGGTGAGAATTGAGGCAATATCAATGACAACATAATAAACTTTAAGGCAATGATTCAGATCGATATCAGTAAGAAAAGCCAAAAATAATAGATTCGAAAAAGCTGATTTTTGGGGGTTGAAATTGCAACTGGTGAAGATTAACTGGAACAGAATATTAACAAAGAGAGAGAACAGCCAGTCCTCATCAGTGGCTTCGAGTCCAGCACCATTTTGCTGTTAATCTGGAGGGGAAACTGCCTTTGCTTCTGTACTCGGAAGCAGCTCTGCCTCCCATCTCACCCAGTCCTCTTCATAAACTCATTTTATCACGTTTCATCTTGCAGTGACATATCCACCTGCTGAAGTATATACACTAGCTGTAGAGTCTAGAACTAGGAGACACAGTCTCTGAATAAGGGTCAACCACTTAGGACTAAGATGAGGAGGAATTTCTTCCCCCAAAGGGTTTTGGATCTGGAATTCTCTACCCCAGAGGACTGTGGATGCTCAGACATTGAGTATATTGAAAGCAGAGATTGATTGATTTTCAGACAATGAGGGATTAAGGGATATGGAGATGGTGTGTGAAGGTGGAATGAAGGTAACAGATCAGCCAAAAACATATGAACTGGTGGAGCAAGTTCCAATGGCCGAGTGGCCTACTCCTGCTCCTATATCTAATGTTCATATACCTGCAATGTGCTCCACTCTGTAAATCTTCTGCACCTTGTTTTTCCTTATTTCTGACAACCTGTCTTTGTAACTGAAGCTATTTGGTCAGTTTCCAAATTTATCTTAAACATTTGAGTAATTGACAAGCAATTGCTGCTGATCTTATAAAGACATTTCCATATAGGACATAGATACCTCAGAGGAATGTGGATCCAGTCAGGTTAAATAATGTAACAAAGGTTATTCTACAGACCACCTAATAGTGGAAGAGATCGAAAGGAAAATCTACAAAGCTATGAAACAAGTAAAATTCATAGCATTATAATCATGGAATATTTCATAGCAAATAATCTGTCAGGAAGAGGAAGGAAAAGGGGATGAAAGGGAATGGAGCAGTTTCCCTGTGTTCCGGACATCTTTCTTACCCAGTACATAAGAAGCCCAAACAAGCGAGGAATCGCTGATGGATTTGGCAATATAGAATGCACCAGAGCAGATAAAAGTTGGAGATTTCGGAGAAACTCGCTGTAATATCAATCAGAACAGAATATAGTTTAAGGTCATGTTTGAGAAAGATGTAACTAAGAAAAGGCAAAAAAGTAATAGAATGGGGGATGAAAATGGAAGTTGTGAAAATAAACTGGAACAGTACATTGATGAACAATCAGCAGTGGGACATATGTAAAAAGGGGATCAAACATTCCACGAAAACAAGAACCAATTTAACAAATTATGAAACAGCATAAATGAAAAAAGGGAGAAGTGTGAAACTGAAATAAAGTCAAAGGCAGGGAATAAGTATATTGAGAATAAGGGAGAGGATGACGAAAACCAAAATCAGGAGGTGAGGGAACATGTTCAAAAAGTAAAACAAAGAGAAACTGTGAAATTAAATTCTGAAGAAATTTAAAAAGAAATATTAAAATATCCTACAGACACATAAATAACAGAAAGGTAACTTCAAATAGGGACAAAGTCAATGTCGGCTGCACAGGAAAAACTCACAGGTAATGAGGAGAGATGGCAGAAAGATTGGAGAATTACTTTGCCTCAGTTTTACCAGCTGGACTAACAAGGTGGATTTGACATCATTACAGGTAGATATCAAAACATTTAAAACAGAAAGGAGGGGATAGCAGTAAAACCTAGAGATGATAAATTCTGGAAACTGGATGAATTGCATCCGTGTATACTAAAACAGGCCAGGGAAGACCCCATTGAGAGTGATGTATTCAGTTCTGGACCCTACACCTCAAGAATGATGTATTAGTTTAGGATGGGGTGCAGCACCTATTCACCAGAATAATACTGAAGCTACAAGGGTTAACCTGTGAGGACTGATTTATTTAAATTATTTGTTTGTGATATTGTGGGTGTCACTGACTAGGCCAGCATTTGAGATATGCCTGGTGCTGCTCTTGCCATGTCCTCCTGCAATCTTCATTGAACCAGGATTGGTCCCCCAGCTTGTTGGTAATGGTGGAGTGGGGGATATGCCGGGCCATGAGGTTACAGCTTGTGGTTGAGTACAATTCTGCTGTTGCTGATGGCCCACAGCACCTCAAGGAAGCCCAGTTGTGAGTTGCTAGATCTGTTTGAAATCTATCCCATTTAGTACAGTGGTAGTGTCACACAACACGATGGAGGGTATCCTCAATGTGAAGACAAGACATTGTCTCCACAAGGACTTTGTGGTGGTCACTCCTATCAATACTGTCAAGGACAGATGCATTTGCAGCAGATAGATTGATGAGGACGAGGTCAAGTTGGTTTTGCCCTCTTGTTGGTTCCCTCACCACCTGCCGCAGACGCAGTCTAGCAGCTATGTCCTTTAGGACTCGGACAGCTCGGTCGGTGATGGTGCTACCAAGCCATTCTTGGTGATGCACATTGAAGTCTCCCACCCAGAGTATATTCTGCACCATTTCCACCCTCAGTGCTTCTTCCAATTGGTGTTCAACATGGAGGAGTAATGACTCATCAGCTGAGTGGGGGGCGGTAGGTGGTAATCAGCAGGAGGTTTCCTTGCCCATATTTGACCTGATGCCATGAGACTTCATGGGGTCTGGAGTCGATGTTGATGACTCCCAGGGCAACTCCCTCCTGACTGTATACCACTGTGCAGTCACCTCTGATGGGTCTGTCCTGCCAGTGGGACAGAAAGTACCCAGGGATGGTGATGGTCATGTCCTGGACATTGTCTGTTAGGTATGATTCTGTGAGTATGACTGTGTCAGGCTGTTGCTCGATTAGTCTGTGGGACAGCTCTCCCAACTTTGGCACAAGCCCCCAGATGTTAGTAAGGAGGACTTTGCAGGGTCGAAAGTTAGGCAGAGTTTTGACCTACAAGAGAGTCAAGGGTGATGGGGTCAGGCAGGACAGTGGAGTTAAGGCCACACTCAGATCAGTCATGATCTTATTGAATGGTGGAGCAGGCTCAAGGGGACAAATGACCCACTCCTACTCCTATTTCTTATGATCTTATGAGTGTGATGTCACCACCAAACACATCTTCCCCTCACCTACACTTTCAGCATTCTGAGGAGACCGTTCCTTCTGCAACACTCTGGTCCACTACTTAATAACCCCCAATACCCTGTCCACTTCTCACAACAACTTCCCATGTAAGGGCAGGAGTTGCAACACCTGCCCTTTTACCTCCTCTCTCCTCACCATCCAAGGCCCCGAGCACACCTTGCAGTTGAAACAGTGATTTACATGTACTTCTTTCAATGTAGTATACTGTATTCACTGCTCACAATGTGATCTGCTCATCATTGGGGAGACCAAACACAGATTCAGTCACCACATTACAGAACATCTCTCTTCAATCTGCAGCATGACCCTGAGCTTCCGGTGTCCTAACATTTTAATTCTCCACATTGCTCTCACACTGACCTCTGTCCTTGACCTGCTGCAGTGTTCTAATGAAGCTCAATGTAAGCTCAGGGAACAGCAGATCATCTTTTGACTGGGCAGTTTACAGCCCTCTGGACTCAACACTGAATTCAGCAATTTCAGAACGTAATCTCTCTCCCCTTTTTGTTTCATTTTCTTTACATGTTTTGGTCTTAGTTTTGTTTTTCTCCTGTTTTTGATTTCAGACAGCAGCTGTTCATTATTCTGTCATTTACAGTTCCTCTGGACATACTTTCTGTTTCTTTACTTGTTCCCAAAATGGCGCACTGACACAGAACACAAAAGTCCGAGTGTATCAAGCCTGTGTCCTCAGTACCTTGCTCGATGGCAGCGAGGCCTGGACAACGTATGTCAGCCAAGAGCGACGTCTCAATTCATTCCATCTTCGCTGCCTCGGGAGAATCCTGCATATCAGGTGGCAGGACTGTATCTCCAACACAGAAGTCCTCGAGGCGGCCAACATCCCCAGCTGAGACACACTACTGAGTCAGCGGCGCTTGAGATGGCTTGGCCATGTGAGCCGCATGGAAGATGGCAGGATCCCCAAAGACACATTGTACAGCGAGCTCGCCACTGGTATCAGACCCACCGTCCGTCCATGTCTCCGCTTTAAAGACGTCTGCAAACGCGACATGAAGTCCTGTGACATTGATCACAAGTCGTGGGAGTCAGTTGCCAGTGATCGCCAGAGCTGGCGGACAGCCATAAAGGCGGGGCTAAAGTGTGGCGAGTCGAAGAGGCTTAGCAGTTGGCAGGAAAAAAGACAGAAGCGCAAGGGGAGAGCCAACTGTGTAACAGCCCCGACAATCAATTTTTTCTGCAGCACCTGTGGAAGAGTCTGTCACTTTAGTATTGGCCTTTATAGCCACTCCAGGGGCTGCTCCACAAACCACTGACCACCTCCAGGCGCTTACCCATTGTCTCTCGAGACAAGGAGGACAAAGAAGAAGAAGACTTGTTCCCATTACAACTCCCTTTGTCCTTGCAACACAAACTGTATTAAACTTTAATGTCTCCCTATCACAGAATTTCACTTTTGTTCTTTTTCCATCCTCTCCCATTTCACCTACTTAAAACCTATTATATTTCTAATTTTTCCCAGGTCTGATGAAAGGTCATTGACCTGAAACGTGAGCTCTGTTTTTCTCTCCACATATAGAAACCTATAAAATTCTGACAGGACTTGACAGGGTAGATACAGGAAGGATGTTCCCGATGGTGGGGGAGTCCAGAACCAGGGGTCATCGTCTAAGGATACAGGGTAAACCTTTCGGGACTGAGATGAGGAGAAAATACTTGACTCAGAAAGTGGTGAGCCTGTGGAATTCACTACCACAGAAAGCAGTTGAGGCCAAAACATTGTATGTTTTCAAGAAGGAGTTAGTTATAGCTCTTGGGGTGAAAGGAATCAAAGGATATGTGGCGAAAGCGGGAACAGGTTACTGAGTTGGATGATCAGCCATGATCACAATGAATGGCGGAGCAGGCTCGAAGGGCCGAATGGCCTATTCCTGCTCCTATTTTCTATGTTTCTATCTGCTCTCTGACCTGCTGAGTATTTCCAGCATTTTCTGTTTCGATTTTATTAAAGGTGAATCATATTTAACTAACTTGATTGAGTTTTATTGGTGAGATAACAGAGAGGGTTGATAATGGTAATGTGGTTGATTGGTGTACATGGACTTGCAAAAAAAGGGTGAATAAAGTGACACATAATAGGCCTGTCAGCAAAGTTGAAGCCTGTGAAATAAAAGGGACATTGACAGCATGGATAGTTAGCTGAGTGACAGGAAACAGAGAGTATTTGTGAATGGTTATACTTTGGATTGGAGGATGGTACATAGTGGAGTTCCCCAGGATCATTAGCAGGAGCACTGCTTTTATTAATCTATAATAATGACCTAGACTTGGTCAATGCACAATTTGAAAATTTGCATATGATACAAACTTGGAAGTAGAGTGAACAGTGAGGACGATAGTGATAAATTCAAGCAGACATAGGCTGGTGGAATGGGCAGGCAACTGGCAGATTAAATTTAACACAGAAAAGTGCAAAGTGACACACAGAAGAATGTAGAGAGGCAATATAAAAAAACAAACTACAATTATAAAGGGGGAACAGGAGCAGCAGGACCTGGGGGTAAATGTGCACATATTGTTGAAGATGGCAGGTCAGGTTGAGAAAGTGGTTACTAAGGTGTAAGTGTTCCTGGGCTGTATAAATAGAGACATAGAGTACAAACACAAAGAGGTTATGGTGAACCTTCATAAAACAAGAGTGAAATACTGTGGATGCTGGAAATCGGGAATGAAAACAGAAAATGCTTGAAACACTTCGCAGGTGTGGTAGCATCTAAGGAGAGAGAAACAAAGTTAATTTTCTGACCTTTCATGAGAACCTTTATGAAACACTGGTTCAGCCTTAACTGGGATATTGTGTCCAATTCTGGGCACCACACAGTAGGAGGAATGTGAAGGTGTTAGAGAGGGTGTAATAAAGATTTATCAGAATGGTTCCAAGGATGAGGGACTCAGTTACATGGATAGATTGGAGAAGCTGGGGCTGCTCTCTTTGGACAAGAGAAGGTTGTTTGGAGATTTGACATTGCTGTTCAAAATAATGAGGTGTTTAGACAGAGTAGATAGGGAGAAACCTTTCCCATTGGTGGAAGGGTCGAGAACGAGTGGATACTGATTTAAAGTGGATGGGAAATGAACCAAAGGTAACTTGCGGAAAAACGTTTGCAGCCAATAGTTGGGATCTGGAATGCACTGCATGAGAGTGTTGTGGAGGCAGAGTCATTAGTAGCTTTCAAAAGAGAATTGGATAATTATCTAAAGAGAAATCTGAAGACCCAACACAGACACGATGAGCTGAATTACCTCATTCTGTGCTGGACCATTCTGATTCTAAATTGCAGTTTCTGCATTCAGCCACAAGGTGGCACACACTCTCCCTAATTTGCATTGCAGAATTACTGAAATGTAACATGTATATTAAACCTCCAGTGGGTGCACCCACACACTTAATAGTAACACAACCTGATAACATGCACCTTGTATATTAAAACATCAGGTGGTGCACATTCACCATTACTGCTGCTGTACACATACTGGGATGCACTGTGCTCAATCAGTGTCCCCTTCCATTCAGCCCTGTGCTTATTCTCACTCCTGCCATCTCTCCGGAGCTGCAAGTCCCTGAATGAGTATATTTCATCATTCTCTGCATTGCTCCTGCTACTTTCCTCAAATCCTCTCTCACTGGATGAAAACAGTGATTTGAGGTGAAAGGCTGTATTTCAGACTGGAGCATATTAGACAGTGGTGTTCCATTACAGTCAGTGTTAGATCTACTAATTGTTTTGATATATTATACATATAATTGACATGGATATTGGAATGCAGAGTAACATTTGAAAATGTGCTGGTGATATCAAACTTGAAGTTGTGGCAAACAGTGAGGATGATACAAATCAACTGCAACAGGACATTGATAGGCTAGCAGAGTGGGAAGACGAGTGCCAGATGGAATTTAATATGGAGCAGTGTGAATTGATACATTTTGGCAGAAGGGATAGGGAAAGGTAATATAGACTTAATGACACATTTCTAAAGCATGTGCAAGAACAGACGGACATGGGGATTCATGTGTATAGATCTTTGAAAGTGACAGGGCATATTGAGCAGTAATTATCAACACCTCTGGGATTTTGGGCTTCATAAACAGAGGTATTGAGTGTGGGGGAGGTGGTGTAGTGGTAATGTCACTGGACTAGCAATCCTGAGGCCCAGGCTAATGCTCTGGGGACATGGCTTCAAATCCCACCATGGCAGCTGGTGGAATTTAAATACAATGAATCAATGTGGAATTTAGAAAAAAGCGAGCCTCAGTAATGGTGACCATGAAACTATTGTCGATTGTTGTAAACACCCATCTGGTTCACTAATGTCCTTCAGGGAAGGAAATCTGCTGCTCTGAGCCAGTCTGGCCTACATGTGACTCCAGACAAACAATAATGTGGTTGACTCTTAAACACCCTCTGAAATGGCCGACTCAGTTGTACCTAACCACTAGAGAAAAGTCTAAAAAGGAATGAAACCAGACAGATCACCCAGCATTGACCAAGACATCGGAAATGACAACAGCACATCCAGCCCTGTCGACCCTGCAAAAGTCCTCCTTACTAACATCTGGGGACTTGTGCCAAAGTTGGGAGAGCTGTCCCACAGACTAATCGAGCAACAGTCTGACACAGTCATACTCACAGAATCATACCTAACAGACAATGTCCAGGACATGACCATCACCATCCCTGGGTACTTTCTGTCCCACTGGCAGGACAGACCCACCAGAGGTGATGGCACAGTGGTATCCAGTCAGGAGGGAGTTGCCCTGGGAGTCATCAACATCGACTCCAGACCCCATGAAGTCTCATGGCATCAGGTCAAACATGGGCAAGGAAACCTCCTGCTGATTACCACCTACCGCCCCCCACTCAGCTGATGATTCATTACTCCTCCATGTTGAACACCAATTGGAAGGAGCACTGAGGGTGGAAAGGGTGCAGAATATACTCTGGATGGGAGACTTCAATGTGCATCACCAAGAATGGCTTGGGAGCACCATCACTGACCCAGCTGTCCGAGTCCTAAAGGACACAGCTGCTAGACTGGGCCTGCGGCAGGTGGTGAGGGAACCAACAAGAGGGCAAAACCAACTTGACCTCGTCCTCATCAATCTATCTGTTGCAAATGCATCTGTCCATGACAGTATTGGTAGGAGTGACCACCACACAGTCCTTGTGGAGACAATGTCTTGTCTTCACATTGAGGATACCCTCCATCGTGTTGTGTGACACTATCACCATGCTAAATGGGATAGATTTCAAACAGATCTAGCAGCTCAAAACTGGGCTTCCTTGAGGTGCTGTGGGCCATCAGCAGCAGCAGAATTGTACTCAACCACAAGCTGTAACCTCATGGCCCGGCATATCCCCCACTCCACCATTACCAACAAGCTGGGGGACCAATCCTGGTTCAATGAAGATTGCAGGAGGACATGGCAAGAGCAGCACCAGGCATATCTCAAATACTGGCCTAGTCAGCGACGCCCACAATATCACAAACAAATAATTTAAATAAATCAGTCCTCACAGGTTAACCCTTGTAGCTTCAGTATTATTCTGGTGAATAGGTGCTGCACCCCATCCTAAACTAATACATCATTCTTGAGGTGTAGGGTCCAGAACTGAATACATCACTCTCAATGGGGTCTTCCCTGGTCTGTTTTAGTATACACGGATGCAATTCATCCAGTTTCCAGAATTTATCATCTCTAGGTTTTACTGCTATCCCCTCCTTTCTGTTTTAAATGTTTTGATATCTACCTGTAATGATGTCAGATCCACCTTGTTAGTCCAGCTGGTAAAACTGAGGCAAAGTAATTCTCCAATCTTTCTGCCATCTCTCCTCATTACCTGTGAGTTTTTCCTGTGCAGCCGACATTGACTTTATCCCGATTCGGATTTACCTTTCTGTTATTTATATGTCTGTAGGATATTTTAATATTTCTTTTTATATTTCTTCAGAATTTAATTTCACAGTTTCTCTTTGTTTTACTTTTTGAACATGTTCCCTAACCTCCTGATTTTGGTTTTTGTCATCCTCTCCCTTATTCTCAATATACTTATTACCTGCCTTTGACTTTCATTTCAGTTTCACACTTATCCCTTCTTTCATTTCTGCTGTTTCATGATTTGTTTAATTGATTCTTGTTTTAGTGGAATTTTCGATCCCCTTTTTACATATTTCCCACTGCTGATCCATCTTTGTTCATCAATATTCTGTTCCAGTTTATTTTCACAACTTCCATTTTTATCCCCCAAAGTCCGGAACATAGGAAAACTGTTCCATTCCCTTTTATGCCCTTTTCCTTCCTCTTCCTGACAGATTATTTGCTATGAAATATTCCATGATTATGATGCTATGAATTTTACTTGTTTCATAGCTTTGTATATTTTCCTTTCGATCTCTTCCACTGTTAGGTGGTCTGTAGAATAACCTTTGTTACATTATTTAACCTGACTGGATCCACATTCCTCTGAGGTATCTGTGTCCTATATGGAAATGTCTTTATAAGATCAGCAGCAATTGCTTGCCAATTACTCAAATGTTTAAGATAAATTTGGAAACTGACCAAATAGCTTCAGTTACAAAGACAGGTTGTCAGAAATAAGGAAAAACAAGGTGCAGAAGATTTACAGAGTGGAGCACATTGCAGGTATATGAACATTAGATATAGGAGCAGGAGTAGGCCACTCGGCCATTGGAACTTGCTCCACCCGTTCATATGTTTTTGGCTGATCTGTTACCTTCATTCCACCTTCACACACCATCGCCATATCCCTTAATCCCTCATTGTCTAAAAATCAATCAATCTCTGCTTTCAATATACTCAATGTCTGAGCATCCACAGCCCTCTGGGGTAGAGAATTCCAGATCCAAAACCCTTTGGGGGAAGAAATTCCTCCTCATCTTAGTCCTACGTGGTTGACCCTTATTCAGAGACTGTGTCTCCTAGTTCTAGACTCTACAGCTAGTGTATATACTTCAGCAGGTGGATATGTCACTGCAAAATGAAACGTGATAAAATGAGTTTATGAAGAGGACTGGGTGAGATGGGAGGCAGAGCTGCTTCCGAGTACAGAAGCAAAGGCAATTTCCCCTCCAGATTAACAGCAAAATCTTGCCGGACCCGAAACCACTGATGGGGCCTGGCTGTTCTCTCTCTTTGTTAATATTCTGTTCCAGTTAATCTTCACTCGTTGCAATTTCAACCCCCAAAAATCAGCTTTTTCGAATCTATTATTTTTGGCTTTTCTTACTGATATCGATCTGAATCATTGCCTTAAAGTTTATTATGTTGTCATTGATATTGCCTCAATTCTCACCCAAGTTTACTTTTCATATCTGCTCTGGTTTATTTTCAATGACTGGATCCACCCTTGGTGAACTTTGATCTACAGGGTAAGAATTGTGTCCTGAACACACTGTAAATACTCCATTACCTTTTCCCCTTTCTCTATGTCCACTTCCCACATCATTGCTGTCGTTGAAATTTCCCATGATTTTTCTGCTATAAATTTTACTTATTTCAGAGCTTTGCTACATAATTTCCACAAATTCCCTTCCACTGGTTTGTACAATGGCCTTTTCCCTGTTTTTTAACCTGACTGTGATCCACACTCCCCGAGGCATTTGTGCCCAATATGGAAATACACTCAGCACATCAGCAGCAACTGGCTGACAATTATTCAAACATTTAAGATGAATTTGCAAGTTGAACAAACAGATTGAGTCACAGAGACAGACTGTCAAAAATAAGGAAAAGCAAGGCCCATAAAGTTCAGCTGGCCCTCGGCCGTTGGTCGAATCTGGTGCTGATCATCCAGTCTGTCCGTGCCACCCTCCAGAAAGCGGGGAAGGGCGTGGGCGTGAAACTGGTTGAGAGGCGCCGGTTTAAAGCGTTCCTCAATGGATTGCAGGAGGAGTGGAAGGCCAGGTGCACTTCCACTCCCTCCTCACAGTGACGTGTTGCTGACAGTTTCTATCTATATTGACATGAAGATAACCATAGCCAGCCTCAACATCAACGGCAGCAGGGGGTCTCACCGCAGATTTCACAATCTCTCAGTCCTCAGGGGAGGGAGATATGCGGTGAGCTTTCTGCAGGAAACCGACATCGTTCCGGGAGATGAAGCCACCTGGCTCCTGGAGTGGCAGGGCGGGATTGATGTGAGTCACCTCACCCCTATTTCTAGTGGGGTGGCTATCTTGTTGTCCCCGACTTTTCAGCCGGTGATCTTGAAGGTCAAGGAGCCAGTGCTGAGCCGCTTGCTCCACCTCGCCGTTCGCCTGGGTAGCGTGCCGCTCCACTTTATGAACATGGACGTGCCCAGGCCCGACGCGTTGCAAGCGCGCTTCTTTGAATACTCTGAGGCCACCCCCTCCAGTCTATCATCTCTCTGTGTTTATAAACACTGAGTGTACATCACCCTGTGTTCACACTGTGAGGTCTCCTCTGGTCTATCATCTCCCTGTGTTTATAAACACTGAGTGTACATCACCCTGTGTTCACACTGTGAGGTCTCCTCTGGTCTATCATCTCCCTGTGTTTATAAACACTGAGTGTACATCACCCTGTTTTCACACTGTGAGGCCTCCCCTGGTCTATCATCTCTCTGTGTTTATAAACACTGAGTGTACATCACCCTGTGTTCACACTGTGAGTTCTCCCCTGGTCTATCATCTCTCTGTGTTTATAAACACTGAGTGTACATCACCCTGTGTTCACACTGTGAGGCCTCCCCTGGTCTATCATCTCTCTGTGTTTCTAAACGCTGAGTGCACATCACCCTGTGTTCACACTGTGAGGCCTCCCCTGGTCTATCATCTCTCTGTGTTTATAAACACTAAGTGTACATCACCCTGTGTTCACACTGTGAGGTCTCCCCTGGTCTACCATCTCTTTGTTTTTATTTATTTGTATTTTTGTGGGATGTGGGCATCACTGACTAGACCAGCATTTATTGTTGTTGTACTGAGTGTCTTGCTGGGCCATTTCATTGGGCATTTATAATTCAACCACATTGCTGTGGGTCTGCAGTCACATGTCAGCCAGACCGAGTAAGGACGGCAGATTTCCTTCTGTAAAGGACATTAGTGAACTAAATGAGTTTTTATAACAATCAACAATGGTTTCATGGTCACCATAAGACCAGCTTTTAATTCCAGATTTATAAATTAAATTTAAACTTCACCATCTGTCATGGTGGGATTCGAACCCCATGCCCCCAGAGCATTAGCCTGGTCTCTGGATTACTAGTCCAGTGACATTACCACTACACCACCACCTCCCTCATTTATGTTTATGTTTATAAACATTGTGTATATTTCACACTGTGTTCACACAGTGAGGCCTCCCCCAGTCCATCATCTCTGTGTTGTTAAACAGTGAAGTGTATTGCACTGTGTGCTTGCACTGTGAGGCCTCCCCCAGTCCGTCAGCTCTGTGTTGATGAACGGTGAAGTGCATTGCACTGTGTGCTCACACTGTGAGGCCTCCCCTTGTTTCACATTGGCCTGCACAGTCCGTGTCCCTATTTAAAAGTCTATTGCACGGGACTGCCCTGTGCAGCACCCTGCACCCCTGGTCTCTGATGTAAAGGGTGAGGTCTTCCACCTCGAGAGACCTCCATGGGGTTTCCCCTTACTGCCAGCTGGTAACAAGGGCTGCAAAAGCATGTCCAGGTGGTAGACGAGGGTGAGGAAGTGGAGAGTGAGCAGGAGCAGCCCGTACAGGAAACCCCTCCGCACGGTGTGGAATGGCACGGAAGGCATTTTCGAGAGGTGGTTCAGGTTGTGTGGGACAGGCTCTCGAGGAGGGTTTCAGTGCCCCGGACCGATGAGCAGTTCTGGCTGAGCGGGGGTCAGCTCGGCTGGGAGTGCTCCATACTCCCGAGCCCCCATGTCACCCACAGTGAGGGGTGTCCCGGGGGCTTCAGCTACTCCTCCACCCATCGGTCCATCCCCAGAGCTGGCTGACCCGACAGCCAAGGCCCGTTCCTCTGCCAGCGGGTGGGTGCCCTGACTGGACGTGACCATGTTCCAGACTCTGAATAGATCGCAGTAAAAGACAGGCAACTCCCTCTGGGAGGCGGAGCTAACATTCTCTGCCGACAGCTGCTTGTCGTCTTGAAGGCAGTGCCCCTGGCAGAAAAAATACATCACCAGTGCACACCATCTGGGAGGACACTCGACATACAGGTATCTCTGCAGGGTCTGAAGGTGGAGAGTCACAGTCTGGGTGCAGACGCACACCAGCGACTGGCCGCCCTCCTCAATCAGGAGACACAGGACCGCGGCAGAGACCCAGAGTTTTCTCTTGCCCCAGAAGAAATTGACAAGCTTCTTCTGAATCTTGGTGGCAATGCAGGGGACGGGACCAAAGTGACCAATCGGTATCACAGCATTGAGGCCACCAGTTGGTTTATGACCAGTGCTCGGCCCCTGTAGGAAAGCATTCGGAGCAGTCCTGTCCAGTGCCCTAACCGAGTAGGGGCTTTTGCCTCCAAGTCCTCCCAGTTTGCTGGCCAGGCTTCCTCAGTGGGGCTGAGGTGGACTCCCAGATCGAGGAGGTGCGTGGTGCTCCATGCAAAACTCATCAACTCCTCCAGCAGGGGCTCCACCCGCCACTGACCCACAAGGAGACCTGAACATTTTCCCCAATTGATCCTCACAGAGAATGTGGCAGAAAAAGTCTGCTGGCAGTCGTGCATCCTCCACAAGTTAACGGGATTTGTGACCGCGAGGAGCACATCTTTGATGTAAGCCGAGAGGATGATCCGCATGTTCGGCCTGTGCAGAGCCAAACCCGTCAACCTTCTGCAAAGCAGGCACAGGAATGGCTCCACACAGATGGTATATAATTGGCTGGACATGGAACATCCCTGAGGTACTCCTCTACCAAAGTGAAGGAGCGCCATCAAGGACCTGTTAACTTTGACCAGACACTCTGCCACGACATACAAAAGTCAGACCTGGGCCACAAAATGCGGACTGATTCCGAACTGTGGGATCGGAATTCCTCCCCCCAAACTGGACTGTGAAACTGGACTTTGTAGAATATGGGGAAGGTAACCCAATCCCCATGGACACTAGTACTGTGAAACTGTAGATGAACAAAATTTTACTTCAAAACAGAATGGTAATGCCTGGGGCAACTACATGTCTGCCTGCCAGTATATTATTGCTAAGTAAGATGTTGTGTCAGTGGGAACTGCCGCTGCAGTGAGATAATCATTAAGGGTCTGTTTGATTCCTCAGTTCAAGACATTATGGGTAATGGACATTAAAGTTTCTCCAGGGGGCAAAAATGAAGTAGAATTGTAATTAATGAGAATTGGAAATAAAATCTGGTTGATGCGAGATCTAAGTGAGGAATTTTGGGGACAAAAATTGACACAATAAAACCCAAACTGTTAAATTAGTGTGCATAATTGCCAGGAAGTTCAGAACTTTCGAATAAGAGTTAGGAGAGTGTAGTTAAGAATTGTAAGTTGATAGTTTTCTCTTGGATGTTTGTATCTTGCCTATGTTATTTTTAAGAGAACTGAATTTGACATTCTGGCCAATACCCAAGGCATAGGGACCATGTAGTGGGAGATGAGCAAGGTCTCGAGACACCTCTCCCACCCCCTCCCCTTTTTGATGTTTTGTTAAGATCACCGGAGAGTCATGTCTGGGACACTGGTGTAAGTGTGCAAATGTGATGTGTTACACATAAAGTAACTAACATGCAGATGCATGATGAAATGCACTGAAGAATGGGTACTGCCTGTGCAGAGTTTGCAAGTTCTCCCTGTGACTGCGTGGGTTTCTGCCATGTGTTCCTGTTTCCTCCCACAGCCAAAGACTTGCAGGTTGATAGGTAACTTCGCCATGTAAATTGCCCCTAGTGTCGGGAGGTGGTAGGAGAATTCAGGGAAGATGGGAATGTAAGGGAATATGGGATTAATGTAGGGTTCGTATAAATGGGTGGTTGCTGGTCAGCACAGACTTGTTGGGCCGAAGGGCCTGTTTCAGTGCTGTATCTCTCTATTACTCTAAGATGAAAGTTCAGAGAGACTGTTAAAGGGCTAGGAATGATTCAAAAGAAGAATATGATCAATGGAGAACTGGAGATTCTTTCAAGTCCATGCTTGATCTGTTACTTGAAACAAAAGTACTAACTACTAACTAACTGCTCCTTGAGGTCATCTTTAACAGTGATATTTATTTGCTGATGATTCCTTATACTGAATAGAACCTTGTTTACTATCTGAGCCCTTAGAGAGGGACTAAAGCAATATTCTCCCTTATTTATTTGACACATTAAACTGCCATATGTATACTCTGTGTGGGTAGTAACAACACAATAACTTCCCTCACCTTGGTAGACAGAGTGATTGGGGAAATCCTCTCCACTCACTATTTCCATTGTACAGTTGAGGGGGTCTTTGTTCCAGGTTAATCCACATGCTGGAGCAGAGTTTTCTACAATATCATATGGGCAAACAAAGACATCCTCTGACTGGAGACACCCAGACAAGTCAGGGGCAACCCAGGTGGTTTCATTGACTAGGGAGATATAAATAGGTGGCTTTTTGTATCTAACAATGTGATTCCTCATTATTATCTGTTCCTTAACAACTGTTGCAGTAATTCAAGATTCCTAAGATCAATTCTTTATTCTTTTGCTGAAGCTTGTTAATTCTAAATGATTGTCCTGTTCTCAGTACTTTTGTTTCAAGTAACAGATCAGGCATGGACTTGAAAGATTCTCCAGCTCTCCCTTTATCATATCCATCTTTTGAATCATCCCTCGCCCTTCAACTGTCTCTCTCTGAACTTTCATCTTGCTCCCTCTGTCCATTTCCAGTGTGTTTAATTCTATTCTAATTGTTTTAAAGTCAGTTACTCTCTGGAATATGTATCAATGCCTTGATAATTTACAACATGTTTCACTTTACTGGCCACATTAACCATTCCGTGTTGTGTTGTTTTCAAATAGGCGAACATGGCTTAAAAGGGGCAGAATTCTTAAAATGCATGCAGGAGAGCTTTTTGAGCTGGTACATAGAAAGTCCGACACGATAAGGGGCAGTACTGGACCTAATCATAGGGAATGAAGCCAGACAAGTGGTAGAGGTGTCAGTGGGGGAACGTTTCGGGGATAGTGACCATAACTCTAAGATTTAAGGTAGTTATGGAAAATGGCAAACATGGACCAGAAATAAAGATGCTGAATAGGGGGCAGGCCGATTTTAAAGATGATAAAACAGGATCTGGCCAAAGTGGACTGGGAGCAGCTACTTGCAGAAAAGTCGACATCAGAGCAGTGGGAGTCATTCAAAGAGGAAATAGTGAGAGTTCAGAGCCAACATGTACCCATTAAGGTGAAGGGTAGGACTAACAAATCCAGGGAACCCTGAATGTCAAGGCATTATAGAGGATTGGATCAGTCATAAAAAGGAGGCTTATTGGAGATTCAGAGTGCTGGAAACAGCAGAGGCCCTAGAGGAGTATAGAAAGTGTAGAGGGGTATTTCTAAAAGTAATTAGGAGAGCAAAGAGGGGACATGAAAAAACACTGGCGGGCAAGATAAAGGAAAATCCTAAGGCATTTTATAAGTATATTAAGGACAAGAGGATAACCAGGGAAAGAGTAGGGCCCTTTCGGGACCAAAGTGGCAGTCTGTGTGTGGAGCCAGAGGACATGGGTGAGGTTTGATTACTTTTCATCTGTGTTCACTATGGAGAAGGACAATGTAGGTATAGAGATCAGGGAGGGGGATTGTGATATACTTGAACATATTAGCATTGAAAGGGAGGAAGTATTAGCTGTTTTAGCAGGCTTAAAAGTGGATAAATCCCCAGGCCCAGATGAGATGTATCCCAGGTTGTTATGTGAGGGAAGGGAGGAGATTGCAGGGCCTCTGAAACAAATTTCCAAATCCTCTCTAGCCACAGGAGTGGAGGACAGCGAATGTGGTATCATTATTTAAGAAGGGAAGCAGGGATAAACCAGGTAATTACAGGCCAGTGTGTCGAACATCAGTGGTAGGGAAACTATTGGAAAAAATTCTGAGGGACAGGATTAATCACCACTTGGAGAGGCAGGGTTTGATCAGGGATAGTCAGCATGGCTTTGGCAGGGGGAGATCATGTCTGACTAACTTGACTGAATTTTTTGAGGCGGTGACGAAATGTATAGATGAGGGTAAAGCAGTTGATGTAGTCTATATGGAGTTCAGTAAGGCTTTTGATAAGGTCTCACATGGGAGATTGGTTAAGAAGGTAAGACCCATGGGATCCAGGGCAATTTGGTAAATTGGATCCAAAATTGGTATATTGGGAGGAGGCAGAGGGTAATGGTCGAGGGTTGTTTTTGCGAGTGGAAGCCTGTGACCAGTGGTGTACTGCAGGGATCGGTGCTGGGATGCTTGCTGTTTGTAGTGTACATTAATGATTTAGACGTGAATATAGGAGGCATGATCAGTAGATTCGCAGATGACACGAAAATTGGTGGTGTCGTAAATAGTGAGGAGGAAAGCCTTAGATTACAGAAGGATATAGATGGGCTGGTAAGATGGGTGGAGCTTGGCAAATGGAATTTAATCCTGAGAAGTTGAGGTGTTGCATTTTGGGAGGACTAACAAGGCAAGGGAATAAACAATGGATGGTAGGACCCTAGGAGGTACAGTGGGTCAGAGAGACCTTGGTGTACTTGTCCATAGATCAATGAAGGCAGCAGCACAGATAGATAAGGTGGTTAGGAAAGCATATTGGATACTTGCCTTTATTAGTCGAGGCACAGAATATAAGAGCAGGGAGGTTATGATGGAGCTGTATAAAACGCTAGTTAGACCACAACTGGAGTACTGTGTACAGTTCTGGTCACCACACTATAGGAAGGATGTGATTGCACTGGAGAGGGTGCACAGGAGATTCACCAGGATGTTGCCTGAGCTGGTGCATTTCAGTTATGAAGAGAGACTGAAAAGGCTGGGGTTGTTTTCCTCAAAGCACAGAAGGCTGAGGGGAGATATGATTGAGGTAGGCAAAATTATGAGGGGCATTGATAGGTTAGATAGGAAGAAACATTTTCCCTTAGTGGAGGGGTCAATAACCAGGGGGCATAGATTTAAGGTAAGGTGCAGGAGGTTTAGAGGGGATTTGCAGGAAAAAAATTTCACCCAGAGGGTAGTTAGAATCTGGAATGCATTGCCTGAAGAGTTGGTACAGGCAGGACCCCTCACAACATTTAAGAAGTATTTAGATGACCACTTGATATGCCATAGCATACAAGGATACGGGCCAAGTGCTGGAAAATGGGATTAGAATAGCTAGGTGCGTGATGGCCGGCACAGACACGATGGGCCGAAGGGCCTGTTTCTGTGCTGTTTGACTGTATCACACTATGTCTGAGACCCATTCTTCAGTGCATTTCACCATGCATTCGGCATGTTAATGACTTTATGTGTAACACATCACATTTGCACACTAACACCAGTGTCCCAATATCATGTCACACACTCCTGACTCTCCGGTGACCTTAACAAAAGATCAAAAAGGGGACGGGGTGGGAGAGGTGTCTCGAGAGCCTTGCTCATCTCCCACTGCATGGTCCCAATGCCTTGGGTAGTGGCCAGAATGTCAAATTCAGTTCTCTTTAAAAAAAACATAGGCAAGATACAAATCTCCAAGAGAAAGCTATCAGTTTACAATTCATAACGACACTCTCCGAACTCTTATTAGAGTTATTAACTTCCTGGAAATTATGCACATTAATTGAACAGTTTGAATTCTGATTCTGCCAATTTTTTCTCCCAAATTCCTTATTTGGATCTCGCATCAGCCAGATTTTATTTCCAAGTCTCATTAATTACAATTATCATTAATTACAATTCTATTTCATTTTTGTGCCCTGGAGAAACTTTAATGTCCATTACCCATAATGTCTTTAACTGAGGAATCAAACAGACCCTTAATCATTATCTCACTGGAGCGGCAGTTCCCACTGACACAACATCTTACTTAGCAATAATATACTGGCAGGCAGACATGTAGTTGTCCCAGACATTACCATTTTGTTTTGAAGTAAAATTTTGTTTATCTCCTTAAACTTCAAGTAAACTTCCCTTCTGAGTGCTTGGAATAACAACTCATCAATTTGTGTTATCAATTCCAATTTTAGAAATAATTATCCCAAGGCTTGGTGCTTTTAAATGGTGCTTTTACATCAGATAAAAGTGTTTGCAGGTGTTTAGAGGTGACATTCACATCTCTTGTTTTCAAGCACTTTGCCTTGAAAGATTTTCAAAACTTCTGAATTTCTTATTGTTCTTGTTTCTGTTTTTTAAAAAAGCACAAAGAATCCATTTGTCTCTGGTCAGGAGTCCAATGGGTTAACATGTCTAATTGTATCTGTGAATTCATCAGCTTAAAATTTCATAATGTCTAATGTACTGAATATAAATCTTCAATGAACTAAAAGTTTTGTAGTGAGCTAAGCTGCTAGCTGAAAGGGTTAACTGTCTCTGCTAGTTTGAAAAGGGGGCGGGGCAAAAGTTCTCAGATTGCATCACCACCTTTTCTTTGAAAAAAGAGCAAATACATTCCTTTAAATTATAAAGGCGGGGCTAAAGTGTGGCGAGTCGAAGAGACTTAGCAGTTGGCAGGAAAAAAGACAGAAGCGCAAGGAGAGAGCCAACTGTGTAACACCCCTGACAACCAATTTTACCTGCAGCACCTGTGGAAGAGTCTGTCATTCTAGTATTGGCCTTTATAGCCACTCCAGGCACTACTCCACAAACCACTGACCACCTCCAGGCGCTTATTCATTGTCTCCCGAGACAAGGAGGCCAAAGAAGAAGCCATGTACACACACCCAAATGGGTTAAAGCATTTTCAATTAAACTCCCATTTGTTCCCAAAACCTTAGCTTTCTTAAAAACCCAAGACTAATTCCAACCCAGGTGACTGAACAATCACCTCAAATATCCCAAATTCCAATTTACACAATCAAACCTTAAAACTGTCCCACTCTTACATGTGTGAATTTGTCTCCAGAATAAAATTTCCACATGTTTTATCATTGTCACTAGAATGTCACTGTGGCAACCAATGAAATTCCAATTTCATCACTTAGAAAGGTTTACTTTATTAATTCCACATCTCTTTAGAACTTGCTTACAATTCTCATATTTAACTCAAAGTGCCAATTCTACTATTGCAGGATTGTGTGTCCCAGAGATAAAAACTAAATATTACAAATGCAGACACACATTAAACAGACAACTTCAAACAACTTCCACTTAAGACCACAAAGGGTTAAACAGGTTTAAGTTCACTGCACAGAACAATGAAGATGACACACACACAAAAAAATTCAAATGAATCACACACACGCACCCAAACTGGAAAAAAGGTCTTCTATCCACAAATTAGGAAGCTTCCTCTCACATACAATGCAGTTGCTCTGGGTTTTTTCAACTTTAATAACTTAGAACTACTAATTAACTAAACACAGAACAGAATAAACACATGCTTTTTCTTTAAAAGGGAAAAGAAGAAATTAAATTACTTCACTTGTCTTCTTTTTTCAGGTACCTTTATGAATGCCTGTGAATAGAAAACGAAAGAAAGAGTTAATTCCACAAACAACAAAAGGAAACCTTCAATATTCTTAGTCCCAAAAGAAAATCACTGAGCAAAGTTTTTGCAGCCTTTTATACAGTGCTTCCAGTCACAGAGAGATTCTTAAAGAGACAGAACATTACAACCTGGGTAGTCAGTGGCGTAGTGGTATTATCACTGGACTAGTAACCCAGAGACCCAGGGTATTTGTCTGGGGACGTGGGTTCGAATCCCACCACAGCAGAAGGTGGAATTTGAATTTAATTAATAAATCTGGAATTAAAAGCCAGTCTAAAGAGGGCCATGAAACCATTGTCGATTGTTGTAAAAACCCATCTGGTTCACTAATGTCCTTTAGGGAAGGAAATCTGCTGTCCTTACCTGGTCTGGCCTACATGTGACTCCAGACCCACAGCAATGTGGTTAACTCTTACATGCCCTCTGAAATGGCCTTGCAAGCCACTCAGTTGTATCTAACCGCTACGAAGTCAATAAAAAGGAATGAAACCGGACGGACCACCAGCATCGACCTCGGCACCAGAAATGACAACGGCAAACCCAGCCCTGTCGACCCTGCAAAGTCCTCCTTACTAACATCTGGGGGCTTGTGTCAAAGTTGGGAGAACTGTCCCACAGACTAGTCAAGCAACAGCCTGACATAGTCATACGGAATCATACCTTACAGACAATGTCCCAGACACTGCAATCACTATCCCTGGGTATGTCCTGTCCCACTGGCGGAACAGACCCACCAGAGATGGTGGCACAGTGGTATACAGTAGGGAGGGAGTTGCCCGGGGAGTCCTCAACATCGACTCTGGACCCTATGAAGTCTCATGGCATCAAGTCAAACATGGGCAAGGTAACCTCCTGCTGATTACCACCTACTGCCCTCCCTCAGCTGATGACTCAGTACTCCACCATGTTGAACAGCACTTGGAGGAAGCACTGAGGGTGGCAAGGGCACAAAATGTACTCTGGGTGGCGAACTTCAATGTCCATCACCAAGCGTGGCTCGGTAGCACCATTACTGACCGAGCTGGCCGAATCCCAAAGGACATAACTGCTAGACTGGGTCTGTGGCAGGTGGAGGGGGAACCAACACGAGGGAAAAACATACTTGACCTCGTCCTCATAAATCCTACTGCTGCAGATGCTTCTGTCCATGACTGTATTTGTAGGAGTTACCACCGCACAGTCCTTGTGGAGATGAAGTCCTGCCTTCACATTGAGGATACCCTCCATCGTGTTGTGTGGCACTATCACCGTGCTAAATGGGATAGATTTCGAACAGATCTAGCAATACAAAACTGGGCATCCATGAGGCGCTGTGGGCCATCAGCAGCAGCAGCAGAATTGTACTCAACCACAATCTGTAACCTCATGGCCCGGCATATCCCCCACTCTACCATTACCATCAAGCCAGGAGGCCAACCCTGGTTCATTGAAGAGTGCAGGAGGGCATGTCAGGAGCAGCACCAGACATACCTCAAAATGAGGTGTCAACCTGGTGAAGCTACAACACAGGACTATCTGCCTGCCAAACTGTGTAAGCAGCATGCGATAGACAGAGCTAAGCGATCCCATAACCAATGGAACAGATCTAAGCTCTGCAGTCCTGCCACATCCAGTCGTGAATGGTGGTGGACAATTAAACAACTAACTGGAGGAGGTGGCTCCACAAATATCCCCATCCTCAATGATGGTGGAGCCCAGCACATCAGTGCGAAAGATAAGGCTGAAGCATTTGCAACAATCTTCAGCCAGAAGTGCCGAGTTGATGATCCATCTCGGCCTCTTCCTGAAGTCCCCAGCATCACAGATGCCAGACTTCAGCCAATTCGATTCATTTCGTGTGATATCAAGAAACAACTGAAGGTACTGGACACTGCAAAGCTATGGGCCCAGACAATATTCCGACAATAGTACTGAAAACCTGTTCTCCAAAACTTGTTGCGGCCCTAGCCAAGCTGTTCCATTACAGCTACAACACTGGCATCTACCCTGCAATGTGGAAAATTTCCCAGGTATGTCCTGTACACAAAAAGCTGGACAAGTCCAACCCGGCCAATTCCTGCCCCATCAGCCGACTCTCATTCATCAGTAAAGTGATGGAAGGTGTCATCAACAGTGCCATCAAGCAGCACTTGCTTAGCAACAACCTGCTCAGTGACGCTCAGTTTGGGTTCAGCCAGGGCCACTCAACTCCTGACCTCATTACAGCCTTGGTTCAAACATGGACAAAAGAGCTGAATTCAAGAGGTGAGGTGAGAGTAACTGCCCTTGACATCAAGGCAGCATTTGACCGAGTATGGCATCAAGGAGTCTTAGCAAAACTGAGGTCAATGGGAATCAGGGGGAAAACCCTCCACTGGCTGGAGTCATACCTAGCACAAAGGAAGATGGTTGTGGTTGTTGGAGGTCAATCATCTGAGCTCCAGGACATCACTGCAGGAGTTCCTCAGGGTAGTGTCCTGGGCCCAACCATCTTCAGCTGCTTCATCAATGACCTTCCTTCAATCATAACGTCAGAAGTGGGGATGTTCACTGATGATTGCACAATGTTCAGCACCATTCGTGACTCCACAGATACTGAAGCAGTCCGTGTAGAAATGTAGCAAGACCTGGACAATATCCAGGCTTGGGCTGATAAGTGGCAAGTAACATTTGTGCCACACAAGTGCCAGGCAATGACCATCTCCAACAAGAAAGAATCTAACCATCTCCCGTTGACATTCAACAGCATTACCATTGCTAAATCCCCCACTATCAACATCCTTGGGGCTACCATTGACCAGAAACTGAACTGGAGTAGCCATATAAATACCGTGGCTACAAGAGCAGGTCAGAGACTAGGAATCCTGAGGCGAGTAACTCACCTCCTGACTCCCCAAAGCCTGTTCACCATCTACAAGGCACAAGTCAGGAGTGTGTTGGAATACTCTCCACTTGCCTGGATGGGTGCAGCTCCAACAACACTCAGGAAGCTCGACACCATCCAGGACAATGCAGCCCGCTTGATTGGCACCCCAGTACAAACATTCACTCCCTCCACCACCGCCGCACAGTGGCAGCATTGTATACCATCTACAAGATGCACTGCAGCAACGCACCAAGGCTCCTTAGACAGCACCTTCCAAACTCGCAACCTCTACCAACAAGAAGGACAAGGGCAGCAAATACATGGGAATACCACCACCTGCAAGTTCCCCTCCAAGTCACACACCACCCTGACTTGGAACTATATCGCCGTTCCTTTACTGTCGCTGGGTCAAAATCCTGGAACTCCCTGCCTCACATCACTGTGGATGTACCTACCCCAAATGGACTGCAGCGGTTCAAGAAGGCAGCTCACCACCACCTTCTCAAGGGCAATTAGGGATGGGCAATAAATGCTGTACTGGCCAATGATGCCCACATCCCATGAATGAATAAAAAAAAAACTCATATATTCCATTCTCCTTCATTTCATCAGAACTGAACTCATCCTTCTTCCCTTTAAATCAACTTTGATCCAAGTGTATACAGAACACAGATTAAACAACCAACAATCTTAAAACAACATACAAGACTAGACCAAAGAGGGTTAATTAGTCTACAATTCCAGTGACATAGAACACTGAGCACACACACAAGGGAATCACACAGAGAGGAGTTACTCTCTGTTTAAATTTCCCTCGACACAGGATCTGAGCTGGATATGAACTCCAGTGAAGGTTTCAAGTTGAACTTCTTTTCACAACAATCTGGTTGCTCACACACTGTCCTAACCTTTACAGTGGGCTATCTTAATTTCTTTTCCTTCCGTCTATTCTCCCTCATGTGCAATCTACTTTCAGGTTCTGAAATTCTCAATTCACAATGAGTCCCCATTTTAATAATGTCTAACTCATGGATGCAGGTTTGTAAATCATTGGGACTCAGGGGCCGGGGTCAGGAATTATGTCCTGTCTGCTGTCCCGCTTGATTTAAAACACGAGTCTCCACCACCACATCAACAGGAAGATCGACGGGGGTGGGAGGGGGGTGTGTGGAGTGGGGAGGTCCTGGACCCGCTCGTCTTCACCCGAGTGGTACTTGGAGGCTTTCTCCCCGAATGAACCCCACTCTACCTCTGAGGAATCAGTATATTCTGGATCATATAGGGTGACAGCAGACACAAATACTCACTGTTTCCCCAACTTACTCTCTAACTCCCTGATTTTAAGATGGCACTGTCAGTGATCTGTCTCCCAGTGGGACTACTAAAGGGCTTCCCTCAGAACACCACGTGAGTCTTCTAACTGCTCGCTAAGTTTTTTTATTTTCCTGGCTCATAATATCGAAGTCTTGCTGAGCATTTTGGAGAGAATGCATCGCACTCCCTGCCTGTACAGCAATAACACACTGCTGCTGAATTACTGCTCTCATACTAGCCAGCTGCTGCTGTAACACATCAATCTGATGCTTCTGATCCTGTATGAATTTGCCCTTTCCTTGGACTAACTGGTCAGCCCTCTGCACGCAATATGATGCCACTGAGGAGATGAGCTTGAAGGCTCTACCTACCTTCAACTTCTTCTCATCAACCCGTTCCTGAATAAACTGAACTACTTCCTCAAATGGAACACGATCTTTGGGTTTAAACATTCCCTGAGCAGTACCTGCCGGTCCTTCATTTTCACTTTTCTATCTAACTGGACCTGAAAAGCCTTCAACACGGGTTTGTCTGTCACGATTTTTCATTTGAGAAAAAACAACTACTGGTAATCAATAAAATGTACTGACACACACCAGTTACAGTTCCCCCTCCTCGATCAAATGCTGGCCAGGCAAATGACTAGGAGACTCCATCTCAACAAAGACCAGAAGTCCAGTTTTAACTAGTCATCATGTCCCATCTCTGGGTTGCCAATTGTAAGATTTTTGTATGTTTGTGCAGGACGTTGACAAGCCTTTGACCCACAAGGTTCACACTCTGGTATTCTTAAATCAAGATAGTGAGTTTATTAAGCATAGCAAGGATTTACAAGCAATACTTAACCAGCAGCAGTTGTTAAACAGCAGAGTGTCCTTGATTCTTGTTTCCTGAGCTGCTGTAGTGCAGTCTTGTCTCTTGAGGTGTTCTGTTGACTGTAGGATTCTCCCCAATGTCTCTCAGCAACTTTCATTTGTGCTACCATCTGAAGATTCCTTAATTCCATATAAGGTTACATTCCACCTTATCTCTTTCGATTGATCAGATATGACTGCACCTCCCATACATTATCTCTGAAGATAGCTTGATGGCCTATGTCAGTGTCACACAATGGGGAATGTTTGCTATCCCCATCAACATTCCAGTTATGAATAGTCTCCGAACACCTTTCCTTACATTTCCATCGTGAGGCCTACAAGTCTATCAATTATTGTGACCCTGAGCCTGTCTTCATTGAAATGCAGTAAGGTACTTATTAAAAAATCCTGTCTCATAGTAAAGCCATTTCTGCTATTGTTACAGTAGACACCGTCTTCCACCATCTCTCCAATACAGCATACAAATATACATCTCCCCGAACATGATTCCAAACACAAGATCCATAACTATATTCACAATATATATTAATGATATAAAGTTTGCACATGACACAAAGCTGGGTGGGAGTGTGAGCTGTGAGGGGGATGCAGAGAAACTCCAGTGTGATTTGGAAAGGTTGAGTGAGTCGACAAATACATGGCAGATGCAGTATAATGTAGATAAATGTGAGGTTATCCACTTTGGTGGCAAAAACAGAAAGGCAGATTATTATCTGAACAGCAATAGATTGGGAAAGGGGGAGGTGCAGTGAGTCCTGGGTGTCCTTGTGCACCAGTCGCTGAAAGTAAGCATGCAGGTGCAGCAGGCAGTTAAGAAGGCAAATGGTATGTCGGACTTCATAGTGGGAGGATGTACTGATGCAATTATACAAGGGCTTGGTGAGACCACATCTGGAGTATTGTGTGCAGTTTTGGTCTCCTTATCTGAGGAAGGAT
The DNA here is from genome assembly GCF_036365525.1 of Heterodontus francisci. Taxonomy (NCBI): domain Eukaryota; kingdom Metazoa; phylum Chordata; class Chondrichthyes; order Heterodontiformes; family Heterodontidae; genus Heterodontus; species Heterodontus francisci. Next base: position 56,504,329 of record NC_090399.1, read on the forward strand.
GTTCTTGCTATGGAGGGAGTGCAGCGAAGGTTCACCAGACTGATTCCTGGGATGGCAGGACTGATGTATGAAGAGAGATTGGGTCAATTAGGCTTGTATTCACTAGAGTTTGGAAGAATGAGTGGGGATCTCATAGAAACCTACAAAATTCTAAGGACTGGACAGACAAGATGCAGGAAGGATGTTCCCGATGGCGGGGGATTCTTGGACGAGGGGTCACAATCTAAGGATAAGGGGTAAGCCATTTAGGACTGAGATGAGAGAGAGTGGTGAACCTGTGGAATTCTCTACCACAGAAAGCAGTTGAGGCCAAATCATTAAATATATTCAGGAACACGTTAGATATCGTCTTTAGGGCAAAAGGAATCAAGGGATACGGGGAGAAAGCGGGAACAGGGTACTGAGTTTGGACAATCAGCCATGATTGTATTGAATGGTGGTGCAGGCTCGGAGAGCCGAATGACCTACTCCTGCTCCTATTTTCTATGTTTCTATGTTTAATTTTAATATAATATATTGCTATATATACAAAGAATAACTATTCCAGAGCAACATCATTGAAAGTCATTCCACTTTAAAACATAGTGCCTCATGTGAATTGTAACAGGCCATAACTTCACAGAATCACAGAATTGTTACAGCACAGAAGGAGGCAATTCGGCCCATCATGTCCACACTGGCTCTATGAAAGAGCAAACTCCCTCAGTTCCATTCCCCGATCTTCTCCCTGTAACCCTGAACATTCTTCCTTTTCATATAACTGTCCAATTCCCTCCTGAATGCTTCAGTTGAACCTGCCTCCACCACATTCTCAGGCAGCGCATTCCAGACCTTAACCACTCGCTGTGTGAAAAAGTTTTTCCTCATGTCACTTTTGCTTCTCTTACCAAATACTTTAAATCTATGCCCTCTCGTTCTTTCACAAGTGGGAACAGTTTCTCTCTATCTACCCTGTCCAGACCCCTCATGAACGGCTGTGTTTCCTGACAATGCAACCGCTCGGTGACACTGCTGCATGTGCGCATGTGCCACTAAAACGTCACAGTCTGTGACTTTAGGCAGCTGCCAGGACTAAAGATGGCGCTGCTCAAATAATCACACAGAGGCAACCTAACAAACACATGGCAGCAGACAATGGCGGAGTCAGAGAACGAGTGGGAGGGGGAGGGAGGGAAGCCGAGTGGGCGAGCGAAAGGGCCGGTGACGGAGGGGAGCAGAGTGGCCGGAGACAGCAGCGAGGGGTGGGGAGAGGGGGGAGGAGTGTGTTTTTCTGCACATGTGCCATAACCTTGCAACAGCAAAAGACGTACTGGCCAATCTCCATACCCGGTGACACCAAGGTCTTCTGTCTCTCGCTCCCCGCGGCTCTCTACGGCCTCTCGCTTCCGGCCCTCTCCATCATCCAGCCGTTCCCACCAGCTGCAGATCCCCCATCCAGCCGCTTTCTCCCCTATTTCTCAACTGTACTTCAGGCATTGCAGCTGTCTGCCTTTTGCATCCCCCTCTTCAGGCACTTCTGAATTTAACTCCCTCCCACTAAACCCCCACACCCCCTCTCCCCCCACCCCCTCTCTACCACTCCCCCCACAACTCACCTCTCCCCCCACCCACTCTACCTCTCCCCCTCCCGTCTCTGCCTCCCATCTCCCCCAATACCCCAACCCCCTCCCCCCACTCCCCTTTACCCCCCTCTTCCCTCACCTCCCCCTCTCCCCCCCACTCCCCTCTTACCCCTCTTCCCGCACCTCCCCCTCTCCCCCACCCCCAGTCTCCCCTCACAAACCCCCCCACCTCCCCTCACAAACCCCCCCCCCCACCTCATTCTCACAACCCCCCCACCTCCCCCTCACCCCAAGGACCACACCACAGTTAAATATCTGAAGTGCGGTTGCAAAGTCGGGAAAATAGCATCAAAAATCTCAACAATTCCATGTTTAATTATTGAGAAATTTTATTCAGTACATTAAACGTTCAAGGCACTGCTGTGCACGGATACATGAGTGTTGTGTCACCAGCATTCCTGTGAGAAAGACAGGCCGAGTCTCTGCTATACAGAACTAAAGAGATTGTTCCTGGAGAGCCTTGTGGTGAATGAATGCTTGGCTCTCTATTCCACTACTGTATTGTCCATGTGAAGAAGGCAAAGTCACAAGAGTCTGAGCTCAGTCTATTCTTGGTGAATGTTCCCCAAACGCATCCCAATGTGCATTCCCAATTCATCCATAAATGCAATGTTCCTTTCCACATCGTGATGAGCTCTGCAGCATGATCCAGTTGCCTTCGTTGCTTGAATGCTGACCTTAAGTCTCAAGGATTGTTTTCTCGACAGCATGTCTTACATGAAAAGAAAATAAGGAAAGAACATCAGTGTCAGATCTTCCCACCTCCAATGAAATTACTGTTGAGCATGCTTTATGTTCTGCAGTAAAGGCATGTACTGATAACACCGCCAATGAATCACTTAGCACCCACCTCAGCTGTAGGAGTCAGGATGATGTAATTGCCCCTATCTCGTGATGGTTCAATGCTGCTCTCAGGGAAAACATGAATGATGTGAGGGTGCTGGAAAAAGAAGCACATTTCTTTTGGACTATGAACATAAAGCAGGCCATTTAGCCCAGCTGTTCCCTGCTAGAGGTTATGCTACTCCTGCGCTTTCTCTTCCGCTCCCATTTAATCCTGGCTACGACTATCAGCATCACCTTCCATTTCTTTAACTCTTATCTACCTTTGCCTTAAAGTAACATTGAGGATAGAGAACGGTATGGCTGCACTCCCACCTCACCAGTTGTGTACATAGCAAGAGCATTCACATTTGTGCTACCACTGGACACGGCATGCTTGTTTCTTTTAGTGCTCAGTCTCTTCTTGCTGCACATGTACTGCCTGCACACAGCCCCAAACAATGGAAAGGATTTTAGTGCAGTGCAGTGGACTGGAGCACATGCAGTGTCCCAGACAATGGGAATGTTTTCAGAGCAACTTACAACAGGGACTGGAGCACATGCAGTGCCCCAGATAATGGGAATGTTTTCAGAGCAAATGACAACAGGGACTGGAGCACATGCAGTGCCCCAGACAATGGGAATGTTTTCAGAGCAACTTACAACAGGGACTGGAGCACATGCAGTGCCCCAGACAATGGGAATGATTTCAGAGCAACTTACAACAGGGACTGGAGCACATGCAGTGCCCCAGACAATGGAAATGTTTTCAGAGCAACTTACAACAGGGACTGGAGCACATGCAGTGCCCCAGACAATGGGAATGATTTCAGAGCAACTTACAATAGGGACTGGAGCACATGCAGTGCCCCAGACAATGGAAATGTTTTCAGAACAACTTACAACAGGGACTGGAGCACATGCAGTGCCCCAGACAATGGGAATGTTTTCAGAACAACCTATAACATGGAGTGGAGCACATGCAGTGTCCCAGACAATGGAAATGTTTTCAGAACAACTTACAACAGGGTCTGGAGCACATGCAGTGCCCCAGATAATGGGAATGTTTACAGAGCAACTGACAACAGGGACTGGAGCACATGCAGTGCCCCAGACAATGGGAATGTTTTCAGAGCAACTTACACCAGGGACTGGAGCACATGCAGTGCCCCAGACAATGGAAAGTTTTCAGAACAACTTACAACAGGGACTGGAGCACATGCAGTGCCCCAGACAATGGGAATGTTTTCAGAGCAACTTACAACAGGGACTGGAGCACATGCAGTGCCCCAGACAATGGGAATGTTTTCAGAGCAACTTACAACAGGGACGGGAGCACATGCAGTGCCCCAGACAATGGGAATGTTTTCAGAGCAACTTACAACAGGGACTGGAGCACATGCAGTGCCCCAGACAATGGGAATGTTTTCAGAGCAACTTACAACAGGGACTGGAGCACATGCAGTGCCCCAGACAATGGGAATGTTTTCAGAGCAACGTACAACAGGGACTGGAGCACATGCAGTGTCCCAGACAATGGGAATGTTTTCAGAGCAACTTACAACAGGGACTGGAGCACATGCAGTGCCCCAGACAATGGGAATGTTTTCAGAGCAACTTACAACAGGGACGGGAGCACATGCAGTGCCCCAGACAATGGGAATGTTTTCAGAGCAACTTACAACAGGGACTGGAGCACATGCAGTGTCCCAGACAATGGGAATGTTTTCAGAGCAACTTACAACAGGGACTGGAGCACATGCAGTGCCCCAGACAATGGGAATGTTTTCAGAGCAACTTACAACAGGGACTGGAGCACATGCAGTGCTCCAGACAATAGGAATGTTTTCAGAGCAACTTACAACAGGGACGGGAGCACATGCAGTGCCCCAGACAATGGGAATGTTTTCAGAGCAACTTACAACAGGGACTGGAGCACATGCAGTGCCCCAGACAATGGGAATGTTTTCAGAGCAATTAACAACAGGAACTGGAGCACATGCAGTGTCCCAGACAATGGGAATGTTTTCAGAGCAACTTACAACAGGGACTGGAGCACATGCAGTGCCCCAGACAATGGGAATGTTTTCAGAGCAACTTACAACAGGGACTGGAGCACATGCAGTGCCCCAGACAATGGAAATGTTTTCAGAGCAAATTACAACAGGGACTGGAGCACATGCAGTGCCCCAGACAATGGAAATGTTTTCAGAACAACTTACAACAGGGACTGGAGCACATGCAGTGCCCCAGACAATGGGAATGTTTTCAGAGCAACTTACAACAGGGACTGGAGCACATGCAGTGTCCCAGACAATGGGAATGTTTTCAGAGCAACTTACAACAGGGACTGGAGCACATGCAGTGCCCCAGACAATGGAAATGTTTTCAGAGCAACTTACAACAGGGACTGGAGCACATGCAGTGCCCCAGATAATGGGAATGTTTTCAGAGCAACTGACAACAGGGACTGGAGCACATGCAGTGTCCCAGACAATGGGAATGTTTTCAGAGCAACTTACAACAGGGACTGGAGCACATGCAGTGCCCCAGACAATGGGAATGTTTTCAGAGCAACTTACAACAGGGACTGGAGCACATGCAGTGCCCCAGACAATGGAAATGTTTTCAGAGCAACTTACAACAGGGACTGGAGCACATGCAGTGCCCCAGACAATGGAAATGCTTTCAGAACAACTTACAACAGGGACTGGAGCACATGCAGTGCCCCAGACAATGGGAATGTTTTCAGAGCAACTTACAACAGGGACTGGAGCACATGCAGTGCCCCAGACAATGGGAATGTTTTCAGAGCAACTTGCAACAGGGTCTGGAGCACATGCAGTGTCCCAGTCAATGGAAATGTTTTCAGAGCAACTTACAACAGGGTCTGGAGCACATGCAGTGCCCCAGACAATGGAAATGTTTTCAGAGCAACTTGCAACAGGGACTGGAGCACATGCAGTGCCCCAGACAATGGGAATGTTTTCAGAGCAACTTGCAACAGGGTCTGGAGCACATGCAGTGTCCCAGTCAATGGAAATGTTTTCAGAGCAACTTACAACAGGGACTGGAGCACATGCAGTGCCCCAGACAATGGGAATGTTTTCAGAGCAACTTACAACAGGGACTGGAGCACATGCAGTGCCCCAGACAATGGGAATGTTTTCAGAGCAACTTACAACAGGGACTGGAGCACATGCAGTGCCCCAGACAATGGGAATGTTTTCAGAGCAACTTACAACAGGGACTGGAGCACATGCAGTGCCCCAGACAATGGGAATGTTTTCAGAGCAACTTGCAACAGGGTCTGGAGCACATGCAGTGTCCCAGTCAATGGAAATGTTTTCAGAGCAACTTACAACAGGGTCTGGAGCACATGCAGTGCCCCAGACAATGGGAATGATTTCAGAACAACTGACAACATGGACTGGAGCACATGCAGTGCCCCAGACAATGGGAATGATTTCAGAGCAACTTACAATAGGGACTGGAGCACATGCAGTGCCCCAGACAATGGAAATGTTTTCAGAACAACTTACAACAGGGTCTGGAGCACATGCAGTGCCCCAGACAATGGGAATGATTTCAGAACAACTGACAACAGGGACGGGAGCACATGCAGTGCCCCAGACAATGGGAATGTTTTCAGAGCAACTTACAACAGGGACGGGAGCACATGCAGTGCCCCAGACAATGGGAATGTTTTCAGAGCAACTTACAACAGGGACTGGAGCACATGCAGTGCCCCAGACAATGGGAATGTTTTCAGAGCAACTTACAACAGGGACTGGAGCACATGCAGTGCCCCAGACAATGGGAATGTTTTCAGAGCAACTTACAACAGGGACTGGAGCACATGCAGTATCCCAGACAATGGGAATGTTTTCAGAGCAACTTACAACAGGGACTGGAGCACATGCAGTGCCCCAGACAATGGAAATGTTTTCAGAGCAACTTACAACAGGGACGGGAGCACATGCAGTGCCCCAGACAATGGAAATGTTTTCAGAGCAACTTACAACAGGGACTGGAGCACATGCAGTGTCCCAGACAATGGGAATGTTTTCAGAGCAACTTACAACAGGGACTGGAGCACATGCAGTGCCCCAGACAATGGGAATGTTTTCAGAGCAACTTACAACAGGGACGGGAGCACATGCAGTGCCCCAGACAATGGGAATGTTTTCAGAGCAACTTACAACAGGGACCGGAGCACATGCAGTGCCCCAGACAATGGGAATGTTTTCAGAGCAACTTGCAACAGGGTCTGGAGCACATGCAGTGTCCCAGTCAATGGAAATGTTTTCAGAGCAACTTACAACAGGGTCTGGAGCACATGCAGTGCCCCAGACAATGGGAATGATTTCAGAACAACTGACAACATGGACTGGAGCACATGCAGTGCCCCAGACAATGGGAATGATTTCAGAGCAACTTACAATAGGGACTGGAGCACATGCAGTGCCCCAGACAATGGAAATGTTTTCAGAACAACTTACAACAGGGTCTGGAGCACATGCAGTGCCCCAGACAATGGGAATGATTTCAGAACAACTGACAACAGGGACGGGAGCACATGCAGTGCCCCAGACAATGGGAATGTTTTCAGAGCAACTTACAACAGGGACGGGAGCACATGCAGTGCCCCAGACAATGGGAATGTTTTCAGAGCAACTTACAACAGGGACTGGAGCACATGCAGTGCCCCAGACAATGGGAATGTTTTCAGAGCAACTTACAACAGGGACTGGAGCACATGCAGTGCCCCAGACAATGGGAATGTTTTCAGAGCAACTTACAACAGGGACTGGAGCACATGCAGTATCCCAGACAATGGGAATGTTTTCAGAGCAACTTACAACAGGGACTGGAGCACATGCAGTGCCCCAGACAATGGAAATGTTTTCAGAGCAACTTACAACAGGGACGGGAGCACATGCAGTGCCCCAGACAATGGAAATGTTTTCAGAGCAACTTACAACAGGGACTGGAGCACATGCAGTGTCCCAGACAATGGGAATGTTTTCAGAGCAACTTACAACAGGGACTGGAGCACATGCAGTGCCCCAGACAATGGGAATGTTTTCAGAGCAACTTACAACAGGGACGGGAGCACATGCAGTGCCCCAGACAATGGGAATGTTTTCAGAGCAACTTACAACAGGGACCGGAGCACATGCAGTGCCCCAGACAATGGGAATGTTTTCAGAGCAACTTACAACAGGGACTGGAGCACATGCAGTGCCCCAGACAATGGGAATGTTTTCAGAGCAACTTACAACAGGGACGGGAGCACATGCAGTGCCCCAGACAATGGGAATGTTTTCAGAGCAACTAACAACAGGAACTGGAGCACATGCAGTGTCCCAGACAATGGGAATGTTTTCAGAGCAACTTACAACAGGGACTGGAGCACATGCAGTGCCCCAGACAATGGAAATATTTTCAGAGCAACTTACAACAGGGACTGGAGCACATGCAGTGCCCCAGACAATGGAAATGTTTTCAGAACAACTTACAACAGGGACTGGAGCACATGCAGTGCCCCAGACAATGGGAATGTTTTCAGAGCAACTTACAACAGGGACTGGAGCACATGCAGTGTCCCAGACAATGGGAATGTTTTCAGAACAACTTAAACAGGGACTGGAGCACATGCAGTGTCCCAGACAATGGAAATGTTTTCAGAACAACTTACAACAGGGACTGGAGCACATGCAGTGCCCCAGACAATGGAAATGTTTTCAGAGCAACTTACAACAGGGACTGGAGCACATGCAGTGCCCCAGACAATGGGAATGTTTTCAGAACAACTTCCAACAGGGACTGGAGCACATGCAGTGCCCCAGACAATGGAAATGTTTTCAGAGCAACTTACAACAGGGACTGGAGCACATGCAGTGCCCCAGACAATGGAAATGTTTTCAGAACAACTTACAACAGGGACTGGAGCACATGCAGTGCCCCAGACAATGGAAATGTTTTCAGAACAACTTACAACAGGGACTGGAACACATGCAGTGCCCCAGACAATGGGAATGTTTTCAGAACAACTTACCTTGGAGCAATCTCCTCTTTCAGATAAAAATGAAGCAGACTGTAATCTTCAAAATAACTAAATAATTGCGAGAAAATGCCCGACAAATTCTCCTCCTTCCACTTTCAGAAAATCGTGCCAAAGCTTGACGCAAGTGTGAATACCCGTTGGCGTTGCATAAAGAGCACAGGCAGAGGCCGACCAGGCGCATTGCCCGAAGATGCATACGTCACGTGCAACATCATCGGCGTGTGCGCTGACCAGTCCTGACAAGCCGGAACGCAACGCATGCGCAGAGAACAGGAGACCATCTGTGCATGTGGGCACCGCGGAGCCGCCTGATAACATCAGTGGCAGCCAGCGTTGTCAGGAATCACTTTGTAGTATAAATGGGTGGTTGTTGGTTGGCACAGACTCAGTGGGCTGAAGGGCCTGTTTCAGTGCTGTATCTCTCCATGAGCCTGTGAGTTTGCAAGTTCTCCCTGTGATCGCACTGATTTCTGTCGGGTGCTCCTGTTTCCTCCCACAGCCAAAGACTTGCAGGTTGATAGGTAGAAATATGGGATTGGTGTAGGATTAGTATAAATGGGTGGTTGATGGTCGGCACAGACTCGGTGGGCCGAAAGGCCTGTTTCAGTGCTGTATCACTAAAACTAAAAAAAAACTAAAACTAAAAAACCTGCAGGTTGATAGGTAAATTGGCCATTGTAAATTGCCCCTAGTGTAGGTAGGTGGTAGGGGGAAGGTGGGGATGTGGTAGGTAATATGGGATTAATGTAGTATTAGTATAAATGGGTGGTTGATGGTCAGCACAGACTTGGTGGGCTGAAAGGCCTGTTTCAGTGCTGTGTCACTCGATGACTACTCATCCGTGGAACCATTCTCATGAATCTTTTCTGTAATCTCTCCAATACCCTCCCGTCTTTCCACAAGTGCGTGCTCAGAATTGGACGCAATACTCCAGCTGAGGCTGACCTGGTGTCTTATACAAGTTCAACATAACTTCCTTGATCTTGTACTTTCTGCCCCTACTAATAAAGTCCTGGATACCGTATGCTTTATTAATCGCTCTCCCAACCTGTCCTGCCACCTTCAATGACTTATGCACATCTACACCTCGGTCCCTCTGCTCCTGCACCCCCTTTAGAATTGTACCCTTTATTCTGTATTGTCTCTCCATGTTCTTCTTGCACAGATTCATTCAACAGGTTTTACATGGCAGTTGTTAAGGCCTTAATTCCTACATCTCCCCAGATAAAGAAGTGTGAGAGAGGTATTAGAGGGCCTGCCCCATATACAGGAATGTGAGAGAGTTGTTCGAGGGACCTTCCCAGATACAGGAGTGTGAGTGAGGGGTTGGAGGGACCTAGCCATATCAGAAGTGAGAGAGAGAGAGGTTGGAGGGACCGACCCATATCCAGGAGTGTGAGAGAGGTTTAAGATGGACCATCCTAGATAAAGGAATTTGAGTCTGGGGTGAGAGAAATATAGATACAGGATTGTGGGAGAGCAGTTAGAAGTATCTCCCCAGATACAGGAGTGTGAGAGAGTGGTTAGAGGGATTTCCCAAGATATAGGAGTGTGAAAGAGGTGTAAGAGAGACCTCCCAAGATACAGGAGTATCAGAGAGTGGTTAGAGGGACCTCCCCAGATACAGGAGACTGAGAGATTCATTGGAAGGATCCACCCAGATACAGGAGTGAGAGAGGGGTTAGAGGGATCTCTTTAGATACAGGATTGTGAGAGAGGGCTTAAAGTCTCCCCAGATGCAGTGATCTGACCCATCCTTTAAATCTTTTGCCAAGACTGTTGTCTTGAATAGCTTTTCCATTGAGTGTTTTCTTGCTGTCAGTATCTGTAGATGTATCTGTTGTTATGATCTTGTAGTTTTTCTTTTTTTGGGAAGAATGCGGTGTGCCTTCAATGCTGGAAAAGGAGCCATACTGCTTTAAGGCAGCAAGCTATAAAGTCTGAGTCGAAGAGTGTATTCTCCGTGCCAGAGATACAGCCATTCAGGACCAGAGATCAAGAGATACATTGTTACAATTTAATTTTGAACTGGCTTATAGTGGCAACAGACTGTTCTTATGGAGAAACAGACAGCTGTGTGTTAGCACCTGAATGGAACACAGAAAATTAACAAGTTGCATCAGCTTGGGTGGAGTAAGAAACAACATGGGGCAGAAAACACGGGTGGGAGCAGTTTATCAATCCAGAACAGTAGCTTCAGCATTGGGCAGAGTATAAATAAAAAAATTAGAGGTGAATGTAACACGGGTAATACGGTTATCATGGGGGTATTTAATCTTCAAATATAGAGTCATAGAGAGATACAGCACCAAAATAGGCCCTTCGGCCCACTGAGTCCGTGCTGTCCATCAACTACTCGTTTATACTACTCCTAAATTAATCCCATTTTCCCTCTCACATCCCCACAATTCTCCTACCACATACCGACACTAGGGACAATTTTTTTACAATGGCCAATTTACCTATCAACCCGCAAGTCTTTGGCATGTGGGAGGAAACTGGAGCACCCGGAGGAATCCCATGCAGTCACAGGGAGAACTCGCAAACTCTGCATATACTGGGCAAATCAAATTTGCTGTAAGAGTATGGAGGAGAAGTTCATGCGATGTAGATAAGATACATTTCGAGATCAGTAAGTGGAGAAACACAAATAAGTAACAGGCTATTTTAGATCTAGTATTGTGCATTGAGAAAGGGTTAGTTTATAACCTTGTCATAAAGCATCCTCGAGGGAAGAGTGATCACAATATGAGAATTTTATCTTGAATTGGAGAGTGATTTAGTTAATTCAGAATGAAAGATATTAACTCTGAACAAAGCAAACTATATTGGTAGTAGGAGTGAGTTGCAGCACTACTTCTAATTTTTGTTATTGAGTGTGGTCTTTTCATTTAAGTGAATGGGATCTTTATTTTTTTGCCACACAATCATTTATGGAATTAGTCCATTATTTGCTACATATATACATTCCCATAATGAATTAAAAACCCACTGGAGAAGTAGTCCAACCATGGCTAACAAGAGAAGGTAAAGATGGTATTAGATAAAAGCAAAAGTCTTATAATGTTACCAAAAAGAGTAGTAAGCTTGAGAATTTGGAGGAGTCTAGAATTCAGCAACAGATCACCAAGAAATTAATAAAGAGAAAGAAAGAACATGAGAGGAGATTAACAAGAGACATAGTAACGTGTTGCAAAAGCTTCTGAAGGTATGTGAAAAGGAAGAGATTAGTAAAAGTAAACCAGAATCAGGAAATGGCAGAGACATTAAACAAATACTTGGTGCTTGTTTTCATGTTAGAAAACACAACAATCGTTCTGGAAATAGTGAGGAACTAAGGCTCTTGTGACAATGAGCAACTTAAAGAAACTAGTATTAGCAAAGAAATATACTGGAGAAATTAATGAGACTAAAATTTAACAAATCCCCTGGATCTGACAACCTGCACATGAGGATTTTAAAACAGGTAGCTACAGAGATAGTGGATGCATTGGTTTTGTTCTCCCAGATTTCCCAGATTCTGGAATGGTCCCAGTGGATTGGGAAGTAGCAAACATATCCCACTATTCAAGAAAGGAGGGAGAAAGGAAACAGGGAACAATAGGCCAATACATCAGAGTCATCGGAAAATACTACAATCTATTATTCGGGACATGGTAACAGAGCAGTAAGAAAATCACAATAGGATTAGGCAGAGTCAACACAGATTATGAAGGGAAATCATGTTTGAGTTTTTGAGGTTAGAACTAACAGAGTACATGAGGGTGAACCAGTGAAAGTAGTATATTTAGATTTTAAAAAACATTTGATAAGGTGCCACACGAGAGATTATTACAGAAAATGAGGAGTGATGGGATTGGGGTAATAAACTGCCATGGATTGAAAATTGGTTAATGGACAGAAAACAGAGAGTAGGAATAAACAGGTCATTTTCAGGCTGGCAGGCTGTAACTAGTGGGGTACTGCAAGGATCAGTGCTTGGACCTCAACTATTTACAATCTATCTCAATGAGAGGAGATGAGAGGACCCAGTGTTTCTGACAATATGATGTTAGATAGGAAAGTAATCTGTGAGGAGGATACAAAGAGGCTGCAATGGGGAACAGGTTGAATGATTGAGCAAGAACACAGCAGAGGGAATATGATGTGGGGAAGAGTGAAGTTATCGAATTCAGAAGGAAAGATAGAAAAACAGAATATTATTTAAATGGTGAGAGACTGGGAAATGTTAATATTTAGAGGGACCTGGGGGGCCCTGTATACAAATCACTTAACATGAAGGTACAGCAAGCAATTGGGAAAGCAAATGGTATGTTAGCCTTTATTACAGGGGGATTGGAGTATTACAGTAAAGAATTCTTACTACATTTATATGTAGGGTCTTGATGAGACCACATCTAGAGTTTAGTCAGTATCTAACGCATGCTGCACCTGGATTGGGACTGTTTGATGGGACAATGTCGAGGGAGCTTTACTCTGTATCTATCCCATTTTTTTTCTTTTTTTTTCTTTTTTATATTTTTGTTGTTATACCCCAGGCCCCTTTTATACTTTTGTTGAGGGGGATTTTTTTCCTCAGGCCCCCTTTATATACATTTTAATATAACTACTAAAAACAGATAAATAAAACAGAAACTCAAATTAAAATACCATTCTCGGCATTGATGATGCACTCCAGTCCCTGCGATGCCCACCGGTCGTGGAAGGCCTCAAGTGTGACGGCGGACACCACGTGCTCCTTCTCCAGGGACACCCGGGTGCGAACGTAACCGCGGAAGAGGGGCAGGCAATCAGGGAGGACGGACACCCCGAAGGCCCGCAGCCTGGACCTGTGAATTGCCACCTTGGCCGGGTCCAGGTGCAGACCGATGCGGAGATCCTCCCCACGGCACACACTCCTCCGCACGGGGTGCCCAAAGATCAGGAGCGTGAGACTGAAGTGCAACCAAAACTTGAGGAGCAGCCCCTTCAAATACTCAAACATATACTACATATACACGTGGAACACAGACTCGTCCAGGCCGCAGAAATTACAGACGACCTGGGAGTCCGTGAAACTGCTTAACAGCCTATTGCACAGGACTGCCCTGTGCAGCATCCTCCATCCCAGATCCCTGATGTAAAGGGGGAGGATTCCCGCATATAGAGACCTCATCGGGGCTTTCCCTCACCGTCAGATGGCAAAGTGGACTGCCAGGGCATGTCCAGCTGGGTGATGAGGGCGAGGAAGTAGAGAGTATGCAGGAGCAGCCCAAAGAGGAAACCCCTCTCTGCCGTTTGGAAAGGCACGGAGGGCATTTCCGAGAGGAGGCTCGGGTTATGCGGGACCGGGTCCCGAGGACGTTTCAAGGCCTGTGCCCAATGCGTACTTTCAGCCGAGAGGGGGTCAACTCAGCTGGGAATGCTCTTTGCTCCCGGGCCCCCTCGACACCCGCAGTGAGGGGAGTCCCAGGGGCTTTGGCTATTCTTCCACTCGTCAGTTCGTCCCTCAAGCCGGCTGCCCGGACAGCCGAGGCACTCTCCTCTGCTGGCGGGGGAGCGCCCTGACTGCAGGCAACACTGTTCCAGACTCTGAATAGATCCCGATAACAGACAGGCAACTCCCTCAGACAGCAGCGGCTAATGATCTCTGTCGGGAGCTGCGTGTCGTCTTGAAGGCAGTGACACTGGCGGAAAAAATACGTCGCCAGTACACACCATCTGGGAGGACGCTCGACGTACTGGTATCGCTGCAGGGTCCGAAGGCGGAGAGTCCCATCTTGGGTGCGGACACACACCAGCGACTGGCCACCCTCCTCAATCGGGAGACTCAGGACCGTGGCAGAGACCCAGTGTTTCCTCTTGCCCCAGAAGAAATTGATGAGCTTCTTCTGGATCTTGGTGGCAAATGCAGGGGGTGGGGCCAAAGAGATCAACCGGTACCACAGCATCGAGACTACCAGTTGGTTTATGACCAGCACACGTACCCTGTATGGAAGCAGTCGGAGCAGTCCTGTCCAGTGCCCCAGCCGAGTGGTCACTTTCGCCTCCAACTCCTGCCAGTTTGCCGGCCAGGCTTCTACAGCGGGGCTAAGGTGGACTCCCAGTTAGAGGAGGTGCCTGGTGCTCCACACAAAGGGTGTCAACTCCTCCCAAATCTTTGCGGAGGACGCGGCAGAAAAGGTCTGCTGGCAGTCGCGCATACTCCACAAGTCAACGGGATCTGTGACCGCGAGGAGCAGGCCATTAGTGGAAGCCGAAAGGACAACCCGCGTGGCCAACTCGCACAGAGCCAATCCCATCAACCTGCTGCAAAGCAGGCACAGGAACGGCTCCACGCAGATGGTATACAATTGTCCGGACATGGGGCATCCCTGACGCACTCCTCTCCCAAAGCGACGGGGCGTCATCAAGGACCCGTTAACTTTGATCAGACAGTCTGTGGCAACGTAGAAAAGTCGGACCCGGGCCTCAAAATGCGGCCCAAGTCCAAATGCATGCAGATTCCCGAAAAGGCATTCGTGATCCATCCTGTCGAACGTCTTCTCCTGATCGAGGAAAGGCGACCGCCAGACCAGTCCTCTAGGAACGATGGATGACATCCCGGACCAGGTGGATGTTGTCCTGGATGGACCGGCCCGGGACCTTTTAGGACTGGTCGGGGTGGATCATGTGGGCCAGCAAGGAGCCCAGGCGGGTAGACATAGCCTTGGCAAGGAACTTATAATCTGTGCTGAGGAGGGAGACTGGACACCAGTTTTTAAGAAGGTGGAAACTGCCCCTCTTCGGCAGCAGGACGCGACCACCCTGCATCACGAGAGAGGCATCTCCCCAATCGCCAGGCTTTCCCCCAGGACCCGCGCATAATTGTCCCCCAGGACGTCCCAGAATGCCCTGAGAAGCTCCACGGTCAGCCCGTCCAGCCCTGGGGATTTGCCCCTCGAGAGCTGGTGGAGGGCACCGGTCAGCTCCGCCAACGTGAGCGGAGCCTCCAATCCTTCGGCGCCCTCCAGGCTGATCAGCGGCAGGTCCTCCCACAAAGCTCTGCACGTGTCCTCGCTGGACTGATCCAGAGAGAACAACGCACTGTAATAGGTATGGACCAGGAGGCCCATTCCCTCCAGATTCCTGATGGAGGATCCATCGTCGGCCAACAGCGCGAAGAGCTGCTGACGGACCCCTTGCCATTTTTCCAGCGAGTAGAAGAAGGGCGATGCGCGGTCCAAATTTTCCAGGATCTGGATCCGAGACCTCACGTACGCACCTCGGGATCCTATGTGCTGCAGGTCCCTCTGCTCGCCCTTCTTCTCTTTATACGCCTGCCACAGGGTCGGGTACGCGACGGCATGACCGAGGTGGGACTCCAAGTCAAGCACCCCCCTCTCTAGGTGCCCAATCTCGGCTTCCCGCCTCCTGGTCGACCCCTTCACGCACCCCTGACAGAAGACATGGATTTGAGTCTTGCCCACATCCCACCATAGCCTCAAGGAGGGGAAGCCCCCCTGCTTCCTTCTCCAGTCGGCCCAGAATCATTAGAACAAGTCCCAGAATTGCTCGTCCTCCAGCAGCCTGTTGTTAAGTGCCAATATGCGGACCCCGCCGTGTGCTGAGCGGAGTGAACTCCGCCCACACCAGGTGGTGGTCCGACACGGCACCAGCCGCATAGAGACCGCCGAGACGTGGGAGACTTACACCTGAGAAATGTAGAGGCGGTCAATTCGGGACCCTCCTCCTCCAGACCTCCACGTGAAGGCGCTGGAGTCGGGATGGAGATTCCGCCAGATATCCACCAAGTTGAGGGAGCTGATCAGTTCCCTCAACCTCTCCACCGATGCTTGGCCGCGCTGGGGACTGGAGCGATCCCACACTTCGAGGGTGCAGTTTAAGTCCCCTCCGAGGATGATGCTATCGATGGAGCTCAGAAGAGTGGACAGTTCTTCAAAGAAGCGCACTTGCAACGCGCCGGGCCTGGGCACATACACGTTCACTCAGTGGAGAGGCACACGACCCAGGTGAATGGTAAGGTGGAGCAAGTGGCCCGGCATGAGCTCCTTGACCCCCCCAGGATTTCCGGCTGAAAAGTCGGGGCCAACAAGATAGGCACCCCACTAGAAATAGGGGTGAGGTGACTCACATCGACCCCACCCTGCCACTCCAGGAGCCAGGTAGCTTTGTCTCCCGGAATGGTGTGGGTTTCCTGCAGAAAGCTCACCGCGTATCTCCCTTCCCTAAGGACTGAGAGATTGTGAAATCTACGGTGAGACCCCCTGCTGCCATTGATGTTGAGGCTGGCTATGGTTATCTTCATGTCAAAGGTACTTAAAACCCGTCACCAACACCTCACTGTGAGGAGGGAGTGGAAGTGCACCTCGCCTTCCACTCCCCCAGCAACCCATTGAGGAACACATTAAACCGGTGCCTCTCAACCAGTTTCACGCCCGCGCCCTTCCCCACTTTCTTGAGGACAGCACGAACGGACTGGATGATCAGTGCCGGATTCAACCAACGGCCGAGGGCCAGCTGAACTTTATTGCGGCAACCCCTGCATGCCGCGAAGAAATCCCGGAGTTCCGCTGTGGGGATGAGAGGAGACTCGGTGGGAGACACGAGGGACTCCACTGCCTCACTGGCGATGGATTCAAGATCGTCCTCCGTGCCCCACTTCGAGTCCCCATCCTCCTCCGGGTCGTCACCACCAGCGGCCGACACACCCAGCACACACTGTGGGGCGGATATCCTGGCCGCGCCAGCAGGTCCCGCCTCCGTCATGATCCCACCCACAGGATCGATGGCCGAGGAGTCTTCTGTGGG
This sequence comes from Heterodontus francisci, assembly GCF_036365525.1. NCBI lineage: Eukaryota > Metazoa > Chordata > Chondrichthyes > Heterodontiformes > Heterodontidae > Heterodontus > Heterodontus francisci. Next base: position 56,521,633 of record NC_090399.1, read on the forward strand.
TTCTAGGATGGAACTGGAGCCTCTGGGTGCCAGCGGCTCAGGAACCCCCTCCACCTCCGACCCCAGGCCAATGTGCTGTCCAGGGGAGATGGAGGTTCCCGACTCCTGAAATCAGGCCGGAGCCGAGACTGGAGGCAGACAGAGGAGGCCATCTCGTGCCCCGCCAGTGGCCACAGACCCAGCAGATGGGGCAGCATTGTCAATTCTAACTGGGTCGGGTGTGTCCTGGTTGGTGGAGGATTTTGGCTCGGAGGGACGATCCTTTGGGGCCTCGCCCTTTCCTCCAATCAGGGCACCCGACCCAGTGGCAGAATGGGAGGTGTCCCCAGGCTCCCCAACCACAAGCAGGGCTCCACTTACTCCTCCAGGAGGGGCCTCATGTACAGGGGCCTCCTCCTCCCCTCCATCCTGAGGTGTAGGGAGCTCCTGCCCAGACTTTGCAGCCTTGATGTTGGTGGTAGCAGTGGGAAATTGGTGACCCGAACCAGGACAGCTCTCCTCCAACAGTTGGGTCTTGCACCTCAGGGCCCTGAGTTACCTCCGTGGAGGGGTGCCTTCTCCTCTTTTTCCCAGTTGTGCACGGAGGCTCAGAGACCTCCATGTCATCAGAGGCCTCTGCCTCCACACCCTCCTTTTCCTCCACACTGAAGTGGCCCTCCAAGGCCTCCTCCTGCGCCAGCTGCATAAACACCTCACTGTCGCCTCCAGTCAGGGTGCTCCCCCGCTGGCGGAGGAGAGTGCCTTGGCTGTCCGGGCAGCCAGCTCTGGGGACGGACCGGCAGGTGGAGGAGTATCTGAAACCTCCAGGACACCCCTCATGTGGGTGACGAGGGGGTTCATGAATGCGGAGCACTCCCGACTGAGCTGACCCCTGCTTGGCTGGAACTGCTTATCAGATCCAGGCCCCAAAACCCTGCTGCTACACATTCTCCACTTGCTCGCCCTCGTCTGCCACCCGGACACTCTGTAGTGATCTGTGTTGCCATTTGGAAGCGATGGGAATCCCCGATGGAGGTCTGTCTACATGGGAATCCTCCCCCTTTACATCGGGGATCTGTGGTGGAGGGTGCTGCACAGGGCAGTCCTGTGCAATAGATTTTTAAGTAGGTTCAGGGACTCCCAGGCCACCTCTAACATCTGTGGCCTGAACGAGTCAGTGTTCCGTGTTTATATGGAGTGTGTGAGGTTGCAGCCCCTCTTTGAGTATTTAAAGGGGCTACTCCTAAAGTTTTGGCTGTACTTCAGCCCCATGTTCCTGATCTTTGGACACCCGGTGCGGAGGGGGGGGGGGGGGGGGGGGCCGGGAAGAGGATCTCCTCGTCGGTCTGCTCCTGGGCCTGGCCAAGGTGGCAATTCACAGATCCAGGCTGCAGGCCGTCAAGGGGTCTGTCCTCCGGGATTGCCTCTCCCTCTTCCGAGGTTATGTTCACACCCGGGTTTTCCTGGAGCAGGAGCATGCGGAGTCCGTCAGTTTGCTTGAGGCCTTTTGTGACCGGTGGGCAGCACAGGGGCTGGAAAGCATCATCGATGCTGAAAATGCCATTTTAATTTGAGTTTTGTTTTATTTATTTGATTTGAATAAAGTTATTTGATACAATGCTAATAAATGAGGAACTGGGGAATAAAGGCCCCCTCAACAAAAATGTAAGGGGCCTGGGGTATAATGGCCAGTATATCAGCTTCCAATCTGGCTGAACAGACTCATTTCAGTGAGATATCTTGAATCTCGAAGGGTCAGAATGCTGTCACTCTGGGACCCCTGTCTTATCTCAGTCTCTTTCTGAATGTGTTATTCTGAACATTCAGAGATTCCCTGCAGTGATCTCCTCTTCCCATTTCCTGTAATTCCCACATCTTCTCCCAGCCTCAATCCACCCTCAAACACCCTGTCCTCACACACACTGATCCTAAAGAGAAACAAGACACAGATATGAAGCAGTGATCAATGCAGTAAGTTTTATTTCTGAGTACAGCCCATTATTCAGACAGCAGTCATACAGGGTCAGGGGTTACAGGACCTAAACATTCAAACAGAGCCTGTTTCCCAGGAACAAAGGTTTCAGTCAGTGAGAACTTGGCGAGCTCGGGCTGGTGGGAATCCCTCTCTGGACCTTTCACTATTTCGGTACGCAACATTGGAGATGCTTGGGGCAGTCCCCTTCGACAGACTTCTCATCTGTGTTACAGCCACCACCACGACACTCTCCTCCAATATCTCTGCATTTGCCTAAAATCCAAAATGAAGAATGAATTGAGTGATGTTTCTGTACACAGAGGGAGGGAGAACAATGAGAAAACATGAAGCTGAGTCTGTCAGTGTTACTGGGACTGACTCTGGACCACACATCAACCTTAGCTCTTTTGTATTTAATAAAACCCCACACCTCCCTCCCTTCCCCTGACCTGTACAGACTCAGTCTCTGTCCTGAAGGGCAGCCCAAGGGCTTTTCCTCAGAGTGGACCCCACCACACCCACTATCTGAGACCAGAGACAGAGAAAAGAAAGATCTGACACTTATATAGAATCTTTCCCATCACCAGAAGGGCCCAAAGAGTTTCACAGACCATGGACTGTTTCTGAAGAACCGACACTGTTTTATAGGAAACACTGCAGTCAATCTGCTCCCAGCAAAGTCCCACAAACAGTGAATGAGATTTGACAGGATGGGGAGTTTCTGGTCATGTTGGTTGTGAGAGTGATGTTGGTTCAGGACACCGGGAGAACTCCCAGCTCTTCAAATGATGTCCCAGTCGGGTCTCCAGTTAATGGTTCATCCAAAACATGACACCTCCAGCAGAGCAGCACTCCCCCAGTGCTGGACTGTATAGACTGGAGTGGGACATCAACCCACAACTTGTTCACTCAACACCCAACTGAGGCAGACTGACACCCAGTTACTGACAATGGATCATTTCACCACTTGTCACATCTACTTAATGCATGTTCTCACATCCCCATCTCTATGAAAGCTGCAGTATTAATAAAATTAAATAAACCTGTTTAAAACCCTTTTACTCCCATTTCCTCCCCACATATTTTGAAAAACTGACTCATGTCTGGGGATTGATTCCACAGACACCTCCAGTATTGCTCCCAATTCACCATCCTTCACCTGTGAGACTGCACAGTCAGTGTGGGGAAAAGGGACTGAAGGAATTCCCGATCCTGTCCTCACTCTCACACTCTGCAGCAGGTTGTAGTGATCGGGAGCAGCAACTGTGAGTTTCCCCTCTGTAGTACCTGGGTACTGAGGCCAATTACAGAGTCTGCCAACCGGGTCAATGCTCCGGCTGAGATCCACCAACTTAGCATCACCCAGTAATCTGTGCTTTTATTGCTGGTCTGTTAGGATCAGCTCACCATTCCCTGTACTCACTCAGGTAGTGAATAATCAATCAGGGGATTTACCTGGGGAACTGGTTTACAATAAATTCTTCAGTCTTTCATGCAATCAACTTAATTCAACTAATCAAACCGTGAACTTCAAAGAGAATAAAGTGGTTTAAAGATGAAACTGTTTGAGCCCTGGTTGCTGGGAGATCAGAGACATTTACTTTCATGTACCTTCATAATGTCGAGCAGAGCGCTCACTGTTGTCACTGCTGTCACTGCTCCCACCTTTGCCACTTCTAAGTCCTGCAGCAAGGCACTGATTCAACACCAGAAAACAAAGAACTAAAAGGCACGCCTTCATCATCATCCACAGAGTTCCTCAGGATTAGAAAGCTGCAGCAGAAATGTTCTGAATCCAGACTTGCAGAGATTTCTGCTTTTATGCTGACTGAAACAGTGAGTGACTCTGCACTCTTGTAATGTCCTGTGGTGTTTCCTTTCTGTGTAAGGGTGGATCATTTGGCAGGTTGGCTCAGTTGGAATGTCATTATATTTTAGATCATAAGATCTTATGTCTGGTTATCAGACCAAGTCTTTACACATGAGCTCAACTGACAGGATTTGCCAGGTACACAAATATAATATTTAACACGTTAACTCCTTCCAGTATTGTCATGTGATAGATCACTGCACTTCTAATTGATGGTGAATGCAAACGCTTCATCCTTATCTTTTTCACTGATGTACCAGACTCCCCATCATTGAAGATGGGGATGTTCATCGAACCTTCTTCGGTAGTTAATTATAGAATTGTCCACCACCATCACAACTGGATTTGGCAGGACTGCAGAGCTTTGATCTGATCTATTGTTTGTGAGATCACTTAACTCTTTCTAAAGCATGCTGTTTCCACCATTTAGCATGTTATGTCATCTTATGTTGTAACTTCACCATGTTAGCAGCTAATTTTTAGGTATGCCTGGTGCTGTTCCCTGCATGTCTCCTATACTCCTCATTTAAGCAGGGTTAGTCCTGTGGATGGTGATACTCATACAGTGAGGAATTTACCAAGTTATTAGTTTACAGACTGTGGCTGAATACAATTCCACATCTGTTCTGAATCGATCCCACTGAACATGGTGGTTGTGTCACACAACACGATGGAGGGAGTCCTAGTGTGAAGATGGAACTTTGTATGCTAAAGTTTTTTATACAGTTCTAGCATAACATCCCTGATCTTATAATCCACTCCACAGTCAATAATGGAAAGTATCCCTTATGCATTCTTAATCACCTTATCTACCTGTCCTGCTGTCTTCAGGGAATCTGTGTTGTTATGACCAAGACCGGAGGAGTGCAGTGTTTAATCTAATCCCTCTTCTCCACAGGTCACAAATATATTTAAATTTTCCCACTTACTGATACAGTCAATCATACACTCTATTTTTCCCCAGAATAAAACACACTAACAAGGTTTCTTTAATAAACAGCAAAATTACCAGTTTATTATAAACCAAGTCTTAACCAGTAATGAAGTAAAACATACACACACACATTGAAATATTAAAGACCCTTATTTATCTTAGCACCTCACACACACACACACACACACACAAATATATACACACCGCTCAACTGCGTAATTAAAAGGGAGTTTTGTTTATAGCTGTTGCAGCAGCAGAAGGTGAAAAAACTCTTAGGCTGAAAAGAAGGTATGAAAAGATGTCCTTTGCTTTGATTCAGCATCCTAATTGCATATAGGCAGATGTCACTAGGATCTTAGTAGAACTGTTCTTTCAGGTGATGTTGAAGATCAGTTTGGGTAGGCTTTCCAAGAGATGCAGCTACAGAGGCTACAAATAGGTCTTACAGTAGGAATGCTGTAATAGGGTTTCAGTTCCCACACATTCGGTGTGCAAGGTTTCTTCAAACATGCAGGGTTTTCAAATACAGAAGGAAATATAAATCTGACACACTGAATACAGGATTTATTTTCAAGAGACAGAGCTGAGCTGTTATTCTTCTGGTCGGCAAAAACCAACTGTCTGTTGTAACAGTTCAAATTGAAACTAAAACCTTCCAGATGTGAAGCCTCTTGTCATTTATAAACCTTGGGAAGGTTTTTACAAAGCAGCAAGCCAAGTTAAAAAAAACAACCCCTGCTGGGTGATTATCCAGAGATAGGTGTCTTCCAGTAAGACTTGTTTACCAGCCAAATCCAGGAACCTTCTAGTGATTTTTTTGTTTAAACACAAAGTTCAGCAATCTTTTCAAGATTATTGATGAATTAGTGCCCATAATTCAAATATAAGTCCTTGACATATTTTACAAAAGAAATAGAAGCAATTTCCTAACACCTCCACCCTTGGAGAAATGAAACTCCATTTGAAATGCATTTCATTGCAAAATGTAAACATAAATGGAAGATGAAAACATTTTAAAATACATTTTCACACTCATCCCCATTCAGTCTTTCCTTGCAGTTAATACAATTTTGTTTTTTTACCATCTTTGCACTCAAATAACTAAAACAAAGCTGGATTCATGATAAAGCATCTACAATAACATTATTTTTGTCCACATTGTGAATAATCGTTAAGTGATAGGGCTGTAATAATAAACTCAATTGGAATAGTCTGGCATTCTGATTTTTATTTTTTTCGAACAAGTTTATCATCCAATCAGTTGATTGCAAACCTCTAAACAGAACCCCCCAGTTGTTGCAAATGTTTCTTCCAAGAGTCACTGTAGACCAGCACATCATCAAGTTAAACTGCACAGTTAGGAACACTGGCTACCACTGGGTTCACTAGTCACTGAGATGTTGCTGGAGCAGCCCCTAGCCTGTATGGTATCACTTGGTACAGGAAAAAAATCATATGGTGTGATCAAAGCTGATTTTTCTTTAGCCTGGGAGTGTTAAAGGAACTTTAACAAATTTATTTTTTTAAGATACATGGCACTGCCAATTCTGTCAATACAGTCTTCCAAGCGAGGGATTGGGTAGGAGCCTGTCCTTGTTATTGCATTAACTTTTCTGCAGTCTTTGCAAAGTCCAGTTGAACCATCAGGTTTAGGCGCTAATACTACTGGTGAACTCCAGTTGCTTTGATTGGGTTCTATTAGGTAGTTCTCCTTCATGCATTGGTTTTCTGCTTTTACTTGGGCCTGTTTCTCTGGACTTAAGCAGTAAGAATGCTATTTTATAGGAACAGATTCCCTAACATCCACATCATGTGTGACTAAGGTTGTACATCCTGGCTTATCTGTATGGACTCTTTTAAATGCTGTGAGTAGCCTTGTTAGAGCTTCTCATTGTTCTGCATCTAAATATGAAAGCATAGTGTCCAATCTCCTTTGCAATTCGGTAATGGCTAACTGGATGGTAGGAAGTTCAATTGCAGAATTGTCTAGCCCTCCTTCTGCCTCATCCTCACTAACCCTTTCATCCTTCACTGTCTCTACTACCTGACATACCTGTGCTTGCTTATCCTCCTCCCTGTGATAATATTGTTTCAACATATTAATGTGACACAGTCAATTCTTTTTCCAGTGATCTGGGGAGTCAATCAAATAAATTTACCTTACCAATTCTCTTGACCACTGTCTATGGACCAGTGAACAATGCTTTCAATGGTTCACCTTGTAAGGGTTGTAATACTAATACTTCATCCCTTGGTTGAAAGGTTCCAGTCTTAGCATGCTTATCTGCCCATTTTTTCATAGTTGTTTGGGAAGCTTTAAGCTGTTTCTGAGTTACTTTTCAAGCTCTCGTGAGCCAGGCCTAGAACACAGATACATAATCTAGTATAGAAGATTCATCCTTCTGTTCTAAAAACCTTTCCTTTCATTAGTTTTAGAGGATCTCTTATCTCATGTCCATAAACTAATTCAAAAAGCCTGTAGACTCATTAGGTAAATCTCTCGTGGCAAACAAAAGAAATTCTACCCCTTTATCCCAATCATGATATTCATGACAGTATGTCCTAATCATCATTTTGAAGGTCTTATGGTACCTTTCTAAAGCTCCCTGTGTCTGTGGGTGGTATGCTGAAGACTAACTGTATTACACCCAAATTACTCATAACTTCCTGAAAACATTTAGACATAAAATTGGAACCTTAATCCGACTGAATCTCAATCTATAATCCATATCTAGTGAAGAACTGGGTTAACTTCTCTACCACTACCTTAGCAAAAACTGTTCTCAATGGAATGGCCTCTGGGAACCAAGTAACCAAATCCATGATAGTGAGTATATATTGGTGTCATGCTTTTGTTTTCGGTGAAGGTCCTACACAGTCTACCAACACCCTACTAAATGGTTCCCAATAACTGCTACAGGAGTTAGAGGCTCCGGTTTTATGGCAGGTTGCAGCTTTCCCACAATCTGGCACATATGGCACGTTTTACAAAACTGCACCACGTCCTTGGAAATACCTGGCCAGTATAAATGGTGATTTATATGTGATTTGGTCTTCTGGATCTCTACATCTCCCACTATAGGAATTTCATTTGTTAACCATAATATTTCCCAGTGATACTTAGGCAGTACCACTATCTGGTGAACTACCATCCATTCTTCATCTACAGGTCTGTGACGAGGTCTCCACTTCCTCATCAGAATTCCATCTTTAATATAATAGCTTTCTGGAACCCCTTTTGTCTCAGCTTCTGTTCGAGCTGATTGTGCCACTTTATTTAACTCTGGATCAGCTTGCTGACCTGTGATCAGAGAAGAATTATAAAACATTTCCTTTGGATTATCCAAATCAGCAAAGAAAGTTTCAGATATTCGACTATCTGTCGGTGGTGCCAATTTTACCTCTGACAATGGAACTTGTTTAACCATTGTTCAGGTTACGACACATGAAGGAAAAATTCCTGGTACCTTTCCTGTAACTGTTCTGTCTCTTTAACTTCCCTTGGGTTTTCTGTGACTACTGGAGAAGCCATTACTTTCACTCCAGCCAAATCATTTACCAGGATTAGGTCAACTTCCTCTACCAGCAAACTATGGACAACTCCTACAGTTACCATTCCAGACATTAGGGCCAGACTTTACACTTACCAAACAAGCGGCTGTTTGCAGGGGTGGGGCGAAGAGGGTAGTGGTGTAAAATTAAGTGGGAGGAGGGGGACCATTCCTGACCTCCTCTTGTTGCTGCTGCAATTTTACTTTGGGTGGCGGCATCCAGAAATGTCCCTCTGCCCCAGGCCAATCAAAGCCCTTAACTGGCCAAGTAACTGGCACTTAAGTGAAACCAGGCGGCCTTCTTGCGGGCTGGTGGGGAGCCTCCTGATCGGGCCCAAGGAGGGCTGTCTTCGAAGCCCCAATCACCTCCAATGCACAACATTCCCCCACCCCCGCGTTAAACCCCCCTTGCCTCGCTGAGGCCCAAGCAATTATCCTCGGCAAGGCTACAAAAACTTCTCTTAATTCTGGGGCCATCCTTCCTCTTGCTTCCAGTGGCTGGGTGTAGTCCCAGCACTGGCCATCGCTCCCAGTGGTGATGCTGGGACTAAGAGCTGCCAGCCTGCTGATTGGTCGGCAGCTCCATTAGGCCTCAAGGAGGTAGAAGGCCCACCCAAGAGCAATTAAAGGCCTGGCTAGCGAAAAATCCCAGTCTGGCTCCTCAGACCCACAGAGGTGGGCTCACCACTGACTTTTCAGGTGGTGAATGGGGCCTCCCACCCAATGAAACGTTCCAGCCTCGGTCACACTCTAGGTGAACCCGATACAAAGGTACAGGTATATAATCCCCATCAATACCATTCACTAAAACTTTATCATTCAGTGTGCTCTCTGGTAGAAATGTTATTCCTTTACCCAGCAAAAGATTTTGGGCGGCTCGTGTATCCCTAAATATAACTATAGGTTTGCCTGCTTTACCTGAGGGATAAGGCGTGACTTTTCCTTTCGACAAGAATTCCACATAACTCTCAGGTATCTTATTCTCAACCCCTGCACTCACATTGGTTTTATTATTTGGCTTTACAGCTTCTGTCAGAGCTTCAGCCTGATCTGCTCTACTGTCGATCACGTCTCCTTTGTCTACATTGGTTTTGTGTGTCCCATCGGTTCAGCTCACAACTTCCAGCATTCTGCTCCAAGATGTCCCACTTTGTGACAATGGTAACACTTGGGCTTACGGACCTCACATCCACCCTCAGCACCTTCCTTTCTGGCCTGAGGAGGAGATTCCAGGGTGTTCCCAGCTGTCCCTTTTTGTTCCTGGCTACATGCTTTCCTTTCACTCTCTCACCTTCTATCCTTCTCGGGTTTATGGGATGACGAATAAAGGGTTTGAGATTATACACAAGCTCATAATCATCAGCAATTTCTGCTGCCTGTCTGGCCGTTGAAACCTTCTGGTTCTCTACATGGGTTTGTACCAATGGAGGGAGGGAACTTTTCAATTCTTCCAGTGGAATTAGTTCCCTAAGGTTCTCATGCATGGCTTCCATCTTTAGTTCCTGTATCCAACGATCAAAATTAATTTATTTTACCCTCTCAAATTGTTTATAAGTTTTCCCAGACAATCTCCGGAGGTTCTGAAATTTCTGTCGGTGAGCTTCAGTGACTAACTCATACACAGTGGGAATAGCCTTTTTGCCATCTCGTAATCTGCAGAAGCCTCTTCAAAAAGCATTGCATAAACTTCATGAGCTTCTGCCGACCAGCCTGTTTTGCTTAGGCAGTGTCCAGCTTTCCTTTGGCCACCTCATCTGTTTGGCTATCTTTTCAAAAGAAATGAAAAATGCCTCTATGTCCTGTTCCTCAAACATAGGGAGGCTTGTTTCAGTTTAAACAGCTTTCCACTGGGTCCTGAGCTGGAGTCAGATCTTTCCTCATTAAAATCTTAACTAGAGTAAAGACCACCTTGTTGTCTCAGTTCCAGTTTTTAAACATAGGGAGGCTTGTTTCAGTTTAAACAGCTTTCCACTGTGTCCTGAGCTGGAGTCAGATCTTTCTTCATCAAAATCTGGTTTTAACTCTCACCCCAATTTGGCTGCCAATGCTATTCGACTAACCTTAATACCTCAAATCACTCAAGGATACAATAATACAAAAGCAAACTACTGCAGATGCTGGAAATCTGAAATAAAAACAAGAAATGCTGGAAATACTCTGCAGGTCTGGCAGCATCTGTGGTGAAAGAAGCAGAGTGAACATTTCAGGTTCTGAAGAAGGGTCGCTGACCTGAAAAGTTAACTCTACTTCTCTCTCCACAGATGCTGCCAGACCTGTTGAGTATTTCCAGCATTTCTGGTTTTTATTACACTCAAGGATACATCCTCCTTCCCCAGAAACGTCACAGCAACTGTGAAAGACATTCCGGTGGTACAGACTTTATTACACAAGAAACCTGGTTTGTTTATTTTTCCTTTTCAATTATTATTACCCCACTTACAATTGAACATCTTTGGTGTTGGGTTTATCCCGACAAGAGTCCTCAATTATATACTACAGACAAGGCAGGAGGAGTGCACTGTTTATTCTAATCCCACTTCTCCACAGGTCACAACAAATATTAAAATTTTCCCATTTACTGATGTAGTCAATCATACACTCTATCTTTCTCAGAATAAAACACACCAACAAAGTTTATTTAATAAACAACAGAATTATCAGTTTATTATAAACCAAGTCTCAACCAATAATGAAGTAAAACATACACACATAAATTCAAATGTTAATGTCCTTTATTTATCTTAGCCCCTCACACACACACACACACACATATACATATATATACACACTGGTTAATGGGGAAAATAAAATAAATTTCTCCTTATAGCTGTTACAAAGATGACAGAAGGAAAAAAAACACATATGCTGAAAAGAAGCTATGGAACAATGTCCTTTGTTCTGACTATAGGCGAGTGTCACTAGGATCTTCCGAGAACTGTTCTTTCCAAGCAATGTTGAAGATCAGTTTGGGTAGGCTTTCCAAGAGATGCAGGTACAGAGGCTACAAATAGGTCTTATAGCAGGAATGCAGCGACAAGGTTTCAGAACCCACACAGTCAGTGTGAAAGGTTCTTCAAACATGAAGGGTTTCTTCAAATGCAGAAGGAAATAGGAATCTGACAGACTAGTTGCAGGAATTGTTTTCAAGAGAGAGAGGGAGAGTTGAGCTGTTCCTCTGGTAGACAAAAAGCAACTGTCTGTTGTAATGGTTCAAACTGAAACTGAAACCTTCCAGATGTTAAGCCTCTTGATATCTATAAATCTTAGCCTGTCACTTCTTTGTAAAGATCTCCCCAAGTCAGAAACAACCCCTGCTAGGTGATTGTCCATCGACAGGTGCCTTCCAGTAAGACTTGTTTACCAGCCAAATCCAGGAAACTTCTGGTGATCTCTTTTGAAAATTACATGAAATTCAACAACCTCTTCAAGTTTCCAGATGAATCAGTGTCCATAATTCAAATAATAAATAATCCATAGGTCCTTAACATATTTTACAAAAGAAATAGAAACTATCTCCTATCAGTGGATAAGGTGTCTGATGTCCCTTTGTTCCTCTACATTTCTCAGAATTCTATTCCCTTGCCTTGTTTGCCATCCCAAATGCATTACTTCTCTGGATTGAATTCATTTATCACTTTTCTACCCACCTGGCCAGTCCATTGATATCTTCCTGCAGTTTACAGCTATCCTCCTCACTCTCAAAAAAAAAGGCCAATTTTTTGTTCATTTGCAAACTTCTTAATCATGTTCTCAATATGTTTGTGTCATGAGCAAATTTGAAAATATTACATTTGGTCCCCACATCCAAATCCTTGATATAAAAACAGAAAGTGATGGAAATACTCAGCAGGTCAGGCAGCATATGTGGAGAGAGAAAGAGAATTAATGTTTCAGGTCTGTGACCTTTCATCAGAACTGGCAAAGGTTAGAAAAGTTTTAGGATTTAAGAAAGTGAAGGGTGTGGTGTGATGGGGAAGAAAACAAAAGGGAAACTGTGTGATAGGGCAGAAGGCAGGAAAGATTAAATAACAAAGATGTCATGGGACAAAGGTAAAGAGAGTGTTAATGGTTGTGGTGAAAGACAAAGCATTATTCTGGAGAGAATGTTCATGGTGGAGTAATGAGCAGCTCTGTCCAAAATCACAAGATGAAGAACGGGCAGCTGGTTAAACAAACTGTCTCCTTTTCACCATCGGCATCTAATACCTCAAAACTTCAATCCCCCACCAGGACGGTCTGAGGACTCTCACTTCCTGCTTGAACAGAGGCTCAACCAGTCCCCATCCACCACCACCCTCCTCCACCTGACTGAACTTGTTCTCACATTGAACAACTTCTCCTTCAACTCCACTCACTTCCTCCAAATAAATGGTGTTGCTATGGATACTCGCATGGGTCCTAGTTATGCCTGTCTTTTTGTGGGATATGTCGATATGTCGAACATTCTTTGTTCCAGTCCTACTCAGTGCCCCTCTCTCACCTCTTTTTCTGGTACATTGATGACTGTATCAGTGCTGCTTCCTGCTCCAACCCGAACTGGAAAACTTCATCGACTTTGCTTCCAATTTCCACTCTTCTCTCACCTTTACATGGTCTATCCCCGACACTTCCCTTCCCTTCCCTTCCTCGACGTCGATGTCTCCTGCTCTGGGAAAAGGCTGTCAGCTAATATTTATTATAGGCCCACTGACTCCCACAGCTACCTCGAATACACTTCCTCACACTCTGTCTCCTGTAAGGAATCCATCCCATTCTCCCAGTTTCTCCATCTCCGATACAACCTTCCACAACAGCAATTCTGATCTGTCTTCCTTTTTCCTCAACCAAGGATTCCCCCCCACTTTGGTTGACAGGGCCCTCAACCGTGTCCGACCCATTTCCCGCACTTCTGTCCTCACCACTTCCCCTCCCTCCCAGAACTGTGACAGAGTTCCCCTTGTCTTCACTTTCGACACCACCAGCCTCCACATCCAGAGGATCATCCTCCGCCATTTCTGTCACCTCCAGCATGATGTCACCACAAAACACATCTTCCCTTCCATTCCTCTGCCAGCATTCCAAAGGGTTCATTCCCTCCGCGACACCCTGATCCACTTCTCCATCACCCCCGACACCTTATTCACTTCCCACGGCACCTTCCAATGAAATCACAGGAAGTGTAATACCTGCCCGTTTAATCTTCTCTCCTCACCATCCAAGGCCCCAAAGACTCCTTCCAGGTGAAGTAGTGATTTATTTGTACAGCTTTCAATTTTATCCACTGTATTCACTGCTCATAATGTGGTCGCCTCTACATTGGAGACAGCAAACGTAGATTGAGTGACTGCTTTGAGGAACACCTCTGCTCAGTCCGAAAGTATGACCCCAAGCTTCCAGTTTCTTACCATTTCAACTCACCACCCTGCTCTCAAGCCTACATTTCTGTCCTTGACCTGCTGCAGTGTTCCAGTGAACATCAACACAAGCTCGGGGAGCAGCACCTCATCTTTAGATTGGGCACTCTACAGCCTTCCGGACTCAACACTGAGTTCAACAATTTCAGAGCATGACTGGCCTTTGTTATATTTTTCTCATTTTGTGTTATTTTATTTTTTAACCATGTGTCTGTTTTTCATGTGGTGCTTTTGGACAGAGCTGTTCATTACTCTGCCATTAACACTCTCTCTGGATTGTTGTTCATCACAAGCATTAACACTTTCTTTGCCTTTGTCCCAAGACGTCTTTGTTATTTAATCTCTCTTGCCCTCTGCCCTATCACATACCGTTTATTTTTTTCTCTTCCCCACCAACAACACCGTCTCCCCCTTCACTTGCTTAAAACCTAATCTTTCCTAACCTTTTCCAATTCTGATGAAAGGTCACAGAACTGAAACGTTAACTCTGCTTCTCTCTCCACAGATGCTGCCAGAACTGCTGAGTATTTCCAGCACTTTCTGTTTTTATTTCAGATTTCCAGCATCTGCAGTATTTTGCTTTTATCCAAATCCTTGATATAGATTGTGAATAGCTGTGGATGAAGTACTGATCCTTGAGGTACCCCACGAGTCACGACCTGCCAAGCTGACAATGACCTGTTTATTCTTACTCACTGTTTTCTGTCTGTTAACCAATTCTCAACCCATGCCCATATATTACCCCCAATCTCATGCACTCTAATTTTACTTACTATCCTCCTGTGTGAGACCTTATCGAAAGTCTTCTGAAAATCCAAATACACCAGATCCACTGGTTCTCTCTTATCTATTCTGCTCGTTACATTGTCAAAAGCTCTAACAGGTTTGTCAAACATGATTTCTCTTTCATAAATCCATGTTGACTCTGCCCAATCCATCACAATTTTCTAAGTGTCCATTTATCACATCCCTTCGAGTAAATTCTAGCCTTTTCCCTCCTACTGATATCAGGGTAACAGGTCTGTAGATCCCCATTTTCTCTCCTCCTCCTTGCTTAAATAGTGGGGTTACATTTTCTGCCTTCCAATCTGCAAGAACTGCTCCAGAATCTATAGATTTTTGGAAGATGACCACCAATGCATCCACTGTCTCTACAATAATTCATTCTTTCTCATTGCACAATACTAGATCTAAAACAGCCCATTCTCTAGTTGGTTACTCAGCGTACGGTTCTAGAAAACCATTCATACATTCCAGGAATTCACTCATAGCATTCGTGCTAATTAAGTTTACCCAGTCTATATGTAAGTTGAAGTTCCCCATGATTACTGTATTACCCCTGCTACATGCACCCCTGATTTAATTTTTCGTACCGTGCCCTATATTACCATGACTGTTTAGTGGCCTATAAACAACTCCTACTAATGTTTGCTGCCCTTTGCTGTTACCTAGTTCCACCCAAATTGATTCTACATCTCGATCTTCCGTTCTAAGATCCTCTCTCACTTAATGTACTGATCTCATCCTTTATTAGCAGCACTACCCCACCTCCTTTTCCTTTTTTCCTCTCCTTCCTAAATGTTGAATACCCTTGAACATTCAGTTTCCAGTGTTGGTCACCCTGCAGCCACATCTCTGTAATGGCAATTAGATCATAGCTGTTTCCGTCCATTTGTGCCATCAATTCATCTACTTTTTTGCGACTGCAATGTGCATTCAGATAGAATGCCTTTAATTTTGTCTTATTATTTTCACAAACTCTAGCCGTATCTGCTGCCGCACTCTAAAGTTAGTACACTCTGTCCCTTTCTGCCACACCCAGATTATCAACTCACTTATTGCTAGTTTGCTCTCTTGCCTTGTCATCTCTCTTTCATTTATCAAATCTTCCCTCACTTGACCCCTCACCCCCTCTATTTAGTTTAAAGCCCTCTCTATCGCCCCAGTTATATGACTCACCAGAACACTGGTCCCAGCATGGTTCAGGTAAAGACGTTCCCAAAGGTACAGATCCTACTTTCCCAGCACTGGTGTCACTGCCCCATGAACTGAAACCCATTTCTCCCACACCAATCTTTGAGCCGTGCATTTAACTCTCTAATGTTATTTACCCTGCTCCAATTTGCTTGTGGCTGAGGTAATAATCCAGAGACTATTATCTTTGAGGTTCTGCTTTTCAATTTATACCCTATATGTTAATACTCCCTATGTAGAACCTCCTTCCTAGTCCTATCTATGTCATTGGTATCCACGTGGACCACGACAACTGATCCTCCCCCTCACACTGCAAGTTCCTCTCCATCACTGAACAGATATCTCGATCCCTGGCACCATGCAGGCAACACAGCCTTCTGGACTCTCGCTGTTGGCGGCAGAGAACTGTGTCTATCCCCCTGACTATACTGTCCCCTACTACCATTGTATTTCTATTTACTGTGTTCATCTTGAATGGTTTCCTGTACCATGGTGCCATGGTCAGTTTGCTCATCCACCCTGCAGCCCTCGCTCTCATCCATACAAGCTGAAAGAACCTCAAACCTGTTGGACAATTGTAAGGTCTGAGGCTCCTCCTCTTCTGCCTTCTCGATCCCCTTACCTGCCTCACTCACAGTCACACCTCCCCTGTCCCTGACCACTGAACAATTCAGCAGACTCTATCCTATAGGGTGTGATTGCCTTCTGGAACAAAGTGTTCCAGTAACTATCCCCTCCCTGATACATCGCAGTGTCCATAGCTCAGTCTCCAGCTCATCTACCTGAGCCAAAGCTCCTCGAACCACAGACATTTACTGTGAACGTGGTTGCTGTGGATCACATTGGTGTCCATGAGCTCACACATACTGCAGCTGTGAAACATCACTTTCCCGGCCATCCTTATTGTGTTTTCATTTACTAATGAATTAATTATTTTCTCAATGAATTGTTTAATTAATGCCTCTCCTCACCAGCACTTGCTTTGATGAATTTAAAATCTTGGTAATGCAATAAAATGTACCACTTAAAATAAAAGAAAACAGTAGACTTACCTGCTTCTTACTTCCCTTTTGCTTGCATATCTTAACTAAATTATCAGGGAGTTACTTAAAAATTATTTATTTTTATTTTACTTTCCTCTAATTTCCAGCTACTAACTGGTGCACCCTAACAGCAGTGTACAAACTGAGATTTCACATCAGTAACTCACCAACCAACCACCTTACAGCTTTCCTGTGATGTGACTGTTTGATTCTTTGTTGAACTCAGAGCAACTACAGCATAGGTTAGAAAGAGAAAAGGGTTTTCTAAAACGTGCCTTCAAATACTTCCAATGCATGTGCAGTACTGCTTAGTTCGCGGAAAGCTCCCTCTGCACTGTTCCATAAAATAATCCCAGTATAGGTAGAGCACAGATTAGGTACAGAGTAGAGCTCTCTCTACACTGTCCCATAAAATAATCCCAGTATAGGTACAGCACAGACTAGGTACAGAGTAGAACTCCCTCTACACTGTCCCATAAAATAATCCCAGTATAGGTACAGCACAGATTAGGCACAGAGTAGAACTCCCTCTACACTGTCCCATAAAATAATCCCAGTATAGGTACAGTACAGACTAGGTACAGAGTAGAGCTCCCTCTACACTGTCCCATAAAATAATCCCAGTATAGGTACAGCACAGATTCGGTAAAGAGTCGAACTCCCTCTACACTGTCCCATAAAATAATCCCAGTATAGGTACAGCACAGATTAGGTACAGAGTCGAGCTCCCTCTCCACTGTCCCATAAAATAATCCCAGTATAGGTACAGCACAGATTAGGTACAGAGTACAGCTCCCTCTACATTGTCCCATAAAATAATCCCAGTATAGGTACAGCACAGATTAGGTACAGAGTAGAGCTCCCTCTACACTGTTCCATAAAATAATCCCAGTATAGGTACAGCACAGATTAGGTACAGAGTAGAGCTCCCTCTACACAGTCCCATAAAATAATCCCAGTACAGGTACAGCACAGATTAGGTACAGAGTAGAACTCCCTCTACACTGTTCCATAAAATAATCCCAGTATAGGTACAGCACAGATTAGGTACGGAGTAGAACTCCCTCTACACTGTTCCATAAAATAATCCCAGTATAGGTACAGCACAGATTAGGTACAGAGTAGAACTCCCTCTACACTGTTCCATAAAATAATCCCAGTATAGGTACAGCACAGATTAGGTACAGAGTAGAACTCCCTCTACACTGTTCCATAAAATAATCCCAGTATAGGTACAGCACAGATTAGGTACAGAGTAGAGCTCCCTCTACACTGTCCCATAAAATAATCCCAGTATAGGTACAGCACAGATTAGGTACAGAGTAGAACTCCCTCTACACTGTCCCATAAAATAATCCCAGTATAGGTACAGCGCAGATTAGGTACAGAGTAGAACTCCCTCTACACTGTTCCATAAAATAATCCCAGTATAGGTACAGCACAGATTAGGTACAGAGTAGAGCTCCCTCTACACTGTCCCATAAAATAATCCCAGTATAGGTACAGCACAGATTAGGTACAGAGTAGAGCTCCCTCTCCACTGTCCCATACAATAATCCCAGTATAGGTACAGCGCAGATTAGGTACAGAGTAGAACTCCCTCTGCACTGTTCCATAAAATAATCCCAGTATAGGTACAGCACAGATTAGGTACAGAATAGAGCTCCCTCTACACTGTCCCATAAAATACTCCCAGTATAGGTACAGCACAGATTAGGCACAGAGTCGAGCTCCCTCTCCACTGTCCCATAAAATAATTCCAGTATCGGTACAGCACAGATTAGGTACAGAGTAGAGCTCCCTCTACACTGTCCCATAAAATAATCCCAGTATAGGTACAGCACAGATTAGGTACAGAGTAGAACTCCCTCTACACTGTCCCATAAAATAATCCCAGTATAGGTACAGCACAAATTCGGTACAGAGTAGAGCTCCCTCTACACTGTCCCATAAAATAATCCCAGTATAGGTACAGCACAGATTAGGTACAGAGTAGAACTCCCTCTACACTGTTCCATAAAATAATCCCAGTATAGGTACAGCACAAATTAGGTACAGAGTAGAGCTCCCTCTACACTGTCCCATAAAATAATCCCAGTATAGGTGCAGCACAGATTAGGTACAGAGTAGAACTCCCTCTACACTGTCCCATAAAATAATCCCAGTATAGGTACAGCACAAATTAAGTACAGAGTAGAACTCCCTCTGCACTGTCCCATAAAATACTCCCAGTATAGGTACAGCACAAATTAGGTACAGAGTAGAACTCCCTCTGCACTGTTCCATAAAATAATCCCAGTATAGGTACAGCACAGATTAGGTACAGAGTAGAACTCCCTTTACACTGTTCCATAAAATAATCCCAGTATAGGTACAGCACAGATTAGGTACAGAGTAGAACTCCCTCTACACTGTCCCATAAAATAATCCCAGTATAGGTACAGCACAAATTAGGTACAGAGTAGAACTCCCTCTGCACTGTCCCATAAAATACTCCCAGTATAGGTACAGCACAAATTAGGTACAGAGTAGAACTCCCTCTGCACTGTTCCATAAAATAATCCCAGTATAGGTACAGCACAGATTAGGTACAGAGTAGAACTCCCTCTACACTGTTCCATAAAATAATCCCAGTATAGGTACAGCACATGTTATGTACAGAGTAAAACTCGCTCCAAAAATCCCATCCAGTACTCTCGCGCACACACACACACACATGCACAAACACATACACACAAGAAGAGACAGAAAGAAAAAGGGGTAAGTGATTATAAGTGGGGTGTAAGTTTTGAGGGGGTGGGTGCGGTCCAGCAGGGGTCTGGTACTGAGTAAAGTTCACTGTCCACTCAAGTCTATTTATCGTCCCAGTGTCCAGTCTCCTTTAATGGACATCTGTGACTCTGTCAACTTAACATTTTACAGTTTCCTGCAGCTAACTGTCTCATTTTCACCATGGACATGCAATGTCTCTACACCTCCATCTGGCACTAAGACGGTCTGAGGGCTCTCAACTTCTTCCATGAACTAAGGCCCAACCAGTCCCCATCCACCACCAGCCTCTTCAATCTGACTGAATTTGTTCTCACATTGAACAACTTCTCCTTCACCTCCACACACCTCCTCCAAATAAAGGGTGTTGCTATGGACAATGTCGCACACACACGTGTGACAATACAAAATTATGGACAAAATTTACTCCCCGCTCCCCACGCCCCACTCAGTGTTCCCCACTCCCCACTCAGTGTTCCCTGCTCAGCGTTCCCCACTCCCCACTCAGTGTTCCCCACTCCCCACTCATCGTTCCCCTGTCCCCATTCAGTGTTCCCCACTCCCCGCCCAGTGTTCCCGACTCAGCATTCCCCACTCCCCGCTCAGTGTTCCCCACTCAGTGTTCCCTGCTCAGTGTTCCCACTCCCTGTTCAGTATTCCCCACTTCTTGCTCAGTGTTCCCTACTCCCCACTCAGCGTTCCCCACTTCCTGCTCAGTGTTCCCAACTCAGTGTTGCCCACTCTCCACCCAGTGTTCCCAACTCCCCGCCCAGTGTTCCCCACTCAGTGTTCCCCGCTCCCCTTACCTTCCAGCAGAGCAGCAGACAGAAGTGGAGCTGTGGGAAGGACATCGGAGCAAGGAGCCGATAAATTTAGCCCGACGATCGCGGCATAGATCACTTACCTTCCGAGAGTCCAGCCGCGCCAGAGTTTGAAAACAATATGAGCCAATGGCTGAGCAGTCCATAACCAGGGGTCACAGTCTGGGTTACACCTTTGAGGTATGCCATTTAGAACTGAGAGGAGGAGAAATTTCTTCACTCAGAGGGTGGTGAACCTGTGGAATTCTCTACCTCAGAAGGCAGTGGAGACCATGTCATTAAATATATTCAAGAAGAAGATAGATATATCTCTTAAAGGCAAAGGGATCAAGGGACATGGGGAGAAAGTGGGAATGGGGTACTGAATTAGACCATCAGCCATGATGTTTTTTGAATTTCGGAGCAAGCCCAAAGGGCCGAATGGCCTACTCCTGCTCCTATTCTCTATGTTTCTAAGATGGCCGAATACACAAACAGATGTGGTCGGACCAGTTTGGTCACATGACTATTTGAGTTTTTGAATTTGACCTTCCAACAGGGATTTTGAACTCAGAAGGCTGTTTTCTCCAGGACTGAGAACACCTTTCGCCTGTCTGCTCTCACCAGCTTCATAAACCATTGAAGACAGATGAACACCAAGAGAGAAAAGTCTCCTGCATTGAATCAGGTTTAAGGAGAATAAAAGCAAAATACTGCAGATGCTGGAAATCTGAAATAAAAACAAGAAATGCTGGAAATACTCAGCATCTGTGGAGAGAGAAGCAGAGTTAACATTTCAGGTCAGTGACCTTTCATCAGAACTGGCAGATATAAAAAATATGAAAGATTTTAAGCAAGTAAAGTGGGGGTGGGGCAAGAGATAACAAAAGAGGTGTTGATAGGACAAGGTCACAGAATAGCTGACCAGAAGGTTATGCAGCAAAGGCAAACAATATGTTCATGATGTGCAGAAAGACAAAGCATTAGTACAGATAGGGTGTTAATTGACTGAAAACTGAACAGCCAAAGGCACAAACATGAAAATAAAGTGTGTAGGCACAGTAGAAACAAACTGAAAAAACTAAATTAAAATAAACTCAAAAAAGAAAAAAAAGTAAAAAATAACGAAAAATAAAAGTAAAAAGGGGGCCCGTCATGCTCTGAAATTACTGAACTCAATGTTCAGTCCGGCAGTCTGTAGTGTGCCTAATCGGTAAATAAGATGCTGTTCCTGGAGCTTGCGTTGATGTTCACTGGAACACTGCAGCAATCCCAGGACAGAGATGGGAGCATGAGAGCAGGGGTGTGTGTTGAAATGGCCAGCAACCGGAAGCTCAGGGTCCTTCTTGCGGACTCAGCAGAGGTGTTCTGCAAAGTGGTCACCCAGTCTGCGTTTGGTCTCCCCAATGTAGAGGAGAGCACATTGTGAGCAGTGAATACAGTATACTACATTGAAAGAAGTACAAGTAAATCGCTGCATCACCTGAAAGGAGTGTTTGGGGCCTTGGATAATGAGGAGAGAGGAGATAAATGGGCAGGTATTACACCTCCTGCGATTGCAGGGGAAGGTGTCGTTCGAGGGGGATGAGGTGTCAGAGGTAATGGAGGAGTGGCCCAGGGTGTCGTGGAGGGAATGATCCCTTTGGAATGCTGACAGGAGAGAGGAGGGGAAGATGCCTTTGGTAGTGGCATCACACTGGATGTGGCAGAAATGGCGGAGGATGATCCTTTGGATGTGGAGGCAGATGGGGTGGGAAGTGAGGACAAGAGGAACCCTGTCACAGTTCTGGGAGGGAAGGGAAGGGGTGAGGGTTGAGGTGCGGGAAATGGGCTGGACATGGTTTAGGGCCCTGTCAACCACAGTGGGGGTGTGGGGGGGGAATCCTCGGTTGAGGAAAAAGGAAGACATATCAGAAGCGCTGTCGTGGAAGGTTGCATCATTAGAGGTGTCGGATACGGAGAAACTGGGAGAATGGAATGCTTACCTCGTCCAGGGAGCTGTGGGAGTCAGTGGGCTTTTAATGAATATTACTGGACAGCCTATCCTCAGAGATGGAGACAGAGAAGTCGAGGAAGGAAAGGGAAGGGTTGGAGATGGACCATGTAAAGGTGGTGAGAAGGGTGGAAATTAGAAGCAAAGTTGATAAAGTTTTCCAGTTCAGGGTGGGAGCAGGAAACAGCACCGACACAGTCATCAATGTACCGGAAAACGAGTTGGGGGAGGGGGCCTGAGTAGGACTGGAAGAAGGAATGTTCGACATATCCCACAAAAAGACAGGCATAACTAGGACCCATGTGGGTACTCACAGCAACACCTTTTACTTGAAGGGAGTGAGTAGAGTTGAAGGAGAAGTTGTTCAATGTGAGAACAAGTGCAGCCAGGCGGAAGAGGTTGGTGATGGATGGGGACTGGTTGGGCCTCTGTTCAAGGAAGAAGCAGAGTGCCCTCAAATCATACCGGTGGGCGATGGAGGTGCAGAGAGATTGGACGTCCATAGTGAAGAGGAGACGGTTGGGTCCAGGAAACTGGAAATTGTCAAAATGACATAGGGTGTCAGAAATGTCATGGAATGAAGGTGGGAAGAGACTGGACCAGGGGAGAAAAGATAGAGACAAGATAGGAAGAAATAAATTCAGTGGGGCAGGAAAAGGCTGAAACAATGTGTCTGCCGGCACAGTCCTGTTTGTGGATTTTAGGAAGGAGGTAGAAGCGGGCTGTCCAAGGTTGCAGGGCTGAGGTTGGAAGCTGGAGAAGGCAGCTTTCCTGTGACGTCACTGGTCACATTGTTTTCAAACTCTCACTCTCTCACCCACTCTTTTTATGCTGCGGCTTCACTATCGCTGTTCCCTGCTCTCCGAGTGAACTCTCGCGGTCTCTCCCGGTCACTTTATGCCCCGGCTCTGCTCTTGCTTTTTCCCGCTTGCTGAGTGAACTTTCGCTCTCTCTCCTCGTCTCTTTATGTTTTATGATAGAGACAGACACTAACACATTCCGAATATAAATCCACGGACAATGACACCTAATGGAAAACTGACAGTGCCAACAATTACTTTGTGTTTAGTTTACAGATGCAGCACTGAAACAGGCCCTTCAGCCCACCGAGTCTGTGCCGACCATCAACCATCCGTTTATACTAATCCTACACTAATCCCATATTCCTACCACATCCCCCTATATTTCCCTACCACGTACCTATACTAGGGGCAATTGCTCATGGCCAATTTACCTATCAACCTGCAAGTCTTTGGCATGTGGGAGGAAACCGGAGCACCCGGAGGAAACCCACGCAAACACAGGGAGAACTTGCAAACTCCACAGGCAGTATCCAGAATTGAACCCGGGTCACTAGAGCTGTGAGGCAGCGGTGCTAACCACTGTGCCACTGTGTTTGATGCAAAGTTTCCTGATATTACAGGAGGGTAACAGAAGCATTAGAGGGGCCTCTGTATGATTTTTGTGTGGGACGTTGACTCGCTTTTAACCCACAAGTTACTGTCTCTGGTATTCTTAAATCAAGATAGTGAGTTCATTGAGCACAGCAAGGATTTGCAAGCAATTCTAAACCAATGGCAGTCGTTAAACAGCAGAGTGCCCTCAGTTTGGCTTCCTGAGCTGCTGTGGTGAAGTCTTCTCTCTTGAGGTGTTCTGTTGACTGCAGGATGGTCTCTTCTCAAATCTTTTTGTGCTGATGTCTCTCAGCACCTTTCATTCATACCTGCACCCTGATCCTCTGACGGTTCCTTCATCCATATTAGGTTACATTCCACCTGCACCCTTTTGATTGATCAGTTATGACCTCACCTTTCAGACATTGTCTCTGAAGATAGCTTGATGGCCTAAGTCATTGTCACACAATGGGGAATGTTTGCTATCCCCATCAACATTCCAGTCATGAATAGTCTCCGAACACCTTTACTTACATTTCCATCATGAGGCCTACAAGTCTATCAATTATTGTGACCCTGAGCCTGTCTTAATTGAAATGTAGTAAGGTACTTATCAAAACATCCTGTCTCATAGCAAAGTCACTTCTGTTATTGTTGTTACAGTTAAACCGTCTTCCACCATCTCTCCAATACAGCGTACAAATATACATTTCACAGAACATGATTCTAAACACAAGGTCCAGAACTTAATTCTAATATAATACATTGATACATATACAAAGTATAACTATTCCTGAACATAACCACAATATCATTTCAAATTATTCTACTTTAAAACATAGCACCTCATGTGAATTGTATCAGGCCACAACTCGCACAGATTCATCCAACAGATTAAACATGGCAGTTAACCCCTTAGTTCCTACAGTGCCCACCGTGAGGGTAAAATACCAGATGGCATTGATCCCTCATACATTACCCTTAAGTGGGGCATATTCTTTCATGGTCTCCTGTCTAATTCTCATTTTCTTTATCATCCCCATGATTTGTCTTAACGCACACACCAAAATCAAATTATCACCTATTGAAGGATTACAAAGACATGGGAAATAATCCTGATCCAAGGGGGTATTTCAATGTTTAGCCCCATGTCACACCAGTGGCTGTCATCCCCTATCTCAGGGATTTCCTTATCAATTTCCTCATTTTATTGTTGCAGGACATAAAAGTGTTTGTTGGATGTATTGAGTCTTTGCAATAGCTCAGTCAGATGTTCAGGAAAAGGGGGAATGCCATAAACAAATCTACTGTCATATTGATATAACTGCTCCTTGAGATCATCTTTAACAGTGATATATATTTGCTGATGATTCCTTATACTGAATCGGACCTTGTTTACTATCTGAGCCCTGAGAGAGGGACTAAAGCAATATTCTCCCTTATTTATTTGACACATTAAACTGTCATATGTATACTCTGTGTGGGTAGTAACAACACAATACCTTCCCTCACCTTGGTAGACAGAGTGATTGGGGAACTTCTCTCCACTCACTATTTCCATTGTACAGTTGAGGGGGTCTTTGTTCCAGGTTAATCCACATGCTGGAGCAGAGTTTTCTACAATATCATTTGGGCAAACAAAGGCATCATCTGACTGGAGACCCCCAGACAAGTCAGGGGCAACCCAGGTGGTTTCATTGACTAGGGAGATATAATTAAGTGGATTTTTGTATCTAACAATGTGATTCCTCATTATTATCTATTCCTTAACAACTGTTGCAGTAATTCAAGATTCCCAAGATCAATTCTTTATTCTTTTGCTGAAGCTTGTTAATTCTAAATGATTGTCCTGTTCTCAGTACTTTTGTTTCAAGTAACAGATCAGGCATGGACTTGAAAGATTCTCCAGCTCTCCCTTTATCATATCCATCTTTTGAATCATTCCTCGCCCTTCAACTGTCTCTCTCTGAACTTTCATCTTGCTCCCTCTGTCCATTTCCAGTGTGTTTAATTCTATTCTAATTGTTTTAAAGTCAGTTACTATGGAATATTAATCAATGCCTTGATAATTTAAAACATGTTTCACTCGACTGACCACATTAACCATTCCGTGTTGTACTGTTGTTAAGTTGGTGAACATGTCTGAGACCCATTCTTCAGTGCATTTCACCATGCATCTGCATGTTAGTTACTTTGTGCATAACACATCACATTTCCACCAGTGTCCCAATATCATGTCACACATTCCTGACTCGCCAGTGATCTTAACAAAAGATCAAAAAGGGGAGGGGGTGAGGGAAGTGTTTCGAGACCTTGCTCATCTCCCCCTGCATGGTCCCAATGCGTTGGGCAGTGGCCAGAATGTCAAATTCAGTTCTCTTAAAAAAAAACATAGGCAAGATACAAATCTCCAAGAGAAAGCTATCAATTTACAATTCATAACTGCACTCTCCTAACTCTTACTCGAAAGTTCTGAACTTCCTGGAAATTATGCACATTAATTTAACAGTTTGAGTTCTTATTCTGTCAATTTTTGTCCCCAAAATTCCTTGCTTAGATCTTGCAGCAACCAGATTTTATTCCCAATTCTCATTAATTACAATTCTATTTCATTTTTGCGCCCTGGAGAAACTTTAATGTCCATTACCCAGAACGTTTTTAACTGAAGAATCAAACAGACCCTTAATCATTATCTCACTGTCGCGGCAGTTCCCACTGACACAACATCTTACTTCACAATAATATACTGGCAGGCAGACATGTAGTTGCCCCAGGCATTACCATTTTGTTTTGAAGTAAAATTTTGTTTATCTCCTTAAACTTCAAGTGAACTTCCCTTCTGAGTGCTTGGAATAACAACTCATCAATTTGTGTTATCAATTCCAATTTTAGAAATAATTATCCCCAGGCTTGGTGCTTTTAAATGGTGCTTTTCCATCAGATAAAAGTGTTTGCAGGTGTTTAGAGGTGACCTTCACATCTCTTGTTTTCAAGCACTTTGTCTTGAAAGATTTTCAAAACTTCTGGATTCCTTATTGTTCTTGTTTCTGTTTTTAAAAAAAGCACAAAGAATCCATTTGTCTCTGGTCAGGAGTCCAATGGGTTAACATGTCTAATTGTATTTGTTAATTCATCAGTTTAAAATGTCATAATGCCTAATGTACTGTATATAAATCTTCAATGAACTAAAAGTTTTGTAGTGAGCTAAGCTGCGAGCTGAAAGGGTTAACTGTCACTGCTAATTTGAAAAGGGGGCGGGACAAAAGTTCTCACATTAGATCACCTCCTTTTCTTTGAAAAAAGAGCAAATATGTTCCATTAAGTCACGTACACACACTCAAATGGGTTAAAGCATTTTCAATTAAACTCCCAATTGTTTCCAAAACTCCTTAGCTTTCTTAAAAACCCAAGACTAATTCCAAAACAAAAACAAGAAATGCTGGATTCACTCAGCAGGTCTGGCAGCATCTGTGGAAAGAGAAGCAGAGTTAACGTTTCGGGTCAGTGACCCTTCTTCGGAACTAATTCCAACCCAGGTGACTGAACAATCATCTCAAACATCCCAAATTCCAATTTACACAATCAAACCTTAAAACTGTCCCACTCTTACATGTGTGATTTAGTCTCCAGAAAAAAATTCCCACATGTTTTATCATTGTCACTAGAATGTCACTGTGGCAACCAATGAAATTCCAATTTCATCACTGAGAAAGGTTTATTTTATTAATTCCACATCCCTTTAGACTGTGCTTACAATTCTCATATTTAACTCAAAGTGACAATTCTACTATTGCAGGATTGTGTGTCCCAGGGATAAAAACTAAATATTACAAATGCAGACACACATTAAACAGACAACTTCAAACAACTTCCACTTCAGACCACCAAAACAGGTTAAACAGGTTTAAGTTCTCTGCACAGAACAGTGAAGATGACACACACACAAAAACTGGAAAAAGGGTCTTTTATTCACAAATTAGGAAGCTTCCTCTCACACACACTGCAGCCACTCTGGGTCTTTTCAACTTTAATAACTGAGAACTAATGATTAACTAAAACAGAACAGAATAAGCACGTGCTTTTTATTTAAAAGGGAAAAGAGGAAATTAAATTAAACTTGTCTTCTTTTTTCAGGTACCTTTACAAATGCCTGTAAATAGAAAACTAAAGAAAGAGTTAATTCCACAAACAACAAAAGGAAACCTTCAACATTCTTAGTCCCAAAAGAAAATCACCCAGCAAAGTTTTTGCAGCCTGTTATTCAGTGCTTCCAGTCAGATTCTTGAAGAGACAGAACACCACAAACTCATATTCCATTCTCCTTCATTTCATCAGAACTGAACTCATCCTTCTCTTCAAATCAACTTTGATCCAAGTGTATACAGAACACAGATTAAACAACCAACAATCTTCAAACAACATACAAGACTAGACCAAAGAGGGTTAATTAGTCTACAATTCCAGTGACACAGAACACTGAGCACACACACAAGGGAATCACACAGAGAGGAGTTACTCTCTCTTTAAATTTCCCTCGACACAGGATCTGAGCTGGATATGAACTCCAGTGAAGGTTTCAAGTTGAAATTCTTTTCACGCCAATCTGGTTGCTCACACACCGTCCTCACCTTTACAGTGGGCTATCGTAATTTCTTTTCCTTCTGTCCATTCTCCCTCATGTACAATCTACTTTCAGGTTCTGAAGTTCTCAATTCCCAATGAGTCCCCATTTTAATAATGTGTAACTCATGGATGCAGGTTTGTAAATCATTGGGACTCAGGAACCGGGGTCAGGAATTAGTTCCAGTCTGCTGTCCCGCTTGATTTAAAACACGAGTCTCCATCACCACATTAACAGGAAGATCGGCGGGGGTGGGAGGGGGGGGGTGTGTGGAGTGGGGAGGTCCTGGACCCGCTAGTCTTCACCCGAGTGGTACTTGGAGGCTTTCTCCCCGAATGTACCCCACTCTACCTCTGAGGAATCAGTATATTCTGGATCATATAGGGTGACAGCAGACACAAATGCTCGCTGTTTCCCCAACTTACTCTCTAACGCAGAGTGAAGAGCATCCTTGATTCTTGCTTCCTGAGCTGCTGTAGTGCAGTCTTCTCTCTTGAGGTGTTCTGTTGACTGCAGACTTCTCCCCGATGTCTCTCAGAACCTTCCATTTGTGCTGCCACCGAAGGTTCCTTAATTCCATGTAAGGTTACATTCCACCTTATCGCTTTCGATTGATCAGTTATGACTGCACCTCCCATACATTATCTCTGAAGATAGCTTGATGGCCTATGTCATTTTCCCACAATGGGGAATGTTTGCTATCCCCATCAACATTCCAGTCATGAATAGTCTCCGAACACCTTTACTTACATTTCCATCGTGAGGCCTACAAGTCTATCAATTATTGTGACCCTGAGCCTGTCTTAATTGAAATTAAACAATCCTGTCTCATAGCAAAGCCAATTCTTCTATTGTTACAGGAGACACCGTCTTCGACCATCTCTCCAATGCACCATACAAATATACATTTCCTCGAACATGATTCCAAACACAAGATCCATAACTATATTTACAATATATATTAATGATATAGATGAGGGAATTAAATGTAATATATCCAAGTTTGCAGATGACACAAAGCTGGGGGAGTGTGAGCTGTGAGGAGGATGCAGAGAAGCTCCAGTGTGATTTGAACAGATTGACTGAGTGGGCAAATACATGGCAGATGCAGTATAATGTAGATAAATGTGAGGTTATCCACATTGTTGGCAACAACATAAAGGCAGATTATTATCTGAACGGCGATAGATTGGGAAATGGGAGGGTGCAGTGAGACCTGGGTGTCCTTGTGCACCAGTCGCTGAAAATAAGCATGCAGGTGCAGCAGGCATTTCAGAAGGCAAACAGTATGTTGGCGAGAGGATTTGAGTACAGGAGCAAGGATGTCTTGCTGCAATTATACAAGGGCTTGGTGAGACCACATTTGGAATACTGTGTGAACAATGTCACCTCCACTTTCCAGGCAAATACTGTCCCTTTAACTCCTGCCGACAGTTTACCCAACACCCCAGGCCCAGTTGCTACATTGAAATGTCAATTGATAATTTAATAAACTGGATTGAGAGATTTATGTTTGAATGGATATTAAGGAATATGGAACCAAGGAGAGGTGTAGATGGAGTTAATGTACAAACCAGCCTGAACCGAATTGAGTGGAACAGGCTGAATGGGCAACATAAACTCTGTTGGTATGAGAAAAAAAATTCCATTTCCCCTGTGCACAGTGTACTCAGGTTTCTTTTATTTTATTCTCAAAATATACTTTATTCATAAAAATCTGTAAAAAAAAATCATGACAAAACAGTTCCAAACAGCACCAAGTCAAAAATTACAGACAGTGCAAAGGAGGTCAGTTTCCTTCAATGCAATCATGAATTGGCTCACAACCCTTCCATTTCATTTCTCGTGCCATATACATTTTACAGCAAACGAAAATTTTCCCGAGACAGTTCAAGGGGTTTTCCATGGATCCAGCCCCTCCGTTCTGCTTGGTGGGGGGACCTTACACTGAGGTCTTTCCCCATTGAGCCTTTGCTGCGGCTGCCCAAGCTTTAGTACGTCCCTCAGCATGTAGTCCTGGACCTTGGAATGTGCCAGTCTGCACCATTTGGTCGTGGACAACTCTTGGCGCTGGTAGTCCAGCAAGTTTCGGGCAGACCAAAGGGCCTCTTTCACCGAATTGATAGTCCTCCAGCAGCAGTTTATGTTTATCTCGGTGTGCGTCTCTGAGAACAGCCGTGGAGCACAGACTCCTGTTAGAGCTGCTTGGGATGAACCTCGACAAAACCTCTTTCCACACCTGCTTTGCAAAGACACATTCCAGAAGGAGGTGGGCAACCGTCTCTTCCCCACCACAGCCACTGCAAGGTCATTGTGCGGAGGGGGTGAGACTTCGGGCGTGCAGGAAGGATCTGACTGGGAGGGCTCTTCTCACCACCAGCCAAGCTACATCTTGGTGCTTGTCTGAAAGTTCTGGTGATGAGGCATTCCGCCAAATGACTTTGGTGGTCTGCTCAAGGAACTATCCGACAGAATCTACCATCTCCTTTTCCCGTAGGGCCTTGAGAACATTCCGTGCAGACCACTGCCTGATGGACCGGTGGTCAAAAGTGTTTCTGTGCAGAAACTGTTCCACGACAGATAGGTGGTTCGGCACAGTCCAACTGGATGGAGCGTTCTGCGGCAATGTGACCAGGCCCATCCTTCGCAACACCGGGCACAGAGAGAACCTCAGCACATAGTGACACTTGGAGTTTGCGTACTGGAGTTCAACACACAACTTGATGCAGCCGCACACAAAGGTAGTTATCAGGATGAGGGCGACGTTGGGTACATTTTTCCCGCTAGCGGGGTATGGGTCAGACCTGTGCCACGTATAGCAACAACGTGAGCGCCTCGCACCCGATGACCACGTTCTTACCCACAATGGAGAGAGATCGCTGCTCCCACATGCTCAGCTTGTGTTGTACCCCGGCTACTCGCTCCTCCCAGGTTTTGGTGCACGTCCTGGCCTTTGCGAACCAGTTCATCAGCAACTTCAGGTAGTCTGACCTGACGCTGAAGGGGACAAAGGATCGGTCAGCCCAGTTCCCAAAGAACATGGCCTCGCTCTTGACGTGGTTAACTTTGGCTCCTGAGGCCAGTTCGAACTGATCGCAGATGCTCATCAGTCTGCGCACAGACAGCGGATCCGAGCAGAAGATGGCGATGTCATCTATGCACAGGGAGGTTTTAACCTGAGTACCTCCACTGCCTGGGATTGTCACCCCTCTTCTGCTCACATCCTTCCTAATAGACTCAGCAAAGGGTTCAATGCAGCAAACAAACAAGACCGGGGAGAGAGAACAGCCCTGTCTGACTCACAGTGTACTCAGGTTTCCACACAGTTACAACCCAGGGACATTGATAGATTCAGTGAGAGGATCAAACTACAGCAGCTGGTGTAAAATGTGGGGTAGTTTGAGGTCAATAATTTTTAACCTCAAAGATAAATCAGGGTATTTTCCAAATGGTTAGAATCTGGGAATTGTGGAGGAACAGAGAGATTTAAAGGGATAGGTATGGAAATGATTAGCAACCATTGGACCGTCCAAAAATTATTGAAAATGCTGATGGAATTGAAGTCTTTACCTCAATGGGGCTGGAACAGAAATGGTGGAAGTTATGTTACAGTTGTGTGAAGCTCTGGTTAAATCACATCTGGAGGACTGTGTTCTGATCTGGACACCTCACCTCTGGAAGGATAATTTGGTTTTAAAGAGGATGCAGTACAGATTCACCAGCATTGTACCAGGGTTTAGAGGGTTAAATTATGAGGCCTGGTTGTATAGATTAGGCTTGTATTGCCTTGAGTATAGAAGATTAAATAATGATCTCATTGATGTGTTTAAGATGATAAAAGGATTAATGTCAGGAAACTCTTCATTACACAAGAAGTCGAGGAAATCAGAACCTCTCCGCCCCCCAATCGGCTGTTGAGGCTGGGGGTCAATTGTAAAGTTACAAAAAGTGATAGATGTTAGGAAGGGAATGAAGGAATATGGAACTAAGTGGATTAGATGGAGTTATTCTACAAATCAACCATCAACTAATTGAAAGGCAGACCAAGCTTGAGGTGCTGAATGACCTACTCCTGTTCCTTAGTTTATCAAGGGATATGGATCAAAGGTGGTAAATCAATTTGAGGTCCAGAACAGTCATCATGTAATTACATTGGGAATGGACTCGAGGGGCTGAATGGCCTAACTCTGTTGCTGTGAACATATACAACTACTTATCATTATTATGAGGCAGACAATCCCATCACATCAAAATAGTTTGAGTTAGTGAGGCTGAAAACCCAAAATGAAAATGTCACCAGGCACTCAGACCTTCTCTCCAATTCAGGGAATGACTATGAGGTACTGAGACATTCAAAACTAGTGTCAAACTTTAATGAGAAGGTTGAGTCATATTTAATGTCAGCTGCAAAAAATAGCTACCAGGCTAAGTTGGCCGAAAGAATTTTGGACTCTCCTCTTAACAAGGTCAGTTCGTGGGTAGGGCATCTGAAGCTTTTTCTCTGTTATCAGAAGCTCCTTTGACCGTCAATAAACTAAAATTAGAATTCTAAATGCGTGTGAGTTAGTACCTGCAGCCTATATGACAGAAACTGAGACACACCAGGATTAGACCCGCATAGACTTGCATTGAAATTCAAAGAATTAAACAGATGACATTCGATCGCTGGATACGATCTTTCAAGCTTAAACCCTCACGTGAAAATTTGAGAGAAGTGACGTTGCTGCAAGAAATTAAAAATAGTATCGCAGTTAATACAAGAACCCACCTTGAAGAACAAAGAGTTAAAGGGTAAGAGAAGCCACAGAATTGACTGACAATGATGAGTTAATACACAGACCCCCTAACTCTGAATAAATGTGGATGCAGATGAAACAGAAATGGGCTCGAGAGAAAAGGAAAGTAGGGAATGAAAACCAAGCCAGTCTCCAACTGTTTCAGAGAAGGAACTCAGCTGATAAACCAGTAAGGACACGCCGGATGTGTTTCCAATGTTATTATAAACCTCTTTCCGTTCAGCCCAGATGGTTCTCTCTCTCACTGGGGTCCGGGTTCCATCGGCAGTTCCTTCACGGGAATATTCTGACTATTGTTATTGGACCACTGGAAACATCACTGTCTGTTCCCACTGTGACCTACCGGTACAGGCCCTAACCACTGATTACATTCCTCTCCCCAGTCACTGTCTGAAACTGAACCAGACTGTTCACAACCTCATCGTCCTATTTAATCCAGAGCTGCATTTTTAACCCTGCATCACCAAGACTGCCAACTGTCACCTCTATAACAGTGCCTGTCTCCACCCCTGCCTCAACTCATCTGCTGTTGGACCCTCATCCATACCAGTAAAGAGGGGCTTGCCTTGGGGTCGAAGAGCAAAACCCACCCTAGAAACAAAGCAAATGGCAGCCTTTTTAAACTTTAAGGATTTGATGGGGGCGGGGGGGGGCGGCAGGGAGTAGAGGAGATAGGGGTGGAAAGGAAATGGAAAAGGAGAGAATAGGTGGCTGAGTCGTGGAAGGGAGAGAAAGGCTGCAAGGATGTTCCTCTTGAATAGGTTGTTTGAGCACCTTACTGGAAATAGTACAAAGTTCAATCTTCCAGTGGGGTGGGGGGGGGGGGGGGGCGGGGACGGTGGAGGAATTCTTTGCCCGGTCGGCTGGAGCCGTCCGGTTCTTTCCACTTTCTGCTGTTGTGACAAAGACTTTCTTCACCCAGGTGGCTCCAGTTGTCCTGAGCCACGCAGTTGGGGTGGGGAGGGTGCTCCAATTGTGCCAGATGGAGGAAAGCACAAGAGAAAATACAGGGGCTCCATACAGAATCTTTGTGCCCCACTCCTGGATATTCCGGCATCTCCTCCCTCCCCCAACAGTCCAAGCAAAACAGTTCTCCAGTGCTCCAACACCCACCTCTCCAAAATAACTCACAGATCCTGTTTCTCTGCAATGGATGGAATCAGTTCCACATTTGTATGTTGTAAATGTTTCAGCTCTCTCCAATCTTTGTCAGAACAGCAGAAAGTGGAAAGAACCGGACGGCTCCAGCCGACCAGGGATCAAGGGTGAGCTGGCAAATTGGATACAAAATTGGCTTGGTGATAGGAGGCAGAGGGTGGTAGTGCAGGGTTGTTTTTCAGATTGGAGGCCGGTGACCAGTGGTGTGCTGCAGGGATCGGTGCTGGGCCCTCTGTTGTTTGTCATATATATTAATGACTTGGATGTGAATGCAGGGGGCATGATTAGTAAGTTTGCAAATGACACCAAAATTGGTGGTATAGTGGACAGTGAAGAAGGTTGTCTGAGGTTACAGCAGGATATAGATCAACTGGGAAAGTGGGCAAGGGATTGGCAAATGGAATTTAATGCAGACAAGTGCGAAGTGATGCATTTTGGGAAGTTAAACCTGGGCAGGGCATATGCAGTGAATGGCACCCTGGGGAGTGTTGTTGAGCAGAGAGACCTTGGGGTGCAAGTACATAGTTCCCTAAAAGTGGCAAGACAGGTAGACAGGGTGGTGAAGAGGGCATATGACATGCTTGCCTTCATCAGCCAAGGCATTGAGTACAAGAGTTGGGACGTCATGTTACAGTTGTACATAATGTTGGTTAGGCTGCACTTGGAATGCTGTGTGCAGTTCTGGTCACCGCATTACAAGAAAGATGTGATTAAGCGAGAGAGGGTGCAGAAAAGATTCACAAGGATGTTGCCTGGTATGGAGGGCTTGAGTTATAAAGAGAGACTGGAAAGGCTGGGTCTGTTTTCCTTGGAGCGAAGGAATGAGAGGGGACATTCTGGAGGTACATAAAATTATGAGAGGCGTACATAAGTTAGATAGCCAGAGTCTGTTTCCCATGGTCGGGCTGACTAAAACTAGAGGGCATAGATTAAAGGTGAGAGGGAGGAGGTTTAAAGGGGATCAAAATGATAAATGTTTCACACAAAGAATAGTGGGTATCTGGAATGAGCTGCCAGAGGAGATGGTGGAGGCAGGAACAATAGCAACATTTTAGAGGCATCTGGACAGGTACTTGAATGAGCAAGGTATAGAGGGATATGGAATTAATGCAGGCAGGTGGGATTAGTATAGATAGGCATTATGGTTGGCATGGACGCGGTGGGCCGAAGGGCCTGTTTCTATGCTGTACGACTCTATGACTCTATCAGCTCATGTATTCTAAAAATTCTGTTTACATTTCCCTGGTATTGTTTACAGTAACCGAAGAACAACTGACGGGGTTTTTTTGGATGATGTATGAAATTCTGAACTTCACTGAACCTGCAATTAACCATGACATTCACTCCATTTCTCTGTTGCATACCTGAACCGACGGGAAATTCCTGCTCAGGTTTAAAGAAGGACAAGGTGAGATAAGGGTATTGAACTGACTCTGTCTCAGAGATACCATTACATGTGACATTAATCCCAGTTACCTGTTGCCATTTGATTCTTATCTGAAATATTTTCTCAGGTTTGACAAAGGGCAGGGTTTGTTAAACTTATGTTACCTGGGAGTTGCTGTCACGATAAGCTCATCTACAAAGCACCACTAATGTCAACAGTCAGTCCTACTCCTGACACAGGTTACAGTCCATGTATCGGGGGTTTCTATTAAACCCTCTCACCCTCCTGTATCTGGGGAGGTCCCTCTAAGCCCTGTCTCACACTCCTGTATCTGGGGACATTAGGTGAGGTCAGAGTCAGGGAGTTAAATCAGGGTTAATGTGCACACTGATCAATGCACAGAGTGTCGTTAATATGATTGGTAAGTTATTGGCGCAGTTTGATATGTGGAAATATGATGTTGTGGCTCTAACAAAGACCTGGCTGAATGAAGGGCAGGACTGGCAGAATGCTTCCACTCCAACAAGAAGCGAGGCTCTGGTTCATGGCAGTGAGGTGGGCCAAGTGGATCAAATATCAGTCGGAGAACATTTAGGGGACAGTGATCATTGTATCATGTTTAGGTTGGCTCTGCATGACTGGGTGTTAAAGATAGGCAAGGAAGAAAAGGGCGAGGAGTGGCAGGTAAGGAGAGCATTACAGTGCTGGAGAGAGAGGATATCCCAGAAGGGTCAAGGACAGAACCTATTTGGCTAAAGCTAAAGAACAAAAAGGGTGCAGTTACTCAGTGTCGTCTATAGGCCAATAACTAATGGAAAGGGTGCAGAGGAACAAATCTGCAATGAAATTACAGGAAGGTGTAGGAATTATGGAATCATTGTAATGGGGCATGTAAATATCTGAATATTGAATGGGATATTAATAGTGTAAAGGGCAGAGAGGGGTAAGAGTTCCTAGAGTGTGTTCAGGAACATTTTCTACAGCAGTATGTTTCCACTGCAACTGGAAGGGAGGCGCTGCTGGACCTGGTTCATGGGAGTGAGGTGGACCCAGTGGATCAAATATCAGTTGGAGAACATTTAGGGAACAGTGATCAGGTATCATAAGGTTTAGGTTGGCTATGGAAAAGGAGAAAGAACAATCTTGAGTAAGAATACTTAATTGGGGGAAAGCCAACTTCAATGGGGTGAGAATGAATCTGGGCCGAATAAAGTGGAACCTTTTGGTTGCAGCAGCTTTTTCAGAAGCGGAGAGTGCAGAGCGAACTATCAGCTGGGAGGTCAGTTTCAGTTTAAAGTTAAAGTTAATTCCCTTTTGTTTCGGAGGACCAGGGGACTGCTGGGTAAGTCAAAACCTATATATTTGGCCAGTGGCTGAACCCGAGACACTACACGTGCAGTGTCTCCCACCCGCCCTCCTCCTCTAACCAAAAAAAAAGGACTCTGGTGTGTTGATAATGTAAGCTTTTTATTTTATTTCTTCTGTATCGTGTGATTGGTAAAAATTTACTTTCTTCTTTTACTTTTTTGACTTATCTATTAATTGGTTATTTGAAAAAGACCACAGCAGAGAAGTATCAAAGTATTTAGCTCTTAAAGTAGAGATGGCTGGGCAGGTGATGTGCTGTAGCTGTATGATGTGGGAGCTGGCTGATCCCATTATGAGCGGCAGGGACTGCATCTGCGGGAAGTGCAGCCAACTCCAGCTCCTCGAGAACCGCGTTAGGGAACTGGAGCTGGAGCTGGATGAACTTCGGATCATTCGGGAGGCGGAGGGGGTTATTGAGAGGAGTTATAGGGAGGTAGTCACACCTCAGGTAAAAGAAGTAGGTAGATGGGTTACCGTCAGGGGAAGGAGAGGGAACCAGCAGGCAGTGCAGGGATCCCCTGTGGCCGTTTCCCTCAACAACAGGTATACCGTTTTGGATACTGTTGGGGGGGGGGACTTACCAGGGGTAAGCAAAGGGGTACTGGTCTCTGGCACAGAGTCTGTCCCTGTTGCTCAGAAGGGAAGGGGGAAGAGGAGCAGAGCATTAGTCATTGGGGACTCCATAGTTAGGGGAACAGATAGGAGGTTCTGTGGGAACGAGAGAGACTCACGGTTGGTGTGTTGCCTCCCAGGTGCCAGGGTTCGTGATGTCTCGGATCGTGTTTTTGGGATCCTTAAGGGGGAGGGGGAGCAGTCCCAAGTCGTGGTCCACATAGGCACCAATGACATAGGTAGGAAGAGAGATGGGGATTTAAGGCAGAAATTCAGGGAGCTGGGGTGGAAGCTTAGAGCGAGAACAAACAGAGTTGTTATCTCCAAGTTGTTGCCCGTGCCACGTGCTAGCGAAGCGAGGAATAGGGAGAGAGAGGAGTTGAACACGTGGCTGCAGGGATGGTGTAGAAGGGAGGGTTTTGGTTTCCTGGATAATTGGGGTTCTTTCTGGGGTAGGTGGGACCTCTACAAACAGGATGGTCTTCACCTGAACCAGAGGGGTACCAATATCCTGGGGGGGAAGATTTGCTAGTGCTCTTCGGGGGGGTTTAAACTAATTCAGCAGGGGGATGGGAACCTAAATTGTAGTTCCAGTGTACAGGATGTTGAGAGTAGTGAGGTCAGGGATAAGGTTACAAGGACGCAAGAGGGCACTGGCAAGCAAGAACTTGGTTTAAAGTGTGTCTACTTCAACGCCAGGAGCATCCGGAATAAGGTGGGTGAGCTTGCAGCATGGGTTGGTACCTGGGATCTCGATGTTGTGGCTATTTCGGAGACATGGGTAGAGCAGGGACAGGAATGGATGTTGCAGGTTCCGGGATTTAGATGTTTCAGTAAGAACAGAGAAGATGGTAAAAGAGGGGGGGGTGTGGCATTGTTAATCAAGGAGAGTATTACGGCAGCAGAAAGGACGTTTGAGGACTCGTCTACTGAGGTATTATGGGCCGAGGTTAGAAACAGGAGAGGAGAGATCACCCTGTTGGGAGTTTTCTATAGACCTCCGAATAGTTCCAGAGATGTAGAGGAAAGGATAGCGAAGATGATTCTCGACAGGGGCGAGAGAAACAGGGTAGTTGTTATGGGGGACTTTAACTTTCCAAATATTGACTGGAAATACTATAGTTCGAGTACTTTAGATGGGTCAGTTTTTGTCCAGTGTGTGCAGGAGGGTTTTCTGACACAGTATGTAGACAGGCCAACCAGGGGCGATGCCACACTGGATTTGGTACTGGGTAATGAACCAGGCCAGGTGTTAGATTGAGATGTAGGTGAGCACTTTGGTGATAGTGATCACAATTCGGTTAGGTTTACCTTAGCGATGGGCAGGGACAGGTATATACCGCAGGGCAAGAATTATAGCTGGGGGAAAGGAAATTATGATGCGATTAGGCAAGATTTAGGATGCGTCGGATGGGGAAGGAAACTGCAGGGCATGGGCACAATCGAAATGTTAAAGATAATAAACTTTCATCTTTCTTGTTTAAACTCAAGAAAACCTGTCTGAATGGTTCTTTGTTAATTCTATTAGAGGAACAGAAGCAAGTGCTCACTGAGGTGGTAAGTTCAATCATTGTGTTAAAAAAGGATAAACCCTGTTGTAGTCAAACCAAAGAAGGGGCAAAAGGGGTGCCTGAGACAGGTTCAGACAGCAGAGAAGGTGAGCAGGCAATGTTTCAAAGGTGATGGACAGCAGGCTGGGAATCGATTGGGTGTGGGTGGAGGAAACTGAACTAAGGGTCAAACAGGACACCAGAGTTCTCACCTCTGGGTGTAGCCTGAGGCGACAGTGGAGAGACTGATAAATCCAAAACCGGGACTGTGATGGTGAATCTCGGAGTGAAAGAGGACAGTGTCAGTTTGGCGACAGTTAACCAGAAAGCGACTTAGCACTGAGTGCGACTTGAACATTGTGCTGGGAGTTTGGTGAATTGAGGGAGTTGGGGAAGGAGGTGCTCCTTTGCTTTTTTCTAACTTTTTCACCCTGTAGCATTTCATTCTTACTCGACCAGAGGGGAAGAACTAGCTATTTGACGAGTATCTGGAAACAGTTAAAGTCAAGTCTATTCCTAAGATTTAAAATAGTACAGGAACTGGTGGTAAGGTTAATAAAATATATAAAAAGGAAAATAAATAATTGAATAAAATAATTAAGTTAATTAAAACACATTAAGGATGGCATTTTGCATTTGCATCAGTATTCACCAAAGAGAACGACTTGGTGGATGATGAGTCTAGGGAAGGGTGTGTAGATAGTCTGGGTCATGTCGTTATCAAAAAGGAGGAGGTGTTGGGCGTTTTGCAAAGCATTAAGGTAGATAAGTCCCCCGGGCCTGATGGGATCTACCCCAGAATACTGAGGGAGGCAAGGGAAGAAATTCCTGTGGCCTTGACAGAAATCTTTGCATCCTCATTGGCTACAGGTGAGGTCCCAGAGGAATGGAGAATAGTCAATGTTGTTCCTTTGTTTAAGAAGGGTAGCAAGGATAATCCAGGAAACTATAGGCCGGTGAGCCTTACGTCAGTGGTAGGGAAATTATTAGAGAGGATTCTTCGGGACAGGATTTACTCCCATTTGGAAACAAATGATCTTATTAGTGAGAGGCAGCATGGCTTTGTGAAGGGGAGGTCATGTCTCACTAACTTGATTGAGTTTTTTGAGGAAGTGACGAAGATGATTGATGAAGGAAGGGCAGTGGATGTTGTCTATATGGACTTCAGTAAAGCCTTTGACAAGGTCCCTCATGGCAGACTGGTAAAAAAGGTGAAGTCACACGGGATCAGAGATAAGCTGGCAAGATGGATACAGAACTGGCTCGGTCATAGAAGACATAGGGTGGGTAGCAGTGGAAGGGTGCTTTTCTGAATGGACAGCTGTGACTAGTGGTGTTCCGCAGGGATCAGTGCTGGGACCTTTGCTGTTTGTAGTATATATAAATGATTTGGAGGAAAATGTAGCTGGTATGATCAGTACGTTTGCGCACGACACAAAGATTGGTGGAGTTGCGGATAGTGATGAGGATTATCAGAGGATACAGCAGGATATAGATCGGTTGGAGACTTGGGCGGAGAAATGGCAGGTGAAGTTTAATCCGGACAAATGTGAGGTAATGCATTTTGGAAGATCTAATACAAGTGGGAAGTATACAGTAAATGGCAGAACCCGAAGGAGTATTGACAGGCAGAGAGAGTTGGGCGTACAGGTCCATAGGTCACTGAAAGTGGCAATGCAGGTGGATAATGTAGTCAAGAAGGCATACGACATGCTTGTCTTCATCAGTCAGGGCACAGAGTATAAAAATTGGCAAGTCACGCTGCAGCTGTACAGAACTTTAGTTAGGCCACACTTAGAATATTGCATGCAATTCTGGTCGCCACACTACCAGAAGGACGTGGAGGCTTTGGAGAGGGTACAGAAGAGGTTTACCAGGATGTTGCCTGGTCGGGAGGGTATTAGCTATGAGGAGAGGTTGGATAAACTGGGATTGTTTTCACTGGAACGACGGAGGTGAAGGGGTGACATGATGGAGGTTTACAAAGTTATGAGTGGCATGGACAGAGTGGATAAGTCAGAAGCTTTTTCCCAGGGTGAACGAGTCAGTTACTCGGGGACATAGGTTTAAGGTGCGAGGGGCAAAGTTTAGAGGGGATGTATGAGGCAAGTTCTTTACACAGAGGGTGGTGAGTGCTTGGAACTTGCTGCCAGGGGAGGTGGTGGAAGCAGGTACGATAGCGATGTTTAAGAGGCATCTTGACAAATACATGAATAGGATGGGAATAGAGGGATACGGTCCCCGAAAGTGCAGAAGGTTTTAGTTTAGACAGACATCAAGATCGGCGCAGGCTTGGAGGGCCGAATGGCCTGTTCCGTGCTGTCCTGTTCTTTGTTCGTTGATGGCAGGATGTGTCAGGGCTGCAGCATGTGGGAGCTCCTGGATGTCAGTGAGATCCAGGGCAAACACATCTGCAGTAAGTGTTTGCTGCTCGAAGAGCTTCGGCTCAGAGTCATTGAGCTGGAGGCCGAGCTGCAGACACTGTGACACATCTGGGAAGGGGAAAGTTACCCGGACACTCTGTACCTGAAGGCGGTCAAACCCCTTAGGATCGTATCTTCTGATTTGGTCAGCGGTCAAGGCCAGGAGAGTGTGGCTGCAGCTGAGGCAGGGAAGGGGACCCAGAGGGCAGGAGTGCAGGAACCTCAACATTTGTGACTGCCCAACAGGTTTGAGGTTCTTTCAGCTTGTTTGGATGAGAGTGGGGCTGCAGGGTGGATGAGCAGACTGACCATGGCACTGTGGTACAGGAAGCCATTCAAGTGGGGGGAGAAAAAAGGAATGTAATGATAGGAGGGGACAGTACAGTGAGGGGGATTGACACTGTTCTCTGCAACAAAGAGCGAGAGTCCAGAAGGCTGTGTTGCCTGCCCAATGACAGGGTTCGGGACATCTGCTCAGGGCTGGAGAGGAATTTACAGTGGAAGAGGTAGGATCCAGTCATCGTGATCCATGTAGGTACCAACGACATAGACAGGTCAAGGAAGGAGCTTCTGCATAGTCAGTATGAGGAGCTAGGCACCAAATTAAGAAGCAGAACATCAAAGGTAATAACTCTGGGTTATTACCTGAGCCACGTGCAAATTGGTATAGGGCAATAAGTATGATCAGATATCCATTACAAATACATGGCTGCAGGATGACAGATTGGGACCTGAATATTAAAGGGTGCATGACATTTAGGAAGGACAAGAAGCCAGGAAAAGGTGGAAGGGTGGATCTATTAATTAATGATGGTTTTAGCACATTGGAGAGGGATGCCCTAAGTTCAGGAAACCAGGATGTAGAAGCTGTTTGGGTAAATAGAAATGATAAAGGCAAGAAGTCACTCGTGGGAGTGGTGTCCAGGCCCCCTAACAGTAACCACATGGTTGAACGGAGTAGAAAGGAAGAAATAATGGGAGCTTGTCAGAAAGAAACAGCGATAATCATGGGGGATTTTAATCTACATATAGACTGGAAAAATCAGATGGGCAAAGTTAGCCTAGATGAGGAGTTCATAGAATGTTTCGGGATAGTTTCTTAGAACAGCAAGTTCTGAAGCCAACTAGAGAGCAGACTATACTCGACCTGGAATTGTGCAACAAGACTGGATTAAAAGTCAAGAGTTGGAATAACTTACAACATTGAAGGAGGCCATTCGGCCCATCAAGACCATGCCGGCTCTCCAATGAGCTATTCAATCCCACACCCCCGCATGATCCCAAAGCTCTGCAAGTCTATTTCCTTCAAGTGGCCATCCAATTTCCTTTTGAAGTAACTGATTGAGTGCATTCACCCATGAATTTCACATCATGAAACTATTCAGCTTTAAGAGTAATTCTTTTGAAAATTAACTTCTTCTGAAGTGTGAAAATGACACATTATCTGGTCAAAAAAGTTCAAAATTCATTCCTTTGCACCTTAATGTTGGGTAATTAAATGGCATTTCAAGGCCAGAATTAAATTGGCATCCCTTGTTTTATCTCGCACACTACCATTCTAACAGCTGGAAGAAAAGTTTACTGCGAGACAGTGATAATTGCATGATAAACATTCATTGCTTTTGCAAGTTTTTAGGTATGCTCACAGAGAAAGATTACACAAGTAACTTCACTCAGTCTGACAAAACAGTCTGATTTAAGAACACATCTGTTTCCATAATCATTCCAATATAAAAGCTTATGTTAACATGTAAGGTGTTGAAGCAAGGTTAATTAAATTACCTTCAAAACACTGGATAAATTGTTTTGTTGGTCGTTTTTAAATTAATAATGTGAATGCTTAGAGCGCCACTCTCTGGACAAAGATTGCTGTCGCAAAACGCCAGCACAGGCACAACTGATGACGTCATAGTGAAGGTGCCCCCAGGCAGCAGCGATCATAATATGCATGAATTTTACATT
Source organism: Heterodontus francisci (assembly GCF_036365525.1). NCBI lineage: Eukaryota > Metazoa > Chordata > Chondrichthyes > Heterodontiformes > Heterodontidae > Heterodontus > Heterodontus francisci. Next base: position 56,565,185 of record NC_090399.1, read on the forward strand.
CATTTTGAGGCAGAATGGGTCTAAGACTAATATTTTAAACTTAAATAATGGCAAATTATGAGGGCATGAAAGCAGAGCTGAAGTGAACTGACAAATCAGGTTCAAGGATCGGTCAATAGAAACCTAGAAAATAGGAGCAGAAGTAGGCCATTCGGCCCTTCGAGCCTGCTCCGCCATTCATTATGATCATGGCTGATTATCCAACTCAGTCACCTGTTCCCACTTTCTCCCCATACCCTTTGACCCAAGAGCAAAATCTAACTCCTTCTTGAAAACATACAATGTTTTGGCCTCAACTGCTTTCTGTGGTCGCGAATTCCACAGGCTTACCACTCAATGGGAGAAGAAATTTCTCCTCATCTCAGTCCTGTAAGGTTTACCCCCTATCTTTAGAGGATAACCCCTGGTTCTGGACTCCCCCACCATCGGGAACATCCTTCCTGCATCTACCCTGTCAAGTCCTGTTTGAATTTTCTCGGTAATAGAGATGCAGTGGCAGACATTTAAGGGGATATTTCAGAATACACAGAATAGATACATTCCAACGAGAAAAATTCCAAGGGGAGGACTCACCATCCGTGGTTAAGCAAAAAGTTAAAGATAGAATCAAACTTAAAGAAAAAGCATATAATTGCTCAAAGATGGGTGGCAGGTCAGAAGATTGGAAAAAATATTTAAAAAAGCAAAGAATGACTTAAAAGATTGATAAGAAGGGAAAAGTTAGAGCACGAGAGAAAGTTAGCTAGAAATATAAAAGCAGAAAGTAAGAGTTTCCACAGATATTTAAAAAAGAAAAGGGTTAACAAAGTGAGCGTTGGTCTTATAGAAAGTGGGTCTGGGGAATTACTAAGAGAAAAGAAGGAGATGACAGATGAACTGAACAGGTATTTTGCATCGGTCTTCACCATAGAGGATACTAGCAACATCCCAGAAAAAGCTGTAAATCAAGAAATAGAAGGGAGGGAGGAACTCAAGAAAATTACAATCGCCAGGGAAGTGGCACTGAACAAATTGTTGGGGCTGCAGGCTGACAAATTCCCGGGTCCTGAAGGACGTCATCCTAGGCTCCGAAAACAAGTGACCAGTGAGATATTTGATGCGTTGGTTTTAATTTTCCAAAATTCCCTAGATTCGGGGAAGGTTCCATTAGATTGGAAAATAGCGAATTTAAAAAGGGAGGGAGACAGAAAGCATGAAAATAGAGGCCAGTTAGCTGAACAACTGTCTTGGGGAAAATGTTAGAAGTTATTATTAAAGACATTATAGCAGGACACAGAAAAATTCAAGATAATCAGGCAGAGTCAGCATGGTTTTGTGAAAGGGAAAACACATTTAACCAATGTATTGGAGTTCTTTGAAGAAGTAACGTGCTGGAATAAAGGGGAACCTGCGGATGTACTGTACTTAGATTTCCAGAAGGCATTTTGATAAGGGGCCACATCAAAGGTTATTGCAGAAAATAAAAGTTTGTGGGATGGGGGCGGGGTGGGTAACATATTGGCATGTATAGAAGATTGGCTAGCTAACAGGAAATAAAACAGCATAAAATGGTAATTTTCTGATTGGCAAGATGTAATGAGTGATGTGCCGCAGGGATCAGTGCTGGGGCTTCAACTTTTTACAACTGTTAAAAATGACTTGGATGAAAAGATTGAAGGTATGTTGTTAGATTTTCTGATGACACAAAGATAGATTGGAAAGTAAGTTGTGAAGAGGGCATAAGTAGGCTACAAAGGGATATATACAGGTTAAGGGAGTGGGCAAAGATCTGGCAAATGGAGTATAATGCGAGAAAATGTGAAATTGTCCATTTTGTCGAAAGAATAAAAAAGAAGCATATTATCTAAATGGTGAGAGATTGCAGAGCTCTGAGATGCAGAGGGATCTGGGTGTCCCACTGCATGAATCACAAAAGGTCAGTATGTAGGTTCAGCAAGTAATGAGGAAAGCTCATAGAATGTTATCATTTATTGCAAGGGGAATTGAATACAAAAGTAGGGAAGTTATGCTTCAGCTGAACAGGGCATTGCTGAGACCACATCTGGAGTACTGTGAACAGTAGTGGTCTCCTTATTTAAGGAAGGATGTAAATGTGTTGGAAGCAGTTCAGAGAAGGTTTACTAGACTAGTACCTGGAATGGGCAGGTTGTCTTATGAGGAAAAGTTGGGCAGCCTAGGCGTGTATCCCCTGGAATTTAGAAGAGCAAGAGGCAACTTGATTGAAACATATAAGATCCTGAGGGGTCTCGACAGGGTGGATGTGAAAAGGATGTTTCCCCTTGTGGGAAAATCTAGAACTAAGGGTCACTGTTTAAAAATAAGGGGTCGCCCATTTAAGACAGAGATGAGGAGAAATTTTTTCTCTCAGAGGGTCGTGAGTCTCTCTTCCTCAAAAGCTGGTGGAAGCACAGTCTTTGAATATTTTTAAGGCAGAAGTAGATAGATTCTTGATAAGCAATAGATTGAAAGGTTATCGGGCTTAGGCGGGAATGTGGAGTTGAGATCAGCCATGAACTGATTGAATGACGGAGCAGGCTCTATGACCGAAGTGACCTACTCCTGCTCCTAATTCGTATGTTCGCATTGTCAGGCAAACCCCCCACCTGCCAAGACTGAGGCACACGTTATTTTGCCACATGAACATTAAAACTTAAAAATCACAAGCCCCTGACTGGAAAGACATTTTTGCCAAGTACCAGACGGTGTTGAAACAATGGGGATCCAGTAGTTGCTTCCCCAATACAAAGAAGTGGTCAGAGCAGTTTTAGTTACATGACTAACTGGCGGCTGCAGAGGTTTGAACTGAGAGTTCTAAATTGGAGAAAACAGGATTTCAACTGAGAAAAAGTTGTGGGCAGGAACCCTCACAACATTTAAGAAGTATTTAGATGAGCACTTGAAACGCCATAGCATATAAGGCTACGGGACAAGTGCTGGAAAATGGGATTAGAATAGTTAGGTGCTTGATGCCCGGCACAGATACGATGGGCCGAAGGGCCTGTTTCTGTGCTGTATAACTCTGTGACTCATGGAGTGAAGATCTTTCCTGGAACTGAAGCAAGAATTACCTCCTCTCCTGTCTGCCTGCCTCCATCTCTTCCCCACAGAACTGAATCTTGTGAAGACACGTAAACTCAGACAGAGAAAAATCTCCTACGTGAACTAGGTTTACGAAGGATACTGGGCCCCAATGAAACGCAAGACCATATCTTCAATCAAGCACTACGGCGAGCTCGAGAAACAGTAACAAGATATTGCCTCAAACTGTTCTACTTATCTGTTCCTCTGCTCTTTTCTCTCCCAATTTGTATGTGTGTATTGCATGTGCATGCAAGCATAGGCATGTCGTATATCTGTAGGTGTTAACTGTATTAGAGTTTAAGTTAGGTAGGTTTAATAAATTTCATCTTTCTTCTTTAAACCACAGAAAGCCTTATAATTGGAAAGTTGTGAACAAGGATTCACAAAGGGGCATCTCAAAATAAAGTGTGTTTAAAAATAAAACCCTGTTACAATAAGACCAGATGAAGATAGTAACAGACCCCGAGACACCTTTTGCACCTTGTCATAACAGGATGTAACATTCACTCCCTCCACCACTGGCGCACAGTGGCAGCAGTGTGTACCATCGACAAGATGCACTGCAGAAACTCATCAAGTCTCCTTCGACAACACCTTCCAAACCTGCGACCTCTACGACCTAGAAGGACAAGAGCAGCAGATGTATGGGAACACCACCACCTGCAAGTTCCCTCCAAGCCACACACAATCCTGACAAGGAACTATATCACTGTTCATTCACTGTTGCTGGGTCAAAATCCTGGAACTCCCTTTTTACCAACACTGTGGGCGTACCTACACCATATGGACTTCAGCGATTCAAGAAAGCAGCTCATCTCCACCTTCTCAAATGCAATTAGGGATGTGCAATAAATGCTGGCCCAGCCAGCGATGTCCACATCCCATGAATGAATAATTTTTAAAAATCAGTCCTCAATTTAACCCTTTTAGCTTCAGTATTATTCTGGTGAATAGGTGCTGCACCCCATCCTAAACTAATACATCATTCTTGAGGTGTAGGGTCCAGAATTGAATACATCACTCTCAATGGGGTCTTCCCTTGCCTGTTTTAGTATACACGGATGCAATTCATCCAGTTTCCAGAATTTATCATCTCCAGGTTTTACTGCTATCCCCTCCTTTCTGTTTTAAATGTTTTGATATCTACCTGTAATGATGTCAAATCCACCTTGTTAGTCCAGCTGGTAAAACTGAAGCAAAGTAATTCTCCAATCTTTCTGCCATCTCTCCCCATTACCTGTGAGTTTTTACTGTGCAGCCGACATTGGCTTTATCCCTATTCGGATTTACCTTTCTGTTATTTATGTGTCTGTAGGATATTTTAATATTTCTTTTTATATTTCTTCAAAATTTAATTTCACAGTTTCTCTTTGTTTTACTTTTTGAAGATGTTCCCTAACCTCCTGATTTTTGGTTTTTGTCATCCTCTCCCTTATTCTCAATATACTTATTACCTGCCTTTGACTTTCATTTCAGTTTCACACTTATCCCTTTTTTCATTTATGGTGTTTCATAATTGGTTAATTGATTCTTGTTTTGTGGAATTTATTTCTCCTGAAGTCTAGTGATCACCTTTTTACATATTTTCCACTGCTGATCTATCTTTGTTCATCAATATTTTGTTCCAGTTTTCTTCACAACTTCCATTTTCATCCCCCAAAAGTCAGCTTTTTACAATCAATTTTTTTTTTGCCTTTTCTTAGTTACATCTTTCTCAAACATTCCCTTAAACTATATTCTGTTCTGACTGATATTCCAACGAATTTCTCCGAAATCTCCAACTTTTATCTGCTCTGGTGCATTCTATATTGCTTGATCCATCAGTGATTCCTCTCTTGTTTGGGCTTCTTATGTACTGGGGTGGAAAGATGTCTGGAACACAGGGTAACTGCTCCATTCCCTTTTATCCCCTTTTCCTTCCTCTTCCTGACAGATTATTTGCTATGAAATTTTCCATGATTATGATGCTATGAATTTTACTTGTTTCATAGCTTTGTATATTTTCCTTTCGATCTCTTCCACTATTAGGTGGTCTGTAGAATAACCTTTGTTACATTATTTAACCTGACTGGATCCACATTCCTCTGAGGTATCTATGTCCTATATGGAAATGTCTTTATAAGATCAGCAGCAATTGCTTGCCAATTGCTCAAATGTTTAAGATAAATTTGGAAACTGACCAAATAGCTTCAGTTACAAAGACAGGTTGTCAGAAATAAGGAAAAACAAGGTCCAGAAGATTTACAGAGTGGAGCACATTGCAGGTATATGAACATTAGATATAGGAGCAGGAGTAGGCCACTCGGCCATTGGAACTTGCTCCACCCGTTCATATGTTTTTGGCTGATCTGTTACCTTCATTCCACCTTCACACACCATCTCCATATCCCTTAATCCCTCATTGTCTAAAAATCAATCAATCTCTGCTTTCAATATACTCAGTGTCTGAGCATCCGCAGCCCTCTGGGGTAGAGAATTCCAGATGCAAAACCCTTTGGGGGAAGAAATTCCTCCTCATCTTAGTCTTAAGTGGCTGACCCTTATTCAGAGACTGTGTCTCCTAGTTCTAGACTCTACAGCTAGTGTATATACATCAGCAGGTGGATATGTCACTGCAAGATGAAACGTGATAAAATGAGTTTATGAAGAGGACTGGGTGAGATGGGAGGCAGAGCTGCTTCCGAGTACAGAAGGAAAGGCAATTTCCCCTCCAGATTAACAGCAAAATGGTGCTGGAGTCGAAACCACTGATGGGGCCTGGCACATTCACAGATCATTTAAAAAACTGGGAGTGTAGATGCTGCATCAGCTGATACAGTATATTCAGTATGGAATAATATATCTTCGAATGTATTCAGAATACAGGCTGGGATTGTGTGTATATTGTGTTGGGACAGTTGGGAGATGGTGGTGTGGTGGTATTGTCATTGGATTAGTAACCCAGAGACCCGGGGTATTGCTCTGGGGACATGGTTTCGAATCCCACCACGACAGATCGTGGAATTTGAATTTAATTAATAAAAAAATCTGGAATGAAAAGCTAGTCTAATGATGACCACCATTGTCGATTGTTGTTGAGAGAGACTAAGAGACAGAGGCAGAAATAGTGAGAGGAAATGAGGTGAGAAAGACAAAGTGAAAGAGAGAGAAGTAATAGAGGCAGAGAGATGAGAGGCCTTTCTCTATTATTAGGGATAAGCCTCTTCTGAAGCCGCCAGAGGAATTAGTTTCCCGCTAGCTATCCGAACTAAGCCTTTAATCATCAAGAACACTTCAAAATATCACCCATTAATCTTCTAATCAATGCTAGTCTGTAAAACCTATCCTTATTATTTAAACCTTTCAACCCGATCTCCATTCTGGTGAATTTGTATTTCACCCCCTCCAAAACTAAAACATCATTCTTCAGGTGTGGGGTCTCGAACTGTATGTACTGCTCTCAATGGAGTATTCCACTGACCCATGTGGATGTAATTCATCCAGTTCCAAGAGTTTATTTTCTCTAATATTTACTGGTATCCCATCCTTTCTATTCTATATATTTTAATATCTACTTGGAATGCTGTCTAGTCCACATTGTTAGTCCAGCTGGTAAAAATTGAGATAAACTAATTCTCCAATATTTCTGCCATACCTCTGTCATTATCTGTGAATTGTTCTTGTACATCCTTCAGTGACTCTGTCCCTATTCTGAATGACCTTTTGTTATCTATATGTGTCTGTATGATACTTTACTTCTGCTTTTCATATTCCTTGACTATTTATATTTGCTGCTCTTCTTTGCCTTCATAATTTTTTGACTTCATTCCTAATCTCTTTGATTTCGTTTTTCATTGTTTGCTCATTTTTGCCAATGTATTTAGTACATGATTTTTACTTTAGTTTCAATTTTGTCCTTATCCCTTTATTCGTCCATAATGATTCATAAAAGGCCAGTCTGTTCTTTTATCATGGAATATATTTCTCCTGAAGTCTATGATTCCCCTGCACTGTTCTCTCTGTTTGTTAATATTCTGTTCCAGTTAAATCTTCACTAGTTGCATTCTCAATCCCCAATAATCAGCTTTTTCTAATCTATTTTTGGCTTTTCTTACTTGTATTGATCTGAATCATTGCCTTAAACCTTATTATGTTGTGATTGATATTGGCTCAATTTTCACTTAAGTTTGCTTTTCATATTTGCTCTGATTTATTTTCAACGACGAGATCCATCACCACTGCCTTGGTGGATTTCTGATCTGCTGGGTAGGAATTGCTGAGAAGTTGTGGTACACGTTGGCACCAACAACATAGCAAGGACAGGGAGGTCCTACGTCAGATTTTCAGGAGCTAGGGAGGAAGTTGAAGAGTAGAACCTTGAGCTTAGTAATCTCTGGATTACTCCCAGTGCCACGTGTTAGTGAGAGTAGAAATAAGAAGATTCGGAGGATCAATGCGTGGTTTACACACAAACACACAAATTAGGAGCAGGAGTAGGCCGCTCGGCCCCTCGAGCCTGCTCCTCTGATTGTAACCTCAACCCCACATTCCTGCCTACCCCCGATAACCTTTCACCCCTTGCTTATCAATAATCTATCTGCCTCGGCCTTAACATTATTCAAAGACTCAGCTTTCACCGTCTTTTGAAGAAGAGAGTTCCAAAGACTCACAACCCTCTGATTTCTGTCTTAAATGGGCAACTCCTTATTTTTAAATAGTGACCCCAAGTTATAAATTATCCCACAAGAGGAAACATCATGGCTTGAGATATAGTATAGGAAGCAGGGCTTCAGATCCTTGGGGCATTGGGACCAGTTCCGGGGCAGAAGGCACCTGGACAAAAGAGACAGGTTGCACCTGAACAGTAATGGGATCACAATCGTTGCAGGGAGATTCAGTAGTGTGGTTGGGAGAGTTTAAACTAAATTGACGGGGTGGGCACCAGTACATGGAAGTAGAAAAAGGAATAAGGTGCACAATGTGAGAGAGCGTTAGACTGGACTAGAGAAGTTCTGTATTAGATTGCAGCGGACTGAGAGGAATGCAAAGGATCATAGGATCAGAGAAGTAGGAGTAGGTCATTTGGCCTGTTGAGCCTGCTCTGTCATTCAAACTGATCATGGCTAATCATCTACCTCTACACCATTTTCCCCCAATATTCCCATATCCCTTGATATCATTAGTATTCAGAAATCTGTTTTGAACATGCTGAACGACTGAGTTTCCACAGCCCTCTGGGGGAGAGAATTCCAGATTCACCACCCTCTGAGTAAAGAAATTCCTCCTCATCTCAGTCTGAAATGACCTACCCCTTATTCTGAGACTGTGTCCCCTTCTTCTCGACACACCAGCCAGAGGAAACATCCGATCCACATCTACCCTGTCACAACCTGTTAGAATTTTCTAAGTTTCAATGAGATCACCTCTCATTCTCCGAAATTCCGGAGAACACAGACCCAGTTTCTGCAATCTCTCTTCATAAAACAATCCCACCATCCCAGGGATTAGTCTGGTGAACCTCCGTTGCACACCCTCTATGGCTAGTATATCCTTCCTTAGATAAGGAAACCAAAACTGTACACAATACTCCAGACAGGATTACAATGCATGTGTGCAAATGCAAAACGTGTGGTGAAAAGTTTTGGTAAACTCCAAGCACAAATAGCAGTATGGGAATATGATGTAGTGGCAATGGCAGAAATGTGGCTTAAAAATGGTGAGGACTGGGCACTGAATATACAAGGACATAAAGTGTTCAGAAAAGATAGAAAAAGAACAAAAAGGAGGTGGGGTGACAGTCCTGATTAGGGAAGGCATTGTACTGTTGAAAAGAGAGGAAATCCTTGAAGGGGCAAGGACTAAATCCATTTGCTTCGAGCTGAGAAGCAAAATGTGTAAGATCACAGTATTGGGGGTATTCTATAGGCCTCTATATTGATAGAGAGAAATAGAGGAACAAATCTGCAGGGAATTCACAGAGATGTGCAAGAACTATAGAGTGGTGATATTGGGGGACTTTAATTATCCAAATATCGATTGGAATAATTCTAGAGTCAAAGTTAAGAAGGGGGAGGAATTTCTGAAATGTGTTCAGGAGAATTTCCTTGACCAGTCTGTTCTCAGCCCAACTAGAAAGGAGGTATTGCTGGATCTGGTGCTGGGAAATGAGGTGGACCAAGTGGACCAAGTATCAGTGGGGGAACACTTGGGTAGAGTGATCATCACATCATAAGGTTTAGACTAGTAACGTGGAAAAACAAGGAACTAAATAAGCTAGAACGTCTAGATTGGAAGAGAATTAATTTTAATGTGATGAGAAGGGATCGAACCTAAGGAACCAAAAACTGACAGGAAGCACTGTATCGGAACAATGGGATATCTTTAAGGAAGAGATGCTTCAGGTACAGGCTAGATACATTCCAACAAGGGCGACAGGTAGGGGAACCAAAAAAAGGCTCCCTGGATGACCAGGGAGATAGAGATTATGATGAAACAAAAAAAGAGGATGTGTGGTGCATGTCAGGTGAATTCTTCAAGTGAGAATCAGGCCATTTACAATGGGTTGAGAGGAGAGGTGCAGTAGAAAATAAGACTGGCAAAGAGAGAATGTGAGAATAGGATGGCAGTCAACATAAAAGGGAACCCAAAATCTTTTACTGGCATGTAAACAGTAAGCGAGTAGTAAGATGTGAAGTGGGGCCTATTAGGGACAAAGTGGGTAATATATGCTGAGAGGAGCTGGGCAATATTTATATACTTAATGAGTACTTTGTAACTCTGTTCACTAATGCAGTGCAATCTGACAAAATATCAGTAGAAGCAGAGAAGGTAGAGGCAATGGATAGGGTAAATATTGAGGAGGGTGGGGGGGGGTGGGGAAATACTAAAAAGGCTGGCTATGCTTCAGGTAAATAAGTCCCCTGATCCGGATGGCTTGCATCCCAGGTTACTAAAGGAAGTGGGGATGGAGATAGCAGAAGGGTTTGCCATAATCTTCCAATCTTCACTGGATATGGGGGAGGTGCTAGAGGACTGGAGAGTGGAAAATGTGACATCCTTATTCAAGAAAGGTATTAAGGTCAGTCCTAGCAACTACAGGCCAGTTAGTTTAACATCAGTGGTGGGTAAGGTTTTCGAAACAATAATTAGGGAGGAAATCAACTGAAACTTGTAGAGGTTTGAGTTAATTAAGGATAATCAGCACGGATTTGTAAAAGGCAGATCAGATTCAATCTCATTGATTTTTTTGATGAAGTAACAGAGAAGGTTGATGAGGGAATGTGGTTGATGCTGTTTTTATGGATTTTAATAAAGTGTTTGATAATGTACACATAAAAGGCTGGTTAAAAACATTGAAGCTCAGGGAATAGGAGGGTCAGTGTCAAATTGGATAAAAATATTGGCTTAAGGACAGAAAACAGCGACTTACAGTAAATGGTTGTTTTTCAGACTGGAGAATGGTAGACAGTGGTGTTTCCCAGGAGTCAGTTCTGGAACGACTGCTTTTTTTTTGCTAAATAGAAATGATTTACATCTTTTAATGCAGAGTAGAATTTTGAAATTTGCTGATGACACCAAATTTGGAGATGTGGCAATCTTTAAGGATGACATGAACCACCTGCAACAGGACATAGACAGGCCAGCAGAATGGGCTGACAGGTGGCAGATGGAATTTAATACTAACAAGTGTGAAGTGATGCATCTTGGCAGAAGGAATAAGGAGAGACAATATAGACTTAATAGCACAGTTTTAAAGAGCGCAGGAAGAGGGACCAGGGAGTGGACATATTGAGAGATTGGTTAGCAAAGCATATGGGATCTTGAGCTTCATAAATAGAGGCATTGAGTACAAAAGCAGGGAAGTTATGCTGAACCTTTATAAAGCACTGGTTAGTTTAGTTTAGTTTAGAGATACAGCACTGAAACAGGCCCTTCGGCCCACCGAGTCTGTGCCGACCATCAACCACCCATTTCTACTAATCCTACATTAATCCCATATTCCTACCGTATCCCCACCTGTCCCTATATTTCCCTACCACCTACCTATACCAGAGGCAATTGCTAATGGCCAATTTACCTATCAACCTGCAAGTCTTTTGGCTTGTGGGAGGAAACCGGAGCACCCGGAGAAAACCCACGCAGACACAGGGAGAACTTGCAAACTCCACACAGGCAGTACCCAGAATTGAACCCGGGTCGCTGGAGCTGTGAGGCTGCGGTGCTAACCACTGCGCCACCCCAACTGGAGAATTGTGTCCATTTCTGGTCACCACACTTTAAGAAGGATGTGAAAGTCCTGGAGAGGATGCAGAGGAGATTTACCAGAATGGTCCCAGGGATGGAGGATTTTAGTTACAGGTTAGGTCGGAAAAGCTGGGGTTGTTCTGCTTAGAGGAAAGGAGTTTGAGGAGAGATTTAATAGAGGTGAACAAGATTATGACAAGCATAGATAAGTTAGACAAGGAAAAAACTGTTTCCATTAACTAATGGTACAAGGTCTAAGGGACACAGATTGAAGGTTTTGGGAAAGAGATACAGGGTGAATATGAGTAAGAATATTTTTTACACAGTGGGTGTTAATGACGTGGACCTCGCTGCCCACAAGGGTGGTGGAAGTGGAGACAATCATTGATTTCAAAAGGAAATTGAAGGAAATAAACTTGCAGGGCTATGGGGGAGTGGGACTGACTGGTTTGCTCCATGGAGAGCTGGCATGGATTCGATGGGCCAAATGGCCTCCTGTGCATCACTCTCTAACTAACAGGAGCAGAGGTAGGCCATTCGGCCCCTCAAGCCTGCTCCGTCATTCAATAAGTTCACGGCTGATCGAATTGTGGCCTGAACTTCACTTTCCTGCTGCAAACTCCACACCCCCCACCACCCATAACCCTTCACTCCCTCGTAGATCAAAATCTGTCTAATTCAGCCTTGAATATATTCAGTGACTCAGCTTCCACTGCTCTTTGGGGAAGAGAATTCCAAAGATTAACAACCCTCTGACAGAAGAAATTCCTCCTCACATTACATTCCTACATGAAAACAGTGTCTCCATTTCAAAACTACTTCATTGGCTATAAAGTGCTTTGAGATGTTCTATTGTTGTGAATGGAGACATGAAAGTCTTTCTTTTTCTTTACATGTAAATGTCAAACACTCCCAGGTGAGGTCTGGGCAATGTTTATACGAGTTAAACTCGGCTCAAATCAAAGGCCAAGCCTGATGGCAGATGGTGAAATGCTCCCAGTATCTGGTTACACTCTCACCTCAGCAAAATCCTGGACTAATGGGATTCTCAGTAAAGATCCTCACCTTTCCAGTTATTGTTGATGATTCCTGTTTTCTCCCGTCTCCAACACCGAGGCTCTTGGTTCCAGCAGAACTGCTCTGGGGATCCAGTGACATTTCTCCAATCCCAGTTAGTGTGGCAATGATTCAACTTCTCTCTCTCTCTCCACCTTCCTGAGATATTCCACACGCCAAGAAACTATCAATAGAAAAATGATTCATATTAATCCCAGAACCTGTAACTGGAATACAATGGGACTGTTTTTATAATTATGACTGTATTTAATGGCAATTTATTTGTAATTAATGAATTGGCTTGAATTTATAACTTTTGTTATGAAGTTGGTCTTTTCTGTCCTTTGTTCTGTTTATCAGGACTGAACTCACTCCAGTGTCAGGTGTCACACCAGCTCCTCCCACACCGACATCCCAGTGATGGGGCGTAACCAGGGGCAGGAACCTGTCAGAAGCCAATCACACAGCACCCAGCAATGATGTCACAAAGCAGCCAGAGCCCCTCCCACTCGAGGTGTCACAGGATCACATGACCAGTCTCTGCTCCTGGTGTGCAATGTCACTGGACATGAACATCAATCAGTCCCGTCTCCAACCCCACTCCCATCATAGAATGGTTGCAGCACAGAAGGAGGCCATTCGGTCTGTCATGTCCATGCCAGCTCTCTGCAAGAACAACTCAGCTGGTTCCATTCCACTGCCCTGTCCCCATAGCTCTGCATTTTTTTCCTCTTCAGGTTCTTATCCAATTCCCTTTTGAAAGTCCTGACTGTACCTGCCACCACCACTCTCAGGCAGTGAATTCCACTTCCTAACCACTCGAAGTGCAAAATAAGTTTTCCCTCAACTCGCAGTTGGTTCTTTTGCCAGGGTCCTCTTCTTCTCTTCCACCAACAGGAACAGTTTCTCTCTATCTACTCTGCCAAGACCACTCATGATCTTGAACACCACATCAAATCTCCTCTCAACCTTCTCTCCCACAAGGAGAACAGCCCCAGCTTCTCCAATCTATCCACGTAACTGAATTCCTTTACCCCGAAAACCATTTTTGTAAATCTTTTCTGCACCCTCTTCCTAAAGTGCGGTGCCCAGAATTGGACATAATACTCCAGTTCAGGCCGAACCAGTATTTTATAAAGGTTCATCGTAACATCCTTGCCTTTGTACTCCATGCCTCTATTTAGAAAGCCCAGGTCCCATATGTTTTTGAACCTCTTTCTCAATCTGTGCTTGTCATCATCAACCATTTATGCACATATACCCCCAGGTCGCTCTGTTCCTGCACCCTCCTTAGAATTGTATCATTTATTTTATATTGCCTCTCCCTATTCTTCCTAAAAACATATACCACTTCACAAAATCACAGAATCACCAAATTGTTAGAGTGCAGAGGAGGCCATTCGGCCCATTGTGTCTGCACCGGCTCTCTGAATGAGTAATTAACCTAATACCATTCCCCTGCCTTCTCCCCGTAACCCTGTACATTCTTTCTTTTCAGTTAACAGTCTAATTCCCTTCTGAATGCCTCAATTGAATCTGCTTCCACCATTCTCTCAGGCAGTGCATTCCAGATCCTAACCATTCGCTGTGTGAAAATGTTTTTCCTCATGTCACTTTTGCTTCTTTTACCAATTACTTTAAATTTGTGCCCTCTCATTCTCCAATCTTTCATGAGTGGGAACAGTTTTTTCCTACCCACTCTGTCCAGACCCCTCATGATTTTGAATACTTCTATCAAATCACCTCTCAGCCTTCACTTCTCCATGGAAAACAGTCCCAACGTCTCCAATCTGTCTGCATACCTGAAGTTCCTCATCCCTGGAACCATTCTCCTGAATCTTTTCTGTACTTTCTCCAAAGCTTAATATCTTTCCGAAAGTGCAGCGCCCAGAATTGGACACAATACTCCAGCTGAGGACAAACTAGTGTATTTCACAAGTTTACCATAACCTCCTTGCTCTTGTACTCTATGCCCCTATTAATAAAGCCCAGGATACTGTATGCTTTATTTCCCACTCTTTCAACACCTTCAATAACTTATGCACATATATACCGAGGTCCCTCTGCTCTTTATGATCAGCCATGATCATACTGAATGCCGGTGCAGGTTCGAAGGGCCGAATGGCCTACTCCTATTTTTCTATGTTTCTGTATTCTCTCTCCATGTTCTTCCTACCAAAATGAATCACTTCACATCTCTCTGCATTGAACTTCATCTGCTACTTGCCTGACCATTCCACCAACTTGTCTTTGTCCTTTTCAAGTTCTACACTATCCTCCTCACAGTTCACAATTTTTCCAAGTTTTGTATCATCTGCAACTACTGAAATTGTGTCCTGTACACCAAGGTCTAGGTCATTAATAATGATCAGGAAGAGCAAGGGTCCCAACACTGACCCCTGAGGAACTCCATTACAAATCTTCCTCCAGTCCAAAGAACAGGCATTAACCACTAAATCTGTTTCCTGTCACTCAGCCAATTTTGTATCCATGTTGCTACTGTCCCTTTTATTCCATTAGCTATAATTTTACTGACAAGTCTGCTGTGTGGTACTGTATCAAATGCCTTCAGTCTTCTCTGTATGAAATGTCATCTGCCACATGCCTGCCCATTCCACCAGCCTGTCTATGTCCTCTTGAAGTCTATCACAGTCCTCAAAGTTCACAATGCTTCCAATTTTTGTGTCATTTGCAAATTTTAAAATTATGCCTTGCACACCCAAGTCTCGGTCATTAATATATATCATGAATTATAGAGTGATATGGCACTGGAGATGTCCATTCAGCCCATCGTGTCTGTGCTGGCTCTTTGAAAGAACTTTCCAATCAGTTATACACACCTGTTATTTCCACGTTGGCTGCAATTTTTTCAACTTTAATTATTCGTCCAATTCCCTTTTGACAGTTATTATTGAATCTGCTTCCACCACCTCTTCAGACAGAACATTCCAGATCATAATAATTCACTGTGTAAATTACCATTTCCTCATGTTCCTTCTTGTTATTTTGCTAATTACCTTCAATGTGTGTCCTCTGGTTCCTGACATTCCTGCCATCAGAAACGATTTCTCCTTATTTACTCTTTCAAAACCATTCATGATTGTGAACAACTCTATCAAATATTCCCTTAACCTTCTCTGCTACAATGAAAACCACCCCAGTTTCTCTAATCTTTCCACATAACTAGGATTATATTGGATACACAGCACAGAAACAGGCCATTCGGCCCAGCCAGTCTATGCCAGCGGTTATGCTCCATTCGAGCCTGTTCCTGTCTTTCCTCATGTAAATCTATCATCATTATCCTCTATTCCCTTCTCCCTCCTATGATTCCCATTAAATGCATCTACAGTATTTGCTTCAACCTCTCCCTGTGGTAGCGAGTTCCACATTCTCACCACTGTCTGGGTAAAAAAGTTTCTTCTGAATTCCCTATTGGATTTCTTGGTGACGATATTATATTGATGGCCTCGAGTGATGTTCTTACTCACAAGAGGAAACATTCTCTCTGGATCCACTGTATCACAACCTTCCATCATTTTAAAGACCTCTATTAGGCCACCCCTCAACCTCCCTTTTTGCAAAAGAAAAGAGACCCAGTCTGTTCATCCTTTCCTGACATGTTTACCCACACATGAAAATAAGGAAATGGCAGATTTGGTGAATAATTACTTTATATCAGTCTTCACAGTGGAGGAAGATGATAATGTACCTGACATTCCAGGGAAACTGATGTTGAATCAGGGACTGGGAGTCACTTAAATAAATGAGTGTACCGAAGGCTCGAGTTCCTGATCATCTGGATCTCTGGCAGCAGGTCGTCCATCTTCAATGTGTGTGATGGGTGTGACAGGAGAGGGGCATTCTGATCAGTCAGGAACTCCCAGACTAACTGAAAGAGAGAGAGGCTGCAATCAGAAACATACAATGAGGGATATCCAATTAGAGTGCACTGAGCCCCACAGAGCACAGGAAGATCCCAGGCTCCATTCCCAGCCTGTGCTATGTGACATGCTCAAAGCTGGGGTGGTACCGAAGCCCAGACACAGGAAGATCCCAGGCGCTATCCCCGCCACCGCCCCCCCCCCCCCCCCCCGTGCTGAGTGATCTGACTCCAGGGGGTTTGAACAGTTGCTGCAGCTCCTTCACTGGCAGGACTGGGGATCTGCAGCGTGACATGTTTACATCGGAATCTGCCATTGGCAACCCTGAGCTGGGGATTTACAACCGGGCGAGGCAGAGATTCCCGGCCCTAAACTCCTTCCCTCTTCTGGTGCCTCGTAGCTGGGTCATGAGCCTGGCCAAGGCTGGGGGACTGAAATCGCCACCAAAACACAGACAGCCGCTGCCGCTCTGCCCAGTGTGTGATCAGTCCGCGAACAATCCCCACCCTTGAGCCAAGCTGGAGGCCAATCAGGGTGGACGTTCAGAGACCGGCACGACCTCAACCAATGGGAAGGGATAATAATATGAGCGACATCTCCTGCAACCATTCGGATTGTCGGGTTGAGTGCGTGACAGCTCCATGATCCAATCGAAATGCAGTCTTTCTGTCTCCGCCAAAACAAGCGGCGCTTCAAAACCTGACCAATCACAGCGCGGCTTTGCTCAGCTCAGTTCCGAAGAAGGGTCACTGACCCGAAACGTTAACTCTGCTTCTCTTTCCACAGATGCTGCCAGACCTGCTGAGTGAACCCAGCATTTCTTGTTTTTGTTTGCTCAGCTCAGCACCGCCTCTCAATGTGTGTGACCGACAGCTCGTTAAACCAATCAGTAAGCTGTACTGCTGCATACTACCCAATCAAAGAACAGCGTTGCTGTTAAATTCCTGCAGCGTTACTCCCGTCCAGCGTCAATGCATCACACTTGGCTGAACGTCATTACGTCATGCCGCTCTGACGATCTTTCCCGAACAGTTTGCTGCAGATGCTGGAGGCGGGGCAAAGCTCCTTAAAGCGAGTCTGCACAGAGAATTGCTGTTGTGCAACCATATTTCACTGTTGTCAATTGAAGCGCGAGCTGAACTGCGGGAAATCAGTGAATGAGAGGAGATACACCCGGGTACAAAGGGAGGTGAAGGAAATGGGGGAAGGAAGGATGTGAGGTAGAGAGATGGTGGATTGGAGAAGCAATTCCAGAGTTTAGGGCTGAGGCAGCGGAAGGTTAAAATCAGGGATGTTCAAGAGAGCAGAATTCGAGAGGCAGAGATACCTCAGAGGGTTGAGGGGGTGGAGGAGATTACAGAGATAGGGAGGGGCGAGGTCATGGAGTGATTTGAAAACAAGGATGAAAATTTTAAAGGATTTGGAAACACTAAACCCAGCCACTCGAACTCGAGAATGGAGCAGATTCCATTCCTTTTTCAGTACAAACATCTTCTTTTCCCCAATTCGCCTCACAGCTCCAGCGACCCGGGTTCGGTTCAGGTACTGCCTGTGCGGAGTTTGCAAGTTCGCCCTGTGACTGCGTGGGTTTCTTCCGAGTGCTCCGGTTTCCTCCCACATGCCAAAGACTTGCGGTTTGATAGGTAAATTGTCCATTGTAAAAATTGCCCCCAGTGTAAGTAGGTGGTCGGAGAGTTGAGGGATGGTGGGGATGTGAGAGGGAAAATGGGATGAATGTAGGATTAATGTAAATGGCTGGTTGATGGCCAGTGCGGACTCGGTGGGCCGAAGGGCCTCTTTCAGTTCTGTATCTCTCTCTGACTCTATCTATAAGACATTGCTTGACCGGGAGATAATTTTTTTTAAAAATTCATTCATGTGATCTGGGCGTCGCTGGCCAGGCCAGCATTTATTGCTCATCCCTAATTGCCCTTGAGAAGGTGGTGATGAGCTGCCTTCTTGAACCGCTGCAGTCCATGTGGGGTAGGTACACCCACAGTGCTATTAGGAAGGGAGTTCCAGGATTTTGACCCAGCAACAGTGAAGCAACGGCGATATAGTTCCAAGTCAGGATGGCGTGTGACTTGGAGGGGAACTTGCAGGTGGTGGTGTTCCCATGTATTTGCTGCCCTTGTCCTTCTAGTTGGTAGAGGTCACGGGTTTGGATGGTACTGTCTAAGTAGCCTTGGCGTTTTTCTGCAGTGCATCTTGTAGATGGTACGCACTCCTGCCACTGTGCGTCGGCGGTGGAGGGAGTGAATGTTTGTGGATGGGGTGCCAATCAAGCAGGCTGCTCTGTCCTGGATGGTGTCGAGCTTCTTGAGTGTTGTTGGAGCAGGCTTTGAGGAGTCAGGAGGTGAGTTACTTGCCGCAGGATTCCTAGTCTCTGACCTGCTCTTGTAGCCACAGTATTTATATAGCTACTCCAGTTCAGCTTCTGGCCAATGGTAGCCCTTAGGATGCCAATAGTGGGGGATTCAGCGATGGTAATGCCATTGAATGTCAAGGGGAGATGGTTAGATTCTCTCTTGTTGGAGATGGTCATTGCCTAGCACTTGTGTGGCGCGAATGTTACTTGTCACTTATCAGCCCAAGCCTGGATATTGTCCAAGTCATGCTCCATTTCTACACCAACTGCTTCAGTATCTGAGGAGTCGCGAATGGTGCTGAACAGTGTGCAATCATCAGCGAACATCCCCACTTCTGACCTTATGATTGAAGGAAGGTCATTGATGAAGCAGCTGAAGATGGTTGGGCATAGGACACTACCCTGAGCAACTCCTGCACTGAAGTCCTGGAGCTCCTATGATTGACCTCCAACAACCACAACCATCTTCCTTTGCGCTATATATGACTCCAACCAGCGGTGGGTTTCCCCCCTGATTCCCATTGACTTCAGTTTTGCTCGGGCTCCTTGATGCCATACTCGGTCAAATGCTGCCTTGATGTCAAGGGCAGTCACTCTCACCTCACCTCTTGAGTTCCGCTCTTTTGTCCATGTTTGAACGAAGGCTGTAATGAGGTCAGGAGCTGAGTGGCCCTGGCGGAACCCAAGCTGAGTGTCACTGAGCAAGTTATTGCTAAGCAAGTGCCGCTTGATGGCACTGTTGATGACACCTTCCATCACTTTACTGATGATTGAGAAGAGGCTAATGGGGCGGTAGTTGGCCGGGTTGGATTTGTCCTGATTTTTGTGTACAGGACATACCTGGGCAATTTTCCACATTGCAGGGTAGATGCCAGTGTTGTAGCTGCACTGGAACAGCTTGGCTAGGGACGCGGCAAGTTCAGAAGCACAGGTCTTCCGTACTATTGCCGGAATATTGTCAGGGCCCATTGCTTTTGCAGTATCCAGTGCCTTCAGTCGTTTCTTGATATCATGCGGAGTGAATCGAATTGGCTGAAGTCTGCATCCGTGATGCTGGGGACTTCAAGAGGAGGCCGAGATGGATCATCAACTCGGCACTTCTGGCTGAAGACTGTTGCAAATGCTTCAGCCTTATCTTTCGCACTGATGTGCTGGGCTCCTCCATCATTGAGGATGGGGATATTTGTGGAGCCACCTCTCCAGTTAGTTGTTTAATTGTCCACCACCATTCACGACTGGATGTGGCAGGACTGCAGAGCTTAGATCTGATCTTTTGGTTATGGGATCACTTAGCTCTGTCCATCGCATGCTGCTTACGCAGTTTGGCACGCAGATAGTCCTGTGTTGTAGCTTCACCAGGTTGACACCTCATTTTGAGGTATGCCTGGTGCTGCTCCTGGCATGCTCTCCTGCACTCTTCATTGAACCAGGGTTGGTCTCCTGGCTTGATGGTAATGGTAGCGTGGGGGATATACTGGGCCATGAGGTTACAGATTGTAGTTGAGTACAATTCTGCTGCTGATGGCCCACTGCGCCTCATGGATGTCCATTTTTGCATTGCTACATCTGTTTGAAATCCATCCCATTTAGCACGGTGGTAGTGCCACACAACACGATGGAGGGTATCCTCAATGTGAAGCCGGGACTTCGTCTCCACAACGACTGTGCGGTGGTCACTCCACCCAATCCTGTCACGGACAGATGCATCTGTGGCAGGCACATTGGTGAGGACGAGGTCAAGTATGTTTTTCCCTCTTGTTGGTTCCTTCACCACCTGCCGTACACCCAGTCTAGCAGATATGTCCTTTAGGACTCGTCCAGCTCAGTCATTAGTGGTGCTACCGAGCCACTCTTGGTGATGGACATTGAAGTCCCCCACCCAGAGTACATTCTGTGTCCTTGCCACCCTCAGTGCTTCCTCCAAGTGCTGTTCAACATGGAGGAGTACTGAGTCATCAGCTGAGGGAGGGCGGTAGGTGGTAATCAGCAGGAGGTTTCCTTGTCCATGTTTGACCTGATGTCATGAGACTTCATGGGGTTTGGAGTCAATGTTGAGGACTCCCAGGGCAACTCCCACCCTACTGTATACCACTGTGCCACCACCTCTGCTGGGTCTGTCCTGCCGGTGGAGCAGGACATATCTGGGGATGGTGATGGCAGTGTCTGGGACATTGTCTGTTCAGTATGATTCCGTGAGTATGACTGTGTCAGGCTGTTGCTTGACTAGTCTGTGGGACAGCTCTCCCAACTTTGGCACAAGCCCCCAGATGTTAGTAAGGAGGACTTTGCAGGGTCGACAGGGCTGGGTTTGCCATTGTCGTTTCCGGTGCCTAGGTCAATGCCGGGTGATCCGTCCGGTTTCATTCCTTTTTATTGACTTCGTAGCGGTTATATACAACTGATTGGCTTGCTAGGCCATTTCAGAGGGCATGTAAGAGTTAACCACATTGCTGTGGGTCTGGAGTCACCTGTAGGCCAGACCAGGTAAGGACAGCAGATTTCCTTCCCTGAAGGACATTAATGAACCAGATGGGTTTTAAGCCCCATTAATGACAGCAGTTATCACTGGTCAGACATGATCATCACATTGGAAATCCACCAGCAACTGTGTCCGGAGGGCTGGAATCTGTCATTGTTGCCCCATCCTCTCCCAATCCTGCTGGAGGTGCTGCAGTGCAGGGTTTATTCCCAGTTGCTACAGCTATCAAACACCACACCCATAGCGCTGCTGCTGGGTGGTTGTAACTGTGTCAGAAAAACTAGTTGAAGCTCGTCACGGAAATCCTAGGGGGCTTCGCCCAGAGCTCTGCAGTGAATGGGTTGTGTGCGCCTATAAAGGTTCACTGGCCGATTGGTGAAAGCCATCGACCTTTCATTGGGATTGTGCTTTGCTCATGTGCACACACCTAACATGTCAATATCGTTAATGACTAAGGCACACAAAATCTCCCTGGCACGGTAAACTCAATGAGTGTCCTTCCTCATCACAGTAGGATCGACAGTGACCCTCACTCTCAGGTCAAGAGTACCCCAAAAAATCTCTGAGTAAACCCAGCCAAAAGTTTCGATGCTGGTGTTCGTTTTGATGGGACGGTCACTCGTCTTAATGGTCCTTAACTCTCTAGACAAGGCCTCAGCCTCCTCCCCGGTTGGACACGTAGCTTGAGTAAAGTCGTCTGAGAAAACAATTGCCGTCCCTGGGAATGACTGTTTTCCAGTGTGGGTCCACATTAACGGGCCGCACTCTCTGCGATGGGATCTCTGGATACATCCCGTCAGTATTATCTTCCTAGCTGGGCTGTCCCCGGTCTGTTAATCATATTAACAGTATTAAAATAGTGTTAAGAGCTTAATAATGTGACGGGACTGAATTAACAGTGCGTTGTTGCCGCCAGTGTGCATCTGAGGTCACTCAATTTTTCTGCTAACTTCTGCTGTTCTAATGCATGCTGGTACGTTTCTTTGATAAAAAGTTAATTTGACTGTTCTTTTTCTTCCTGGAGCTTGTCATCTCTCAAATATCCACGCTATGCGCACAAATGGGCCACATATTGCAATGGATGCTTCCTCTTTTTGAGTTACACTTGCCCAGATTAATCTCTTCTTGACCCAATCAACTGCTTTCTTGTTCAAGCCCCCTTCGGACTTGCAAGAAATGAGACCAAATCACGGGCTGACAGCTTCTCTAACTCCCTGCCCTGGCACATTAACCACAATTATCTATACACAGTCCCTGATCACTTCACTAATCACACAAAGGTGATCGGTCACGTGCCATTGGAATCCACTTACATGGAATAAACATTAAAAATAAAGAAAATAATCTTCTCAATTCTGGCTGGCTTGCCATTTGTTATAAATTGAGTGAGGGAGACAGTTAACCATTTATCCCCTTTTCCCAAATTCTCAAATGACTCGAGGTGATAACCTTTAATGGCAACTACTTGCCCAATGTGGCAGGTTGACTGCAATTGTTCAGTGCAGTGCATATCTGTTGTAATCAGGGACTAAGAACTAAGTATTTAATTTCTGTTTTACAATACGAATTTTTAGTGGTTTAGGGGAAGGGCTAACATGGCATTGATGGAATAGGTAATATCAGACCAGATATTTCCTGTTTGTTCAGAGGTCTCTCTGATAGCCATTCAAAGGACAAGTGTCTCTGCATACTGGGGAAGAATGCTTTTGAAACCATCTTTTGATAACTCCTCCTGGCAACAGTAGAGGGTAACCACACTGAATCACAACATTGCAGAATTATTACAGCGCAGAAGGAGGCCATTCTATCCATCGTGTCTACACCAGCTTTCCGAATGAACAACTCACTGAGTGTCATTCCTCAGCA
The DNA here is from genome assembly GCF_036365525.1 of Heterodontus francisci. NCBI lineage: Eukaryota > Metazoa > Chordata > Chondrichthyes > Heterodontiformes > Heterodontidae > Heterodontus > Heterodontus francisci. Next base: position 56,588,142 of record NC_090399.1, read on the forward strand.
TTCTCCCCAAAACCTTGCACATTTTTCCTTTTCATATAGCAGTCTAATTCCCTTTTGAATGTCTCAATTGAACATCCCTCCACCACAGTCTCAGGCAGTGTTTTCCAGACCATAACCATTCGCTACATGAAGAAGATTTTACTCATGTTGCTTTTCCTTCTTTTACGAATTACTTCAAATCAGCGTCCTCTCGTTCTCATTCCGTTCATGAGTGGGAACAGTTTCTCCCTATTGACTCTGTCCAGAACCCTCATGATTATGAATACCTCTATCAAATCTCCCCTCAGTCTTCTTTTCTCAAAGGAAAACAGCATAGCAGCCGGATCATCCATCTTCAGCCAGAAGTGCCAAGTGGATGATCCAGTTCAGCCTCCTGAGGTTCCCAGGATCACAGATGCCATACTTAGCCAATCAGATTCACTCCATTTGATATCAAGAAGCGTTTGAAAGCACTGAATACTGCAAAGGCTATGGGCCATGACAATATTCCGGAAATAGCACTGAAGACTTGTTTTGCAGAACTAGCTGTGCTCCTAGCCAAGCTGTTCCAGTACAGCTTTCACACTGGTATCTACTCGGCAATGTGGAATATTGCCAACTATGTCCTGTACACAGAAAGCAGGACAAATCCAACCTGGCCAATTGCCACTCTATCAGTCTACTTTCAATCATCAGCATGAAGATGGAAGGGATCAGTGACAGTGCCATCAAGCAGCACTTGTTCAACAATAACCTGCTTACTGACGCTCAGTTTGGGTTCTGCCAGGGCCACACAGCTCCTGACATCATTACAGCCTTTGTCCAAATTGGACAAAGGAGCTGAACTCCAGAGGTGAGGTGAGAGTGACTGCCCTTGACATCAAGGCAGCATTAAACTGAGTATGGTAGCAAGGTGCCCGGGCAAAACTGGAGTCAATAGGAATCAGGGGAAACATTCTCTACCGTTTGGAGTCATACCTAGCACAAAGGAAAATGGTTGTGGTTGTTAGAGGTCAATCATCTCAGTCACAGGACATCAGTGAAGGAGTTCCTCAGGGTAGTGGCCAAGCTCCAAAATCTTCAGCTGCTTCATCAATGACATTCCCACCATCATAAGGTCATAAGTGGGGATTTTTGTTGACGATTGCACAATGTTCTGCACCATTCACGACTCCTCAGATACTGAAGCAGCCCGTGTCCAGGTGCAGCAAGACTTGAGCTGATAAGTGCCAAGTAACATATGTGGCACAAACGTGCCAGGCAATGACCATCTCCAACAAGCGAGAATATAACCCTTTGATGTGACATTACCATTGCTGAATCCCCTGTCAACATCCTGTGGTGAGCATTGACCAGAAAGTGAACTATGGCTACAAGAACAGATCAGAGGCTGGGAATTCTGGGGTGAGTAACTCATCTTCTGTCTCCACAAAGCCTGTCTACCATCTAAAGACACACGTCAGGAGTGTGATGGAATATTTTCCACTTGCTTGGATGCGTGTAGCTCCTAAAACACCATCCAGGGCAAAGCAGCCTGCTTGATTGGCACCTCATCCAGCACCTTCAGCATTCACTCCTTCACTACTGATGCATAGTTGCAGCAGTGTGTACCATCTACCAGATGCACTGCAGCAACTGACCAATGTTCCTTCTACAGCACCTTCCAAATGCATGACTTTGATCACCTAGAAGGACAAAGGCGGCAGGTGCATGGGAACACCACCACCTGCGAGTTCCCCTGCAAGTCACACACTATCCTGACTTGGAACTATATCACCGTTCCTTCACTGTCGTCAGGTCAAAGTCCTGGAACTCCTAACAGCACTGTGGGTACATTCTGAGGACTGCAGCTGTTTAAGAATGCAGCTCACCACCAACACTTCAAAGGCAATTAAGGATGGGCAATAAATGCTGGCCTAGCCAACACCGCCCACATCCAATGACCTAATAAAAAGAAACTTCTCCAATCTATCTTCACAACTGAACTTCCTCATCCCTGGTAGCATTCTGGTGATTTTTTTCTCTAATCTCTCCAAATGCTTAAACATCTTTCCTGAAGTGTGACACCCAGAACTGGATGCAATACTCCAGCTGAGGCTGAACTAGCGTCTGATACGATTTCAGCGTGTCTCGCACGTGGTAGGAGGAACCATCCACAAATATATCCAGGGCGCTCTCGATGGTTCTTTCATGACAGGATGTGAATCAAAGTTAATAAGAGGCAGTGGACACTTATGAGGATTGCCCTCATAAGTCAGTAACAGTGGTAATAACGTTATCTTTTTTGTTGTAATATTAAGATCTTAGTTCAGTTAGTTGAAAGTCAACTTGTTTATAGTTGAGATGAAACCAATGAGTCTCCTGGCGTCATTAGTAAATTCAGTGTTGTGTGTGGTGAGTGTAAAATGATCTGCTGCAAAACTGTGATATATGTAACGTGGTGGATGACCCAAAACGTGTCCAGCAGGTGACGTTCACACGCAGAATACGTAGTTTCAACCCCTTTCAGGATCCCTGCCGCAAATGCAATTTGCTGCAGTCTTCCCACATATTTCTGATAAAGCACAACGGATGGACTTTGTTCTGTAGATGTGACCTCGATTTGGAATGGCTGAGTAGGGTCAGGCATGATTTAACTCAGAGCTTGCATGAAGACCATTTGAAGTTTTGTTTTGTCTTCAGTGTGACAAGGTATCCAGTCCCACTGGATATCAAAACTTCAGACAGCCGCTTTACCATCCCGGGAAAGTCAGGAATACAGTTTCACTGACAGCTAACCAAATCCAAAAATGATGGAAGTACGGTTTTACATTGAGGGAGCGGCAGTCTCGAGATGATTTCGAATTTGTGGCCATCTGCGCTCATTCCCTCCAGAGGGATTCAAAATCCGACGATTGTAACTCATTCTTGAAATAACTGAGCTTTACGCGGATTGACTTTGAGACCCGCCTGAGTCAAAATTGTTAACAGTTGGTCCAGCGATGACAAAGGCCCGTCTCCAGTCTTGGTTGCTAGCAACACATCGTCTACATACTGCAACAGGAACACTGGTCTGGAAAAATCATTCAGGGCTGTTACCAATCGTTGATGAACAATTGTGCGGCCATTGGGGAATCCCTGTTTCAGATAAATCCAATTGCAACTTTGATTCTCGAATGTGAAGGCACATTTATACAAATCTTCCTTTTTAATGGGGATGATCCAAACCCCATTAGAAATGTCCAATGTGCAGAAATACTTCGAACCAACTGGTATTTTCTATGGAAGAGTGGGAATTTCTCACACAACAGGGGAACAGGCTGGGGTTACGGATTTGAGTTTACAATGGTCGATAGTTAATCTCCAACTGCCATCAGTTTTCTTTCCGGGTCAAATTGGTGAGCTCGCTGTGAAAATACCTGGTCTCACAATGACCTGATTAATGAGGGACTGAATCATTTCTCTGATACAGGAGTGACTTTCTCTGGAGATCTAGTATTGTTTGATTAATGGGTGAGGAGGTCTGTTGATGGACTCCTCTCTTTCAATCCGCCCGCAGTCAAGTTTGCTGGTTGCAAAAGTAACGAGATGTCTTTGAATCAGCTGATCTATCTGAATATTATCAAGCCTAGGAGGTTCATACACACACGCCTTTTTGACTGCATAGACATATTGAACATCTGAGATTACCATGACATTTTTACTTCCTGATCCGTGACACATACAATTACGGTTATAATCAATAATTGCTCCGTACTGATTTAACACATCAGTTCCCACTATTCCCCTTTCCTGCCGGTATGGTCAGATATACTGGTGATGGCAAAGTGCAGGTAAAGCCCCCTAACCGGAGTTCAGAAGCCTTTCCTGTCCACACCAGAGTATCATTCCCGGTAAAACCTGTCAGTGATGTGGACCCTTTCCCACTGCTGTATAGTATTCAGGGTGTGGGATGTGGATGATCGTGATGACGGAGCTCGTATCAATTAACACAGTCTGTTACTGGTCCCCCTCAAAAACAACAGAGATGATCGGACCCCCATCACAATCACGCTGTTACCCCACATCCAGCCAGGGGGCAAACCCGCTTCATTGGTGTCTCTTCACAACAGATGCTCTTGGTCGGACAGTATTTACCGACTGCATAATAGCAAATTGGTCTCCAATGACGGATTCCACTTCGATGGTATTGGCTTCGCCTTGGTGTCATGGATCGGTCGCTTTGGTCAAAATTGCCAGAGTGCTCCGAACCATTGGATGGAGTTGCTTCAAAAACATATTTTTGAAACTGATTTGATTTTTCTCTCCGTGGATGGTTCGAGGGGCGACAATGTTGGGAACGTTTATTCAAAGAATATAATCAGTTGGAGAAGGTGCGAGCTGACTCATCTGGGCGTTGCTGAGTCTGATGTATCTTTTCAGTTATATTTACCCCCATAATCCCGAGGACGCATAAAATGTGATCTACCATTTCCGCATTGGTCCATGAATTATAAACATCTGGGCCTGCATTATCCTTTAGAGCTCTTGTACAGGCAGATAAAGGAATTCGCCTAAGGTCCAAATCCTCGAATTCTGAATCACCCCGTCTAAAATCTGCCAGCGCCTATTTACCTCAAGGGATCATCTCCATCTTGTACTGTTCCCAACTCTCTTACACTTGTACCATGACATTTGCGCTCTCTTACACTTGCACCATGACATTTGCTCGCTCTCACATTTGTACCATGACATTTGCTCTCTCTAACGCTTGTACCATGACATTTGCTCTCTCTTACACTTGCACCATGACATTTGCTCTCTCTTACACTTGTATCTCAGTGATGGTGAGGAGAACGGATTGCTCCCCCTCATGCCCCACGTCACCGTTTTGATATTTCACTGTCTTCTTTGATCCTGCAGTGACAGAACTGATTCTACTTTCTCTTCAGTGGGAAGGGGAAGCGGGACACGGGACTACTCTGTCAATAAAGAAGGATGTTACTGTGTGTTGTCTGATGAACTACCATGCTCGGAGGGTACAACAGAAATGGTGAACCTTGGTAACTAGGTGCATTAAAATGACTTCAATAGCCTCCAGTATAAGGAAAGGTTGGACAAGGCCTGTAACCGGGACATTCAGACACTCTGAACTGTGTATCTGACAAAAGTATACTCCACAGGAACTGCATTTTAAGGTGTTACTGGATTGCTCCTTCTTCCTATCAGTGGGGGACAGGTCATCCCTGCGGGCGGTGAGGGATCAGGCTATTCCCAGTCAGACACACACGCTCTGGGTCAGACTGTCATATATCCGGTATCTCACCTCCCCTGGTAACGGTAGTGACCACAGCCCGCTGTCTACCTAACTGTCAATCTAGTTCACAAATCCATAACTGACACTGAGTATAATCTACCTCCAGCTCTCACTGGTTAATGTATTCTCAAAGGACACCTCCAGCGTCCCCTGGGTCTAACTGAAGCTTTTCATTTTCTGCCTTGCACTCGGCAAGTCCCTGTCTTAGCTGTTGTGCTTCAACATCCACTGCCCCAGCAGTCACAATTGAATAGCTCTGCTGTTGTAGCATGTCAGCCGTTCTGTCGGTATCTCTTTCTCGGTCGCGAACACGGGTCGACAGACTTAACATCTGCTGATCCATTTGGATACTTAAGGCCTCTAACACCTGACCATTTTGCTCTCTCTGTTTTTCCAGCAGCTGCTGTAACTCCTGGATCTTTCGATTCTTTCTCCTGATAATCTTGTCATCTTCCGCGGCAACAAAGTACGTTCCAAATGCCAGAAGGCCCGGAGTCTTCCTGCCCTCAACTTCTTATTTTCGACTGGTCCTTCAATAAAGGTGATCACTTCCCGAAAAGACACCCTCTTCCTTCCTTCTGTAGTACTCTCCTTGATGAGACAGCATTATTCTTTATTAATAGAGTTCTCCTGTTTATTCTAGTCCTGCCATGGTCGCACCTGAAAGTCTGAAATCTTTGTTGCGGACAATCACTTCAAGCACGAAATTAACCAATTCAGGCAAGAGGATACTTGATTAATAAATCCAGAATGTTTATTGAGAGTAAAACAATACTTAACAATTGAAAGTAAAATTATATTTAGCAGACTTGGGAATATAACTTTCCAGCTCCAGCAGGTGAACTTGGTCACAGAGTGAGGAGGTTCTCTTTCTTTGGTCCAGATCTCTCCTCAGGTGGATGAACGTGGCTGATGGTCTGTGCCTTTACCTCCGAGCTCTTCTAGTTTCCCTGCCTGACAAAATGTTGCAAGACCCCTGTTTTTAACATCTGGATGACCATCACACCATCTCAGTCAGGCTCTTGTAAAACAATAATTGGTTCTAGTTGTTGCTAGCTAAACTTAATTGGTTTTTAATGATGTCTTCCACTAACGGCCACCTGTGTTCGTTCGAGTACAATGGACTGGTTTCAAACTGTCTCCAAATCTGATCTTAAACAACTTCTCCATTCATTAAAGCCAAACTCTTGAAAGTCACGATGTACCATCTCATGGGCTTTATCAGGATCCTAGAAAAGTCCAATGATGAACACCTTTTGCTGAAATTGCACTTTCTGACACAGAAACAGAAAATTACAGTAAGTAAATTTAATAAGCTTTAAATGAAAACACATTCTATCTAAAATGATTATTGATTCACTAATTATAACTGAATCAAAGTTCATTACTTTTACAATCATCTGTTTCCTGATGGGTAACTATGCATCAGTTAACACACAATAGAAAATGGTTTAATTGGTCACTTGTTCGTATTAAAAAGGCTTCCTTGACCTTGTTATTCATGACAATGGATACAATATAAAAATGGTCAAGTTAAGCTAAAATCTAACTCCCCAAATCTACCTACAAATCTATCCAAGACATAGCAGCCCGCTTGATCAACACCCCATACACCAACTTTATCATTCACTCCTTCCACCACTGGTGCACAGTGGCTGCAGTGTATACCATCTACCGGATGCACTGTAGAAACTCATGAAGGTTCCTTCAACAGCACATTCCAAACCCACGGTTTTTACCCCAATACATGGGAACACCACCTGCCTTCTACCTCCAAGTCACACACCATCCAGACTTACAAATATATCGCTGTTCTTTCACTGCCGTTGGGTCTAAATCCTGGAACTACTTTCCAAACAGTCCTATTGGTGTAGCTAAAATGGATGGACTCCAGATTCTTCAGGGTAATTAGGGATGGGCAACAAAATCTGTCCTTGTCTGCAATGCTCACACCCAATACACGAAGAATAAAAATCTGGGTCAGCCTCAGGCTGTAGACAACAGAAAGATTTGGGAGTCCAAGTGCAAAAATCATTAAAAACAAGTATAAAAAAGTTATCAAAATGGCCAACAGAATGCTGGCTGGAATACAAATGCAATTATTCAGTTCTTCATTTAGAGACAGACTTGTTCAGAACCAATCAGGAACACTGCTTATAGTTCTGGGAATCAATGTTCAGGAAGGATATAATAACCTTGTCGTGGATGAAGCACAGATTCAACAGAATGATACCGGGTTAAAACGGGTTAGATTATGAGAAGAGGTGGAAAACATATGGTTTATATTTCCTTCAGTGGAAGAGATTGAGGGCTGCTCATTGAGAAGTGAATACAAATGTTAAATGTTTCTATAGGGTAGATACAGAGAACTCTTTCCTCTGCTGGAAGAATAAAGCACAATGGAACATATTGTGGATTTCACATCACAAGGAGCAGTTGAGGCAAATATCATCGATGTATTTAAAAGGAAGCTCATTTTTTCAGATGAAATGTGTGTAATAGTAATAGAAGGTCATAGTGATAGTGTTAGATAAAGAGAGGTGAGAGGAAGCTCCTGTAGAGGATAAACAGAGACCAGATGGGCCGAGTGGTCTGCTTCTGTGCTGGAAATTCTATATAATTCTGTACAATGAATGTTCAATGCGAGTGACGTCCTTCAAAAGTGATATCAGGAAGCACTTTTTGACACGAAGGGAGGTAGAAATTTAAAACTCACTTGTCAAAAAGCTGTGAATGCTGCGGGTTCATTTATAGCTTTTCAGGGCAGTGATTTTTTTTAAGCTGTAGGTAGCAAACGATATGGAGCAAAGGTGGGGGCGGGAAGGGGGCAGATGGGAATGGAGCTGAACTGCAGATCACAATGATCTAATTGAATGGCGGAGCAGGACTGAAAGGCTGAATGGCCTGCTAATGGTCTTAATGTGCTCATGTTACAAGTCTTCACCTTAGAATTAGAATTAGAACATTACAGCGCAGTACAGGCCCTTCGGCCCTCGATGTTGCGCCGACCTGTGAAACTATCTGACCTACACTATTCCATTTTCATCCATATGTCTATCCAATGACCACTTAAATGCCCTTAAAGTTGGCGAGTCTACTACTGTTGCAGGCAGGGCGTTCCATGCCCCTACTACTCTCTGAGTAAAGAAACTACCTCTAACATCTGTCCTATATCTATCACCCCTCAACTTAAAGCTATGTCCCCTCGTGTTTGCCATCACCATCCGAGGAAAAAGACTCTCACTATCCACCCTATCTAACCCTCTGATTATCTTATATGTCTCCATTAAGTCACCTCTCCTCCTCCTTCTCTCCAACGAAAACAACCTCAAGTCCCTCAGCCTTTCCTCGTAAGACCTTGTCTCCATACCAGGCAACATCCTAGTAAATCTCCTCTGCACCCTCTCCAAAGCTTCCACATCCTTCCTATAATGCGGTGACCAGAACTGCATGCAATACTCCAGGTGCGGTCTCACCAGAGTTTTGTACAGCTGCAGCATGACCTCGTGGCTCCGAAACTCGATCCCCCTACTAATAAAAGATAACACACCATATGCCTTCTTAACAGCCCTATTAACCTGGGTCGCAACTTTCAGGGATTTATGTACCTGGACACCAAGATCTCTCTGTTCATCTACACTACCAAGAATCTTCCCATCAGCCCAGTACTCTGCATTCCTGCAACTCCTTCCAAAGTGAATCACCTCACACTTTTCCGCATTAAACTGCATTTGCCATCTCTCAGCCCAGCTCTGCAGCCTATCTATGTCCCTCTGTACCCTACAACATCCTTCGGCACTATCCACAACTCCACTGACCTTTGTGTCATCCGCAAATTTACTAACCCACCCTTCTACACCCTCTTCCAGGTCATTTATAAAAATGACAAACAGCAGTGGCCCCAAAACAGATCCTTGCGGTACACCACTAGTAACTAAACTCCAGGATGAACATTTGCCATCAACCACCACCCTCTGTCTTCTTTCAGCTGGCCAATTTCTGATCCAAAGCTCTAAATCACCTTCAACCCCATACTTCCGTATTTTCTGCAATAGCCTACCGTGGGGAACCTTATCAAATGCCTTACTGAAATCTATATACACCACATCCACGGCTTTACCCTCATCCACCTGTTTGGTCACCTTCTCGAAAAACTCAATAAGGTTTGTGAGGCACGACCTACCCTTCACAAAACCGTGCTGACTATCGCTAATGAACTTATTCTTTTCAAGATGATTATAAATCCTGTCTCTTATAACCTTTTCCAACATTTTACCCACAACCGAATTAAGGCTCACAGGTCTATAATTACCAGGGCTGTCTCTACTCCCCTTCTTGAACAAGGGGACAACATTTGCTATCCTCCAGTCTTCCAGCACTATTCCTGTCGACAATGACGACATAAAGATCAAGGACAAAGGCTCTGCAATCTCCTCCCTGGCTTCCCAGAGAATCCTAGGATAAATCCCATCTGGCCCAGGGGACTTATCTATTTTCACACTTTCCAAAATTGCTAACACCTCCTCCTTGTGAACCTCAATCCCATCTAGCCTAGTCATCTGTATCTCAGTATTCTCCTCGACAACATTTTCTTTCTCTACTGTAAATACTGACGAAAAATATTCATTTAACGCTTCCCCTATCTCCTCTGATTCCACACACAACTTCCCACTACTATCCTTGATTGGCCCTAATCTAACTCTTGTCATTCTTTTATTCCTGATATACCTATAGAAAGCCTTAGGGTTTTCCCTGATCCTATCCGCCAATGACTTCTCGTGTCCTCTCCTTGCTCTTCTTTGCTCTCCCTTTAGATCCTTCCTGGCTAGCTTGTAACTCTCAAGCGCCCTAACTGAGCCTTCACGTCTCATCCTAACATGAGCCTTCTTCTTCCTCTTGACAAGCGCTTCAACTTCTTTAGTAAACCAGGGCTCCCTCGCTCGACAACTCCCTCCCTGCCTGACAGGTACATACGTATCAAGGACACGCAGTAGCTGCTCCTTGAATAAGCTCCACATTTCGATTGTTCCCATCCCCTGCAGTTTCCTTCCCCATCCTACGCATCCTAAATCTTGCCTAATCGCATCATAATTTCCTTTCCCCCAGCTATAATTCTTGCCCTGCGGTATATACCTGTCCCTGCCCATCGCTAAGATAAACCTAACCGAATTGTGATCACTATCACCAAAGTGCTCACCTACATCTAAATCTGACACCTGGCCGGGTTCATTACCCAGTACCAAATCCAATGTGGCATCACCCCTGGTTGGCCTGTCTACATACTGTGTCAGAAAACCCTCCTGCACACACTGGACAAAAACTGACCCATCTAAAGTACTCGAACTATAGTATTTCCAGTCAATATTTGGAAAGTTAAAGTCCCCCATAACAACTACCCTGTTACTTTCGCCCCTGTCGAGAATCATCTTCGCTATCCTTTCCTCTACATCTCTGGAACTATTCGGAGGTCTATAGAAAACTCCCAACAGGGTGACCTCCTCTCCTGTTTCTAACCTCGGCCCATACTACCTCAGTAGACGAGCCCTCAAATGTCCTTTCTGTCGCTGTAATACTCTCCTTGATTAACAATGCCACACTCCCCCCTTCTATTACTTCACTGGAAAGTTCAAAGTGAAGCTAACTGGATTGGACAACAATAGAAACCAATAAACTGAGCAGAAAGTCGAATCCCCACCACCGGAAAGAGAATCCGGGGGGATGTTGATTTCCAAAGAGATTTTCCTTCAAATGTGTCAGACCCTATTTCAGTATTGTACAACTCCCGATAGCTTCTTAGAACTGAATGGGATCTCTTTTAACATCAGCTGCAACCTTCACAGAATGTAAATTTCAGTGAAACTGTGGATTTCCCAAGCCAGTGTTCATGATGATCTATTTCTACCTGATATTTTAGATTTATTGTATTTCATGAGTTAGTGCATATAGGGTTCCGGTGGTGGGGATTCGACTTTCTGCTCAGTTTATTAGTTTCTATTGTTGTCCAATCCAGTCGCTCTGAACAGGCTCCAGAAGCTGGCCGAGCGCGTCTACCCTGAGGCACAGTGTGGCTTTCGTGCAGAGAGATCGACTATTGACATGCTGTTCTCCCTTCGTCAGATACAGGAGAAATGCCGTGAACAACAGATGCCCCTCTACATTGCTTTCATTGATCTCACCAAAGCCTTTGACCTCGTCAGCAGACGTGGTCTCTTCAGACTACTAGAAAAGATCAGATGTCCACCAAAGCTACTAAGTATCATCACCTCATTCCATGACAATATGAAAGGCACAATTCAACATGGTGGCTCCTCATCAGAGCCCTTTCCTATCCTGAGTGGTGTGAAACAGGGCTGTGTTCTCGCACCCACACTTTTTGGGATTTTCTTCTCCCTGCTGCTTTCACATGCGTTCAAATCCTCTGAAGAAGGAATTTTCCTCCACACAAGATCAGGGGGCAGGTTGTTCAACCTTGCCCGTCTAAGAGGGAAGTCCAAAGTACGGAAAGTCCTCATCAGAGAACTCCTCTTTGCTGACGATGCTGCTTTAACATCTCACACTGAAGAATGCCTGCAGAGTCTCATCGACAGGTTTGCGTCTGCCTGCAATGAATTTGGCCTAACCATCAGCCTCAAGAAAACGAACATCATGGGGCAGGATGTCAGAAATGCTCCATCCATCAATATTGGCGACCACGCTCTGGAAGTGGTTCAAGAGTTCACCTACCTAGGCTCAACTATCACCAGTAACCTGTCTCTAGATGCAGAAATCAACAAGCGCATGGGTAAGGCTTCCACTGCTATGTTCAGACTGGCCAAGAGAGTGTGGGAAAATGGCGCACTGACACGGAACACAAAAGTCCGAGTGTATCAGGCCTGTGTCCTCAGTACCTTGCTCTACGGCAGCGAGGCCTGGACAACGTATGCCAGCCAAGAGCGACGTCTCAATTCATTCCATCTTCGCTGCCTTCGGAGAATACTTGGCATCAGGTGGCAGGACTATATCTCCAACACAGAAGTCCTTGAAGCGACCAACATCCCCAGCTTATACACACTACTGAGTCAGCGGCGCTTGAGATGGCTTGGCCATGTGAGCCGCATGGAAGATGGCAGGATCCCCAAAGACACATTGTACAGCGAGCTCGCCACTGGTATCAGACCCACCGGCCGTCCATGTCTCCGTTATAAAGACGTCTGCAAACGCGACATGAAATCGTGTGACATTGATCACAAGTCGTGGGAGTCAGTTGCCAGCATTCGCCAGAGCTGGCGGGCAGCCATAAAGACAGGGCTAAATTGTGGCGAGTCGAAGAGACTTAGTAGTTGGCAGGAAAAAAGACAGAGGTGCAAGGGGAGAGCCAACTGTGCAACAGCCCCGACAAACAAATTTCTCTGCAGCACCCGTGGAAGAGCCTGTCACTCCAGAATTGGCCTTTTTGCCACTCCAGGCGCTGCTTCACAAACCACTGACCACCTCCAGGCGCGTATCCATTGTCTCTCGAGATAAGGAGGCCCAAAAGAGTGCAAAGCCAGAACTGTTCACAGTCAGAACACATAACTTTCTAATTCAGTTACGGCTCCTCTACCCGCTTGAAAAAACGGATAAGTTTCCATCGCCGAGCTGGTGCAAAACCTTAAAATCAGTTTGTGAATTCACATGGTGGGTGCATCGACAAAGATGAACCGATTCACATAACAACAGAAACCAAAGCTGCTTTTGTTTAACGCACAGAAGTGATGCAGTCAGGGCCAGGCATTCAGTGTGTTGCTAGATAGAAATGCGGACAAAATGTAATTCCGATTTTGGGCTGTTTCTTTAAAAACAAACAATTACAATGTCTGTTTGCGTAAAACGAGAGCAGCCCAAATCTGCAGTATTTTGCTTTTATTACATTGAAGGGAGTTGGCTGCTTGTTCAAATGACTGGAAATAATGTCAATGCTCCTCTGCTTCAGGATCTCACGGGAGGTGTCTCTCAATTATAAATATGGGATTTCTCTCAATCTCTCATCCCACAGTTAGTTGGAGTTCCGTGTCCAGCGGCAAGAGTCACCATCACTTCTCAGACAGAATGAGAGTTCCATTGAGCTTTTATCCATTTAAAATGTTACCACCGCTTGTCCAGACAGGAATGATTTACTATCCGATTATAGCAGCAATTGGAATCCCAGGTAAGTGATTATATTCAGTCACTAAATGTACAAAGTAGAGGTTAACTGTATTCCTGCTCTTATCTCGGTAACTGTTCCTTTTCACTGTTTTTTATTCTCACGCCAATCCAAAAGCAGAACCTCATTCCTTGTATTTTCCACTCTCCTCTACTCATTACAGATTATTTGTTGACGTTAAAATGTTCTTTTAAATCTCCATCAAAGCCTGCAGCTTATTTTCTTCATTTAACATCTTCAAACTGGTTCCGTCTGAACTGAGAATCAGTGCAGTGTGATAAAACGGATTATTTCAGTTTAATTTTTCCGTTGCCCAACAGACTCACTCTCCTCTCCATTCCAGGAACAGTCAGTAATATCTGACAAGCAATAACTTTTACTCTTCCTTCACTGTTTTATAAAATGCCCCAGTTTCTCCCCCTCTGATTTCTGCTGGGGACAGATCTGCTGACAGATATATACTTGTGAGTACGGACAGTCAGCACCGGGATTTGTTCAGTCCCATTATTCAGATATTCTCACTGTTCTCAGTCTGTTTCTATAATGTGTTGGATCTTATTCCTGATGATCACAATCCACTCCGAGTGTGGATTTGTTCTCCGTGAAGGAACACAGACTCTCCCTCTAATCTTCTCTCCTGGCCGGTTACCAGCCTGTTCTCAGTTACCTCTTCTCCCACCGAGCGGGTATTCTGTTCCTTTCAGCCGGTGGGAGGCAGCTGGTTTCTGTCCCAGACCTTCCTGCAGGTGGGGCAGGGAATTCAACACAGTGAAAGAGTGATTTAAACACTGCAGCGGGACTCTGTGAAACGGTCCTGCGTTGCCCCAGTTGAGAAACTCGTTTCAGCTTTCACCATCCGGATTTGACCAATCTCACGCTCGCAGTTTGATACAAAAACGCTGCACTCTGAGCATGTCCGTCCACCCAGTCAAATCACTGGTCCTCTCAAATATCATGTAATTTAACTCCAGATTCTTGTACATAGAAGATATCCTAATCATATTTCCACACCCTGTCCCCCTAAACCTTCACCACCTCTTCCTCCATCCACCTGTTCAATCTACTCTGTATCTGGATATAGTTTCTGCCTCAACCCCTAATCCTGGAACTGAACTGCACCGTTTCCCAACTCTCTTTGTGAAGACATTTCTCCTGTTTTCTGTTCCAAATATCTTCCATTTAATCTTTCAGCTCTGCTGCCTCCTTCTTCACCGTCTCATTTTTTCGAAACCATGTTCTTCCATCCACCTTCTCCCACTCTTCCATAACTTTAAACACTTCCATTATATCGCCCTGTAATCTATGTCGCTGTTACTTTCTTCTCCCTCACATTTACAGTTTAATGTGACAGAGCCCAGTGTGTGAAAATGGTGCAGTTTAACCCTTACTGTACCACGGACTCAAATTCCCCACTTGAGGTGTGAAAGTAAAATCTCACAATCAGTGGAACGAGTCCCCATCTCCAGAGGACACTGAACCTTTACAGATTTATTTTTGAAGAAATGTGACCGACATTAAACTCCAATGCTCCGGCTGTTGTTTTTTGAAATTCTGCTGAGCCTATTTAAAGATGTTACACAGGAAGAGAAGAGTGAAGTGAGTTGTCTCACTGTCTCACTGACTCTCACTAACCTCAGGGCCAATGCAGCCCAATGCTCCCATTGGAAGATTCACTCCTGTATTTCGAAGGGTTTCTCTGAATGTATCCGCTCACGGGGTCAGTTAGATCTCGGTGTCCCGCAGCAATATTCATAATTATTTCTCATAGATAAATGAAGTTTAATTTATTGTGCATCCATTTGACCAAGCGATTCTTTGTGTTCCTGGTTACGGATTCTAAACTTATTTATTTTATGCAGGGTTTAACTGTATCACCGCTCGTTTTGCGTATTCTTCAAATTGCTGTGTTTCTTCTGAAGTATTTGTTTTGCTGTTTCTAATTCAAGATCAGAGTTTAACTATATATCACGTCAGTAGATATCACGTCTATTACAGTAGAGAAAGAAAATGTTGTCGAGGAGAATACTGAGATACAGACTACTCGGCTAGATGGGATTGAGGTTCACAAGGAGGAGGTGTTAGCAATTTTGGAAAGTGTGAAAATAGATAAGTCCCCTGGGCCAGATGGGATTTATCCTAGGATTCTCTGGGAAGCCAGGGAGGAGATTGCAGAGCCTTTGTCCTTGATCTTTATGTCGTCATTGTCGACAGGAATAGTGCTGGAAGACTGGAGGATAGCAAATGTTGTCCCCTTGTTCAAGAAGGGGAGTAGAGACAGCCCTGGTGATTATAGACCTGTGAGCCTTACTTTGGTTGTGGGTAAAATGTTGGAAAAGGTTATAAGAGATAGGATTTATAATCATCTTGAAAAGAATAAGTTCATTAGCGATAGTCAGCACGGTTTTGTGAAGGGTAGGTCGTGCCTCACAAACCTTATTGAGTTTTTCGAGAAGGTGACCAAACAGGTGGATGAGGGTAAAGCCGTGGATGTGGTGTATATGGATTTCAGTAAGGCGTTTGATAAGGTTCCCCACGGTAGGCTATTGCAGAAAATACGGAAGTATGGGATTGAAGGTGATTTAGTGCTTTGGTTCAGAAATTGGCTAGCTGAAAGAAGACAGAGGGTGGTGGTTGATGGCAAATGTTCATCCTGGAGTTTAGTTACTAGTGGTGTACCGCAAGGATCTGTTTTGGGGCCACTGCTGTTTGTCATTTTTATAAATGACCTGGAAGAGGGTGTAGAAGGGTGGGTTAGTAAATTTGCGGATGACACGAAGGTCGGTGGAGTTGTGGATAGGGCCGAAGGATGTTATAGGTTACAGAGGGACATAGATAGGCTGCAGAGCTGGGCTGAGAGATGGCAAATGGAGTTTAATGCGGAAAAGTGCGAGGTGATTCACTTTGGAAGGAGTAACAGGAATGCAGAATACTGGGCTAATGGGAAGATTCTTGGTAGTGTAGATGAGCAGAGAGATCTTGGTGTCCAGGTACATAAATCCCTGAAAGTTGCCCCCCAGGTTAATAGGGCTGTTAAGAAGGCATATGGTGTGTTAGCTTTTATTAGTAGGGGGATCGAGTTTCGGAGCCACAAGGTCATGCTGCAGCTGTACAGAACTCTGGTGCGGCCGCACCTGGAGTGTTGCGTGCAGTTCTGGTCACCGCATTATAGGAAGGATGTGGAAGCTTTGGAAAGGGTGCAGAGGAGATTTACTGGGATGTTGCCTGGTATGGAGGGAAGGTCCTACGAGGAAAGGCTGAGGGACTTGAGGTTGTTTTCGTTGGAGAGAAGGAGGAGGAGAGGTGACTTAATAGAGACATATAAGATAATCAGAGGGTTAGATAGGGTGGATAGTGACAGTCTTTTTCCTCGGATGGTGATGGTAAACACGAGGGGACATAGCTTTAAGTTGAGGGGTGATAGATATAGGACAGATGTCAGAGGTAGTTTCTTTACTCAGAGAGTAGTAGGGGCGTGGAACGCCCTGCCTGCAACAGTAGTAGACTCGCCAACTTTAAGGGCATTTAAGTGATCATTGGATAGACATATGGATGAAAATGGAATAGTGTAGGTCAGATGGTTTCACAGGTCGGCGCAACATCGAGGGCCGAAGGGCCTGTACTGCGCTGTAATGTTTTATGTTCTATGTTCTATGTTCCTCCCATTCCGCCACTTTCTGCATATAATCTGCTTACTGGGATCATAATATGCTTATAATATCCCGCAAAATCTCCTCTCTACACTGTCAGCCTCGCTACCTCGCTGTATTTTAAGAAACTCCTTAAAAACTACTACTTTGACCAAGTTTTTGGTATTTTTTTTACTTCTTTCATGGATATGGACATCGCTGGCATCATTACCCATCCCTCATTGCCCTTGACAACTGAATGGCTTCCTAGGTCACTTCAGAGGGCAGTTAAGAGTCAACCACATTGCTGTGGGTCTGAAGTCACATGTAGGCCAGATCACATCAGGAAAGCAGATTTTCTTCCCTGTAGGACATGAGTGAACCACATGGGTTTGACAACAATCAATGATAGTTTCATAGCACCATTACTTAGACTAACTTTCAATTCAAGATTTGTTAATTAATAGAATTTGTGTTCTACCAGCTGTTGTGATAGGATTTGAACCCGCATCTCGGGCATCAGCCTGGGTATCTACATTACTAGTTCAGTGACATGACTACTGTACCACTGTCTCCCCATCTGACCTCATATCTCTTTATGTGGTTCTGTGTCACAGTCTGCTTCATAATGCTCCTGTGAAGCACTTTGGCACATTTAGTTACCATAAACGCGCGCTATGAACAGAAGTTTTGTTGTAGAAAACCCCAAATTGTTATCTTCATGCAATGTCATCTTGTGCACGTGTATTAACTATTATCTAAATGGTGAAAGGTTGCAAAGCTGTAAGATGTAGAGGGATCTGGGTGTCCTAATGCATGAATCACAAAAGGTTAGTATGCATGTACAGCAAATCATTAGGAAAGCAAATGGAATGTTACCGTTTATTGCGAGGGAAATTGAATACAAAGATAAGGAGGTAATGATTCAGTTATACATGTCATTGGTGAGACCACATCTGGAATACTGTGTACATTATTTGTCTCCTTATTTGAGGAAGGATGTAAGTGCGTTGGAAGCAGTTCGGAGCCGGTTTCCTAGACTAATGGAGTGGGCAGGTCGTCTTCTGAGGAAAGCTTGGACAGTTTAGGCTTGTATCTGCTGGAGTTTAGAAGAGTAACAGGCAGCTTGATTGAAACATAAACCCTGAGGGGTCTTGACAGGGTGAATGTGGAAAGAATGTTTCCTCTTGTGGGAGAATCTAGAACTTGGGATCACTGTTTAAAAATAAGTGGTCATCCATTTAAGACAAAGATGAGGATTTTATTTTTCCATCACAGGGTAGTGAGTCTTTGGAAATCTCTTCCTCCAAATATGGTGGAAGCAGAATCTTTGAATATTTTTAAGGCAGAGGTAGATAGATTCTTAAGCTGATAAGCAAGGGGTGAAAGATTATCTGGGATAAAAACAAGAAATGCTGGAACCATTCAGCAGGTCTGGCAGCATCTGTGCAAAGAGAAGCAGAGTTAACGTTTTGGGTCAGTGACCCTTCTTCGGAACCGGTTGCGAGCTGGGAGACAGAGATCGGTGATGCATGTTAATGTAATGTTACTTTCCTTTATCTTTCGGATGAATGAATGATAAACTGTGCATGAGATGCAGTTGTACAGCTCTTGGTCAGACCCCCGCTGGAGTACTGCATTCAGTGGGGCAGCGCCCCACTGGGAAGATGTATTGGTTTTGGGGCGGGGGTGGCCTGGGGGTTTCAGCCCAGATTCAACAGACTGATACCAGGGCTGAAAGGATCAAATTCAGAGGACAGGATCCATAAACTTAGCCCGTGTTCCCTTGTGTTCGGAATTTTGATGGGTGACACAGTCCAAGTATTTAAATTGATAATATGATTTGAAGGGTAGATGGAAGTAAACTGTTTCCTGGCGCCGTGTAATCGAAAACAAGGGAAAATAATCTTAAAATTAGAATTATGCCATTTAAGAATGAAAGCAGAATTTTTCACGGAAGGAATAGCGGAAATCTGGAGTTCGTTCTCTTTAAAGCCTGTTACTGCTTGCTCAATTACATTTTAAAGACTGAGATTGATAGATTTTTAAGGTAAGAATATAAAGGACGATGGAAACAAGACATGAATGGAGTTAAGGCACAGATTATCCAGGGTCTAATGGAGTGTTGGGAAAGGCTTGTGGGGCTGAATAACCTCCTCTTGTGTTTTTATATTCCTCTGCGTTAATCACCAGATCATCAGAACTTCTGAAATGAGTAAAACATTAATCGCAAGACTGGAATCAGTGTAACTGAAACCTCTATCGGGACAAATGGTTTCTGATGTTATTCTTACTGAGTTTCGAGTTCCCAGTAAGTCTCTCTGAAGTATTACTGATGGTCTAAATCCATCTCTCCCTCGATGAATGCTCTCTCTGTTCATTTACTCTGTTCGTTTTGAAGTGATTATTTTGCTAATTTCAGGTCTGTTACGGAAATTACGAGAATATCATGCACTGCCGTTCCTCCATCTTCCATTTGGGATATATTTATTGATAGGACAATGTTCTTTCAAACTCCAGCTAACACACCAATGGTTTTCTACATTAATAGTCTCGGGCTGTTACGGTTTTATTTCAGAATGTGAACAGCATTCACAGAATGGGATATGATGAGATTATGAAGTAGTTCCAGTTAATCTGCAGCAGCGACACGGGCCTTTGCTGAATGTTCTCCTGTGGACATTCTCTGGTCACTTTATCTCCATCGTCCTTAACTACACCAGCCGTGGTTCAGTGGTTCCCCTCTCCTCTCTGAGTCAGGAGGATGTGGTTTCGAGACCCTTTTGAAAGTCCAGGTTGATAGTTCAAGAAGTACTAATGCCATGCTGCACAGTTGAATAACAGACACTCCTAGGCTGTTTTATATGAACCTCAAATTCACAAACTCTGTAGCTTCCAAATCAGTATTTTTTGACTCACAATTTGCGCCACCGGATGTGATGTCTTTCCTATCGTACTCTTTCGAACAAAGTACTCCTAAACGAATATCACGAAACAGATTATTATTTTGTGGGGCTTTGTGTGCAAATTCACATTTAATTGTGCACTCGGAAGTCAAAGTGACCACCTCCCGACAGAAGGTGAAGGCCCATATTGACACTGTGTGTGAAACTTACCAGAGCTAGGTATTACTGCGAAGTTCAAGGAACTCTGTGCTGAGGTCGCTGGTAACATTGTTGTATTGCCAATTATTTCCTGAAACCACACTGGTCAAACATCATATTCAAAGCTTCAATCGTGCACCAACTTCAGTTAAGATGTATCCTCGCTAAACTGTATGATAATTTTGTATGTCAGTTGAAAAATACATTATAATGTTTATATTTCGGATATGACACGAACAATGAACGCTGAGGCTGAAGGAATCGAGAGTTGGGAAACGATAAGCATTAAGGAACAGTTATAATGACATTTTTAGACTTAACAGGCGACATTGGTGGTTGGATTCTGTGAGCGATGGACATTGTTTGCTTTGTTTCCAGTCATTGCATAACATTTACAAACAGAAACAAGTATAAATGATTGTAATCGTTTTATAATTAGATTCATTGTTAATTCAGAGTCACGACTCCTTAAACTGTCACTCTAAGTAAGACGGGGACTATAATGAATAAATCATTGAATAACTGGTACAATTGTTAAATCAATGACTATTTGAATAACGAACAGGTGGCATGATTGATCAATGTTTATGGCAGAATATTTTAGATAAATAAGTTACGAACGAAACTAAAACGTATTGGGAGCAGTCTCACCACACGGACTGCAACGGTTCAAGAAAATGCCTCACCTCCATCTCTCGCAGTGACTGGGAAGCAACACACCATCTCTGATTCCGGATTACTACAGTCATTTTTCTTAGAACTTTCCCACGACATTTCTGTGTCAAAGGTACCCGTCCCACTCACTCCTCACCCAACCACACACACACAAACACTGAATTAAATTAAGCTTATACACTCTGAAACGCCTGTGATAGAATTTACACCGAAGAGTTTATTATCAAAGTCAGTTCTAGAGGAATACAGTTAATTATTTCGACACCAGCTGCTCAGGATGTCTCTTCAGTGCAGAAATGTCTCTGGTACATGTTGTATTCTCTCTCTCTCTCACTTTCCGGCTTACCCTCTTTCTATATCAAATTGTTAAACTGTTGAAGGACACAATATCCTGCAGATCCCAAGGATCCCAGTCAAACTATTCGGAGTATCTCTTATATTGTTGATTGTTTGTTCTGGAGCTCAGGTTTATATATTGCCCCGATCCTCTGGGATGGACTTCAGGACAGTCTTTCACACCAGGGAGATGGATTCTCAATATTGCTGATGTACCGGTTTAATATTACAGAGCGATTCGGCCAATTCAGAGGGAACACCTTCTTACTCATTATCTCTGAAGGTGACTCTCGGTAGGTATCTGGTTTTACCTGAAACCTCTGGTCTCACTTGCACTGATCTTTGCAGCCATCCTGGTATCGCCACCACCATCTCCCTCTGAGGTTTCCTGCAATATCAGAGGTGACAACATCCTGGTCTGGATTGTCGTCCTTCTTCTATCGTCTACTTTGGAAAGTTCTTCTGTTCCGAGGATCAACGGATGAAATATTGTTGTGTTGCTGCTCACATCTCAACTTCACTTTGCGGCCATTGTTGGATTTTATTCAGATGGGATTGTGTTGTTTAAATCGCCGATGAATTTCCAGAGAGGGGAAATCGGCTGAACATCTGAAATGTTCATCCGGTGGTTTGTAAACAGAAACTTCTGTTATTTGGTCGAGTTGATCCACAGCAATTCACCATGTAATATGTTGTTTGGCAGCTGTTTTTCACCGGTCTTTACTCATTACCGCTAGTCTGAAAATATAACCTGGCAACTCTAGGCCATTTCCCTCACCAGGTATCTACTCTCCTCTGCTGTTCACGGATCCAAACCCCGCCGTTTAATCTAATTTCTTGGCAGTCCTCGTTTAGCATTTACCATATTTTGGGCCGGTTTCATTCTCACGATTCCCTACTAGATCATTTATCTTCCAATTTATTATTGACCATTTATTACTTATTTTCAATTAATTTTTTTATGTTTTCTTTTGATTAGTTCATTTGTTCTTTCACTGGACTGTTACTTCTTGCAATTATTTATAGTTTATTATCTCACTGTTAACTTACTTGTAGCAGTTCAATGGCTGGAAATTTACCCCGAGCTCTTCCGTTCTCCACTGCACGTCCGATGATGTTACAGAGGAATGGGAGCAGCTCTGAGGAAATTCCACACAAAGTCTACTTGGTTCGTTCTATGTTATTTGCTAAAGGTATCTCTTTAAATTTATTTACTCCACACTGTATACATTACATTGCAATTTCATATCAAAATCTTTTCAATTACACAGTTCCAGCAGCAGTAAACTCCAGTTCCCATCCCATGATCCTGCAGTAAAGGACATTTCATACTAAACACTGTGGACCTGAATCATTCCTTGTATCCTGATGGATGATCCTTTTTTTTCCTGTTCGTTTGTGTTTTGCAGTAAATGTGATGACGATTGTGATCCTGTCCCGGGGAAAGTGCGGTCTCTCCAGATGTATCACTCACTACCTGGTCGCCATGGCAGCAGCGGATCTATTGGTCACTATCACTGACGTGGTGTTAAATCGGATTAATGATTATTATTTCCCGACTACCTTCCTGTTTCTCACCCCTGTGTGCTCTTTCCACACCGTCCTGGTTCGTGCAGCCACTGATATTTCTGTCTGGTTAACAGTCGCTTTCACTTTTGATCGTTTTGTTACTATTTGTTGCCAGAAGCTGAGGACTAAATATTGCACCGAGAAAACGGCAGCTGTAGTTATAGGAACTGTGTGTCTGCTGTTCTGTTTGAAAAACATTCCCTGGTACTTTACATTTGAACCCTACATTACAATCGACAACATACCCTGGGGCTGCCATCAAAAGCTGCAGTATTACACATTAACTGCATGGGTAGCATTTAGCTGGATTGACCGCTGTCTCACCCCACTGCTCCCAACATTCCTGATATTACTGCTCAATGCTCTGACCATTGGACACATTTTAGTGGCCAGTAGAGTCCGCAGGAGGTTGAGGGGCACCAGGAATGCCGTGGATCACAGTGATCCGGAGATGGAGAGCAGAAGAAAATCTATCATTTTACTGTTCGCGATATCCGGAAACTTCATACTGTTATGGATGACGTATGTGATAGTTTTCCTATTAATCCAAATTACAAACCAATATTATTCAACAGGTTTCAATGACCCGATGATGATCGCAGACTATACCAGCTACATGCTCCTGCTTTTGAGCTGCTGCACAAACACGTGTATTTATGCAGTGATCCAGACTAAATTCAGAGAGGAGCTGAAGAATGGGATGAAATATCCACTCAGGATAATACTTAAATTATTGAAACAAAGAAAATAACAGAGGAATTCCCAGAATTGAAGCTGAATCACATCTCATATCATATCCTGTGTTCTTTGTGTCTTCTGCTGACTCCATCTCTGGCCCACTCTGCTCCAGTTGTAATGTTGGACAATATCAGACAAAGACTGTGTTTTTCAATGTAGGAGTCTGTGACCGAGGTAGAAACGGTGACATTATCTAGATGATAATAGAGGTTTTTGTTTTCTCTTTGTTTTCTCAATGAAATTGATCCGGATGAAACTGACGAGCACAGCTGCCGATACTTCAATCTCCGATCCTGCTGTCTTCACAGTCCAGAGTGTCTGCAGCCACGGCATGCGGTAAGTCCATTGAGGTGAAGAAGGAGCTGCGGGACCCGAGAGAAGTCCTGAGAAAAGGTGCCCCGAACACCCAAAAAATCCACGAACGCCCCCCCCCCCCCCACCCCCCGGCCGCAACTTCAAAGCGCCCGCGGGAGATGGCTCGGAGAGCATCTGCAGCGCACTGTCGGCAATGCTGCATGCCTTTATTTAAACCACTGCAAAAAAAAAACCCTTAGCAAATGTAATCGCCTCTAAGTCTGCTTCACCTCCCGAAGGACGTGGATGAGCTTTCCGGACGTCGATGGTGGGCACTGAGGAAATGGCTTATTACCTGCACCAGCTTCCCCCCCACTCCCACCCCTTTACCCCCCTTCCACCCCCCCACCCCCGTCCCCTTCCCTGCTCCACCCTCTCAGCTCACCCCCTCACAACCCCCGTCCCAGCCCGCCCCCCCTCGCACCATCTTCACCCCGCACCCCCTTCCCCTGCAACCCCCCCACCCCCTCCCTCTACCCCTCCCCCTTGCATCCCCTCCTCCCACCGGCACCATCCTACACCTGTGTAGGGGCCCCAACAACCCCACTGCCTTGTGGGCGTCTCGGGAGGGACCAAGGCTAAGGGAGTAAACCCTAACAGAAAATCCGGAGCGGAACCCCGTAGGCGGTCATGTGTCACCTTTGGCATGTTTCCGGCAGTTCCTGCAGCCATACTGGTGCCAAACGTCGTGTCCTGCACTCCTTTGGACCCCACCAGAAAGGCCGAGAGGGGGGTTTTGACGACTGGGCAACTCTCAACCTCCATAAATTTGCCCAGGCATGCGCCATGGAGAGGTCACTCCATAGTTGCCTCACAGCGACTAAAACAACACGGAAGGCAGCAGTTATGGGTTATAAGTCCAGATAAATTGGCGTAGAAACTGGGCGCCACGGGTTGCCTTTGTCGGTGGGAGAGGTCATTGCACCTCACTGGACAGCTACCGCCCGCCTCAAACCGGGCAGCCCCCGGTCAATAA
This sequence comes from Heterodontus francisci, assembly GCF_036365525.1. Classification (NCBI taxonomy): domain Eukaryota; kingdom Metazoa; phylum Chordata; class Chondrichthyes; order Heterodontiformes; family Heterodontidae; genus Heterodontus; species Heterodontus francisci. Next base: position 56,612,938 of record NC_090399.1, read on the forward strand.
GGTTCTGTCCCGCCACAGTCTGCCTGCTTCAATGGGTGCTTGGAGTTCAGGGTCATTGCCCGAAAGGTGGACTGATACACCGCACCAAACAACATGAAAAAAGGAAAGAAGGTACCAGCCCTTTGCTTTGCAAGCTGGAACGTCAGAACTATGTGTCCTGGCCTGTCAGAAGACCTTACACAAATCAACGATTCTCGGAAGACCGCCATCATTAACAACGAGCTCAGTAGATTCAATGTGGACATTGCAGCACTTCAGGAGACTCACCTCCCGCGAGTGGCTCTCTAGCAGAGCAAGACTACACCTTCTTCTGGCAGGGCAGGGATCCTGAAGAACCAAGACAGCATGGAGTGGGCTTCGCCATCAGAAACTCCTTGCTCAGCATGATAGAGCCTCCCTCAAATGGCTCGGAACGCATACTGTCCATCCGACTGCTCACCACCTCTGGTCCAGTACACCTACTCAGCATCTATGCTCCAACACTCTGCTCCCCACCTGAAGCTAAAGACCAGTTCTATGAACAACTCCATAACATCATTAGCAGCATCCCCAACACCGAACACCTATTCCTGCTGGGGGACTTTAATGCCAGGGTTGGGGCCGACCATGACTCATGGCTCTCCTGCCTTGGGCGCTATGGCGTTGGAAGGATGAATGAGAACGGGCAGAGACTGCTTGAGTTATGTACCTATCATAACCTCTGCATCACCAACTCGTTCTTTCACACTAAACCCTGTCACCAGGTTTCATGGAGGCACCCAAGATCACGTCGTTGGCACCAGCTAGACCTCATTGTCACAAGGCGAGCCGCCTTAAACAGTGTTCAAATCACACGCAGCTTCCACAGTGTGGACTGCGACACCGACCACTCCCTGGTGTGCAGCAAGGTTAGACTCAGACCAAAGAAGTTGAATCATTCCAAGCAGAAGGGCCACCCGCGCATCAACACGAGCAGAATTTCTCACCCACAGCTGTTACAAAAATTTCTAAATTCACTTGTAACAGCCCTTCAAAACACTCCCACAGGGGATGCTGAGACCAAGTGGGCCCACATCAGAGACGCCATCTATGAGTCAGCTTTGACCACCTAAGGCAAAAGTGCGAAGAGAAATGCAGACTGGTTTCAATCTCATAATGAAGAGCTGGAACCTGTCATAGCCGCTAAGCGCATTGCACTGTTGAACTACAAGAAAGCCCCCAGCGATTTAACATCCGCAGCACTTAAAGCAGCCAGAAGTACTGCACAAAGAACAGCTAGGCGTTGCGCAAACGACTACTGGCAACACCTATGCAGTCATATTCAGCTGGCCTCAGACACCGGAAACATCAGAGGAATGTATGATGGCATGAAGAGAGCTCTTGGGCCAACCATCAAGAAGATCGCCCCCCTCAAATCTAAATCGGGGGACATAATCACTGACCAACGCAAACAGATGGACCGCTGGGTTGAGCACTACCTAGAACTGTACTCCAGGGAGAATGCTGTCACTGAGACTGACCTCAATGCAGCCCAGCCTCTACCAGTCACGGATGAGCTGGACATACAGCCAACCAAATCGGAACTCAGTGATGCCATTGATTCCCTAGCCAGCGGAAAAGCCCCTGGGAAGGACAGCATTACCCCTGAAATAATCAAGAGTGCCAAGCCTGCTATACTCTCAGCACTACATGAACTGCTATGCCTGTGCTGGGACGAGGGAGCAGTACCCCAGGACATGCGCGATGCCAACATCATCACCCTCTATAAAAACAAAGGTGACCGCGGTGACTGCAACAACTACCGTGGAATCTCCCTGCTCAGCATAGTGGGGAAAGTCTTTGCTCGAGTCGCTCTGAACAGGCTCCAGAAGCTGGCCGAGCGCGTCTACCCTGAGGCACAGTGTGGCTTTCGTGCAGAGAGATCGACCATTGACATGCTGTTCTCCCTTCGTCAGATACAGGGGAAATGCCGTGAACAACAGATGCCCCTCTACATTGCTTTCATTGATCTCACCAAAGCCTTTGACCTCGTCAGCAGACGTGGTCTCTTCAGACTACTAGAAAAGATCGGATGTCCACCAAAGCTACTAAGTATCGTCACCTCATTCCATGACAATATGAAAGGCACAATTCAACATGGTGGCTCCTCATCAGAGCCCTTTCCTATCCTCAGTGGTGTGAAACAGGGCTGTGTTCTCGCGCCCACACTTTTTGGGATTTTCTTCTCCCTGCTGCTTTCACATGCGTTCAAATCCTCTGAAGAAGGAATTTTCGTCCACACAAGATCAGGGGGCAGGTTGTTCAACCTTGCCCGTCTAAGAGCGAAGTCCAAAGTACGGAAAGTCCTCATCAGAGAACTCCTCTTTGCTGACGATGCTGCTTTAACATCTCACACTGAAGAGTGCCTGCAGAGTCTCATCGACAGGTTTGCGTCTGCCTGCAATGAATTTGGCCTAACCATCAGCCTCAAGAAAATGAACATCATGGGGCAGGACGTCAGAAATGCTCCATCCATCAATATTGGCGACCACGCTCTGGAAGTGGTTCAAGAGTTCACCTACCTAGGCTCAACTATCACCAGTAACCTGTCTCTAGATGCAGAAATCAACAAGCGCATGGGTAAGGCTTCCACTGCTATGTCCAGACTGGCCAAGAGAGTGTGGGAAAATGGTGCACTGACACGGAACACAAAAGTCCGAGTGTATCAGGCCTGTGTCCTCAGTACCTTGCTCTACAGCAGCGAGGCCTGGACAACGTATGCCAGCCAAGAGCGACGTCTCAATTCATTCCATCTTCGCTGCCTTCGGAGAATACTTGGCATCAGGTGGCAGGACTATATCTCCAACACAGAAGTCCTTGAAGCGGCCAACACCCCCAGCTTATACACACTACTGAGTCAGCGGCTCTTGAGATGGCTTGGCCATGTGAGCCGCATGGAAGATGGCAGGATCCCCAAAGACACATTGTGCAGCGAGCTCGCCACTGGTATCAGACCCACCGGCTGTCCATGTCTCCGCTATAAAGACGTCTGCAAACGCGACATGAAATCGTGTGACATTGATCACAAGCCGTGGGAGTCAGTTGCCAGCATTCGCCAGAGCTGGCGGGCAGCCATAAAGACAGGGCTAAATTGTGGCGAGTCGAAGAGACTTAGTAGTTGGCAGGAAAAAAGCCAGAGGCGCAAGGGGAGAGCCAACTGTGCAACAGCCCCGACAAACAAATTTCTCTGCAGCACCTGTGGAAGAGCCTGTCACTCTAGAATTGGCCTTTATAGCCACTCCAGGCGCTGCTTCACAAACCACTGACCACCTCCAGGCGCGTATCCATTGTCTCTCGAGATAAGGAGGCCCAAAAGAAAAAAGAATAGAGGTAGAATTTCATTGCATTAAATCACACTGCTGGACCCAAAGAGATAAAGGAACCAGCACTGAGGTTTAGGTTGGTGTGAGAATAGGTGAAATGCGGGATATGATTCAGAACATGTGAGAAATCCCAGGGGTGGGTGAAAGGAGAATAATCCTGTGTCAAATTAATATCTAAAGATAAGGAGGTGGAGGACAAATATGTGTGAAATCCGTAAAGTAATAAACAGATCAATCTTGTAAAGGACATGTACTGCTTTTGGTCTTTTATTGTCTCTATTTCACCAACATTTCCTCCATCACCATTGTGGATTTTTTGAACCTTCAGCTATGGAATTTCCAGTAGCGAGTTGACTTGGTTTGTGTCTATGAACAGTGTTTTTTCTAGTAGCTCGCCCCCTGGGTTTGTGTCTGGAGTCAGAAAGTCGGTTAGACTTTAGAGGGAGGCCACTCGGTCCATCGAATTCATGCCGGTTCTCCACCGAGCTATCCAATCAGACCAGAAGTGGACACAATGCTCTAGTTGGGTCCTAACCGGAGCTTTAGAAAAATCTGGCATAACTGCCCTGCTTTTGGACTCAATGCCTCTATCTGTGCAGCCTTTAACTCCAGAAACAGATGTTCGTGTCCCATCCACATCTCAGTTTGTGTGAAGGACTCCCTGGGTCAGTATGTTATCCAATACAAACAATGTGGAATTTATTTAAAGTCACATAATACTGAGTTGTGTTCCAGGAGCAGCGGTGGTTTTGTGTATGGATGTCGCTTGCTGAAACACTATTTGATTTCCTCTTCTGAAATAAGCAGGTACCAATTAATGCGTTGCTGTTCGACAGGAGTCACATTCAGGCCAATCCGGGACTATGTTTAGCAGAACATAGTTCATTTGTCGATGTATTCGCGCGACCTGGGCCCACTTACTCACGGAAACAAAAACAAAATCATTTTAAAAACATTCAACATTGATCATAAAAGCGATCCAGGTATAATAGCAATTAGTTAATCAGTGGTCGCCTAGTTTAAACGGTAAATGCAGGAACATGCGAATTAGGAGCAGGAGTAGATCACTGGACCACACGAACCTGCTCCGCCTTTCAATAAGTTCATTGCTGAGTTGATTACTCCACATTTCCACCTACACCTGATAACTTACTATCCCCTGTGGTTGTCTTTGATTTTTAACCTTCGAGTAATCACAAGATTACTTCAGCTCTGCCGCATGACGGCTCATACTGTATAGTTTTTAATTTACTCTTTATTCACTTCAGAAATTCAAATCCAATTTGCTGCCCATTTCACATATTAATGTACTGAACTTGAACAAATGGTGAATATTCCATCTTTCAATTATTTTGAGAATAATATCTACACAGAGCCTTATACATGCTCACAAGAGGATATTTTTCAAATCCTCTTTCAGTTTTGTTCGACTCCCGTGAAGAAAAAACAAACAAAATAAACACATCAAAATTCCTTCTTTGAATGATCAGGAATCTGGTCACACTATTCGCTCAGTTCCTCGCCGCTCCACCAGGCCCGAAGAGACTCTTCTTCAATCTCCATCTCAAAATAGATTCCCAGGGGATTCCCAATCCCACTCTGCTGCCCTCATCCAGCAAGGAAACCTCACACAACTGCTGAGCAAAGTGCTTGAAATTATTTAACTGCGGACATGTGACCAGGAAATGGAACAGATTCTCGTCCTGTGTCCTGCACACTGGGCAGGTTCCCGCCTCCCCTCACCCCATTTTATACAAAACAGGCAAGATAAATATCCAGTTGTAGGCCAATTTAAAATACACTTCAATCCATTCTGGACATTCAGAATACATCCACACAAAATACTGTGGATGCTGGGAATCTGAAATTTAAAAAAACACAGAAAGTGCAGGAAATATTCACCAGGTCTGGCATTATTTGTGCAGAGAGAAACAGGGTTAACGTTTCTACTCTGTGACTTTTCATCATTCTTGTCGGACATGATCCGTGTTGCTCTTTTCGAAAATCCCACCCGAAAGACAATTGCTGAACCGAATTTTGCAGAATCTGCAATGACTTTTTTGTTTTTTTATTAATACAAGCAATGGCGCTTACCCATTGTCTTTCGAGACAAGGAGGCCAAAGAGAGAGAGAGAATTGCCATTATTTACTATCAAGAGGAGATGGTCGGATTCGTACTTGCCTCATACTTGTATGGCGTGAACCTAACTGTCTGTATGTAAATGTTTGTCTTTGTGCTTTTGTCTGTCTGTGTAACTGTCTGTGTGTATGTTTCTGCGCCTCAAATTGTCTGCACTTTTCTGCGTGGGTGTTTGTTACTCAGTCTCCTCGATCCAATTACTCTGGATCTGAATTTACAAAGAGATGGAAATGTGAATTGTAAGTTTTCTTTCAACAAATGCAACTGGTTTCCGTTAGCAAAAAAAGAAAAACATAACAATCATGCAATGAAAAGTAATTCTTTATTGTGTTGGTTTAGCAGGCGAAACAACAAGCTAAGGTATAAAGACAGCTGGGGCCGTGATTCGGATTTGAACCGAGGTTGCAGCGGCCACGACGCAGAGTACTAACCACTGTACAATCACGGCGCCACGTCCCACCTGGGCAGTTCAGCGCTTACCCTATAACACACTCAAAAACGAAACTGCTTCGAAAAGATGCATTTTGGTGACAAGACCAAAATAAGAAGTCAACAATACTCCCACGAATGGAATTCGACACACGCCCCAGCACCGACTACAGCTTTCATCTACTAGCTTAGACCGTTCACCCAGGTTACCATCAATAACTGTCTACAGTTTTGAAACTAACTGAAAGCTGGTTTTCCTGATGATTGCCCGCCCACTCCATGGTTTTGCATTGGACAGAGAGAATACAATCAAATGTTATCAAATGTATTTTTGGAAAGACTGAGTGGAACAAGAACCATGAACGCCACCATCTGGAGACTGTGGATGTGTTCCTCATTAGTATAATGGTGAGTATTCTCATCTATGATATAGGAGAGCGGGATTGAAATTGCTGACAGCAACAATGCAATTTTAACAAGTCAAACTTTTCAGTCATTGTGTAACTTCCGAAACGTCATCATCCTGGAACATTAACTCTGTTTCTCATTACAAAGATGCTGTCAAACCTGCTGAGTAACTCCAGCATTCTCTTTTTATATTTCACATTTCCAGCATCTGCAACATTTCACTTTTGTGTGAAGTTGGGGAATATATGACTCTATTTGTGGATAAATCTCGACTCCGTTTGGGACCCACAGCTTCTGGTTGGATTCTCTCCGTCCAATACCAAACCTTGGACTCGGCGGGCAATCGGGGGAACCCAGTTTTCAGTTAGATTCAAAGCTGGAATCAGTTATTTATGATACTCTGAGTGAACGGTCTAAAGCAGTGCATTAAAGCTGTAGTCACTGCTGGGACGTGTGTCAAATTCCATTCGTGGGAGTATTTTTAACTTCTTATTTTGGTCTTGTCACCAAAATGCATCTTTTCGAAGCAGTTCCGTTTTTCACTGTATTTATAGAGTACTCGCTACACTGTGTAATTGGCATGTGGTGCTGTGATCATATTGTAGTTAATTCTCTGTGTTGTGGCCGCAGTCACCTCAGTTTGAATCCGCGTTCCAACACCAGCTGTCTTTATACCTTTGCTTTCTGCTTCGCCTGCAATAAAGAATCAGTTTTCATTGTATGTTTGTTATATTTTTCTTGTTTTGCTGACGGAAACCAATTTACTGCATCAAAACCTCGCGCTCTCACATGGCTGTACTTGATGCTCCAAAATGCAAATCCCAGATTTTTCTCCTTCCACGATCACTAACCCTCCTTTACTTTCCTCCTTCCATTTCATTGTCACTTTACTGCGGGATTACCTAATATAACACTCACATTTAATATTTAAGCGTTTATGTTGTTCTGACACCACCGCTGTTCCTGGGGGTGGATCTCCCATTTACACCAATGTACATCTGTGCCTTGAAACCAGTCGATACTTTTTGATCTGTGGGATGGCCAGTCAGACAAGCGCTGTGAAAGCAGGACTGACCTCCGGAAGGGCAGCGGCGCCATTGCTCACAACATTTTCTTGGGAATCTGTTGATAATTTCAAAGCTAACTGAAGACCTGGGTTTTTTTTTACACGCTGGCTGGCGCTTTTCTCTGAGCAGATGAAGTGAATGAAAGATGGGCTGACAAGCTGAGGCGGCGCATCAAGTTGGAAATTGTTCCGAATTCAAGTTATCTGCTGAAATGTGCGATTGAAATGAATGGAGGAGAAATGAAAAGATTGCGAATGGTGAATAAGGAGCGATTAGAACAGGTTGGTCCTGAGAGAAATATCGTTTGAACTCCTGTGACGCAGGAGGCTGTGTTCAGAAACTGCAGGCTTTAAAACACTTGTGTGGAAATATAAAGAACGCTCTTGTGTGAGAAGAGCTGAAAAAGCAAATGCGTCCTTGAGACAAGTTCCGTTTTGTTAGGAAAATGCAACATTAAAAACAGAAACTGCTGGAAATATTCATCAGGTCAGACACCAGCTGGTGATTCAGTTGGCTGAAGAAATTATTCCTCTTTATTTACCCAATCAAATCCCTTTAATGTTTAAACAACTCGATCAGTTCATTCCTCAATCCTCCTCTAGACTCCGAACTAAAACAGTATTTGGAAAGTGGGTCGGCAGACTGTGGAATACAGTGGCACGGGGCAGCGGACAATATTTAAAATACTGCAACCTGTGGGACAAAGGGACAGAGATCGAAGATGTACAAGGGCAGATTCAGCACCATAGGGGTTTTGAGACGTTATGCCATGCTACACCTAGGAACAACACCCCGAGTAAGAACCACACTGCCCAGACATCATTGGTCCAAATTTCCAAAAGTGCAAGAAAAGGTTCTTGACAAACATGAGAAGAAAACGTCTATATATGACAGAAATGCGGGTACAGAGCTGTCTAGACGATACGTGGGATGAAATGTTTAGGTCATACATCCAACCAAAGGAACCTCGTCTCCTGCAGAGGTTTCCAAGGTATGCACTGAACCTGGGTCCTATGAGTTCATGACACTGAATGGAGTGGCTTCACGGAGAAACTGAAGCCAGCTGAAAGAGTTAACCAGTTGTGTAACATCCTGCACTCCAGTTGTGTCAAGAACATACTCCAAGGTGATTGTGTTTTTATTCTTTCACAGGAGGTGGGCATCACTAGCTACCCAGCATTTGTTAGCCATCCCCAATTGCCATTGAGAAGGTGACGGTAAGCCACCTTCTTGAACCATTGCAGTCCATGTGGTATAATGTTGGTAGGAAGGGAGCAACTGGATTTTGACCCAGTGACAGAAAAAGAGTGGCAATGTAGTTCCAAGTCAGGATGATGTGTGGCTTGGAGGAGTGTGTGCAGGTGGTGGTATTCCCACGCACCTGCTGACCTTGTCCTTCTCGGCAGTAGAAGTTGCTGGTTTGGAAGGTGCTGTCAAGGATCCTTGGTGAGTTGCTGCAGTACATCTTGTAGATGATAAACACTGCAGCCACTGTGCGTGGTGATGAAGGGTGTGAATATTGAAAGTGATAAATGGTGTGTCAATCAAGAGGACTGCTTTGTTCTGGAGGGTAACGAGTTTCTTGTGTATTGTTGGAGCTGCACTCATCCAGGCAAGTGGAGAGTATTCCATCACATTCCTAACTTGTGCCTTGTAGATGGGCAGGATGTGGGGAGTCAGGAGGTGAGTTATTCGCTGCAGAATCACCAAGTCTGACCTGCTTTTGTCGTCACAGTACTTATGTGGCTGGTCCAGTTCAATTCCTGGTCAATGTTAACCTCAAGGATGTTTATACTGGGGATTCAGTGATGGTAATGCTATTGAATGACAAGGAGAGATGGTTGGATTCTCTCTTGTTGGAGATGGTCATTACTGGCATTTGACTGCCATCTATGATGCCGAGGACCTTAGGAGGAGGCTGAGATGGACCATCCACTTGGCACTTCTGGATGAAGCTGGATGCAAATGCTTTAGCCTTGTCTTTCGCACTGAGCTGCCGAGTTCCCACACCATCATTGTGGAGGGGTTTTTGTGGCAGCTGCTCCTCCTGTTCGTTGTTTTATCATCGACCACCATTTATGACTGGATGACAACACTGCAAAGCTTAGGTCTGATCCATTGATTGTGGGAATCGCTCATCCTTCTCTATCGCATGCTGTTTCCACTGTTAGGCATGCAAGAGTCCGGTGTTGCACCTTCACCAGCTGACACCTCATTTTTGTAGGTTTGCCTGTTGCTGTTGCTGTTACTGTCATGCCTTCTTGTACTATTCATTGAACCAAGTTTGATCCCCTGAATAGTTTGTAATGGTAGAGTTGGGGAGGGGGGGGGGGTGGGGGTGGTGGGAAATGTGGCCATGAGGTTACATGTTGTGGTTGAATACATTTCTGCTGCTGCTGATGGCTCACGGCGAGTCATGGATGCCCAGTTTTGAGTTTCTAGATCTGTTCAAAGTCTATCCCATTTAGCATAATGGTAGATATCCTCAATGTGAAGACGGGACTTCATCTTCCCAAGGACTGTAAGGTGGTCACTCCTACAAATACTATCACGGACAGCTGCATCTGCGACAAATAGATTGGTGAGACGAGGTCAAGTAGTTTTTTTCTCCCCTCTTCTTGGTTCCCTCACCACCTGCTGCTGACCCAGTCTAGCAGTCATGTCCTTTAGGAATCAGCCAGCTCGGTCAGTAGTGGTGCTACTGAACCACTATTGGTGATGGACATTGAAGTTCCCACCCAGAGTATATTCTGTGTCCTTGCTACCCTCAGTGTCTTCTCCAATTGATGTTCAACATGGAGAAGCACTGATTCAGCAGCCGGGGGGCAGGGGTTGGGGGAGACGGGGTGGCGGGGTGGCGGCTGTGCAGTTGGTGGTAATCAGCAGGAGTTTTCTTGCCCATGTTTGACTTGACGTCATGAGATTTCATGGGGTCCACATTCAATATTGAGGACTCCCAAGGCAACTCCCTCCCGACTGTATACCAGTCTGTCGGCACTTCTGGTGTAAAAACAAGAAATGCTGGAACCACTTAGCAGGTCTGGCAGCATCTGTGGAAAGAGAAGCAGAGTTAACGTTTCGGGTCAGTGACCCTTCTTCGGAACCGTTCCGAAGAAGGGTCACTGACCTGAAACGTTAACTCTGCTTCTCTTTCCACAGATGCTGCCAGACCTGCTAAGTGGTTCCAGCATTTCTTGTTTTTATTTCAGATTTCCAGCATCCGCAGCATTTTGCTTTTATTATAGTGCCACTTCTGGTGGGTCTGTTCTGCTGGTAGGACAGCACATACCCAGGGATTTTGATGGTGCTCTCTGCGTGATTATCTGTAAGGTATGATTCTGTGATTATGACTATGTCAGGCTGTTGCTTGACTACTCTGTGGGTCAGCTTTCCCAATTTTAGCACAACCCCCGATGTTGGTCAGGAGGACTATGCAGGATCGCCAGGGCTGGGTTTGCAGTTGTCATTTCCAGTGCCTAGGTTGTCATTTCCAGTGGAGTCTGTCCAGTTTCATCTCTTTTCTTAATTTTCATAGAGCTTTGATACAACTTAGTGGTTTGATAAGGAAACCACATTGCTGGGGCTCTGGAGTCACTTGTAGGCCAGACCAGGTAAGGAAAGATTTCCTTCCCTAAGGGGCATTAGTAAACCAGCTGGGCTTTTGCAACAATCGACAATGGTTTCAGGATTACCATTAGACAAGCTTGTAATTCCAGACTTTTTAATTGAATTCCATTTTCACCATCTGCTGTGTTGGAATTGAACCCATGTCCCCAGTACAATAACCTGAGCCTCTGGATTATTAGTCAAATGGCTTTGATTTACGAGACTCACTGCTGGAAAGACGACTGTTTACAGACAGAGAAGCAGGTGACTCAGTACTGGAAAAATGTCTGTTCATATTCACAGAGAGGATACACACTGCTGGATGCACCACTGTCATAGAGTCATAGAGCGATACAGCACAGAAATAGGCCCTTCGGCCCATAGTGTCTGTGCCAGCCATCAAGCACCTAACTATTCTAATACCATTTTCCAGCACTTGACCCGTGTATGCTATGGCGTTTCAAGTGCTCATCTAAATACTTCTTAAATGTTGTGAGGGTTCTTGCCTCTACCACCCCTTCAGGTAGTTCGTTCCAAATTCCAACCACCCTCTGATTGAAAACTTTTTCACCTCAAGTCCCCTCTAAACCTCCTGCCACTTACCATAAATCTATGCTCCCTGGTTATTGACCCTTCTGCTAAGGGGAAAAGTTTCTTCCTCTCTGACCTATCAATGCTCCTCATAATTTTGTATACCTCAGTCATGTCCCCCCTCAGCCTTCTCTGCTCTAAGAAAAACAACCCGAGCCTTTTCAGTCCCAGAACTGTAAACGGTATTCTTGCTGTGGCTTAACTGGCATCATAACAGCTCCATCATAACCTCCCTGCTCTTATATTCTATGCCTCGGCTAATAAAGGCACGTATCCCATATGCCTTCCTAACTACAATATCTACCTGTGCTGCTGCCTTCAGTGATCTATGGACAAGTACACCAAGGTCCCTCTGATCCTCTGTACTTCCTAGGGTCCTACCATCCATTGTATATTCCCTTGCCTTGTTAGTCCTCCCAACATGCATCACCTCACACTTCTCAGGATTAAATTCCATTTGCCACTGCTCCGCCCATCTTACCAGCCCATCTATAGCGTCCTGTAATCTACGGCTTTCCTCCTCACTATTTATGACACCACCAATTTTCGTGTCATCTGCAAACATACTGATCACACCTCCTATATTCATGTCTAAATCATTAATGTACACTACAGGCAGCAAGGAGCCCAGCACCGATCCCTGTGGTACACCACTGGTCACAGGCTTCCACTCGGAAAAACAACCCTCGATCATTACTCTCTGCCTCCTGCCACGAAGTCAATTTTGGATCCAGTTTGCCAAATTGCCCTGAATCCCATGGGCTTTTATCTTCTTAACCAATCTCAAATTGGACCTCATCAAAAGCTGTACTGAAGTCCATGTAGACTGCATCAACTGCTTTACCCTCATCTGCACATCCACTTGAAAAATTCAATCAAGTTAGTTAGACACCATTCCCCCCTGACAAAGCCATGCTGACTATCCCTGATTAATCCCTGCCTCCTCAAGTGGAGATTAATCCTGTCCCTCAGATTTTCTTCCAATAATTTCCCTACCACTGATGTTAGACTCACCGGCCTGTAATTACCTGGTTTATCCCTGCTACCCTTCTTGAATAATGGTTCCAAATTCGCTGTCCTCCATTCCTCTGGTACCTCTTCTGTGGCCAGAGAGAATTTGAAAATTTGTGTCAGAGCTCCTGCTATCTCCTCCCTTTCCTCACATAACAGCCTGGGATACATCTCATCTGGGCCTGGGGATTTATCCACTTTTAAGTCTGCTAAAACAGCTAATAATTCCTCCATTTCAATGCTAATTTGTTCAAGTATATCACAATTCCCCTCCCTCATCTCTACACCGACATCGCCTTCTTCATCGTGAACACAGATGAAAAGTAATCATTTAAAACCTCATCTATGTCCTCCACACACAGATTGCCACTTGGTCTGTACTCTTTCACTGGTTAACCCCTTGCTCTTAATCTACTTAGAAAACTCCTTGGGATTTTCCTCTATCTTGCCTGCCAGTGTTTTTTCATGTCCCCTCTTCGCTCTCCAAATTACTTGTTTAAGTACCCCCCTACAATTTCTATCCCACTCTAGTGCCTCTGCTGTTTTCAGGCCTCTGAATCTGCTGTAAGCCTTCTTTTTGTTCCTTATCCAATCCTCTATATCCCTTGACATCCAGGGTTCCCTGGACCTGTTGGTCCTACTCTTCACCTTAACAGGTGTTGGCTCTGAATTCTCACTATTTCCTCTTTAAATGCCTCCCACTGCTCTGATGTAGACTTTCCTACAAGTAGTTGCTCCCAGTCCACTTTGGCCAGATCCTGTTTTATCATATTCAAATCAGCCTTCCCCCAATTCAGTACCTTTATTTCTGGTCCATCTTTGCCCTTTTCCATAACTACCTTAAATCTTACAGAGTTATGGTCACTATCACTGAAATGCTCCCCCACTGACACTTCTACCACTTGTCCAGCTTCATTCCCTAGGATTAGGTCCAGTCCTGCCCCTTCTCTTGTAGGACTTTCTGCATACTGGCTCAAAAAGCTCTTCTGTATGAATTTTAAGAATTCCACCCCCTTTAAGCCTTTTGCACTATTACTATCCCAGTTGATATTGGGGAAGTTGAAATCCCCCACTATTATTACCCTATTATTTTTACACCTCTCTGAGATTTGCCTACATATCTGCTCATCTATCTCTCCCTGACTGTTTGGAGACCTATAGGACACTCCCAGTCAAGTGATTGCCCCCCTTTTTGTTTCTAAGTTCTACCCATATGGCCTCATTTGAGGAACCTTCTAAGATATCATCCCTCCTTACTGCAGTAACTGACTCCTTGATCAAGAGTGCAATGTCACCTCCTCTTTTACCACCAACCTCGCACGCCCCCCCCCCCCCCCCACCTCCCCTTTCTCGCCTGCAGATTCTATACCCTGGAATATTGAGCTGCCAGTCCTGCCCCTCCCTTAACTACGTCTCTGTGATAGCAATAATATCATAATCTCATGTGCTAATCATCACCCTCAATTTATCTGCCTTATTAGTAAGACTCCTTGCATTAAAATAGCTGCAAAAGAGACCTGCATTTTTCACTTGTGCCTTAACAGGTCTATATTTGCTCTGCCTTCCAGACTGATTCATTTTCTATTATTTTGACTGTGCATCACCGCCTACTGTACCTGTATCCCATCCCCCTGCAAATTTACTTTAAACCCCCCAACAGCACAAGCAAATCTCCCAGCAAGGATGTTGGTCCCGTTCCCGTTCAGGTGCAACTGGTCCAACTAGCACGGGTCCCACCTTCGCCAGAAACAGACCCAGTGATCCAGAAAACTAAAGCCCTCCATCCTGCATCATCTCTTCAGCCACGCATTCATCTGCTGTATCCTCTTATTCCTATACTCACCAGTACATGGCACCGGGAATAATCCAGAGATTACAACCTTTGAAGTCCTGATTTTTAATCTGCTACATAGCTCCCTAAATTCTTCTTGCAGGGTCTCATCCCTCTTTCTACCTATGTTGTTGATACCAATGTATACCATGACCTCTACCTGTTCACCTTCCCCCTTCAGAATGTCCTGCAGCTGCTCCGTGACATCCTTGACCCTAGCATGAGGGAGGCAACATACCATCCTGGATTCACGTTTGTGGCCACAAAAATCCTATCTGTACCCCTTACGAGGCATAGCTACGTGAGACCCATTGCTCTAAACACCATTGTTCATTGACACAGATACAGGTGACTCACGAACGGATACATCACTATCGGTAGACAGAGACACACGAGACTCACTGCTGGAAACGAAAGAACATAGGCAAAGATAGAGGAGATACACAGCTGGAAACATCACTGCTCATATTCACAGTTGCATTATAATCACTGCTGCAAATACGACTCATTGCAGACACAGATACAGCAGACTAACTGCTGTAAACACCACTGTTCATAGACACAGATACAGGCGACATACTGCTAGAAGCACAACTATTCATTGACACAGTTGAAGGGGACCTACAGCTGGAAACACCACTGTTCGTGGACACACGTGCTCACTGGTGGAAACACCACATCACAGATAGATACAGGAGACTCACTGATGGATATAACACTGTTCATAGATACAGATGCAGGGTTCTCACTACTGAACACACGTCAGATCACTGAAACAGTTGGAGGAGACTCACTACTGGATACATCATTGTTCATACACACAGGTACAAGGGACTCACTACTGGAGATACCACTTTTCATAGACATAGAATAGGGGAATCACTACTGAATACACAACTGTTAATAGGTGCAGATACAGGCGTCCCACTACAGGAGGCACGACTGTTCATAGAGAAAGCTAGAGGTGACTCACTGCTGGAAACACCACTGCTCACAGACAGAGATACAGGAGACTCAATACTGGATATACTACTGTCCACAAACATAAAAATAGGGGACTCACTACTGGATACACAACTGCTCAATGACTTGGCCTGTGGTGTGTGTGCGTTTGCAGTACACGAAACAAGCCTATTTATAGACACATACAGAGGAGACACAGAGCTGGAAACACTACTGATCACAGACAAAGAAACTGGAGACTCAATACTTTACACACCACTGCTCATAGAATCAGATTGTCTCATCTGACGCATTAACAAAAAAAATTTTCTTCCTTTCAGGTATCAAGGAACGCAAGCTCCAGCAGCTGATGGGGACTAATGCCCCTCCAGAACTTCTTCCCCTTCACTTCATTCTGACCACACCCCTTCTGATCTGACCCCTTGCCGTGTATTCACTATACCCTCTGACCACCTCCTCTGTGACCCTGAAAGTTCTGTACTCAGCAAAGGTCTCAGTTTTAACCCCTGACATACCCACCTCAATGAATTTCGCACTTGGCATGACGTTGAGCTCTTCTTCGGTCGCCTCCACCTCTGGGCTCACTTCATTGACCAGGAGTCCTTCCTCCAATCAGTAGACTCATTTACCCTCCTCCAGCATTCTCCCTCTACCTGGATCCTTCCCCCTGGTCTCTTACCTGCTCATCATCTTTTCATTGAAAACTGTTGGCGAGGCATTGGACATCTCAATTTCTCTGCACCCCTCACTCACTCTAACCTGTCCCCCTCTGAACTTGAGGCACTCCGTTCTCTCAGGTCTAACCCCGACATGGTCATCAAACCTGCAGACAAGGGTGGTGCTGTTGTTGTATGGCGTACCGACCTCTACCTTGCAGAGGCTCAGCGCCAAATCTCAGACACTTCTTCCTACCTCCCTCTGGACCATGACCCCACCATCAAGCTACTATCCACAGGACTGTCACTGACCTCATCTCCTCTGGAGATCTTCCTTCTACAGCTTCAAACCTCATAGTCCCACAACCCCGGACAGCCCGCTTCTACCTCCTTCCCAAAATTCACAAACAGGACTGTCCTGGCAGACCCATTGTGTCAGCCTGCTCCTGCCCCACTGAACTTATTTCTTCCTATCTTGTCTCTATCTTTTCTCTATCTTTTCTCTGCTGGTCCAGTCTTTTCCCCCCTACATCCAGGACTCTTCTGACACCATACGTCATTTTGACAATTTCCAGTTTCCTGGCCCCAACCGCCTCCTCTTCACTATGGATGTGCAATCTCTCTACACCTCCATCCCCCACTGGTACGATTTGAGGGCACTCCGCTCCTTCCTGGAACAGAGGCCCAACCAATCCCCATCCACCACCACCCTCCTCCACCTGGCTGAACTTGTTCTCACATTGAACAGCTTCTCCTTCAACTCCACTCACTTCCGTCAAGTAAAAGGTGTTGCTATGGGTACCCACATGGGTCCTAGTTATGCCTGTCTTTTTGTGGGATATGTCGAACATTCCTTCTTCCAGTCCTACTCAGGCCCCCTCCCCCAACTCTTTGGCTGGTTTATTGATGACTGTATTATTGCTTTTTCCTGCTCCTGCCCCGAACTGGAAAACTTTATCAACTTTGCTTCTAATTTCCACCCTTCTCTCACCTTTACATGGTCCATCTCCAACACTTCCCTTCCTCGATTTTTCTGTCCCCATCTCTGGGGATAGGTTGTCTACTAATATCCATTATAAGCCCACCGACTCCCACAGCTACCTCAATTACACTTCTTCACACCCTGCCTTCTGTAAGGACTCCATTCCATTCTCCCAGTTTCTCCAACTCCCACACATCTGCTCTGATGATGCTACCTTCCATGACAGCACTTCTGATATGTCACTGACCGGAAATGTTAACTCTGCTTCTCTTTTCACAGATGCTGCCAGACCTGCTGAGTGGTTCCAGCATTTCTTGTTTTTACTTCTGATATGTCTTCCTTTTTCCTCAATCGAGGATTCCCCCCCCCCCCCCCCCCCCCACCCCGCCACCCTCCACCACTGTGGTTGACAGGGCCTTCAACCATGTCCGGCCCATTTCCCACACCTCTACCCTCACCCCTTCCCCTCCCTCCCAGTACCGTGACAGGGTTCCCCTTGTCCTCACTTTCCACCCCATCAGCCTCCATATCCAAAGGATCATCCTCCGCCATTTCTGCCACCTCCAGCGTGATGCAACTACCAAACGCATCTTCCCCTCCCTTCCCCTGTCAGCATTCCGAAGGGATCATTCCCTCCGTGACACCATGGTCCACTCCTCCATTACCCCACCACCTTGTCCCCTTCACATGGAACCTTCCCCTGCAATCGCAGGAGATGTAATATCTGCCCATTTACCTCCTCTCTCCTCACGATCCCAGGCCCAAACACTCCTTTCAGGTGAAGCAGCAATTTACTTGTACTTCCTTCAATGTAGTATACTGTATTCGCTGCTCACAATGTGGTCTCCTCTACATTGGGGAGACCAAACGCAGACTGGCTGACTGCTTTGCAGAACACCTCCACTCAGTCCGCAAGCAGGACCCCGAATTTACGGTTGCTGGGCATTTCAACACTGCCCCCCCCACCGCCCCACCCCTGCTCTCATGCTCACATCTCTGTCCTTGGATTGCTGCAGTGTTCCAGTGAACATCAACGCAAGCTCAAGGAACAGTTTCTCATTTACCGATTAGGCACCACTACAGCCTGCTGGAGTGAACACTGAGTTCAATAATTTCAGAGCATGACGGGCCCCCCCCCTTGTTACTTTTATTTTTAGCTATTTTTTCTTTTTCCTTTATTTAAAATTTGCTTGTGTTTATTTTATTTCATCTTAGTTTGTTCAGTTTGCTTACCCACTTTTTTTTTTCATGTTTTTACTTGTGGCTGTTCAATTTCCAGTCCATTAACACCCTATCTGTACGAATGCATTGTCTTTCAACACGCCATTAACATATTGTTTGCCTTTGCTCCACAACCTTCTGGTCAGCTGTTCTGTGACCTTGTCCTATCTACACCTTCTCCTTTGTTATCTCTTGCCCCACCCCCACTTTACTTGCTTATAACCTTCTACATTTCTAATATTCGCCAGTTCTGAGAAGGGTCACTGACCTGAAACGTTAACTCTGCTTCTCTCTCCACAGATGCTGCCAGACCTGCTGAGTATTCCCAGCATTTCTTGTTTTTATATCAGCTACAGGGGACCTACTCCTGGAAACACCGCTGTTCATGGACACAGATACATCACTCTTCATAGACACAGTCACAGGGGACTCACTGCTGGAAACACCACTGGTCATAATCACAGATGCAGGAGACTCACTGCTGGAAACACCACTGTTCATAATCACAGATGCAGGAGACTCACTGCTGGAAACACCACTGGTCATAATCACAGATGCAGGAGACTCACTGCTGGAAACACCACTGTTCATACACACACATCTTGGAAATTCACTACTGGAAATACCACTGGTCATAGGCACAGACACTGGGGACTCACTACTGGAAGCACTACTGTTGATAGGTACAGACACAGGAGACTTACTGCTGGAAACACCACCGTTAAGGTGCACTTATTAAGCAGAAACAATGCTGCAAACACGTTTGTTCATAGACACACATTAAAGAGACTCACTGCTGCATACATCACTGTTCACAGAAACAGATACTCACTACTCAAAGTACGACTGTTCATAGACACAAATAGAGCAGACTCACTACTGGAAACAACACTGTTCAAAGGCACAGGTATAGTGGACTCACGGCTAGAAAGACGGCTGTTCATAGGCACAGATCAAGGAAACTTACTACTGGAAACGCCACTGTTCACAAACACTAGTACAGGCGACTCACAACTCGAAACACTAATGCTCATAGACACAAATGCATTAGACTTCCTATCGCATAGACCACTGTTCACAGACATTGCGACAGAGGACTCATTGCTGGAAACACCACTTTTTATAGATATAGCATTAGGAGTGCTTCTATTTTTGATACATTTTGAGAATTTGTGTTCAAATTGAAAAGGAGTACGTGGATGTTTTTGTTTACCAGGTTCACTGAGAGGTTTGGATTGTAAACAATTACTGGAATACACTTGCCTTCAAATAAATATCCATCAGGGTTGTGTTTGTTTGGTTTGGAGAAGATGTTTACAGAGAAGATAGAGGTCAAGAATATCGAGGTCAAGTGGTTTGCCTTCCAGAATGTTTTTTGGTTTCACTTTGAATTTTTAAAAAAGGACAATTGGGTTGAACACTGTTTTGAAAGGGAGTTGCAGAATCAACTTGCCAAGAAAACCACCCCAACTCAGTCTGTTCTGGCAGATTGGAAAAAGCCTGCCAGTTTACCATCTCTTGAGAATCTGCAAAGTAAGTGAAAGAAGCAGGCTGAAACTGTTGCTGCATTTCCTGTAAGGCCAGTAAGGAAGCTCTGTCGCTGGATTTCCTGGAAAGCCTATCCAAACTGATCCGCAATGTCGCCTCAAATGAACTGTTCTAGATCGATCCCAGTGTCAGCTGTCTATTAGCATTTGGGACGTAAAACCAATAAAAAAGACATCTTTCCAAATTGTTACCACTGAGGCGGGAGGAGTGCACTGTTAATTCAGTACCACTTGTCCACAGTTCACAACATATCAATACATTTTCACACTTACCAAAAAAGTCACTTAGATATTCTATTTGTCCCCAGGTTTCTTTAATAAACAACAAAATTATCCGTTTATTATAAAACCAAGTCTGAACCAATAAGGGAGTAAATATATACGTGAATTGAGATATTAAAGCCCCGTAGTAGTTTTTTTTATCCTACCACTCACACATGTACATACATCCAAAAACAAGTTAACTGGGGGAAAAAGGACTTTTTTTTTTACAGCTGTTACGAAGAAATAGAAGGAATTAAAAAAAACTTAGACTGCAAAGATATGGAAGGACGTCCTTTCTTTTGGCGAGGTGTCCCAAAGATGAATAGGTGGCTACCACTAGAAATCTTTCCAGGTGATGTTGGTGAACCTTCTGTTTGGGTAGGCATTGACAGAAATTCAGCTACAGAAGGCTTCACATTGGTCTTACAGCAGGTGTGCAGCAACAGGGGTTTCAATCCTCACACATTCGATGCAAAGTCATTTTTTAAAGATTCAAAGTTTCTGCAACCATTTGGAATGTCTTCAAAGCACAGGAGGCAAGGGTACAACCTCACACAGGCTTTTGCATTCACCAGAACGGATTATTCAAAGAGAGGTAACATTGATCTGTTTGTTTTTCTTCTGATCTGCTGGCAGCTCAATAATCAAAATCCAACTGCCTTTCTTCGACCAAAAAATAGCTGGCTTCTAACAGTTTAAAGTGAAACCAAAAAAAGTTCATCAACAATCCTGTGACAGCCATATATTGTGGTCTGTCATTTCCTTGAAAATATCTGTCCCTTCATGTTAGAACCCCTTGTGCTATTTACTTAATATCACACGCTTTCTAGTAAAAACATGTTTACTGGTCAACATTTTGTTGAAATTCCTTTTAAAAAAGAACACCCAAAGATCAGCCTCTTAAGTTTCAAAAATAACAATTCCAAGTTGTAACAAAATTTATGACAACTGTTGTAATAATATCTTCTCGTTTTCCTTTAAGAAATCTTTTTTTCTTCAGTTAAGTGGTGTGTGTGTGTGTGTGTGTGTGTGTGTGTGTGTGTGTGAGGGGTTAAAGTAAAAATGGGACTTTAATATTTTAATCTGTGTATTAACGCTTTGCTTTATCACTGGTAAAGACTTGTTTTATAAGAACTGATAATTTTGTTGCTTGTTACAGAAACCTGGTGGGTGTGTTTTCGTCTGGGAGAAAATAGAGTCCATAATTGACTGTATCCATAATTGGAAATATATATATGTTGTGAACTGTGGAGATGTGGAATTAAAATAAACAGTGCACTCCTCTTGCCTCGTTTGTAACATATATTTGGGGGCTCTTTGTGGGATAAACCCAACGCCAATGATGTGCAATAATTGAAAAGAAAAAAAGTAAAAACAAAACAAAACCAGGTTTCTTGTGCAATTTAGTAACGTCTACACCACGGGAATGTCTTCATTAGTAGCTGTGACCTTTCTGGAGAAGGAGGATGTTTCTCTGCTTAATTTGAGAACGTTAACCAAGGTTAGCCGAAAGGATTTAGCTGACCTGTTGGCATCAGAGTTAAAACCAGGAGCTAAGAAATCAGATATCATTGAAGTAATAGCAAGAAATGCTGTAAATGCTCAGCAGGTCTGGCAGCATCTGTGGAGAGAGAAGCAGAGTTAATGTTTCAGGTCGGTGGCCCTTCTTCAGAACTGACCTTAAACGTTAAATCTGCTTCTCTCTCCACAGATGCTGCCAGACCTGCTGAGCATTTCCAACATTTCTTGTTTTTATTTCAGATTTCCAGCATCGACAGTATTTTGCTTTTATTGAAGTAATAGCACTACTTTTGCAGTTGGAAGAAGAAGAATGTAAACCAGAAGGTAATTCAGTAGAATTAGCTAAAATTCATGAAGCAGCTTAAACTTGACAAATAAAAAGAAGTGGAAAATTTTACTTTGCAACAGAAAAACAAAAATGCGGCAGAATTGAACAGAAATTTGAACCTATAAGAGAATTGAAAATGAATAAACTTGAACTTGAGGAAAGGGAAAGACAAAGAGAAAGAAAATTCAAATTAAAAAAACAATGGAACTAAAACAAAGGGGTGGTCTTGACTCCAGTGCAGGTTTTGGTGGGTAAAGATCAGACCCCAGCCAGGGCCCAGTGAAGAGCTGTTTAAATTTGTGGAAGCACTACCTAAGTTTGAGGAAAGAGCCATAGAGGCATTTTTCATTTCTTTTGAAAAGGTAGCCAAACAGATGAAGTGGCCAAAGGAAAGCTGGATACTGCTTATGCAAAGCAGGTTGATGGGCATAGCTCATGAAATTTATGCCATGCTTTCTGAGGAGGTTTCTGCAGGTTATGTGATGGCAAAAAAAGGTTACTCTCCCTGCATATGAGTTAGTTCCTGAAGCGTACCAGCAGAAATTTTGTAACCACCGGAGATTGTGCAGATGTTTATAGAATTTGAGAGGTAAAGCAAATTAATTTTGATCGTTGTATATGGACACTAAAGGTAGAGTCCACGTATGAGAAATGTTTGGAACTAATTCTCCTGGAAGAATTTAAAAACTTACTCCCTCCATTGGTAAGAACGCATATAGAGAACAGTAACAAAGTGAAACTCTTACCCAATTCTACACTTGAAAGACTGTATTGACACATTGGGCAATGCCACGTTACTTACAAAAATAGATTGGCTAAAGGGAAGCTGGCAAGTTCCTTTAACACCCAATCTAAAGAAATATCAGCCTTTCTCACACCAGACGGTATTTTTCAATACCAAGAGATACCATTCGGAATAAAAAAGGCAATGAACCAAGTGATAGCCAGTGTTCCTGACTGTATAGATTACCTTGATAATGTGCTAATATACATTGACACTTCGAAGGACCATTTGAAACATCTAGAAGCTCTGTTTAGAAAATTACAATTGGCTGATTTAATTATAAAACTTACCAAAAGTGCATTTGCAAAAGCGGCAGTAACCTATCTATATACAGTAGGGCAAGGAGAAGTGTTGCCAAGAACAGCAGAAGTACAAGCACTGGTGGAATGTCTTAGCCCTAAGACAAAGTGAGAAATCATGAGGTTTTTGAGGATGTGTGGTTTCTACTGAACATTTGTACCAGATTTTAATACTATAGTTGCTCCACTGACAGATTTGGTACAGAACAAGAAAACCAAGGTAGTGTGGTCATGAGAGTGCCAAGCATCTTTTGAGAATCTGTAAGCCATTTTGACTAATGAAACAGTGTTGGCTGCTTCACATTTCACTAAGCCCTGCAAGGTAACGATTGAGGCTAGTGACGTGGGGCTGGTGCAAACCTGTTGCAAATCGATGGATCAGGTATGTAAATGACAGTGAGATATTTTTCCAAAAAGCTAACTCGACCTCAAAAAAGATAAAAACAGTGGAAGAAGAACCCCTAAGTTTATTATTGGCTTTAAGCTTTTTGAAGTCTATTCACCACGACTACGGAGAGACACCAGTATATACTAATCATTAGCCCCTAGCCTTTGTGGAAAAATTTAAAAACAGAATGCCAGACAATTCCGATGGAGTTTACTATTGCCACCTTATCGCTTAAAGATTATCCACATTTCGGGCAAAAATAATGTAATTGCTGACACTTTTTCTAGAATCTAACTTTGTTTATATTATATGAATTCAAAGATGGTACAAAGCAGAATTGTATTAACTACAGGTAAAGAGAATGAGTACGAGTGTGAAAATGTTGTTTTCATTTTTTTCCATCGTCTGTTTTTTTTCCACATTTTGCAATGAAACACATCTAACAATGGCATTTCACTCTGCCAAGTGTGAAGGTTTTACAAGTGCTTCCATTTCTTTTTGTTATAAGAAGAGAAGTGGAACTAGAGTAAACAATGCACTCTTCCCACCTCAGTCATAACAACAGATGCAGGAGACTCAGTACTGGAAGCACCACCGTTAATGTACACAGATACAGGAGATTATCTGTTAAAATACCACTGTTCACAGTTAGGCACCTTTGCAGGATTTCAGAAGCCCAGATGTGAGTTGGAGCTGAGATACAACAACTGGGTGCCAAGGACACCATATTTTGACTGTTTTGGCCAGGCACTAACATTCAAATGCTTAAGAGATGTCAGAGAATGGGAAGTCAGAGATCTTGCGGGTTTGGCTTGGCTTGGGCGGCCAGAGGTTCAATGAAATCTTTTGTAGTTGGGCACTTCAAAAAATTGCATGATTCGATCTCCATAGGCTTTCATGGGAAAATAATGCATAAGAAAGGCTCACCTGGTCAGTGAGTAACATAGGAAATAGGAGCGCGATTATGCTATTTGTCCCCTTGAGTCTGCTCCGCCATTCAACCAGATCAGGGATGATCTTCTACCTTAATGACATTATCCTGCTCTATCCCCTTATCACTTGATGTCTTTAATGTCTAGAAATCTAACAACAGCTGTCTTGAACATACTCAGTGAATGAGCTTCCACAGCTCTCTGTGGTAGAGAATGCCTTCCACAGATTCACCTCTCTCTGAGGAAAGAAATTCCTCCTCATCTCAGTCCTAAATGGCCTACCTCCTTATCTGAGAATGTGCCCCTGGTTCTATACACCTCCACCCCAGCCAGAGGCAGTGTCCTTTCTGCTTCAAACATGTCGAGTCCTGTAAGAATTCTGGATACTTCAATAAGATTACCTCTCATTCATCTAAATTCCAGAGAATATAGGCCTAATCTTCTCATTCTCTCCTCATTCGACTGTCCCGCCATCACTGGAATCAGCTGGTGACTCTTCCTCTCACTTTCTTTTGGCAATATATCCTTCCTTACGGAAGGAGACCAAATCTCTACAGAATACTCCAGTGCTGTCTCACCAAGGCTCTATACAATTGCAGCAAAACTTCTTTACTACTGTACTCAAATCCTCTTACAATAAAAGCCAACATATCATTTGCCTTTCTAATTTATTGCTGCACCTGCATGTTAGCTTTCAGTGACTTATGAACAAGAATGCCCAAGTACCTTTGGATATCAACAGTTCCCAATCTCTCATCATTTAAGAAATACTTTCCATTTCTCTTTTCCTACCGAGTGGATAACTTCACCTTTTTCTACATTATATTCCAAGTGTCAATTTTTTTGCCCACTCACTTGTCTAATCCCCCTAAAGCCTCTTTGCATTATTCTCACATCTCACATTCCCACCTATTTTTGTGTCATCAGAAATCTTGGAAATATTACATATAAGGGTGTCACATTTTCCACTGTCCAATCTTTTAGCACCTCCCCCATATCCAGTGAAGAATGGAAGATTATGCAAAACCCTTCTGCTGTCTCCATCCCCACTTCCTTTAGTAACCTGGGATGCAAGCCATCTGGATCAGGGGACTTATTTACCTGAAGCATAGCCAGCCTTTTTAGTACTTCCCCCCCCCCCACCCACCCCTCAATATTTACCCTATCCGTTGCCTCTAACTTCTCTGCTTCTACTGATATTTTGTCAGATTGCACTGCTTTAGTGAACAGAGTTACAAAGTACTCATTAAGTATATAAATATTGCCCAGCTCCTCGAAGCATATATTACCCACTTTGTCCCTAATAGGCCCCACTTCACATCTTACTACTCACTTACTGTTTACATGCTGGTAAAAGATTTTGGGTTCCCTTTTATGTTGACTGTCATCCTATTCTCACATTCTCTTTGCCAGTCTTATTTTCTGCTGCACCTCTCCTCTCAACCCATTGTAAATGGCCTGATTCTCACTTGAAGAATTCACCTGACATGCACCACACACCCTCTTTTTTTGTTTCATCATAATCTCTATCTCCCTGGTCATCCAAGGAGCCCTTTTTTTGGTTCCCCTACCTATTGCCCTTGTTGGAATGTATCTAGCCTGTACTTGAAGCATCTCTTCCTTAAAGATAACCCATTGTTCCGATACAGAGCTTCCTGTCAGTTTTTGGTTCCTTAGGTTCAATCCCTTCTCGTCAGGGCGGCACAATGGCGCAGTGGTTAGCACCGCAGCCTCACAGCTCCAGCGACCCGGGTTCAATTCTGGGTACTGCCTGTGTGGAGTTTACAAGTTCTCCCTGTGTCTGTGTGGGTTTCCTCAGGGTGCTCCAGTTTCCTCCCACATGCCAAAGACTTGCAGGTTGATAGGTTAATTGGCCATTATAAATTTCCCCTAGTATAGGTAGGTGGTAGGGAAATATAGGGACAGGTGGGGATATGGGATTAGTGTAGGATTAGTATAAATGGGTGGTTGATGGTCGGCACAGACTCGGTGGGCTGAAAGGCCTGTTTCAGTGCTGTATCTCAAAACTAAACTAATACTCCAGTGCTGTCTCACCAAGGCTCTATACAATTGCAGCAAAACTTCTTTACTCCTGTACTCAGATCCTCTTACAATAAAGGCCAACATATCATTTGCCTTTCTAATTGATTGTTACACCTACATGTTAGCTTTCAGTGACTTATGAACAAGAATGCCCAAGTACCTTTGGATATCAACAGTTCCCAATCTCTCACCATTTAAGAAATACTCTCCATTTCTCTTTTCCTACCGAGTGGATAACTTCACCTTTTTCTACATTATATTCCAACTGTCAATTTTTTTGCCCACTCACTTGTCTAATCCCCCTAAAGCCTCTTTGCATTATTCTCACATCTCACATTCCCACCTATTTTTGTGTCATCAGCAAGCTTGGAAATATTACATTTGGTCTCCACATCCACATCATTGATAAATATTGTGAATATCTGGGGCCCAAGCACTGGATCATCAGGTCCAGGTGATTTATTAGCTTTCAGTCCCATTTATTTCTCCAGTACTACTTTTTTTTTTATTGACACTAATTTCTTTCAGTTCCCGATTCTCGCTCTTTATTATTAGTATTTATGGAGGTTTTTTTTGTATTTTCCTCCCTGAAGACAAACCTAATGTATTGTTTAGTTTCTCTGCCAGTTCCTTATTCACCACTATAAGTTACCCTGTCTCTGTCTGTAATGGGCCCACATTTGTATTTGCTAATCCTTTCCTTTTTACATACCTAATGACGATTTTACAGTCCATTTTATGTTTCTCGCTAGTTTACTTTCATATTCTATTTTTTTCTTTCTTACCAGTTGCTTGCTCTTTCTTTGTTAAGTACGAAAATGTTCCCAATCCT
Source organism: Heterodontus francisci (assembly GCF_036365525.1). NCBI lineage: Eukaryota > Metazoa > Chordata > Chondrichthyes > Heterodontiformes > Heterodontidae > Heterodontus > Heterodontus francisci. The sequence goes on from NC_090399.1 coordinate 56,640,122, forward strand.
CAGGCTTAGTACATTTTTGGCAACTTGTGAATAGCTGGGGTCTCTTCCTTTAATCTAATATAATTTCCAATCTTGCATGTTCATACTGGTTGGATCACCTTATCTCTTATTTTTTGTGCCTCAGAGGAATGTAAATCACGTATTAATTCTTTAAATACGGTAGCAACAGAAACGGGAACTCCCATCTATCCCCTGGCTAGGCGTGAGGTCATAAGCATAGCCATCATTTTATCACACTTTTCTTCCACTTTGTCAACTTTTTCCCCCAGTGAAGAAGTCCCAGGATTAGACTTCCCCTGAACGTGATAGCGAGCGGGGAGCTCCCTTTTTTTTTCCGTTGTTGTCTGTCCTCCACTTTCCAATCGATAATCCTTTAGCATAAGTCCATGAGGTGGACAACAGTGAGAGATTCCATTCCCCTCGACACAAACTTCCAACTTGATGGTTCTGCCAGACTGGTGGTGTCTGCTTTCATTAATGGCCCCAGCAGCGGTCGATGCTTGATGATGCGGGGCCATCTGTGATGGTCAGCCATACCCCACATCCTGGACACAACCTATTAGCCAGAGGGAAAACTTGTGTCTATTTGGCATACCTGTCTGTCATCATATATTTTAATGTAGTTTCCCAATCGACCACAGCCAACTTGCCCCCCTACCAACCGCCACCACACCCCCCCCCCCCCCCCCCCGCCCACACAACCCCTTCCTCGCTCAATACCTTGGAGTTTCCTTTGTTTTTCCTTTGTCACGTCTCCATAATGGCAATTCGATCATACCTGCTGAAGACGCTCTCTGGATAATGGCTGACCAGCCAACACAGTAAACTGAACTTCCTGCGTGTAATTTAAGAATTAATGAGATATAGGGTCGGAAGAGGCAGCGCGATTCTATGTTCAGGACTGGAGCTGATCGGTGAACAGACCGGGGACAGCACAGCTGGGATGGCAATAGCGGTAGGATTTATTCAGAGATCCCATCACAGGGAGTGTAGCCCGTTAATGTGGACTGGAGAACAGTCATTCGAGGTCGGGCAATTGGGTTCCCAGGTACCGTTACTGCGGCTACAATTTCAACCACTGTAATGGCGTAGGAGGCTGAGACCTCGGCTAGAGAGTTAGAGAGAATAAATTTGGTGACGCCCCATCGAAACAAACTCCAGGCTCAGGGTTGAGTAAGACCTGGAGGGTGAGGACGTATAAAGGTTTTTTTTTCGGTATCGTTGACTCTGAAGTTAGGCCACTGTCGATCCTTCTCTGATGACAATGGACACTGATAGTGATTACCTTGTTGGGAAGATTTTATGTGCCTTAGGCATTAATTTTTTTAAATTTATTTAGAGATACAGCACTGAAACAGGCCCTTCGGCCCACCGAGTCTGTGCCGACCAGCAACCACCCATTTATACTAATCCTACACTATTCCCATATTCCTACCACATCCCCACCTGTCCCGATATTTCCCTACCACCTACCTATACTAGGGGCAATTTATAATGGCCAATTTACCTACCAATGATTACCTACCATAATGATATCAAATCGTTTGGGGCATTCACATCAGCAAAGCAGGGTCCCAATGAAAGTCTGCCGGCTTTCTCTAACAGGCTCATCAAGTGGACCTTTATAGACGCACTCAGCCCATTCATTCCGGAGCTCCGGGAGAAGCCCTCCTCGGATTTCTGGAATGAGGAGCAGTTGTGACGTCTTTTTCAGGCCCAGTCACAACAACTAGTTATGTGGTTGATAGGTCCAACAACTGGGATCAAATCCTGCCCTGCAGTAAAGATGCATGGGTAACGGTTCAAGATAACATTCCTGAACGGGGGAAACTGATGCAAGGAAACATTTCAACGGTAGAATGACCTTACTAGCGGGCAGTAGCATGTTATAGATGCGGGAGACCCGGACTCATGCTGAAGGATTATCGACTGGAAAGTGGAGGACAGACAACAATGGTTAAAAAAGGAGATTCCCGCTCGCTATCATGTTCAGGGGAAGTCCAATCCGGGGATTCCTTCGCTGGGGGAAAAAATGACAAACTGGAAGAGAAGTGTGATAAAATGATGGCTATGCTTATGACCTCACACCTAGCCAGGGGATAGATGGGAGCCCCAGATTCTGTTGTTACCGTACATTTACCTCCTCTTTCTCTACCACCAGAAGGATGTGAAGAACTGGACAACAATAAGAGATTCCATCCCCCTCGACACAAAGTTCCAACGTGATGGTTCTGCCAGACTGGTGGTGTCTGCTTTCATTAATGGCGCCCAGCAGCAGTCGATGTTTGACAATGCTGGGCCATCTGTGATGGTCATCCATACCCCACATCCTGGACACAACTAAGTAGCCAGAGGGAAAGCTTGTTTCTATCTGGCATTGATGGATTCTCCCAAATGCTGATTGAGGTTTATAATGTTTGCTGTGTGAATTGCAATCCATGGCAGCGGTTCATCTTGGAGGGAGGATCGGGATTTTAGGAGACAATGTGTAGGACAATGCGGTTACCTGATAGATTATGTGAAAGAATGCCTCTGGCTTGTTGGGGTGGGCGACTTTGTGAGGTGGCGGGGGAGCGTTTTGCGCAAAAATTGCAGATTCTCATTCGACCTTTGGAAGTAAAAAGGCATTACAGTTACCCACTTTTGTGTATTCTGATCCCGTGATCGAGGTACGCAGTCAGAACTATGACACGGCTGTTTCCAAATCAAAACATGACTGAGCGATTTAACATTGAAGAGGTCATTAACAGATCCCCACATTCCCTCACCAAACAGTACTCTATTCCGAAAGACAGTCACCCCATGTCATTGCAACAACAAAAAAACTCTACTGTCGTTGTAAATGTTGATATTCGCAAGGACTTGAGTGAACTTGTACAAGAAGCACAGAAAGTTAGCATGCGTGGACAGCATTTAATTAGGAAGGTAAATGGCGTGCTGGCCTTTATTGCAAAGGGATTGGAGTATAAGAATAAAGAGGATTTGTTATAATTTTCCAGGGCTTTGATGAGAGCTCACCTTGACTACTGTGTGCAGATTACCATACATATTTAAGGACGGATATACTTCCACTGGAGGCGGTAAAGGGAAGGTTGACTAGGTTGGTCCCTGTGGTGAGAAGGGTGTCCGATGATGAGAGGCTGAGTAAATTGGCCAATATTCTCTGGAATTTAGAAGAATGAGAAGTGATCTCATTGAAACATTCAATATTCTGAGGGGGACTTCACAGGGTAGACACTGAGAGATTGTTTCTCCTGGCTAGGAAATCTAGAACACGGAGGTGTATTCTCAGGATAAACAGCTGATCATTTAGGACTGATTTGAGGAGAAATTCCTCACTCAAAGGGTTGTGAATATTTGGAATTCTCTATTCCAGAAGGTTGTGGATGCTCCATCATTGTATATAATTAAGGCTAAGATAGACAGATTTTCTGCCTTTCAGGGAATCAAGGCACATGGGGAGTGGGTGGGAAAGTGGAGCTGAAGGCATCAGCCATGACTGTAGTGAATGGTGGAGCAGGCGCGACGGGCCATGTCATCTACTCCTGCTTCTATCTCTTATGTGCGTTTTAAAAAATATGTTTATGTGTTCTACTACAACAGGGTGCTATTAGAAAAGGTATGTCCACGATGCATTCACCAATCTGGTCAGTTAAAAATCCTTAATGCAACTGGTGCCTTTCCAATCACTATCGGAAATTGAATTATGTCACAGCAACGCGCTCTCCAGTGGTGTGAGAACTCAAATCATCCTGTCCCAAATTCCACTGGGCTTAACATGATTTTCACATTGGATTTAGCTAACAGTTCCTGGAGCATCCCCGTTTGATGTGCAGACCACTATTAATGTGCCTTTATTTTTGAGTATCAGAATTATATGTGGATTTGCCTTCTGAGAGGCTTCCATACTACACTGATGATATTTCATAAATATATGGAAGCTGCTATTAAGACCTTTTCGTGACCATAATGCTTGTTGCAATGTGTGGAGAATTTGCAGTTGGATGCCAGCAATTAGAAAGGGTATGTCCTGCTACAGAAAGCAGGATTAAAACTCAGTCCCCGCAAGACACAGTTGACGCAGCAGCGTGTCACCTTTTTGAGAGCGTCAATGTCAGCACTGTTCAGGAACTTCCTGCACTAAAGGTACAAACTATTCAAAAACGACCACTGCCCACTTCGAAAACCACTTTGTGATCTTTTTTTGAATTAGTTGATTATCAGAGAATGTTTATCCCAAGGTCTGCCGAATTAGGAAAACTTCTACATGATAAACTGAGAGGGATGGGGGACAATATATTGTCCGAATGGACACTAACACTGTGCAGTCCCTCAAACAGACAGTAATGCAGGCGGTGTCTTTAACAGCTCCGAACTCTAACCAGCCCTTCCACCTTGAATTAGTGGCAGCTGACCATGGCTTGGCTGCAGTTGTCTGTCAGGATGTCAAGAATAGTCTGTTGTAAAATGTATACACATCACAAATCTTCGCAGGAGTTGAGACAACCCATGACACCTGTAAACAGAATTTGCGAGCCATTTTCTCTAAAGTAATATCTTTTACAAATATCACAGACTTGTGAAAATTTTGTTCCACCTTTCTCACAATTCACTGAATTTAATACTAGACTCCGGACATTTCTCTCCTACTTGGCAAAGTCATTAGACATTGCTGCTAATGGAGAGTCACTTGGACATTACTTCAAAATGTATCACTCTACGAGCTCAAATGATGCAGTACGAGGGAGAGCTCCGTAAATGTCCGCTCCATCTCCTTAACTTCGTGGCACATCAAGTCAAGAAGTCTGGGATCAAAAAACACTCCTGATATTTACATTGATGGCTCATCGTTCCATGTGAACGAGAAACCCGTGACTGGGTTTTCTGTCATCATCCTGACCGTGTTCTTCAGTACCAATGTACCCTCCATTCTGCACAATACGCTGAGACAGTAGCCCTCGTGGTGGCAGTAATTTCAACTGCCGAACAAAAGGTTAATATTTGGTCCTATAATGCCCATACTATTAACATTATGCTTCATTTGTCCCTTTACCATTGGAATGATTGGTGTATATCTGACAGTAAACCTCTGACCCACGCCACACTCTTTAGGCCGATGTGGCACTTGCTACATAAAAGAATGCAGGCCTATTTTGCAGGCAAAGTTAAAGGACATATTAAGAGCTCGAATGCACACATGCTCTGCAATTGAGAAGCAGACCAGACAGCAAAAGAGACCATCATCTCCGGCGACCAATTCAGGTCGTGCTCTTCAGGTATGTGTCCACTGTGGAAGATCGTTCATGCTAATGTGATTCTTTCCCTCTCCAGAAATCATGGCCATCCTATGCAGTTACCCTCACCAGGCATGCCCCAACCAACTGCGTGGGCTCACCAAATCATCTATATATCGGGGGGACAGTCTACCCATTCTAAGAATTCCCTGTTGATGCTTAAACCGACATCCGATTCTTTTCCCGCTGTCCGTGTTCCCCTTCAATGGCAGAATTTTTTTTTTGAGATTTTTCACTGGCAGCCTGGAGCTGGCCGCTCTTCTGATGAGATAACTGTTGGTAAATTCCATATGGTAGCATGGTGCGGGATGAGGGAGGATAGCTCCAGCAGAGTAGCTAAATGTCTGGTGTGCCTACAGGATAAACTGGCACCTTGACCATCCGAGCCCTCCTTCAGAGCGCTGCTACCCAATGGCCCATGGACACACCTCCAAATCAAGTTTATCAGGTCCGTACCTAGGGTCCCGTCAGGCTGCCAGAATTGCCTGGTCAGCATAGACAAATGTACCAAATGGTTGGAGGTGCCCCTGTAAAGCCACCACAGGAATGTTGGGAACTCAAGTCTTATTGTGAAAAGTGTTCTGCAGGAGGGGTTCATTCTGTGGCTGTCAGTCACTGGTATTTTTGTGATTGGGATTCTTTGTTTCTATCCATCTCTGGTACTGTCTGTTCGTGTGAGATTCATTTTAAATCTGTCAGTGTTTGGTACTGTTTGTAATGGTGGGGTGCCCCTTGCTTCTGTCAGTCTCTGTTACTGTTTCTGAGTGGGGGATGCATTCGGTATCTGTCAGTATTTGGTGCTATGTGTGATTGTGGGGGTTTCCTTTGTTCCTGTCAGTCTCTGGCACTGGGTATGAGTGTGGGGTTCATTCTAAATCTGTCAGACTTTGGTACTTTATGTGAGCGTGAGATTCATTCTATGTCTGTCAGGCTTTGTTAGAGTGTGTGAATGTCAGATTAATATGTGCATGTAAATCTACCTATATCCCCTATGAACTTGCATGTAAAGAAACGGTCCATCCTGCCTGTTGGTTTGTAAATGTATTGGCGAATAACGTGTTGATTTTGGAAACTCCACGGTATAATACACAAAGGAAGAATTGCAACTTCGAATGGTTGTAAAGCACGAGTATTTTTACACATCAGATCACCCAGTGAAGAACATCCCATGATGGGAGTGCATTATTGGGAATTTGTGTACTGAGGTATTGGAAGTCTGTGCACAGCCCCTTGCCTTAAAATGGATTTAAATTAATGCCTACATATAACAGAATCTAGATTAATAAATACTTTAAAAAACTAGAAAAGCAAATGTAATCATAATCGGAGCTCATAGACATAAAATAACGTGAGTATTAGGATGAGAGGTAAAAAAAAAACACCTAAAGTGACTTCACCACAACCTGATTGGTGAGTAGCTCATGTGTTTTTTTCTGTCCAGTTCTGATACAAGCCTTACCTTTATTTCTGCCAAGTTTAGATAGCATTCCAATAATTAGAAACATAGCAGGGTAGGGCAGTCATATTGGATGCATATCCTATGCCATAGGGAACGCCAGGATGTGCCTCATGTCCTGGACAACTGCATGTGCAGGAAGTGTAATCAGCTGGAGGAACTCGGGTTTCGGGGTTTGGAGTTTGAACAGCAGTAAACCTCACTGTGGTGCATTTGTGAGGCCGAGGGCTATGTCAATAGCTTCTTTCAAGGTGTGGCCAATCCACTGTTTGAGAGTGTGCAGGCAGAGAGGTACTGAACGACCAACAGATGGACAAGAAGGACCAGATATCTTGCTCTGTAACAGGTGTTCAGATTTGGATACTGGTGAGTCCGATGTTTCATCTGAGGAATACAGCCAGAGTCAAGACCACAGCAGCATGTGTGACTCTGCTGTACAGTAGTTGTGGGGGAAAGGCAGTGGAGGGACAAGAAGAAAGCAAGAAAAGCAACAGCGATAGAGGCTTCTATAGTTTGGGAACAGAAGGCGTTTCTGTAGCACAGACATGATTCCAAGATGGTATGTGGCCTCCCTGGTTACAGGGGCAGATTTTAAGGAGCTGAGAAAGAAATTAAAATTAGGACCCCAAAGGTAATATTTCTGGATTGCTTCCAGTACCATGCGCTAGTGAGTATAGAAATAGATGGATAGAACAGATGAATACCTGGCTGGAAGATGGCGCGAGAGGGAAGGCGTTCGATTCCTGGGGCACTGGGACCGGTTCTGAGGGAGATAGGACCTGTGCAAGCTGGAGGGTCTGTACCTGAACAGACTGGAACAAATATCCTGGTTGACAGTTTTGAATTAGCCGGAGCAAAGATTCAGAAAGGAGGGAGAACAGTTAGGAAGAAAAGGCAGGAAATTAGTAAGTGAGTATGGAAGGCAGAAGAAACAATGTCCAGAAAACAGACAACAGAAGAATTGATCAGTGATTAGTGGTAGATACTTTAATACAAGAAGTTAGTAAATAAGGCCGATGTCTGATGTTTCAGGTCAATGATCTGTGATCAGAACTTGGAAATATTCGAACTGTGTTATGTTTTAAGCTCACAAAAGTGGGGAAGGCACAAAAATAACAAAGGGGAAGGTCTGTGATGGGGTGGAAGTCAGGAGAGTTTAAATAACAAAAGGGTACATGGTCAAAAGGTGTGGTAAATAGAATAATACAATGATTACAGCACAAAATGAGGACATTCAGTCCATCGTGTACATTCCCACTCTCTAAGACTAATTGAGAAAGTAAAAAAAAATGTCTAGAGGAGGGATGAATGGCAGATTGCTGAATAACTACCAGAAAACCAAATCAAGTGAAAAAGAGACGAAAAACGAAACCTATAAATAAAAAGAAAATTTGGTGCAAAATTGTTAAATGCAATGTTGAGGCCGGATGGTTGTAAAGTGCATAATCAAAAGATGAGGCACTTTTCATCAACCATACATTGACCTTCAGTGCAGGAGGCTGAGGACTGAGAGGTCAGTGTGAGAGCCAGATCGCCAGTCATTTTGATTCACCACCTTGACTCTGTGGATTAGTTTGTTAATGTTTCTGTTAAGTTAGCGGATGATCTTGCATGCAATTCTGTCCCAAGAAGCAACCACGTAGACAGTTGCTGCCCAGCAAGTGATTTGAGTCCGAGCCAACTTTCCTGATCCTTAATTCCCTCTGAGCTTCATTGTCGAACCGCATGAAAAGGCTCACTTCTTGCTCAGCAATACTGCGAAATACATATAAATTATAGTCAAATCAAAATCACACATGGAGCTCCTTGCTCTTTCAAACTGCATGCTTTTTCAGACAAGTTTTCAACTGGATGCATCCATCGAGCTGCCTGAACCTAAAAGCAGGAGGTCGCCTGAAATTGTGAACTGCGGGAACAGTGGGGCTACAGAGTGGCGCATCAAAGAGACTTAGCAGCTGGCAGGAAAAAAGACAGAAGCGCAAGGAGAGAGCCAACTGTGTAACATCCCCGACAACCAATTTTATCTGCAGCGACTGTGGAAGAGTCTGTCACTCTAGAATTAGCCTTTATAGCCACTCCAGGCATTGCTTCACAAACCACTGACCACCTCTAGGCGCTTACCCATTGTTTCTCGAGACAAGGAGTGCAAAGAAGTGGGTAAGAGTGAACATCACATCAGAAGGTTTAGACTTGTAATCCAAAAATGTAACGAGCAAAATAATGTAGAAAGGCTAGAAGGGGAAAGGGTTAATTTTAATGCAATGAGTAGGGATCTAGCATTGGCAAGCAAAAACAAGGTGAACCCAAAGATGATTTATCAATACATTAAGAGTAAGAGGATAACTCAGGAGAGAGTCGGGCCCATAAAATATCAAAAAGGTCACCTGTGTGTTGGGGCAGAAGATATTGGTATGGTTCTTAATGAATACTTTGTGTCTGTCTTCGCAAAAGAGGGGGAATGGTGCAAATATTGCAGTTAAGGAGGAAGAGTATGAAGTATTGGATGTGATAAACAAAGGGAGAGAGGAAGTATTAATGGGATTCGCATCCTTGAAAGTTGATAAACCACCAGGGGCAGATGAACTGTCTCCTCGGCTGTTAAAAGAAGCAAGAGAGGAAATAGCAGAAGGTCTGACAATCAGTTTCCAGTCCTCACTGGACACAGGTGTAGTGCCGGAGGATTGGAGAACTGCTAACACTGTACCTTGAATAAAAAGGAAACGAACAATAGACCAATGAGTCTAACCTCAGTAGTGGGCAAATTATTGGAATCTATTCTGACAGACAGGATAAACTGTCACTTAGAAAGGCACAGATTAATTAAAGATAGTCAGCATGGATTTGCTCAGGGAAGGTCTTGTTTGACCAACTTGATCGAATTTTTTGAAGAAATAACAGGAAGAAAGATGAAGGTAGTGCAGTTGAAGTGGTCTGCGTGGATTTTCACAAGGCTTTTGACAAGTTCCCTCATGGCAGACTGGTTAAAAAATAAAATCCCATGGGATCCAGGGCAATGTAGCAAGGTGGATACAAAATTGTCTCATTGGCAGGAAACAAAGGGTAAATGTTGACAGCTATTTTAGTGACTGGACGGCTGTTTCCAGTGGCTCAGTACCGGGTCTCATACTTTTTGTGGTATATATTAACAATTTGGACGTAAATGCCAAAGACTTGCAGGTTGGTAGGTAAATTGGCCATTATAAATTGACCCTAGTATACGTAGGTGGTAGGGAAATATAGGGACAGGTGGGGATGTGGTAGGAATATGGGATTAGTGTAGGATTAGTATAAAAAATGGGTGGTTGATGGTCGGCACAGACTCGGTGGGCCGAAGGGCCTGTTTCAGTGCTGTATCTCTAAATAAATTTTAAAAAATAAAATGTAGGGGGCATGATCTAGAGGTTTGCAGACAGCACAATGATTGGCTGTGTGGTAGATAGCGAGGAGGATAGCTGTAGGCTACAGGAAGATAGTGATGGCCTGGTCAGATGGGTAGAAAACTGGCAAATGGAATTCAACTTGCAGAAGTGTGAGGTGATGCATTTGGGGAGGTCAAACAAGGCAAATGAGTGCATGATTAATGGGAAAATACTAAGAAGTGTTGAGGAGGTGAGACATTTTGGAGTGCATGTCCACAGATCCGTGAAGGTAACAGGAGGGGTTCGATAGGTGGTTAAGAAAGCACGTGGAATCCTTTCTTTTATTAGCCGTGGTATAGAATACAAGAGCAGGGGGGTTATGCTGGAACTGTATAACTCATTGGTTAGGCCACAACTTGATTACTGTGTGCAGTTCTGGTCACTTCATTACAGAAAGGATGTAATTGCGCTAGAAAGTGTACAGAGGCGATTTACGAGGATGTTGCCAGGACTGGGAAAATGCAGCTATGAGGAAAGATTGGATAGGTTGGGGTTGTTGTCCTTGGAACAGTGAAGGCTGAGGGGAGATCTGATTGAAATGTACAAAATTTTGAGAGGCTTGGATTGAGTGGAGGTGAAGGGTCTATTCACCTTAGCAGAGAGGTCAGTGACGAGGGGGCATAGATCTAAAGTGATTGGTAGAAAAATTAGAGGGGAGATGAGGAAAAACTTTTTCACCCAGAGGGTGGTGGGGGTCTGGAACTCACTGTCTGAAAGGGTAGTTGAGGCAGAAACCCTCAACTCATTCAAAAGGAGTCTGGATATGCACCTCAAGTGCCATAATCTGCAAAGCTACGGACCAAATTAAGTGGGGCATTGACAGGGTGGATAGGGAGCAGCTGTTCCCCTTAGTTGAAGGGTTAGTTACGAGGGGACACAAGTTTAAGCTGAGGGGCTGGAGGTTTAAGGGGGATTTGAGGAAGAACTTTTTTACCCAGAGGGTGGTGACGGTCTGGAATGCACTGCCTGGGAGGGTGGTAGAGGCGGGTTGCCTCACATCCTTTAAAAAGTACCTGGATGAGCGCTTGGCACGTCAGAACATTCAAGGCTATGGGCCAAGTGCTGGCAAATGGGATTAGGTAGACAGGTCAGGTGTCTTTAAGCCATCAGTGAAGACTTGATGGACTGAAGGGCCTCTTCTGCACTGAATTATTCTGTAATTCTGAAATGCTGAAAGGTGGGATTAGAATAGGTGGATCGTTTTTCGCCCAGGACAGAAACGATGGGCCAAATGGCCTCTTTCTGTGCCTTAAACTTTCTATGATTCTCTGATTCTAAATGGAACAAAGCGCTGACTGTAAGAAGTGTAACAGAATAACAGGTTATCTCTAAGGAATACAGGCTCGCTACATTCCAACAAGAGGAAAGGTTAGGGAAACAGAAAACAGAGCTCATCTGATGACTAGGTTGATAGAGATTATGAAGAAACAAAAAATGAAAGTATATGATGCATTTCAGATGAATTATTCAAATGAGAACGGGACTAAATACAATATGGGGAGAGGGGAGGTGAAGAGGACAATCCTTCTGGTAAACAGAGGATATGAGAACACAATGGCAGTCAACAGAAAAGGAAACATGCAAACATTTGAACATATGAATTAGGTGCATGAGTAGGCCACTCACCCCTCGAGCCCACTGCGCCATTCAACAAGATCATGGCTGATCTGATTGTAATCTCAATTACACATTGCCGCCTACCCAAATAACGTTTCACCCCCTCTGCCTTAAAAATATCCAAAGACTCTGCTTCCACTGTCTTTTGAGGAAGAGAGTTCCAAAGAATCACGACCATCTGAGAGAAAACAAATTCTCCTAATCTTCGTCTTAAATGGGCGACCCCTTATTTTTAAACAATAACCGAAAAATCTTCCACTGGCATGTAACTGGCAAGTGGGTCATAGGCGGTGGAGTGGTGCCTATTAGGACCAAAGATGGTGATATATGCTTAGTGGTACAGGGCAAGGCTAGAATAATTAATGAGCACTTTGTATCGGTGTTAACTAAGGAAGAAGAATCTACAAAATATCGGTAGAAGCTGACTGAGCAAAGGCCATGGAGAGGGTAAAAATTGAGATGGATGAGGTACTGGAGAGGGTGTCTATGAATTGAGGTAGATAGGGCCGAATAGTTTCTAAAGGAATTGGGGCTGGAGATAGAAGAGGTCTTCCATAATCTTTCTGTCTTCCCTGGATATTAAGGAGGTGCCAGAGGATGGGAGAGTGGAAAATGTGACACTGTTGTTCAAGAAAGTGTGCAAGCTCAATCCTAGCAACTACAGACAAGTTAGTTTACCATTGGTGATGCCTACAGAAAATATCAACAGCACTCTGAGAAGTTTGAGTTAATTAAGGATAACTCGCCCGGATTTGTAAACAGTGGATCATGCTTGACTAATCCAATTGATTATTTTGATGAAGTAACAGAGAACGTCAATGAAGGGGATGTTGTGTATATGGATTTTAAGAAAGCGTTTGATGAAATACCACATAAAAGGTTGTTTAACAAAAGAGGTTCATGGAATTGGAGGGTCAATGTCAGCCTGGATAAAAAAAAAGCAAATGTCTTAAGGTCAGGTGACACAGAGTCTTGGGAAACAGTTGTTTTTCAGACTGGAGGATGGTAAACAGTGGTGTTACCCACTGGCTAGTGCTGAGACCACTGTTATTTTTCTCTCACTCCAGCTATCACCACTGGATTTCTTCTCTTACAGCGTTCCTTCAAGCTGCATTCCGAAGAGTGCCTTCTCACAGGCTGTGTGATGCCACAATGGGATGATTCCTACCTTGCAACCTGTCTTCATGCAGAAGGTCTGTTAAATTTATCTGGAGTTAGAATTCAATCCTTTATTGCTCTACTGCAAAATACAAAGACCAGTATTCTGAGTTTCCCATAACTATTCAGCCTTTCCATTGTCCTCAAGGGTTAACACCTGCCTGGGTCAAGTTTCCTGTTCACAATGGTTGACTCCTCGTTTTTATTTATTTATTTTTTATTTAGAGATACAGAACTGAAATAGGCTCTTCGGCCCACCGTGTCTTTGACAACCAACAACCAACCATTTATACTAATCCTACATTAACCCCATATTCTCTACCGCATCCCCACCATTCTCCTACCACTTATCTACACTAGGGGCAATTTACAATGGCCAATTTACCTATCAACCTGCAAGTCTTTGGCTGTGAGAGGAAACCAGAGCACCTGGCAGAAACCCACACAGACACAGGGAGAACTTACAAACTCCGCACAGGCAATACCCAGAACTGAACCCGGGTCGCTGGAGCTGTGAGGCTGCGGTGCTAACCATTGTGCCAACCACTGTGCCACTGTGCCCCTTTTTCTTTTATGATCCAAACATCCGGAAGGGCAGAACCCATTGTTAAACCCAGGTTTAATTGTGTAGTGTCTGTTCTTCAGAAGACAGTCCTGAATCTGTTTCCTCTGTTATCCTGGTAAGATTTTGTAGAGTGGAGATGAGGTCAGCTGACCTTCTGGACTCTATATTAAACTTTTAAAAATCACAATATTTAAGGCATAATCATGTTTCATGGCCCAGCCTTCGTAACGGCAGGACATAGTGAGAGAGCAGTTCGCAATGCAGATGAGATTTTGGGCTTCATAAATGGGGACAGAGATCAAAACAGGAAAGTTGTTATGAACCTTGATAAAGCTCTGGTTAGGTCCCAACTAGAATATTGTGTCCATTTCTGATTACCACACCTTACGAAGGATGTGCAGGTCCTTGGGAGGATGTAGATGAGACTTAACAGATTGGGGGACTGGGGGATTTGAGTTGGAAGGCTAGGTTGGAAAAACTAGTGTTGCTCTCCCTGGAGCAAAGGAGATTGAAGGGAGATTTGATGAAGTCGTACAAGACTGTGGCAGGCTTAGATAAGTGAGACAAGGGAAAACTGTCCTCATTAACTGATGGCACAATAACTAGGGGACAGAGATTGAAGGTTTTGAGCAAGAGATGCTGGGAGAATGTTAGAAAGAACTTTTTTTTACACAGAAGATGATAATGTAAGTAATTCTGCCCGCGGGTTTGATGGAAGTGGAGACAATCAATAATGTCAAAAGGAAATTGGATGGTCAGTTGAAGGAAATAAACTTGCAGGGCTACGGGGATCGAGCGGGGGATTGAAACTGATTGGTTTGCTCATTGAAGAGCTGGAATGGTCTTGATGGGCCAAGTAGCCTCCTTTTATTCCATAAATGGCTCTATCACTCCATGGTTGGGCCTAGGGCATATCCCTCCAGAACTCGTGCAGAGATAACTTTCGACTGAGATGGTTGACCTCCAAAAATCACAAGAATCTTCCTTTGTGTTCAGACTGACTCAGACCAGTGGAGAGTTTTCCCCGATTCCCATTGGATTCAATTTTGCTGGAGCTCCTTGATATTTATCAATATTTGCCAAAACGTTTCAGTACAGTTTCCTGTCTCAACATTTATAATGAAGATGTAGGTTGTAGTTCCAGCTCTCAGTTACTAGGCGGCACAAATGCGAGTTCACCAATTTGTCTTCCAACTCCAGCAGTCATGCAGTAAGCCCTGATTTCCAGGCTATTCACTCTCTTTTCCATTTGTAGTTCTTCCCCTGCCATTCTCCAACCATCTAACCAATCTAATATCTCTGGCACTATGAAGATTCAGCTTTCCATGCTGACGAAATAGTTGACTGCCAAATTATGAGTCCAGCTAATCATAGGAACATAGGAACTTAGGAACAGGAGTAGGCAATTCATCCTGTGGAGCCTGCTCCGCCATTCAATTAGACCATGACTCGTCATCTACCTCAACGTCACTTTCCTGCACTGTCTCCATATCCCTTGATGTCATTAGTATTCAGATATCTATCAAATTCAGTCTCGAACATTCTCAATGATTGAGCTTCCACAGCTCCCTGGGATAGAGAAGTCCTAAGATTCACCACTCTCTAAGTGAAGAAATGTCTCCTTGCCTCTGTCTTAAATGGCCCACCTCTTATTCTTAGACTATGTCCCCTGCTTCTAGATATCCCCAGCCAGGAGGAAGATCCTATCAACATCCACCCTGTCACGCCCTGTAAGAACTTTGTATGTTTCAATGATATCACCTCTCCTTCTTCGAAACTCTCGAGAATACAAGCCCAGTTTCCTGGCATCAATCCGCCATCTCAGGGATTAGTCTGGTGAAAATCCATTGTACTGCTCCCTCTATGGTAGGTATATACTTTCCTGGATAAGGAGATGGAAATACTACAGCATACCCCAGGTGCAGTTTCACCAAGGCTCTATACAATTGCAGCAAGAAACGTTTACTCCTGTACTCAAATCCCCTTGCCATGAAGACCAACATACGATTTCTCTTCCTAACTGCTTACTGCACCTGCCTGCTAGCTTTCATGAACAAGGACACCTTTCATAAATCCATGTTGACTCTGCCCAATCATATCATTATTTTCTAAGTGTCTAGGTATCACATCCTTTACAATAGATGTTAACATTTACCCTACTACTAACGTCAAATAGCCCGTCTGTCTTTCCCCGTTTTCTCTCTCCTTTTCTTAAATAGTGAGGATACATTTGCTACTTTTCAGTCCACAGGAACCTTTCCAGAACCTATAGAATTTTGAAAGATAGCCACCAGTGCATCCACCACCTCTATAGCCACCACCTTCAACACTCTGGGATGTAGCTCATCTGGTCCAGGGGATTTATCAATCTCAATCTCGTTATCAATACTAGTTTCTTTCAGTTCCACATTTTCACAGGTCGCTTGGTTCCCAAGTATTTCTGGGAGATTTTTTGTATCTTGCTCCGTGAAGACAGATGCAAAATAATTGTTTAATTTCTCTACCATTTCTCTACTCTCCATTATAAATTCTTGTGTTTCCATCTGTAATGGTCCCACATTTTTCTTTGCTGATTTTTTTCCCCTTTCTACATACCGAAGGACACTTTTACAATCCTCCTTTATGTTTCTCACTAGCTTGCATTCATATTTTGTTTTCCCCTTCTTTATCAGTTTCTTGGTCATCATTTTGTGGAATCCAAATTGCTCCCAATAATCATCCTGTTTGCTTTTCTTGGTGGTATGTGCTAAAATCATTAGCTATGACCTCTGATCCCTTCATCCCACAGGTTGCACCGATCCTGGCCTGTGATATCGAACACTATTACCCACTTAACCATTACCTCTGATCGCACTATCAAGCTAACACTACCACCATAACTTCAGTCCCCACAGTGAACTCTAACGTCCTCCTCCCTGTTACACTAATCTGTTAGCTCTGCTCTTATTCTGGGAGCTTTGCTACCTTCGAAATGTCTCTGTGATGGATAACCCACAGAGTGAATTTTCAAGTATTAGAATATTTTAAGCACTTGAACTGATTAGAGCATGTATTCCATCGAATTAACTTTTGTTTACACAATCTGACAATCTTGTTTTTTTTATCTCAAAGCAGTCTACATTTTAAAATATATGTTTATTGTTATAAAATGTATAATCTTCCCTCGGTATTGCTGAAAGTAGCTGCTGTTTAAACAAACAAAAGTAAGTCAACACCCACCGGGGCAGGGAGCAATGGACGAATGGGCCAGTATTCTCCACTGAACAACGGCTTGTTAATTTGTTAATATCCTGGTATATCTTTTCTCCATTAAATCTTTATTTGTGGGTGTTTCCACTGATTAGGATTATCATTAGGTATCGAAGTCTTTCATAATTTTAAAGGTCTCTATTATTTTACCCGTCAGCCTTCACTTCTCGAGAGAAAAGAAACCCAACATTTTCATTATCTCCTGACAGGATTACTCTGCATTTCTTGTATCATACTTGTAATTGTTTGCACCCTATCCAGTGCCTGTATCTCTTTATCATATGGTGATCTGAGTTATATGTAATACTCCAGGTCTGATCCATCCAAAGATCGATACATGTTTAGCAGAACTTTATTCAAACTTTTAAATTCCATCCCTCTAGAAATAAACCCAAGTGTGATTAGTTATTTTTTTTAAATCTTGTTAAGCTGCTTCGCCAGGTTTAGTGATTTGTATATTTGTAAACCTAGATCCCTTTGCTCTTCTACCCCATTTACATTTTCTCAGTAATATGCAACCTCCTTATTCTTCTTGGAAAAAAAGTAATAACCCAGATTTGTCTATATTTAAATTCATTTGACAGTAATTTACCAATTCTTCAAGTTTATTCATATCTTCCTATGATTTGTTGCAGTTTTCCTCAGTATTGGCTAACTCTCCCCCCAACCCCCCCGTACCCACCTCCCTCCCCCCGCTCCCCCCACTCCCCCCACCCTCAATATCCTGCTCCACAATTCTGAACAATTTGGTGGCTTCTGTAAATTTAGAAATTGCGGTTTTGACTCCAAAGTCTAAACTGTTAATATAAATTGTAACGGAGGTCCCAGCACTGATCCTTCTAGAACACCACTTCCCACCTTCTGTCACTCTGAAGAATGTCTTGAAGTTAGCTCGCTATCTGTTCTGCTACTTGTCCACTGACTCCGCATTCTCTGACCTTATTATAGTCTATTATGTGGGCCCTGATCGAAGGCCTTTTGGAAATCCAGATAATTTACATCTACTGTATCATCTTTGTCTAGTCTCCCTGTTACCTCTTCAAAAAATTCAATGAAGTTGGTCAAGTAAGACTTTCCCTTTTGTAATCCATACTGACTAATCATTATCATGTTTTTGTTTCTAAATGATCTTCTAATCTTTTAATAGGGATTCCATTATTTTACCTACCACAATATTAAGCTAACTGGTCTACAGAACACTGAACGTGCTCTATCTCCTTTCTTTAGTGCAGGTATAACATTAGCTGTCCTCCAGACCTCTGGCACTACAGCTTTTTCTAATGAGTTGTTAAAAATATATCATTGTGCCTCTACTATCTCTTCCCTAGATTCTTCCAAAATGCACAGATGTAAACTGTTCAGAGTAAGTTTGTTGCCCTCTTTGACTTTGAGACGTTTATTTAATATTTCAGCTTTATTTATTTTAAATGCAGTTAACTTATTTCTAATATTATCATCTAACACCATGTCCATTTATCCTGGTCCCCTGGTAAGTATATATACAAATTATTTCTTTAATATTTCTGCCATTTATTTTTCGTTGTCTGTGATATTATCCTGTCCATCATTAATTGACTCTATTCCCACAATGACTTTTTTTTATTCATGCACTTGAAGCTTAAGGGATGATGTAAAGCAGATCCACTGGGGTGAGGTTTGAGGAAATAAAATATGTTGCAAAACTAGGAAAGATGGTGGGGTTTGCTTTGACCAAAGGTTGAAAACATTAGCAGATTGCTAAAAGGACACACCTGCTTGAAAGTCTGGATTTAGCACACATTTTAGGTCTTATTTGACCCCAATTTAAACTTGCATGAATGTGTTAAGTCATCACCAACCAGTTTATTGCTCATGGTCTGGTGAGCAGCATAATTGGTGGAGCACTGCATACGGGCTCCTCACTCCGACGTCTGTCTGTGTGGGGTGTTCTGGTTGGTCCAGGGACGACCATTGCAAAAAGAGAGGGAGCGGTACATAGGTTTTTCGAAACAAAAACAAGAAATGCTGGATTCACTCAGCAGGTCTGGCAGCATCTGTGGAAAGAGAAGCAGAGTTAACGTTTCGGGTCAGTGACCCTTCATAGGTTTTTCGATGCGGGCGCTCTGGCAGACGACCTCCAGAGCAGGAGGGATGTCTTTACCGCTTGAGAATAGGATACAACGTTGACCTCCTCCTGTCACTCTCTCTTGCAGAAGCTACTGCTGTTCTGCTTGACATCCTGTGTTCCTCCCGTTTCTCGTCAAGCCGAAGGGGAGCCTTCACTCATCTACCCATGACAGAGCAATCCCTTTCTCTGGATGACTCGATAATGTATCGAATGTGGTTGAGAACACAACACTGAGTAGCACTTAGTATTTTTAGGGGAATTTCTCAGAGTTCCCAGAACGTATGTTGCTCGAGTGTTGGAACAGTGTTGACAAAGCATCCCAAAGTGTCTCCCATGGTGTTCCAGAGATGTTTTTTCACAACGACAGCAGAAATGATCGTGACATAGTGAGTATCCCATTAAGTAGCTCTTGAAGTCAACATCAATGTGGTGTTTGCTCCCAAACAGCTAGTCGTTGTTAGGAAAGGGCATTACATGAAGCATTAACTACCAAAATGCCGTGTAGACTCTTTAGTGAGCGTTAGCAGGCATTTTACACAGCAATAAGCTACTCAATGAGGGTCTGACTGTCTCTCTGAGCTCTGGTTTCATCTGCTTTACCAAGATAACATATCTTACGCAAGTGCGGGCTAAACTGACGTTGTATATTAGTCACATCTGAGGATCTTTAGTTCCTAAAACATTCGATGAAAATCACTCCCCCTCCCTCTTTGGTGAAATGAATTAGATTACAGGGCAATATGATCAAAGTGTTTAAAATTATAACTAAAGTGAGCAGGGTAGATAGAAGAAGTCTGTTTTCAGAAGTTGATGGTGTAAGAAAAAATGACAACAGATAGAACTGTACATAAATAAAGAAATAGGAGCAGGAGTAGGTCATTTGGTACCTCGAGTCTGCTCCATCATTCAATAAGATCATGGCTAATCTGACACTGGCCTTAACTCCACTTTCCTGCCTGCCTCCCATAACACTTGACTCCCTTGTAGATCAAACAACTGTCTAGCTCGGCCTTGAATCTATTCAATGACCTAACCTCCACTGTTCTCTGGGTTAGAGAATTCAAAGATTAAAGACCCTCGAAGAGAAGAAATGCCTGCTCGTCTGGGTCTTAAATGTGAGACCACTTATTTTGAAACTGTTCCCCCTCGTTCCAGATTTCCCCACCAGGGAACGCATCCTCTCAGCATCTACCCTGTCAAGCCCGCTGAGAATCTTATATGTTTCAAAAACATCACCTCTCATTCTTCTAAGCCCCAGTGAGTATCGGGCCAATCCGCTCAGCCTTTCCTCATAAGGTAATCCTTTAATCCCAGTAAACAACCGAGTGAACCTTCTCTAAACTGCATCCAATATATTCTTAAATAAGGAGAACAAAACTCTGCAAAGTATTCTAGGCGTGGTCTCACCAATGCCCTGTACAGCTGCAGTAAGACTTTCCAACTTTTATACTCCATCCCCCTTGCAGTAAATGCCAAGGTTCTATTTGCCTCCCTAATTACTTGCTGTATCTGCATGCTAACTTGTTTGTGATTCTTGTATGAGAACACCCATAAACCTCTGTGTTGTAACATTCTTCAGTCTCTCTCCATTTAAATAATATCGTTTTTTTCTAGTTTTCTCACCAAAATGGGCAACCTCATATTTTCCCACTTTATATTCCACCTGCCAAATTGTTGTCCACTCATGTAATCTATCTATATCCCTTTGAAAACTCTTTGTGTCTTCCTAACAACTTGTTTTCACACCTATCTTTGTATTGTTCGCAAATTTGTTTGCAATATAGTCAATCGTTTCATCAAAGTCATTCATATAGATGGTAAATAGTTGAGGCCTCAGCACTGCTCGCCACTTACAACTTGCTCACCTGAAAATGACACATTTATCCCAATTCTCTTTCTCCTATTGGCCAAAACTCTATTCATGCTAATATTTTGCAATGTTTGAGGGAAGGGAAGGACTGGCAGCTCAATATTCCAGCGTATAGAATCTTCAGGCATGACGGGAGGTGGGCAGGGGGTATAAAAGAGGAGGTGGCATTGCAATATTGATCAAGGAGTCAATTACTGCAGTAGGGAGGGATGATATCTTCGAAGGATCCTCAAATGAGGACTTATGGACAGAACTTTAAAACAAAAAGGGGGAAATCACTTTGCTAGGGGTGTACTACATGTCTCCAAACAGTGAGTAAGAGATAGAGGAGCAGATATGTAGGCAAATCTCAGACAGGTGTAAAAATAATCGGGTAATAATAGTCCGGGATTTCAACTTCCCTGATATTAACTGGGATAGTCTTAGTGCAAAAGGCTTAAAGGGGGCAGAATTCTTAAAGTGCAGACAGGACAGCTTATTGAGCCAGCACATAGAAAGTCCTACAACAGAAGGGAATGAAGCTGGACAAGTGGTAGAAGTGTCAGTGGGGGAACATTTCAGTGATAGTGACCAAATCTCTGCAAGATTTAAGGTGGTTGTGGAAAAGGACAAAGATGGACCAGAAATAAAGGTACTGAATTGGGAGAAGGCCAATTTCAATATGATAAAACGGAATCTGGGAGCAGCTACTTGTAGGAAAATCTACATCAGACCAATGGGAGTCACTTAAAAAGGAAATAGTGAGAGTTCAGAGCCAACATGTTCCTGTAATGGTGATGGGTCAAACCAACAAGTCCAGGGAACCCTGGATGTCAAGGGATATAGAAAATTGGATAAGAAAAGAAAAAAGAGGCTTCTGATAGATTCAGAGGGCTGAAAACAGTGGCGGCCCGAGAGGAGTGTAGAAAGTGTAGGAGGGTGCTTAAAAAAGTGATTCGGAGACCAAAGAGGGGGCATGAAAAAACACTGGAGGGCAAGATATGGGAAAATCCTAAGGTGTTTCATATGTATAATAAGGACAAGAGGATAACCAGGGAAAGAGTAGGGTCCAATCGGGATCAAAGTGACAATCTGTGCCTGGAGTGGGGCAACGTAGGTGAGGTTTTAATTGATTACTTTTCATCTGTGTTCATTATGGAGATGTAGATCAGGGAAGGGGATTGTGACACACTCCAACAAATTAGCACAGCGGTTTTAGCGGGCTTAAAAGTGGCTAAATCCCGAGGCCTAGATGGGATGTATCGCAGGCTGCTACGTGAGGCAAGGGAGGTGACTGCAGGAGTTCTAACGCAAATTTTCAAATACTCTCTGGCCGCAGGAGAGTTGCCAGAGGACTGTAGGACAGCAAATGTGGTACAATTATTCAAGAAGGGTAGCAAGGATAAAGCAGGTAATTACAGACCAGTGAGTCTAACATCAGTGGTCGAGAAACTATTGGAAAATATTCTGAGGACAGGATTAATCTCCACGTGGAGAGGCAGGGATTAATCAAGAATAGTCAGCATGGCTTTGTCAGGGCGAGATCATGTTCAACAAATTTGAATTTTTTTGAGGAAGTGACTAGATGTGGAGATGAGGGTAAAGCAGTTGATGTTGTCTACATGGACTTCGGTAAGGCATTTCATAAGTCATGGGAGATCAATTAAGAAGGTAAGAGCCCATGGTAATTTGGCAACTTGGATCCAAAATTGGCTTAGTGGCAGAAGGCAGAGGGTGATGGCCAAGGGTTGTTTTTGTGACTGGAAGCCTGTGACCAGTGGTGTACCACAGGGTTCGGTGCTGGGACCCTTGCTGGTTGCAGTGTACATTAATGATTGAGACATGAATATAGGAGGCATGATCAGTAAGTTTGCAGATGACACGAAAATTCATGCTGTCGTAAATAATGAGGAGGAAAGCTATGGATTACAGGACAGTATAGATGGGCAGAGCAGTGGCAAATGGAATTTAATCCTGAGAAGTGTTAGGTGATGCATTTTGGGAGGACTAACAAGGCAAGGGAATATACAATGGATGGTAGGACCCTCGGAAATACAGAGGGTCAGAGAGACCTTGGTGCACTTGTCCATATATCACTGAAGGCAGCAGCACAGGTAGATAAGGTGGTTAGGAAGGCTTACGGGATACTCGCCTTCATTAGTCGAGGCATAGAATATAAGAGCAGGAGGAATATGATGGGAGCTGTATAAAATGCTAGTTGGCCGCAGCTGGAGTACTGTGTACAGTTCTGGGCACCACACTATAGGAAGGATGTGATTGCACTGGAGAGGGTGCAGAGGAGATTCATCAGGATGTTGCCGGGGCTGAAACATTTCAGCTATGAAGAGAGACTGGATAGGCTAGGGTTGTTTTCCTTAGAGCAGAGAAGGCGGAGGGGGAACCTGATTCAGGTGTACAGCATTATGAGGGGCATAGATAGGGTAGACGGGAAGAAACGTTTTTTTCCCTTAGCAGAGGTGTCACTAACCAGACGGCATAGATTTAAGTTAAGTGGCAGTTTAGAGGGGACGTGAGGATTTTTTTCACCCAGAGGGTGGTTGGAATCTGGAACACACTGCCTGAAGGGGTGGTAGAGGCAGGAACCCTCACACCATTTATGAAGTATTTAGATGAGCACTTGAAATGCCCTAGCACACAAGTTTAGGGGCCAAGTGCTGGAAAATGGGATTAGAATAGATAGGTGCTTGATGCTTAGCATGGAATCAAAGGGCCTGTTTCTGTGCTGTATAACTCTATGATTCTATGACACCCTCACCCTCCCCCACCGACATCATGAGCTCTTATCTTATTCAGTACCCTTTTTGTTGGCATTTTATCAAATGCCTTTTGGAAATCCACATACAGGATGTCCACTGGTTCCCCTTTATCCACCCTACTTGCTACATCCTCAAAGAACACTAATAAATTTGTGAACGACGATTTTCCTTCCAGTGAACCATGTTAACTTTGCTTAGTTGTATTTTGATTTTATAAATGTCTCGCAATTACTTCCTTCATAACTGTCACCACACTACCAGAAGGACTTTGGAGAGGGTACAGAGTAGGTTTACCAGGATGTTGCCTGGTCTGGAGGGCTTTAGCTATGAGGAGAGGTTGGTTAAACTTGGATTGTTTTCACTGGAATGGTAGAGGGGCGACATGATACAGGTTTACAAAGTTATGAGCGGCATGGACAGAGTGGATAGTCAGAAATTTTTTCCCAGGGTGGAAGAGTCAGTTACTGGGGGACATAGGTTTAAGGTGCGAGGGGCAAAGTTTAGAGGGGATATACGAGGCAAGTTCTTAACACAGATGGTGGTGAGTGCCTGGAACCTGCTGCCGGGGGAGGTGGTGGAAGCAGGTACGATAGCAACGTTTAAGGGGCATCTTGACAAATACATGAATAGGATGGGAATAGAGGGATATAGACCGCGGAAGTGCAGAAGGTTTTAGTTTAGGCAGGCATCAAGATCGGCACAGGCTTGGAGGGCCGAATGGCCTGTTCCCGTGCTGTACTGTTCTTTGTTCTTTATACTGAATTCCACTTTTCCCAATGACACATTTTAGGCTAACTGGCCTCTTGTGTCCTGCATTCATTCTACCTCTTTTCTTGAATACAGGTGCTCCATTTGTGGTTTTTTAATCCAATGGAAACTTTTGAGAATCTATAGTATTTTGGAAAATTACTAAGCATACATTACTTTTTCTGCAGCCACTTTTAGGACCCTAGAATGCAGGTTGTCACTTTCAGGGGACATGTCACCTTTCATTCCATTAGTTTGCCCAGTACTTTTTTTTCTGATGGTAGTGATTGTTTTTAGTTCCTCTCTCCCTTTTGGCCCTTGATAGTCTTCTGGCCTTGTGATATTTTTTGTGTCTTCTCCCGTGACAGTGAAATTTTCAGAGATTTATAATTGAAAGAAGGAGAAACTTCTTCACAGAGATGTGTGGCTGTTTATTGTAAGAATTATGGCAAGATTCAGAATTAGAGTGGATGTGGTGATTAGGAAAAGTGGTGAAATTATCTGGGAATAAGGTGGGTCAATGTAATTGGGACTTTTTGCTCTGGTGGAGAGTTAATGCTGACGTGGATTTAATAGTGTATTTCCCTCTTCCAGCTTGCATGTTTCCAATTAGCCAATAATTATTAGAGTTAAGCAACAATCTGATGTTTGTTCAAAAGACCGTAAATAATGTCAGTCACTGAGTAACATAATTAGTTCACCTGAGAATTCTTTTAGGTATAATAAAAGGTTTGAATTGAAGCACCTTCATCTGCTTGTTAATCAGAGATGTTGCCAGCAGCACTCACATCACATCATTCAACAGATGGATCGACCAATCCTTGTGCAGATTGAAGCAGTTTACTACCCCATTCTCGCAGCTGTTGGTGTTCCTGGTGAGTCATGACCATCATTTGTTTATGCAACTGGGCGTTGAACCACTTGATTGTTCTTGCTGATTTTGTGGTCTGTTTGTTTTAAACGGTTTGCTGTAAAGCCCTCATATTTACTGAGATCTTTATTAAATGAAATTATTATTGTGATATGATCTTTTATTACCCATCCCTGGTTGCTCTTGAGGAGGTGATGATAGTTCTTCTTGGCATCTTTATAAGTCTCTTCCTTTCATCTAATCTAATATTTAACTTCCATTGTTAGCTATGGTTAGATCACTTCTTTTGCTGGGTTTTTTGTGCCTCAAATGAATGTAAATTCTTTGTAAGCATGTATTAATTCCTTACATGCTGGCTATTGTCTGTCGACTGTCATAGATTCTCATGACGTTTCCCAATCGACCACAGCTAACTTTCCCCTCATACCTTCGTGGTTTCTTTTGTTTAGATTTAAAACTCTAATTTCTGATTGAACTACAGCACTTTCAAACTTAAAGTATTTTCGATCATATACTGGTCACTTTATGGCAGACAAGAGAAGTTAAATATTGTATTAGATCAAGGGAAGGGGCTGATAAGTTGCCAAAAAAAAAGACAAGTTAGCCTTTGGAATTTAGCAAAGAAGGGCCAAGAAATTATAAAGGGAAAACAGAATATGAAAATAAACTAGCAAGGAACTTAAAAACGGATTGTAAAAGCTTCTCTTGTTATGTATAAAGGAAAAGATTAGCAAAGACAAATGTGGGTCCATATCAGGCAGAGGCATGGGAATTTATAATGGGAATAGGGAAATTGTAGATAAACTAAAGAAATAATTTTTGTCTGTCTTCACGGAGGAAGACACAAAAAACTTTCCAGAACTACTTGTGATCCAAGGAAGTAGCGAGAAAACTGAAAGAAATTAGTATTAGCAAAATGTAGTATTGAAGAAATTAATGTGACTGAAAGTTGGTAAATCCCCTTGGCCTTATAATCTACATTTCAGAGCGTTGAAAGAGGTAGCTATAGAGATAGCAAATATATTGGTGAACATCTTGCACAATTGCATAGATTCTTGAGCCGTTCCTGAAGACTGGAAGGTTGCAAATGTATCCCCACTATTTAAGAAAGGAAGGAGAGAGAAATCGGGGAACCACAGACCTGTTAGCCTGACATCAGAAGTAGGGAATATGTATCTACTATAAAGGATGTGATAACTGGACACTTATAAAATAATGGTGCAATGGAGCAGAGTCAATATGGATTTAAGAAAGGGAAATCATGTTTTACAAACCTGTTGGAGTATTTTTTGAGGATGTAACTAGCAGGATAGATAAGGGGGGACCAGTGGATGTGGTGTCGTTGGATTTTCAGAAGGCTTTCGATAAGGTCCCACACAGGAGGTTAGGTAGTAAAATTAGAACGCATGGAATTGGGAGTAATATAACTGACATGGGTTGAGAATTGATTACGGGACGGAAAACAAAGAGCAGGGATTATCGTGTCATTCCCAAGTTGGCAGTCCATGACTAGTGGCGTACCACAAGGATCAGTGCTTGGTCCAAGCTGTTCACAATCTATGTCAGTGATTTGGATGTGAGGACCAAATGCAATATTTCCAATCTTGCTGATGTTGCAAAACTGTGTGAGAATGTGAGTTGTGAGGAGAATGTAAAGGGGCTACAAGGGAACTTAGACATGTTAAGTTAGTGGCAAGAACATTGCAGATGGAATATAATGTGGAAAAATGTGAAGTTATCCACTTTGGTTGGAAAAACAGAAATACAGTGCATTTCTTAAATGGCAAGAGGTTGGGAAGTGTTGATGTCCAAAGGGACCTGGATGTCCTTGTTCTTAAGTCACTGATTGTGAGCATGCAGATGGAGCAAGCAATTAGGAAGGGAAATGATATGTCGGATTTTATTGCAAGAGGTTTTGAGTACAAGAGTAAAGAAGTCTTGTTACAATTGTATAAAGCCTTGGTGAGAATGCACCTGGAGTATTGTGTACAGTTTTTGTATCTTTAACTAAGGAAGGATATAATTGCCAAAGAGAGGGTGCAACGGTTGTTCACAAGAGTGATTGCTGGGATACTGGGTTGGCCTCTGAGGAGAGATTGAGGAGGCTGGACCTGTATTCTGTAGAATTTAGAAGAATGAGAAATGATTTCAATGAAGCAAACACAATTATTACAGGGTTCGACAGTGTTGATACAGGAAGGATGTTGCCCCTGGCTGGGGATAGCTAAAACCAGGGAACAGTGTCTCAGAATAAGAGGTAGTCCATTTGGGACTGAAATGAGGAGGAATGTCTTCATTCAGAGTGTGCTGAATCTGTGGAATTCTCTATCCCAGAGGGTTGTGGAGGCTCAGTCGCTGAGTATGTTCAAGACAGAGATCAATAGTTTCTATAAATTAAAGAAAACAAGGGATATGAGGATAGTGCTGGAAAATGAGGTTGAAGTAGAAGATCAGTCATGATCTATTTGACTGGCGGAGTAAGCTCGAGGGGCCGAATGGCCTACTTCTGCTCCTATTTCCTATGTTCCTATGTATTTTCTTGCATCTCTGCAGCGTGCGCGGTGAATGTTCTCCCATAATACTGTTGGGTAGTACACACTAGGATTTTGACCCAACTTGAAGGGCAACTGGAGATGCTGGCTGCCCGTGTCTTTCTGGGTGGTGGAAGACGCGGATTTGAGAGATTCTGGTTTTGAAACGTGGTGAATCACTGCAGTGCAGCCTGTGGATAGTACACACTGTATTCACAAGTGATGGATGGAGCAGTTGTTAACCTAGTCGGTGCGGTGCCGATTCTTGATGTAGTTACTGCACCCTTCCAGGCGAGTGGACAGGATGTCATTATACTCCTGATTTGTGTCTTGTAGTTATTTTAAGGTGTTGGATAGTCAGGAGGTTAAGTCGTCTACTCATGACCTAAATCTGTGTCCTCACAGTAGGTACTGAGGATATTACAATTCTCTCCACAGCCTCAATATCAATGATTTCACAACTTAATTTACAGTCTTGCAATAATGAGTCTAATCAGTTTCAGGGTCAGTTCAGCGATCAGTTTCATTGCATTTTCATTTTAGAAATATTCTCAGATCAAAGTAACCTGATCTCACAGATGAATAAATCCGCCTTGTTCAATGTTGATAATTTCTTGCGGTATATTTTCTGCTGATTTGCTCTCCGTGCTGAGTCTTATCCACTGTGAGCACATTGCTTTAAACCGCGAGTCGGCAGACCTCGATTTCCGTGCGTGAGGGGTAAAAAATCAGAGGGAGGGTATTCGGTCTTGAATGGTATTACAAAGATGAAGTAGGGAATCTGCAGCCCGTTTTACACCCTGCCTGATATTTATTCCCATTGACTTCAATAAGAAAATACAATTGAGAGAGGTTTAAACCGGTCTGTCAATTCGCTGTCACCTGCTTTACAGTAAAATTAATTTCACGAGTGTTTGTAAAGCGTGACCTGGTGCAAAGTGCAATTGAATTTCATCCTATCAATGATTGACATGTTGCTATCAAATTCCTGTCTGCAAGAATGGAGCGAGGAAATTCGTCCAGAAGCAAAGACAGCTACTTCAGATCTCCTGATAGAATATGGTACTTTCAACAGATATTTTGTACAGGTGGTGGATGTGGGGAGTCCGCCGAGCTTCTACCAGCAGAGTTATAATGGCCGCTTCGACAATCCTTGAAAGAATCTCCTGCGGTCCAACATCAAACAGGAGAAATCAACGGAAAAAACAGTCAGAATCAAACTAGTAGATAACAAATGGAATGGTGTGGACCGAAGGTGTCAGAGAAAGGAAGAGATATCCAGATTCGGGATAAAGATAGTGTCACAATCCTGTGTTTTTCTTTCTCCTCGGGAAATATTGTGGTGCGTCTTTAAGGGTGTAAAGAGATCAGTGTATCTTTAAGATCTCTCCAGAAGCACTGTGAGTGAAAGTACATTCTGGTAGCCAAGCTACAGCCATGCAGAGAGGGAGAACAGAGAATCAATATATCCATTTTCACTTTGAAACTGGCTGGCAGAGAGAGACAGTTGACAGATTGATGCAGCATGTGGAGGAAATAGCAGAGCTCTCTCTAAGTCCATTTAAACCCTGGGTAGTTTCTCTCTCAAACTTCTTTGAGCCAAGTTAATTCATTAACAAATAAGAAAAGAAAAAGGTTTTTTTCTCTCTCCACAAATTATTGATCTGCTCTGTTCATCGCTGGCAAAAAGAGTTTAATAGAGTTTGGGCTGGCACAGTGGTGCAGTGGTTAGCACTGCAGCCTCACAGCTCTAGTGACCTGGGTTCAGTTCTGGGTATGGTTCTGGGTACTGCCTGTGTGGAGTTTGCAAGTGCTCTCTGTGACCGTGTGGGTTTCCATCATGTGCTCCGGTTTCCTCCCACAGCCAAAGACTTGCAGGCTGACTGGTAAATTGGCCATTGTAAATTACCCCTAGTGTAGGTAGGTGGTAGGAGAATGGTGGGGATGTGGTAGGGAATATGGGATTAATGTAGGATTAGTATAAATGGGTGGTTGTTGGTCAGCACAGACTCGGTGGGCCGAAGGGTCTGTTTCAGTGCGGTATCTCTCGATGACTCTAATACTACAACTGTCAAACTGAACTGTTGAACCCCTATCTCTGGAAGGGCCCTTTTCTCATTGGACCTTGGAAGACTGCAAGTGAACTTGGACTCTGTTGAATTGGAAGACTGTTCGTCAGAAGCATAATCCACAAAGATTTATTGTTTTTCCATTTCTTTTCTGCAGCTAATTAAATAACAAACAACTGTTAGTTCAAACACATGTCTGCAAATTTGGGAGTTAGATTTTTAAATAAGAAGTCATAAGGTCTTTAGATATTAGTTTATCTTAATTGTGTTTAAGATTTCAGTTTTTAAGTAAATAGTTAATTTGTTGATATCTAAAGATACCTAGTTTGGTTCGCCTCATTCAGGGATTACTAGATTGTTTCAATTTGGATGCTGCTTTCTTGGATTTGGAATGCTTAAAGATATATGATGTGACCTGTGGAGTGACGGGACTGAATTAACAGTGTGTTGCTCCAACCGCAATCAGAAGCATATATTTTAATTGGGGGCTTTGTCCTGAGTGGTTGTAACATATATATACAATGCAACCACTGGGTGGCGCTGCAGTAACACATGCGCAAATGCAGCACGTGCCACCAAAACGTCACAGTCTGCGACTTCAGGCAGCTGCCAAGCCTAAAGATGGCATTGCTCAAATAATTGAACAAAGGCAACCTAACCTAAACACATGGCAGCACACAATGGCAGGAGGGGGAGGGAGAGCGAGTGAGTGAGCGGGCTGGGGCCGGGGGTGAGTGGAGCGGGCCGGGGGCCGGGGATCGTGGGGGAGCAGAGCAGAGAGGGCCGGGGATTGGGAGGGAGCGGAGCAGGACATGGAGCGGGACAGGGGAGGGAAGTGGAGCGGGATGGGGGGGTGGAGCAGGAGCGGGACAGGGGGGAGCGGCAGCGGCATGGGGGGGGGGGAGAGCGGGAGCAGGATGGGGGGGAGCAGAGCGGGAGCGGGACGGGGAGGGGGTGAGCGAGTGACAGGGGCAAGCGGAGTGGCCGAAAGAGTGTAGCGGCCGGAGAGAGCAGCGAGGGGAGGGTGGGGGAGGGGAGCAGCCGAAAGAGCGGATCGGCTGGAGAAAGCGGCTGGCGGGGGGTAGCAGAGCAGAGCGGCCGAAAGAGTGGAGTGGCCAGAGAGAGCAGCGAGGGGGCGGGGGTTGGAGGAGCAGAGCGGCCAAAGAGCAGAGAGGCCAGGGAGAGCAACGAGGGGGTGTAGTGGAGCGGAGTGGCCGGGGAGAGCAATGAGGGGGGGTAGCAGAGCGGAGCAGCCAAAAGAGTGTAGCGGCCGAAGAGAGCGGTGGGGGGGAGGGGAGCGGAGCTTGACGCATGGGTGAATGCCCGTTAACGTTGCATTGCTGTACACGTAAAGTGCATGCGCAAAGGCCAACCAGGCGGATTGTCCAAAGATGTACACGTCACGTGATGACGTGATTGGCACATGCGCTAACCAGTCCTGGCAAGCTGGACCGCAGCACATGCGCAGAGAGCAGGAGACCCTCTGCACATGTGTGCACCTTGGCACAGACTGATGTCGTCAGTGGCCGGCTGCGTTGTCAGGAATCACTTTGATATTTAATTGGGGGCTCGTCCACAGTCAAATCATATTTTGTTTAGGTGGCTCGCGTCTGGGATCAGAAACAGACTAATTTGGAAGGCTCGTGTTTGGAATCATATTAATTTCTCTTGTGTCTGTGATCATATCAATTGGAACCTCGATTGTTGGGCTCTAAATCTAACACCAATTACGAAGAAATGAACCAGGTCTCTTGTATAATAAGGTACAGTCTATATCATAGTAATGGCATTAGCAGTTGCAGCAGAGTTTTTGGGAGAGCAGAGTGTTTCCCTCAGTGACTTGATAACTTTACCTAAGAACAAATTAAAAGAATTGGCGGCAAGATTGGGGTTAGAATTTAAATTAGGTGTCAAAAAAGCAGAGATAATTGACATAATAGCCCAACATCTGGAATTAGAGGAAGAAGAAGTAAAAGAAGAATTCAAGGAACAAGGAAGTAGTGAGTCAGAGGGTGATGCAGTGGTATTGGCTAGGATTCAGTTAGAAATGGAAAAAACCTGAGGCTGAAAAACTTGAGGCTTGATTTGGAAAAAGAGGAAAGGGAGAAAAAGAAAGCATTTCAGAGAGAATGTGAAAGAGAAGATATGGAATTTAGGCTAAACGAGATGGAACTAAGACAAAAGGGTTGTCTTATATACAGGGAGAATTCAGGTCAAGAAGAATCTGAAATTAGCTCAGGTCCCAGCGAAGAGTTGTTTAAAATTATTCAATCCCTCCCTAAGTTCTGAAAAAATACCCAAACAGATGAAATGACTGAAGGAAGTTGGACACTGCTTATGCAAAGCAGGTTGGTAGTCAGAGCTCGTGATGTTTATGCAATGCTTCCTGAAGAGGCTTCTGCAAATTATGAGATGGTAAAAAAGGCTATTCACGCTGCAAATGAACTAGTCCCTGAAACTTACTGTCAGAAGTTTCGGAGTTTACGGAAATTGGCTAGGAAGACATATGAGTGGGTGAAGCAAATTAATTTTGATCTTTGGACGCGGGCGTTAAAGATGGAAACCACATATGAGAACCTTCAGGAGTTGGTTCTCTGAGAAGAGTTTAAAATTCAATTCCTTCCGTAGTGAGATCTCATGTAAATAAACTGAAAGTTTTGAAAGCTAGGCAAGCAGTGGAAATTGCAGATGATTTTGAGATTGTGAATAAGCCAACCTCTTTTGTCCGTCACCTCCATAAACACGAGGACGGAAAGTGGAAGACTGAAAGCAAGACATAAAGGAACAGCTGGGATTGCCCCAGGATAACCTCCTCCAGTCAGAAAGGAAGGTGCTGAGGGTAGAAATTAAGTTTGCAAGCCACAGTGTTATCATTGCTACAAAACAGATCATCTTCGTTCAGAATGCTGGAAATTGCGAGGTAAACCCATAGGACGTGTTGGGATATGCAAAGCTAGTGCAGAGGTAATGACTCTGACTGAGAGCATAGCAGACCAGGCTACAGCTTTAACAACAGTTTTAAAACCAGATATTAAATTAAAGGAAGTGTAGAGGTTAAGAATAAAATACCCGAAAGTTATAATGAATTTTTGTCAATGGGATTTGGAATGCTTAAAAATGTATGATGTGACCTGTGGAGTGACGGGACTGAATAGACAGTGTGTTTCTCCCACCACAATCAGAATCATATATTCAGATTGGGGGCTTTGTCCTGAGCGATCATAACATTAGCGAGAAAGACAGACATATTTGGGGATATTGATAGAGAAGCACTTGGGCACAGGGTTAGAGGTAGACAGATTGAGTGAGAGAGAGAGAGAGAGAGAGAAAGATAGAAACAGAGATGCAGATTTAGTTATTTAAATAAAGAAACAGGTAACTAGATTCAGGGATATATTTAGAAATAGAAACGTATAGACATAGAGAGAGAAGGAGCGAAGGAAGGAGAGAGGGATGGAAGCCCATATTCTCCTAGTCCAATATTGCTATAGGTTCTATGCATACAATATTTACACAAAGCCGGACAGAAAATGTGCCAAATCTGTTGAACAACAAAATGCCTGATGACTGTGTAGGAAAGCTTTAATCAGACTACCTCAATATCAGTTAATTGTATAAGTTTGTTGATTTAATTTCTTATTCCACTAATAGTAACCTGTAACATTTGTCTGTTATGTGTCAGTTAATTTAGATCAGTGACCATTGATGTGTTGAATTGCAACTAACTTTAAAGTTTGGGTTAGTTTCGTTTTTTATTTTGGTTCCTGGGACGTGAGTGTCACTAATAATTAATGTCCATCCCTAATTGCCTTTCAGAAGGTGGTGGGGAGTCACCTTTTTGAACTTTTGCAGCCAAAGCAAGCAAGTCCATTAGGCAGGCCGTGCAGGGGCAGGACAGGGAGCGTGGAAGGTCTGATGGGCTATACTACATTTAATTTAATGCAAGAAGCCTTACAGGTAAGGCAGATAAACTCAGAGCATGGATCGGTACATGGGATTGTGATATTATAGCTATTACAGAAACGTGGTTGAGGGATGTGCAGGACTGGCAGCTCAATATTCTGGGGTACCGATCCTTCTGGCATGACAGAGGTGGAGGTAAGAGAGGAGGGGGAGTTGCACTATTGATTAGGGAGGACATCAAGGCAGTACTTAGAAAGGATATCCTGGGGGAATGTATAGCGAGGCCATATGGGTGGAACTTAGAAATAAGAAAGGGGTGATCACTTTGATGGGATTATACTATAGGTACCCAATAGTCAGAGGGAATTGGAGGAGCATATATGTAGGAAATCACAGATAGGTGTAGGAATTATAGGGTGGTAATAGTAGATGATTTTAACTTCCCTAATATTGACTGGGACTGCCTTAGTGCGAAGGGATCAGATGGGGAAGAATTTGTTAAGTGTGTCCAGGATAGTTTTCTGAAGCAGTATGTGGATGGCCCTACTAGAGAAGGGGCTACACTCGACCTCCTCTTAGGAAATGAGAATGGGCAGGTGGTTGATGTGTCTGTGGGGGAGCACTTTGGGAACAGTGACCAAAACTCTATTAGCTTCAAGATAGTTATGGAAAAGGATAGGACTGGCCCTCAGGTTGAAGTCCTAAATTGGGGGAAGGCTAATTTCGATGGCATCAGACAGGAATTCTCAAAAGTTGAATGGGAGAGGCTGTTTACAGGTAAAGGGACGTCTGGCAGGTGGGAGGCACTTAAAAGTGAGATAGGAAGAGTTCAGGGTCGGCATGTTCCTGTTAGGTGGAAGGGCAAGGCTGACAAATTTAAGGAACCTTGGTTGATGAGGGATATTGAGGTCTGGTCAGGACAAAGAAGGAGGCATATGTCAGGTAAAGGCAGCTGGGATCGAGCGAGTCCATCGAGGAGTATAGAGGATGTAGGACTACACTTAAGAAGGAAATCAGGCAGGCGAAAAGGGGCCATGAGATTTCCCTGGCAGATAAGATAAAGGAGTATAAGTATATTAAGAGTAAAAGGGTAGCTAGGGAGAGAGTAGGTCTCCTTAAGGATCAGTGCAGCAATCTATGTGTGGAGCCACGGGAAATGGGCGAGGTCATAAATGAATATTTCTCGTCCGTATTTACCGTGGAGAAGGTCATGGAAGCTACTGAGTTCAAAGGAGGGAACACTGATATCCTGGAGCATATCAACATTACAAAGGAGGAGGTATTGGAGATTTTGAAGCGCATTAAGGAGGCTAAATCCCCAGGGCCTGATCAGGAGTATCCTAGGATGCTTTGGGAAGCAAAGGAAGAGATTGCTAGGGCCCTGGCAGAGATCTTTGTATCATCGTTAGCCACGGGTGAGGTACCGGAAGACTGGAGGAAAGGTCATGTTGTGCCTTTATTTAAGAAGGGCAGCAGGGATAAGCCAGGGAACTACTGGCCGGTGAGCCTTACATCAGTGGTGGGAAAGTTATTGGAAGGGATTCTGAGAGACAGGATTTATATGCATCTCGATAGACATGGTCTGATTAGGGATGGCTTTGTGCATGGGGAATCATGTCTCACAAATTTGATTGAGTTTTTTGAGGAGGTGACTAAGAGCAAGGCCTTTGACAACGTCCCGCATGGGAGGTTGGTTCAGAAGGTTCAAACACATGGGATCCAGGGTGTGCTAGCAAATTGGATACAAAATTGGCTTGGTGATAGTAGGCAGAGGGTGGTAGTGGAGGGTTGTTTTTCAGATTGGAGGCCGGTGACCAGTGGTGTGCCGCAGGGATCGGTGCTGGGCCCTCTGTTGTTTGTCATATATATTAATGACTTGGATGTGAATGTAAGGGGCATGATTAGTAAGTTTGCAGATGACACCAAAATTGGTGACAGCGAAGAAGGTTGTCTAAGGTTACAACAGGTTATAGATCAACTGAGAAAGTGGGCAAGAGAGTGGCAAATGGAATTTAACGTAAAGTGTGAAGTGATGCATTTTGGGAAGTTAAACCGGGGCAGGACATATACAGTGAATGTCAGGGCCTGGGAGTGTTCTTGAGCAGAAAAACCTTGGGGTGCAAGTACATAGTTCCCTGAAAGTGACAACACAGGTAGACAGGGTGGTGAAGAAGGCGTATGGCATGCTTGCCTTCTTCGGCCGAGGCACTGAGTACAAGAGTTGGGATGTCATGTTACAGTTGTACATAACGTTGGTTCGGCCGCATTTGTCCAGTCAAAATTCTGGTCAATCGTAAGCCCCAGGATATTGATGGTGCAGGATTCATAATGCCATTGAACAACAAGGTGCTGTCTTGTTGATATTCATTGCTGGGCACTTGCGTGTCACGAATGTTACTTGCCACCTATCAAGCAAGCCTGAATGTCGTCCAGGTCCTGCTGCATGTGGGCACAGACTGCTGCAGTTTCCGAGGAGTTGCCAAAAGATACTGAAAACTGTACAATCATCAGCGAACATTACCACTTCAAATTTTATGTTGAAGAGGGCTGGCCTGTGACACTACCTTAGAAACTCCTGCAGGGATGTCATGGGACTGCGGTGATTGTCCTCCAACAACCGCAACTACTTTGCTTTGTGCTCGGTATGACTCCAACCAATGCAGAGAATTCTTCTGGATTCCCATTGATTTCAGTTTTGCTAAAGGACCTTGATGCCACACTTGGTCAAATGCTACCATGGTGTCAAGGGCAGTCACTCTCAACTTAACTCTGGAATTCAGTTTTGTTTCATGTTTGGGTTAACGTTCTAATGAGGTTTTGTAATTTATGTAAATATAATGAAAAGACAATCCAGTGCAAAGTGATGCATATATTTCAGAGAAATTGAATTAGTTGATAACAAGTTCTGCAGAGTGAAATATATGTGAATACACCATCCTCTTTAGAAGTGGAAGATTGGTATGTAATGGTACTGCAGCGAAAGGACTGCTTGGGTCTGGGAAAAATCCCGGCCCGATCCCGATAGAACCACATCGGACCCAAGCCCGACCCGGCCCGAGTCCTCCCATTTTTTCCCGAGCTCAACCCGACCTGAGCCTGACCCCACCACCGGAATGTTCACTATTCTCCAGTTGACAGCATTCATTTTACATCCATAGTGCACTCACTGTACTTCCTACTTTTGGATGGATGGAATAGAAGGAAGCTGCAGCATGAGTGTGATGACATCATAGAGACACTCACTCACACACTGCGCAGACTCAGAGCCTGTGGAGTCCGGATGCACGTTTCCCTCCTTGACCTCCCAGACTCCCAGCTCAGGCTTTTCAAATTTTGAGCTTATTTATTCAACTTCCCTTTTCCGCCCAGCAGAGCAAAAGGTAGTACTGTGTGTGTCTGACCCGGACCAGGCCCGACCCGAGCGCGAAAGCCAAACCCGGAAGAGCGACCTGACCTGACCCAAACCGGACACATGTCACCGGGTCCCATCGGGTTCGGGTTGGGCAGCAGGCCTTTAACTGCAGCAAAGACACATTTATAACTAGAGATTCTCTTGGTGAATAGTAATCCATTGTCACAAGATTGAAACTATCTATAATACAACAATGCAGCAGAATTGAATGAAAACATTTGTTATTGATAAGCAACCAGGTGTTAAAATTGTCTGTATATGTAGTTATGTTATGCATTTGCTGAGGCTTTGCTGAAGTCGGATCTACCTATATCAACCATTGGGCCGAAGGGCCTGTTTCGGTGCTGTATTCTCTATGACTCCTTGAAACGGCATTGTGTTTGAGTTCCTGACTAAACCCACAAGGCTTTCTCATCAATACTGCTTTTAAGTGTATGCTGAGGTACAGGATGCATAATTTCGTGAAACCGGACCTTCAAACTTTAAGAACCTTATTTATTTCGGGAGTTATTAAAAGTACGCCGTAAGGGGATTGGCAGAGTAGATGTTGGGTGTTTTTGGGGTGGAGCAAGTGTCAAGAATTGGAGCTGCAGTCTCAGAATGAAGGGTCGGTCATTTCGGACTGTGATGAGGAGAAATTTCTTCACTCAAAGATTTGTGAATCTTTGGAATTCTCTACTCCAGAGAGCTGTGGATCCCCCATTGGTGAGAATATTCAAGACAGAAATCTGCAGGTTTTTTCTGGATATCAAGGGAATCAAGGGATATAGGATAGTGCGGGACAATACAGTTCAGGTAGGAGATTGGCCATAACCGTGTTGAATGGTGGAGCAGACTTGAAAGGCAGAAGGGCCGAATGGCCTACTCCTGCTCTTGTCCTTATATTAAGTACACATCTAATATCTCTAACATTTTCTGAATGCATAGTGGAAGCAACAACTTCAAATGAAATCATTTTTCTTAATATTGTGTGTTTTACCTGCGTATCATTTCCTGCCATTCTGCTGTGCAGAGCACCTGACATAAAGAACACCTCTCAAATGGAAATCAGGTAGTTGTTCAGGAAAGGCAGCTATATGGATAGTCCTAGAAAAGAAGCTGTAATATCATGATAGCTTGTGTTTTGACCATTTTGTAACCTTGTTTTATTTAATCTTTAATTGTTCTACAATGAGCCGATCTTCTCTAACTGTTACACCAAATGATGTAAACTATCATATTTTCCCCAGCATTACTACTGGAACAAACGGGCTTCTCCTTGGGAATTTTCCATCTGATGTGTTTGGGGGAGGAGGTATATTTACACAGGGATGCCAGATAGACCAGACTGAAGGAGCGATGCTCTCTGCCCCACCCACTGGTATCTGGTGTGTTGTATTCACATACAGAAGTGAAAATATCTCACTTTTACAAATGATTAGTGCTGATGGAAGTTCGTTTTTTTTTCTCAAATGAAGCTGGGACAACTGACCCAATGGTATTGCTAACAGATGCGGACACCTACTCATAGTTTTAGATGCTTCTCTTAAGGTTTCAGTCACATTGTGACGCTGCGTAAAATAAGACATGTCAAGATGACTGACTGTTGCTTTTCCCTAACTGGCCTCACCAGTCAAATTCCACCAAACGTTTTGGTAGTCCCTGGTCCAACTGCCTGACAAATGTCTTTGCAAATTGTCTTCTTATTGTCTTGGCTCTCAGAGGTGCAGATGCTGAGCTGCTAAAGCATCTGAAGATAGTGTGCATTCTCGCTCAGGCTAGGACATTGAAGAACAATGGTCAGCTGTGACGGAGAACATAGCCCCACATCATCACAGACATGATGCATTTTCACTGTCATATGACTGGGTATTTTTCGTCAATGGTCACAGAGGGTCTCCTCAATTACAGCCACCAGTTGCTTCATCACTTCAGCTGCCATTAAACTATTGAGCAGGTGCTTGTCTTCTACATCACTTGGTGGCCAACTCATGGCTGCCTCGTGGGTTACCTTTTCCTTTCATAGCCTCCTGTCTCCTCCTAGTGCCTTAATTCTTCAGCATTGTTACAAAAAAATCTGACATTTTATAGATAACTTCGGAAATATTTTCTCCCATTACGGCACTGTCTTTAATTGTTCCAATGTCTTTCAATTTGAGAAAAGCACTTCCTGCTTCTATTACAAATGTGCCCCGAGACCTGTGTAAATTCCCATCTGGAGTTCTGCTATTAGCAGAATTCATAAAACTGGATGTTAACAACATAATTCCAATTGAATTTCTCCAATAGGCGAACTCTCCAAATACATCAGCTAAACTAAAAGAGGAAATTATATATCAGAGATAGAAAAAAGGTGGAAGATAGAAGCTGAGATAAAGGAAAAGGGAATGAGTTGACTGACAGAAAAAAGATGCACCACAATTAATATATTTTATCAACCTATTAATCCTCTCATTGTGAATAGAATCATTAATTTCTCTTTTCCTATCTTTATTGCAGCTAATTTATTAACAATTGTGATTCTCTCCCGTGGAAAATGCGGTCTCTCCAAATGTATCAGTCGTTATATGGTGGCCATGACAACAGCAGATCTACTGGTCCTAATATTTGAAGTAATTCTGTATGAGATTAAGGAGATGTATTTCACAAATTCATTTCTGGATTACACCTTCATCTGTAGTCTTACATTGATCTTCAGTTTTATTTCCATTGATTGTTCTGTCTGGTTAACAGTCGCTTTCAGCTTTGATCGCTCTGTATCCATCTGTTACCAGAAACTGAGAAACAAATACTGCACAGAAAAAACTGCACTTGTCGTTATAGCAGCGGTGTGTGGACTTTCTGTTTTAAAAAACATTCCATTTTACTTTGTAAATAAACCTGGAATAATGATTGATAACATACCATGGTTCTGTATTGTAAAATCTGCATTCTATATTTTGCCCGTTTGGATGGTTTACTTGTGGCTTGACAGTATTTTAACCCCATTTGCTGCATTTTTCTTAATTGTGTTCTTCAATGCTCTGACCATCAGACACATTGTAATGACCAATAGAGTCAGGAGGGGATTCCGGGAAAAGAGCAAAGATCCAGAGACAGAGAGCCGCAGAAAGTCCATCATATTACTGCTCGCTATTTCGGGCAGTTTTATCTTGTTGTGGATTCTAATCTCCATCTGTGATATTTCTGTACAATTTACGGAAAATCAATTTGACCAAAGTGATTACAATGACCCTTTCACCATCATGGAACAGACCGGATTCATGCTCCAGCGTTTGAGTTCCTGCACCAACACGGTTATTTATGCAGTGGCACAGACCAAGTTCAGAGATGAGTTAAAGAATATGATTAAATATCCCTTTACCCAGATGATTAAGGTAAATAAATTAAATTAATCGGAATGCGTTAAATTTATCTCCCCACCCACCCACCCCGGATTGGTCTCATATCATACACAATTATCTGCCGTTTAGATTGGATCTGTCCAACCACTCTACAGAGGCATATTGTTCCTGCTGTTTAATATACTACTGAAAATCAAGTTCTCTATTTGCCCTGGCGGAACTGTGGCCAGCAGAGCTGTCAACAGATTTGGAGAGACTCAAAGAGAAATGTGAGGGTAAATGTTTATGTTTACCATTTAAAGCTCTTTACAAAGTCTGACATAATCTCAATGGGTATTTAATGTCCAGAAAGTAAAGGTAAAGAACTAACTTATTCTGTTTACACCAATTTCTAACTGGTCAAATATTTACATAAAACCAATCCAGGTTTGGAAAGAATTAAATGTATAAGTAAATTTGCGCGGCATTTTTGAAGAATTTACCTTTGTATCGGCTGCTTTAATGTTGTCATTGTATACAATAGGTTCAATTCAGCTTCACTCAAAGAAATACTGTTCTACCTTTTTTAACACACTATTGGTCTGATTGTTCAGTTTGCTGCAACTAGTTTGCTTGATGGATGAACCAGTTCACTCAGTTCAAGAATCTGATTGTTTGTGTGATTTGCTCAGCTACATATCTGCTTGGCTGCTTTTTGAATTTTAGTGATGAATTATTTAATTTCACGAAGCTTCGGGTCAATTAATATCATTAATATCATTTTCAGATCACAACAAATTGCTCTTGTTGACATACAGAAAGGACAGTGACAGATTTCCCCAGTGGTGTGCCTTGGGCTGTTGAATCATCTAACATCGTGAATACAAGAAGCTGGGCAGGAGATGGTAAATATCCAAAAGGGATTCTGCCAAATGCTATTTTTCAGGCAGTTAAATGGGCATGAATTCAGATGAGTTCATTAGCGGTGTGTTTCTCTTGCTCCAATCGTCCTCTACTCACCAGGCAATCCAACAGCCCCAGCGTAGGAACAGGAAATATATTCTGGAACATTTAAAATATTATCCTGAACATTTTAACTCCCTTGTTTGATGAGAAAATATTGACAATTTTATTGCAGTAATAAAATATTTACAGCACTTTTACCATGAGACATGCAATCTTCTTATTTTCCAAAACATGAAACAACTGTAGCTATCTAAGTTACAACCACTGTTTATTTGATCTATTAAAACTGTCACTGTGACAATTATACATAAAACAATATAAATGTCGTGTCACTCTGTTACATTACAAAGATAAGGAAAATCCTGGGAACTCACAGGATAGACAATAAAAATCTAAACCTATTATCAGGTTCTTTTGTGATGAAGTTAAACTGATGCGTTCCTGCCAAGAAGTGAAAATAGTTTTTGTCATGATTTTTCTGATCCAAGCTCTCCATAACTTTGAGCTCCTCTCATCAGATCACCACTCTGTCTTTTACCTTGTCCCACTTTGTGTAAAAGGAATGGAGATCAATATCGAAGATAGAGAATATAGACTAATTCACGCTCCCTGGGCAACACACAAGGAATCGAGACCAAATGTAATCTTGAAGAGAAGCAGAGTAAAAGATTTCAAAGATTAATGGAGCATAAAATCTAGAAATAATATAACCCCAGTTTTAAAGTGTTACATTGTGCTCCTATATTTCATGTCTTGTTATAAGTTCTGAACTCTATATTTATCTTGAAATACCTGGACTGTGTAATCGGACGGTTTGTAAAACCGGTGTTGAACCTGAACGCACATCATTGCACCAGGTGTGTTAGGTTTCAGTCAGGAATGTTTCCTATATATTTTGTGCAGAGATTAATTTAACAATTACTCTCCCACATCCCCCCACTCTAAACCCGTTTCTTTCTCATAACGATTCCGGTGAAATTAACTTCAAAGGAATGAGACAAAACAGATCGGCTGTAAAACCTGCTGCCGATTGATTCACAACTGGTCCTTTTCGTCTATGGTCCAGCGCAATTTCATCCGTTACAACCCTGTCTTGCCTGGATTGTCAGTCTGAATTCTTTTTTGTGTTTTTCTTTGCTGCACTTCTCTGCACATCTGTGTCAAAAGCGTTTTGTTTTCTTCATTGGAAAAACTCTCTTCAATATAATACTTGAGAACTGCAACATTTAACCGATTTGGTGTCTATAGTTTTAAACAGATGCCGAACAAGACATTGTGATGACAAAATGTTAACTATGAAACCAAAGGAAAACATGACAATCAACGAGCTGGTTTTCTCCCAGAGCATCTCACCTTTCACCAGTAATTAAACTGAATAGCATGAGATCAATATACTCCCCAACTTTTACCGTCAACTTCTAACCTTGAGGGCTTAGGTCTAACTTTTTTGTGAATTTCTTTGCTGAATTTAAATTTTCCCGGGTTTTTAGCACAATTTCTTTCCGTTACCAGAGTTCAGTCAGATCGGAAGACAAAGAAGGGAAGCGAGATAATGGGGGAATTGGGGCTGCGAATGAGAAAGGAAGGGCTGGTGGGGAGAGGGAGGATGTTGGGGAGAGGGGCTATCAGTAAAAGAAAAGGGAGAGCGGGTGAAAGAGGGAGGCGAGAGAAAGGAGCTTGGGGATTGAAAATTAGAGATAGGCAGAAAAGGGCACGGGGAAGGGGGTTGGTTTAATGTTATGATGGGTGCAGCGCGAAGAAAGAGCGTTCCGATTAGACTTTAGCTTAAGAATCAACCGAACCGTTCACTATAACTGCAATTCATCCCGTTCTCCAGTCCAAGATGGAAATGATCATTCCTCACAGCACCAACCTCTTCAGTTTGTCCTCCTGAGAATCCACTCCAACTCCAGACGCTCGCGTCTCCATGTTGCCTTTCAGTATTTGCAGTGATTTTCACCCACTAGACGCCGGATCTGAGAGGATCAAACACAAAATGTAAAACTTAAATAACTATAATGGTGCCGACCTTCGACTGACGGAGGGTGAGGTGGTTGGGGGGATGCGGGAGGAATGTGGCTGAGAACCGACAGGGGAAAGTCCAAACTATGCAGCCCAGAAAAGGTGCCCAGTGAGGAACAATTAGCACAGGTTAATAATAATAAAGTGAAGAAATCCCTCAGCAACGTGAGTGTTACAATAGGACAATGTCAGAGCAGTAATGATATTAACAGTCATGTATGAGAACAGCCTGCTAAATTACTGATCAGTGAGAGCAGGGACCAGGAACAGGCACACAAGGGAAAATAAACACATTTAAATATAAGGAATGGGAATTGGAGCACGCCATTCAGTTCACTATAAAATTAAATTTGATGGAGATGAAGAGATCTTTTCTCAAATTCTCAAATCACTTTTCACCTTTTTGTTCCTACACGAAGTAAATTTGAAATGTAAAATCAGATCAAAATCAGCTCATGGGCTGAATTATCATCAGAAAATCATCCAGGCAGAGCATTTCAAGATATAAAATCTATTTCTAGGTGAACATTATTTATTCGGTGTATAATCAATGTAAGGTCACATAAAGCTTGTTTCTGGAGGTGTAACATTAGTATAAGATTATAAAGGGGGAGTTTCTGTAGCTACATAATCAGTATCAGATCCTGCAGCGGATGTTTTTGGGAGCGGTACAATCAGTACACGGTCACAGTGAGGATTGTGTCTGTAGCGGTACAATCAGTCCAGCATCATCCCGGCTCTACTTTCTGTAGGTTCAAGACTAGACACGGGCAGCTCTTGGTGTCTAATCAAAACCGATTGTTCCCTGACAACACAGAGCGATCGCTGGTGTCAACAGTGCGTCCGA
This sequence comes from Heterodontus francisci, assembly GCF_036365525.1. Classification (NCBI taxonomy): domain Eukaryota; kingdom Metazoa; phylum Chordata; class Chondrichthyes; order Heterodontiformes; family Heterodontidae; genus Heterodontus; species Heterodontus francisci. Next base: position 56,684,283 of record NC_090399.1, read on the forward strand.
ACATCTGCCAGCATGAAACGCGTCACCACGTAATGACATCAGACGTAATGGCGTCTGAGTGGTGACGCCCACACCCCAACTGCTCCAGGGCCGTGATTCCCGCCTGATTCCCCCAACTATAACCCAGTCGCCACCGCACTCGCCGCCTCAGTGGCGGCTCCCTGCTGTGGCCATGTACCCGCTGCTCCATCCCGCCGCTCCTCTCTGCTCGCTGCTCCATCCCACCGCTCCTGTCTGCTCGCTGCTCCATCCCGCCGCTCCTGACTGCTTGTTGCTCCATCCCGCCACTCCTGACTGCTCGCTGTTCCATTCTGCCACTCCTGTCTGCCCATTGCCCCATCCCTACGCTCCTGACTGCTCGCTGCTTCATCCCGCCGCTCCTGACTGCTCGCTGCTCCATCCCGCCGCTCCTGTCTGCTCGCTGGTCTGTCCCGCCGCTCCTGACTGCTCGCTGCTCCATCCCGCCGCTCCTGACTGCTCGCTGCTCCATCCCGCCGCTCCTGTCTGCTCGCTGCTCCATCCCACCGCTCCTGTCTGCTCGCTGCTCCATCCCGCCGCTCCTGACTGCTCGCTGCTCCATCCCGCCGTTCCTGACTGCTCGCTGCTCCATCCCGCCGCTCCTGACTGCTTGTTGCTCCATCCCGCCACTCCTGACTGCTCGCTGTTCCATTCCGCCACTCCTGTCTGCCCATTGCCCCATCCCTCCGCTCCTGACTGCTCGCTGCTCCATCCCGTCGCTCCTGACTGCTCGCTGCTCCATCCCGCCGCTCCTGTCTGCTCGCTGGTCTATCCCTCCGCTCCTGACTGCTCGCTGCTCCATCCCGCCGCTCCTGACTGCTCGCTGCTCCATCCCGCCGCTCCTGACTGCTCGCTGCTCCATCCCGCCGCTCCTGACTGCTTGTTGCTCCATCCCGCCACTCCTGACTGCTCGCTGTTCCATTCCGCCACTCCTGTCTGCTCGCTGGTCCATCCCGCCGCTCCTGACTGCTCGCTGCTCCATCCCGCCGCTCCTGACTGCTCGCTGCTCCATCCCGCCGCTCCTGACTGCTTGTTGCTCCATCCCGCCACTCCTGACTGCTCGCTGTTCCATCCCGCCGCTCCTGACTGCTCGCTGCTCCATCCCGCCGCTCCTGTCTGCTCGCTGCTCCATCCCGCCACTCCTGACTGCTCGCTGTTCCATCCCGCCGCTCCTGACTGCTCGCTGCTCCATCCCGCCGCTCCTGTCTGCTCGCTGCTCCATCCCGCCACTCCTGTCTGCTCGCTGCTCCATCCCGCCACTCCTGACTGCTCGCTGTTCCATCCCGCCACTCCTGACTGCTCGCTGTTCCATTCCGCCACTCCTGTCTGCTCGTTGCCCCATCCCGCCGCTCCTGACTGCTCGTTGCTCCATCCCGCCACTCCTGTCTGCTCGTTGCCCCATCCCGCTGCTCCTGACTGCTCGCTGCTCCATTCCGCCACTCCTGTCTGCCCATTGCTCCATACCGCCACTCCTGTCTGCTCGTTGCCCCATCCCGCCGCTCCTGTCTGCTCGCTGCTCCATCCCGCCGCTCCTGCCTGCTCGCTGCTCCATCCCGCCCCTCCTATCTGCTCGTTGCTCCATCCCGCCGCTCCTGACTGCTCGTTGCTCCATCCCGCCGCTCCTGTCTGCTCGTTGCTCCATCCCGCCACTCCTGTCTGCCCATTGCCCCATCCCTCCGCTCCTGTCTGCTCGCTGCTCCATCCCGCTGCTCCTGTCTACTTGCCGCTCCACCCCGCCACTCTCTCCCGTGCGCTGCTCGCTTCCTGCCCTCTCTGCTCGTACCCCATTCGCTAGCTGTACCCACCCTGCTTCTTCTCCAGGTGGCGAAGTGGGGAGCGAGCTGCGGGTGGGAATGGTGAGCAGACGAGCAGGTGGGAGAGGTGGGATTGAGCTGCGGGTGGGAATGGTGAGCAGACGAGCAGGTGGGAGAGGTGGGATTGAGCTGCGGGTGGGAATGGTGAGCAGACGAGCAGGTGGGAGAGGTGGGACTGAGCTGCGGGTGGGAATGGTGAGCAGACGAGCAGGTGGGAGAGGTGGGACTGAGCTGCGGGTGGGAATGGTGAGCAGACGAGCAGGTGGGAGAGGTGGGACTGAGCTGCGGGTGGGAATGGTGAGCAGACGAGCAGGTGGGAGAGGTGGGATTGAGCTGCGGGTGGGAATGGTGAGCAGACGAGCAGGTGGGAGAGGTGGGATTGAGCTGCGGGCAGTTGGAAATGGCAGGATGGAGCAGGAAATGTAAGCGGTGATGGCCGGAGTGGGTGGCAAGCCGAATACGGCATCTAAGACGGCGATCGTGGGAGGGAGTGGGGTACTGTCAGGGCGGTATACTGGGCAATCACGGCCATTGAGGGGTGGGTGGGTTTGGGTTCAATTTATTATTGTGTCAATTTGAGCAGCACCGTTTTTATTACCGGCAGCTGCCTGAGACATCACAGACAGTGACGTTTCCATCGATGAGGCTGAATTTACACATGAGCCTGTACTCCGTCACCTAGTGTTTTGTCTTTAACAAGCACAGCCTAATGAGTATGATATAGAGTGGGTCCTTTCCCGACTGTTCTATGAAAAGACATTGACTAAACTCAGCCTGTGTTCCCTGGAGTTTAGAAGAATGAAAGGTGATCAAATTGAAACATAAAAAAAAGACTTAAGAGGCTGGACAGAGTAGATGCTGATGAAATGTTTTTCTTTTTCCCCCTTGCTGCAGAATCTAGAAAACTGGGTCACAATCTCAGTATAAGTGGTGAACCATTTAGTACTGTAATGAAGAGAAATTATTTTCACTCAAATCAGTAAAGTATCAGATGGGGTCCTAAAGGAAGTGGCCCTGGAAATAGTGGATGCATTGGTGGTCATCTTCCAAAATTCTATAGACTCTGGAGCAGTTCCTACAGATTGGAGGGTGGTAAATGTAACCCCACTATTTAAAAACGGAGGCAGAGAAAAAACAGAGAACTACAGACCAGTTAGCCTTACATCAGTAGTGGGGAAAATGCTAGAGTATTATAAAGGATGTGATAGCAGAACACCTGGAAAGCATTAACAGGATTGGGCAAAGTCAGCATGAGTTTATGAAAGGGAAGGCACGTTTAACAATTCTGGAGTTTTTTTGAGGATGTAACTGGTAGAATAGATAAGGAAGAACCGGTGGATTTGGTGTATTTGGATTTTCAGAAGGCTTTTAATAAAGTCCCACATAAGAGGTTAGTGTGCAAAATTAAAGCACATGGGATTCTGGCAAGGATTGAGAATTGGTTGACAGACAGGAAACAGAGAGTAGCAATAAACAGGTCTTTTTCCAGGCGACAAGCAGTGACTAATGGGGTACCGCAGGGATCAGTGTTGGGGCCCCAGCTATTCACAATATATATTAATGACTTGGGTGAGGGAAATAAATGTAACATTTCCAAGTTTGCAGACGACACAAAGCTGGGGGCGGGGTGGGGGGGTTGGCGGGTGCGGGGTGGCGGGGAGGGGAGTGGCGGGGGGAGGATTGTGAGCTGTGAGGAGAATGCAAAGAGGCTCCAATGTGATTTGCACGAGTTGAGTGAGTGGGCAAATGCATGGCAAATGCAGTATAATGTGGATAAATGTGAGGTCATCCACTTTGCTTGTAAAAACAGAAAGGCAGATTATTATCTGAATGATGATAGATTGGGAAAGGGGGCCGTGCAACGAGACCTGGGTGTCTTTGTACACCAGTCACTGAAAGCAAGCATTCAGGTGCAGCAAGAAATTAGGAAGGTGAATGGTATGTTGGCCTTCATTGCAAGAGGATTTCAGTACAGGAGCAAGGATGTTTACTACAGTTATACAGGGCTTTGGTGAGACCACATCTGGAGTATTGTGTGCAGTTTTGGTCTCCTTATCTTAGGAAGGATGTTCTTGCCTTGGAGGAAGTGCAAAGATTCACAAGGCTGATTCCTAGGTTGGCAGGACTGACATATGAGGAGAGATTGTATCGACTAGGCCTATGTTCACTAGAGTTTAGAAGAATGAGACACAATCTCATAGAAGCCTATAAAATTCCAACAGGACTAGACAGACTAGATGCAGGGAGGATGTTCCCAATGGCTGGGGAGTCCAGAACCAGAGATCACAGTCTCAGGATACGGGGTATGCCATTTAGAACCGAGATGAGGAGAACTATCTTCACTCAGGGGGTGGTGAACCTCTGAACTTCTCTACCACAGAAGGCAGTGGAAGTCCAGTCATTAAATATATTCAAGAAGGAGAGAGATATATTTCTCAATGCCAAAGCAGGAGCAGAGTACTGAATTAGTCGATCAGCTATGATCTTTTTTGAATGGCAGAGCAGGCCCACAGGGCCGAATGGCCTACTCCTGTTCCTATTTTCTATGTTTCTATGTTTATCAGTAAGTGTTCAATCAGTGGACTGTCATACAGCTTCTACTTTCTGTAGGTGTTAAATCAGTGAAACATTATGCAGAGGATATGTTTTTGTCGGTGCACAACCTGTACAAAAGCATGCAGGGGATTCAGTAATTAGATATAAAGGAAGAAGGAAATTTTATGCACAAGCCATATATTAGACAAAAAATGAGCAAAAATGATGCAAGAGTCACATTCATTAATATCAGTTCAAAAACGTACAGATCGGTTCAATGAAATTTAAATGGGTTGGATTCTATGAGGGTCGCTGATCCAATCAGACGGGCAGTGATTTAGAATATAGGAACACAAGAAACAGGGGCAGGAGTAGGTCATTTGGCCCTTCGAGACTACTGCGCCATTCAATAAGGTCATGTCTCATAACTAACCTTAGGTCCACCTTATCGTAAAATTTCCATATCCTTTATTTCACGTAGTATACAAAAATCTATCGAACTCCATCTTGACTATACTCAACGATTGAGCATCCACAACTCTCCGAGATAGAAGATTCCAAACACTCACAACCTATTGAGTGAAGAAGTTTCTGTTCATCTCAGTCCTAAATGGCTGACCTCTTATTCTGACTCTGTAAACCCATGTTCTACATTGCAGAGCCAGGAGAAGCATTTCCTCCATGTACCCTGTCAAGCCCCTGAATATTTGTATATATTTCAAATAGATCGCCTCTCACCCTTCTGAACTCCAGGGAGTGTAGGCCTAGTCTACTCAAGTTTTCCTCTTTAGATAATTGCCTCACTGCAGAAATCATTCTAGTGAACTTTTTTGCACTCACTACAGAGCAAATATGTCCTTCCTGAGGTAAAGTGAACATAGCTACACAGAAGGAGGCCATTCAGCCTCTCATGTCCATGCCAGCTGTCTGCTGGAGTAACTCACCTCGTCCAACTCCCACACCTTTCCCTGCAGCGCTAAAACATTCTTCTCTTCAGATAATTGTCCAATTCTCTTTTCAAAGTCATGATTCAATTGCCTACACCACACTCTCAGGCAGTGTGTTCCAGACCCTAACTACTCACTGCATAAACAAGTTTGTTTTTTTTTCTGTCATGTCACAGTTGCTTCTTTTGCCAATTATCTTCAAACTGTTTTCTCTGGTTCTCGATCCTTCTGGCAACAGGAACACTTTCTCCCGATCTATCCTGTCCAGACCCCTCATGATTTTGAGCACTTCCATTAAATCTTCTCTTAATCTTGTCTTCTCCAATTTTCTAATCTGTTCCCATTTACGTACCTGTGCATATGTTTGCAGTCTGCTTTATGCGTCTTGTTTGTTTACTCTCTGTGGGAACAGAATTTTGGGGAACAGAATAATATGGGGACATTTAAGGTGAAATAATTAATCAATCGTGTACTGCTAACAAACTAACCTCGGAGCTGCAGAGACAGATTATCAGAATTGACTTCATAGTTTCGGGGCTGCACAGACAGCTTATCAGTAGAAGAAGTATTAACAATCAAAAACTAACAGGACAGCTGCAAGCTGCTTCATAGAAGCCCATTGTATAGCAATCAGCCTAACGGTCCAAGGAGATAGGGGGGATGAGAAACTGCTAGAGGGGAAGGTGACAAGGCATTACCCCAATCAGGCCATGACACCAAGAAACTACAGAGTTAGTAAACCAATTGGGAACATAAAGGGGGTGTCACTGATTTGTATGAAGAACTATAAGAAAGGCTTGATTTCCCTGCTCAGGAAAGGAGAGGAGAGAAGAGCCCAGGTGTTGTTGTTGTTTGCTTTGCTGATGATGTAACCATTTCGTACTGCAATAAAGTTTCTTAAAGCTACAGTCGGACTTCGTCTCTCTTTGTGTAACTACTCGGATCCAACACTCTCACATTCTCTTTTCTCTTTGCTTATCAATGTATAGGCCCTCCTCTGAGGAATTTTGAAATCTTCCCAATCCTCAGGCTTACCACACTTTCTGGCAACATTGCCAGCCTCTTGATTTGATCCAATACCATCTTTATGTTCTCTTGTTAACCACGGTTGGATCACCTTTTCAGTTGGGGATGCGCCTTAAAGGAATGTACAGATTTGTTGCAAATTATGTATTCAGTTTTTAAATGCGAGCTCTTGATTTTCTACTGTCATAACTTTTAATGTAATATCCCCATCATCTTTAGCCGACATAATTTGCTTTGTTTAGATTTAAGATGCTAATTTCGAGCTTAACTAAATCATTTCCACTCGGGAGTGGATCACCCATTGCAAGAAGACACTGGAAACAGCAGTGGAGAGCTCTTAAATAGGTTTTATTTTAGAACGTTTGAAACACGATTGAAGTGACTTTTAAAAGATATTTTAAATAATATGACTTTTTATCAATCACTGACTGACTTCTTTGATATTTCAATGGAAAGGATTGACAAAATCGAAGCAAATTTTAAAAGATCTTTAAATGTATATGATTTTTTATAAATATTTAATGGGCTTATTTGTTGTTTCAATGTGAAAGACTCTTTAGGAAGATTGGACTGACTTTTAAAAAATATATCTTATCTTTTTAAATCCTGATTTCATACTTATGACAAATCATGTGATGGAGAGGACAATTCGAGTGGTGAAATCACGTTTCCAGTGACTGGACAGGTCAGGGGCCTCTTTCCAGTCCTCTCCTGTTAAAGTGTAGAGGATTCTGGTGGCCTGTTACACATTGCACAACTTTGCCCTGCAGGAAGGATTAACACTCCACCCCTCAGATGAAATTCCACAGGAAATTGATGAAATGGAGGATCCCCACATGGATGTCTTTGGAGCTGTGCCTCGTGGTCCACATGAGGAAGCCACACCTGCAGTGGCCAAGGCGGCTAGAGAGCAGCTTGTGGCTGATGCTTTGGACGTTAAGAGTAGCATCTTCCCCGTACCGTCTTGTACCGAATATATGGCCAGCAGCAGATAATTCATCACTAGAGTTCTGCTGCCCAGAAGCTGTATCCATTACAGGTGCACCTGCTGGCTCATACTTAGAGTCAGAGTCATTGATGGCATTGAAGAAGGCCATTTGGCCCATCGAGTCCATGCCAGCTCTCCACGGAGTTATCCAGTCTGCCCTCCACGGAGTTATCCAGTCTGTTCCACTCCCAAGCTCAATCCCCATAGCCCTGCATGTCTATTTCTCTGAAGTAGCCATCCAACTTCCTCTTGAAGTCATTGATCATCTCCGTTTCCTCCAGCCTTGTGGGAAGCCAATTCTAGCTGATTACAACCCACTGCATAAAAAAAGTACATCCTCATATTCCCCCCTGAATGTTTTTGTCCACAACTTGCAAGCTGTGTCCCCTAGTTCCTGTATCATTTGTTAATGGGAACAGTTTTTTGTTGTCTAACCTATCTAAACCTGTCATAATCTTGTACACTTCTATTAAATCTCCCAGCAATCTCCTTTGTTCTAAGGATACCAAACCCAGTTTTTTTCCCCCAAACTATCCTTGTAACTAATGTCCTCCATCCCTGGAACTATTCTGGTAAATCTCCTCTGTAAACTCTCAAGGGCCCTCACATTCTTCCTGATGTGTGATGACCAGAACTGGACGCAGTACTCCAGTTGGGGCCTAACCAGAGCTTTATAAAGGTTCAGTATAACGTCCCTTATTTTGAACTCAATGTATCTATGTATAAAGCCGAAGATCCCATGTGATTTACTAACCATTTTCTCATTATATCCTGCCACCTTCATATGTCTATACACATGCATCCCCAGGTCCCTCTGTTCCTGCACATTCTTCAGAACTGTGTCATTAATGTTAAATTGCCTTTCCTTATTCCTTGTGCCAAAAAGCATCACCTCACACTTGTCAGTATTACATTCCATCTATCACTCTCTGCCCATTCTGCTCGCACATCTGTGTCCTGTTGCAGGCGGTTCTCCTCACTGTTTGCCTCACCTTCAAATTTGGTGTTGTCAGCAAATGTTGAGATTCTGTATCCCAAGATCCAAGTCATTTATATATAGCACAAAAAGCAGTGGTCCTAGCACTGACCCTTGGGGAACACCACTGTCTACCATCCTCCAGTCTGACTCGCTTCTGTCCTTACACCATTTTTTTATCCATTTGTACACCAACCCTCATATTCCATGAGCCTCAATTTGGTAACCAGACTTTTATGTGGTACCTTATAAAATGCTTTCTTAAGCTCCATATAAACATCATCCACAGTATTCCCTTCATCAACCTTCTCTGTTACCATCAAATAATTCAACTGGATTAGTCAAGCAGGATCTGCTTTTCACAAATCCATGCAGGCTATCCTTAATTAATTCGAACCTCTCCAAGTGCCCATTGATATGTTCCATGATTATTGTTTGGAAAATCTTACCCACCACTGATAGTAAACTAACTGGCCTATAGTTGCTAGGACTGTCCTTATACCCTTTTGTGAATACGTGTGTCACATTTCCCCAATCCTCTGGTACCTCCCCCATATCCAGGGAAAATTGGCAGATTATGGCAAGTCCTTCCACTATCTCCATCCCCATTCCTTTAGCAACCTGCGATGCAAGCCATCTGGCCCAGGTGGCTTAACAACCCTAAGCACAGCCATCAAATTTAGTACCTCGCCCTCTTAATTTTTATCCTATCCATTGCCTCTACTCTCTCTGCTTCTACCGATAACTTTTCAGCCTCCATTTCCTTAGTGAACACTGATAGAAAGTACTCATTAAGTATATTATCCTTGTCCTGCGCCTCTAACCACATATTACCCTCTCTGTCTGAATAGGCCCCACTTCTCCTCTTACTACTCGCTTCCTATTTACATGCCAGTAGAGGTTCTTTGGGTTCCCTTTTATGTTGACTGCCATTCTATTTTCACACTCTCCCTTTGCCAGTCGTATTTTCCTCTTCACCACCACTCAGCCCCTCCCCCTCCCACCTGTCTGCTTATTTGATATGGCCTGCCTCTCACTTAATGAGTTCTCCGACATGCATCATACACCCTCTTTTTTTGTTTCGTCATTTCTATCTCCCTGATTAGCCAAGGAGCCATATTCTTGGTTCCCCTATCTTTCACCCTTGTCAGAATGTTCCTAGCATGTACCTGAAGCATCTGTTACTTATAGATAAACCATTGTTCTGATACAGCTCTTCCTGCTGTAATTGGTTCCATTCTGCCCTGGCTAGATCCCTTCTCATTGCATTGAAATTATCCCTCTTCCAATCTACCTGATTTTGTTCCTTGATTTTCTGCATTAATAGTCTAAACCTTATGATACGATGATTACTCTTACCTAAGTGTTCCACCAAGACACTTGGCCGACCTCATTCCCCAGCAGTAGATCCAGCAATCCCTCCTTTCTAGTTGGGCTGAGAACACACTGCTCAAGGAAGTTCTCCTGAGCACATTTAAGGAATTTCTCCTTACCCTTTACTCTAAAATTATCTCAATCGATATTTTGGTAATTAAAACCCCCCAATATCACCACTTCATAGCTCTTGCACATCTCTGTGATTTTCCCACAGATTTGCTCCTCTATCTCTCTCCCATTTTGGAGGTCTCTATAATACCCTAAGTAACGTGATCATACCCGTTTTGCTCCTTAGCTCTAACCAAACGGTTTCTGCCCTTTCCCCTTCAAGGACATCCTTCTTTTCCAGCACAGCAATGTATTCTCTAATCAGGAGTGCTTCCCAACCTCCCTTTTTTCCCTTCCCTATCTTTTCTGAATACGTTATATCCTTGTATATTAAGTGCTCAGTCCTCATCATTTTAAACCACGTTTCTGTTATTGCTACAACATCATATTCCCCTACTGCTATTTGTGTTTGTTGCTCGCCAATGTCATTTGCCACACGTGTGTGTTATACACATGCATTGTAATCCTGTCTTTGCATTTCTTGTAGTCATTCTCTGTCTATTCCCATCTAATATGGAACTACTCCCTTCTCGAGTACTGTCTAACTCTCTCACTCTGACCTGACTTAATACTTTGCTATTTCCCACTCCGGTGCTATCTGTCCCTTCCAGTTCTCTGTGCACCTTGGTGTTCATCTCCAATATTATCTCCTGGTTCCCACACACCTACCAAGTTAGTTTAAACCCTCCCCAACAGCATGAGCAACTCTCCAGCAAGGAAATATGTGCCAGCTCTGTTCAGGTGCAACCTGTTCACCCTGTACGGGTCCCATCGACTCCAGAACTGGTCTCAGTGTCCCACGAATCTTAAGCCCTCCCTCCTGCACCATCCTTCCAGCCACATATTCTTCTGCACTGTCCTCCTATTTCTGCACTCAATTGCATAAGGTGATGGAAGTAATCTGGAGATTACAACTTTTGAAGTCCCACTTACTAATTTCTAACCAAGCTCACGAAACTCTTTCTGCAGCACCACATCCCCCTTCCTACCTATGTTGTTGGTAACAATGTGGACCATCACTATTGGCTGTTCACCCTCCCCTCTCAGGGGCTTCTGAGGTTCAAGCCATCAAGAGCAATTCGATTGGTGTCATTTGTATTACTGCCATACCAGCTACATACAACTCATGTGTTTTTATTGGTGTCTGTTGAAGGTCACTTTCAGCATCCTGAATGAGATGGGTCAGCTGTGTAGCAGTCAACACGCCAGGAAGGTTTTCAATAGAAAATGCCAGCTGTTAACAAAGACTTAATTTCACCCCCTCACCTGCAAGGAAATATGTGCCAGCTCTGTTCAGGTGCAACCTGTTCACCCTGTACGGGTCCCATCGACTCCAGAACTGGTCCCAGTGTCCCACGAATCTTAAGCCCTCCCTCCTGCACCATCTTTCCAGCCACATATTCTTCTGCACTGTCCTCCTATTTCTGCACTCAATTGCATGTGGTGCTGGAAGCAATCTGGAGATTACTACTTTTGAGGTCCTCACCCCCTGATAATAACATGTCAACTCCTGTCTGTTTACCTCCAGAGCAGGGTTGTCTAGCCTTTTCACATGGGGGCCACATTACAATTCATGTCTTATATGGCGGGCTGGTGAGACAATTTTAGAAAGATAAAGGCATTAAAAATTTATCTTACTGCCATTCAAAACAACAATGTGTATTTTTGTGAAGAAGCTATAAATGAGATGAATTTATTGACTTACTTTCTCACAACTATGTTGGACACTGAGTTAGTGAGATACCTGGCATTTTTCTGTTTGCACAAGTAGTCAATGTTTGCCCGCACACTTGCTGTAGTATTCCAGATAGATTTCCATCTGTCAGGAATGATCTCTCTCTTTCTCTCTCACACTGTCTATCTCCCTCACTCTCTGTTGTTCGCCCCCTTCTGTGTCGTCCTCGCTCTCTGTGTCCCCCCTTTCTCTCTGTCCCCTTCATCTCTCTGCCCTCTCTTTGCTCTCTCTGCCCCTCAATCTCTCTCATTCTGTTCCCACCTCACTCTCTGTCTCTGTTCCCCTCTGTCACTCTACCTCGGTTCCCCTCTGTCACTCTCCTTTGTCTCTCTTTCTATCTCTGTCCTCCTCTTTCTCTGTTCCCTCTCTCTCTGCCTCCCCCCCCCCTCTCCCTGCCCTTCTCTCTTCTCCCCCTCTGTCCCCACCATTTCTCTCCTTCTCCCACCCCCCCATCCCCCAGTATCTCTCTCACTCTCTCTCTGACAGTTGCAGGGAGCAGGAGCGCTCAGCACAGCAGCTTTATGGTTGGTCAGATGTTTAAAAATGTACTGTCACTTTCGCTGTTCACAGGTGCTGACATTGGGAACAGGAGTTTCTCAAATTCAGGCAAATTTGAGGTTTTCCGGTGGGCTTCAAAAAACAAGTTGGATCCAACCAGAAAATCCCGAATCGACCCAAAGTTGGAAAACTGTTGTTCCCGATGTCAGCACTTGTCAGCTGTGAAACTGACAGCACGATTTTTTAAAGCCTGTCTGAAAGAAGAAGTCAATGGAAAATTTCTCATTTCTGAAATACATCTGTGGGCCGAATTCTGGCCTGTGTGACGTATGTTAGGCACACTTATCCACAGAGTCTGTCATATTGAGCCAGCATCGTATCCTTCAGTCTGGCAATGAACAACGTCTTCCACAGAAGTCTCAACATGGGTCACATGTGGTTCACGTGTCACTGAAGCCCACGGAGCAAGTATTTGAACTATTGGAGGTCTCTCACCACCCGACAGTTCTGACCGGTCGATCACACATCCCCCAGTAATCCCATGACATCAGCTTTATGGCATTTATTTGTGACTCACTCAGAGCAAGAGAGACCGGGAGTTGGAGAGGTGGAAATCTGAGTATTGTCGCATGATTGCAGACCCCCCACCACATTAGCATCCTGAAGGTATAACATGGGGACCGGAGTAACAGCATCACTTCGCCTGCCCTCCCACTCAAGGTGTACACCCTCCTGCTTGTTTGGATGCAACTCCTTCCCTCCTCTAGCTCAATTAGAGTTTCACTTTCCTCTGTGATCTGTGGCTCAGTACCTTCTCTAGACCCACTTTCAACACCGTCAGCTGCTGCCACCACCTTCCAATATCTCCAAAGACAGCGATGCATCTGTCAGAAGAAAACATTTGCAATGGTGATGCAAATTCATTTGTCACATCACAGAAGCTTGTATGTTCATGTGTGGTTTAAAGATACAGCTAGTGACACTCACCTTGCCTCATTCCAATGTCTACTCGGCCACCAGTCAGTAACATTTTAGAGGGTCTGGGGAGCAGGGAGAGAGTGGGGGGGAGAGAGGGGGTCTGGGGAGTGGGAGAGAGTGGGGGGGAGAGAGTGGGGAGAGAGTGGGGGGGTGAGAGGGGGTCTGGGGAGTGGGGAGAGAGTGGGGGGGGGAGAGAGTGGGGGGGAGATAGTGGGGGAGAGAGAGTGGGGAGAGAGTGGGGGGGAGAGAGGGGGTCTGGGGAGTGGGGAGAGAGTGGGGGGGGAGAGAGTGGGGGGGAGAGAGTGGGGGAGAGAGAGTGGGGAGAGAATGGGGGGGAGAGAGGGGGTCTGGGGAGTGGGGAGAGAGTGGGGGGGAGAGAGGGGATCTGGGGAGTGGGGAGAGAGTGAGGGGGAGAGAGGGGGTCTGGGGAGTGGGGAGAGAGTGGGGGGGAGAGAGTGGGGAGAGAATGGGGGGGAGAGATGGGGTCTGGGGAGTGAGGAGAGAGTGGGGGGGAGAGAGGGGATCTGGGGAGTGGGGAGAGAGTGAGGGGGAGAGAGGGGGTCTGGGGAGTGGGGAGAGAGTGGGGGGGGGAGAGAGTGGGGGGGAGAGAGTGGGGGAGAGAGAGTGGGGAGAGAGTGGGGGGGAGAGAGGGGGTCTGGGGAGTGGGGAGAGAGTGGGGGGGAGAGAGGGGATCTGGGGAGTGGGGAGAGAGTGAGGGGGAGAGAGGGGGTCTGGGGAGTGGGGAGAGAGTGGGGGGGAGAGAGGGGATCTGGGGAGTGGGGAGAGAGTGGGGGGGAGAGAGTGGGGAGAGAGTGGGGGGGAGAGAGGGGATCTGGGGAGTGGGGAGAGAGTGGGGGGGAGTGAGGGGATCTGGGGAGTGGGGAGAGAGTGGGGGGGGGAGAGTGGGGGGGAGAGAGTGGGGAGAGAGTGGGGGGGAGAGAGGGGGTCTGGGGAGTGGGGAGAGAGTGGGGGGGAGAGAGTGGGGGGGAGAGAGTGGGGGAGAGAGAGTGGGGAGAGCGTGGGGGGGAGAGAGGGGGTCTGGGGAGTGGGGAGAGAGTGGGGGGGAGAGAAGTGATCTGGGGAGTGGGGAGAGAGTGGGGGGGAGAGAGTGGGGAGAGAGTGGGGGGGAGAGAGGGGATCTGGGGAGTGGGGAGAGAGTGGGGGGGAGAGAGGGGATCTGGGGAGTGGGGAGAGAGTGGGGGGGAGAGAGTGGGGAGAGAGTGGGGGGGAGAGAGGGGGTCTGGGGAGTGGGGAGAGAGTGGGGGGAGAGAGTGGGGGGGAGAGAGGGGGTCTGGGGAGTGGGGAGAGAGTGGGGGGGAGAGAGGGGGTCTGGGGAGCGGGGAGAGAGTGCGGCCAAAGACCTTGCTGGTGGCGGGTGTGCTCTTTTCCCGCTGCCCGCTGCCCGCTCCCGACCCCCGGCCCTGGCCCGCTCGCTCCCTCCCCTCCCCTCCCCGGCCCGCTCCCTCCGCGGCCCGCTCACTCCCCTTCCTTCCCCGGCCCGCTCCCTCCGCAGCCCGCTCGCTCCGCTTCCCTCCCCGGCCCGCTCACTCCCCTTCCCTCCCCGGCCCGCTCGCTTCCTCCCCTCCGACTATTGTGTGCTGCCATGTGTTTAGGTTGCCATCGTGTGATTATTTGAGCAGCCCCATCTTTAATCGTGGCAGCTCCCTGACGTCACAGACTGTAACGTTTTAGTGGCAGAGGCTGCATTTGCACATGTGCCATTGCAGTGCCACCTAGTGGTGACATTGTCAGCAAACGCAGCCAGAAAGGTTTGGGCAGGTCTTTTCCTAGTATTTCAGAACCTTTGCCAATAGGCTTCAGGGACTAACTCGTATGGATTTAAGAAAGTAGTTTTAATCTGTTCGTAATCGCAAGAGCTTTCTTCTGGTAACATACCACTCACGGAATGTGTCTGTGGGTGTCTGAGTGAGAGTGCATATGAGTTTGAGAGTGTGTTTGTCTGTCTGTTGTGTGAGTGACTGTCTTTGTGTGTGAGTGAATGATTGACTGTCGGTCTGTGTGTGTGTGTGTGTAGCTGTGTATATGTTTAACTCTGTGCATGAGTGTCTATCTGTTTATCTGTGTGTGTAAACATGTGTTTGATTAGCTGTGTATGTGTGTGTGAGAGAGAATGAGTTGTCTGTAAGATTGTGTGGATGTTAGGAACAGAGGAAAAGTCCCTGTACACTGTCCCATCAAACACACCCAGTGCAGGTACAGCACCGGATTGGCTGGGCAATTTGTGGAGCACTTACTGTGTGTAATCAGCTGCACCTGTGGGAGCAGCAGCTCGAGAGGAGAGAACAGAGAGCTGAGAACTAACAAGTACAAACTATAACACAAGTGTGGAACTGAGTAAAGGACCTGTGAGTTATTTTGGAGAGGACAGGTTGGATAAACTCGGATTGTTTTTACTGGAACGATGGTGGTGAAGGGGGCGACATGATAGAGGTTTACAAAATTATGAGTGGCATGGACAGAGTTGATAGTCAGAAGCTTTTTAGCAGGGTGGAAGAGTCAGTTACTAGGTGACAGAGGTTTAAGGTGCGAGGGGCAAGGTTTGGAGGGGATGTGTGAGGCAAGTTTTTTTACACAGAGGGTGGTGAGTGCCTGGAACTTGCTGCCAGGGGAGGTGGTGGAAGCAGGTAGAATAACGACATTTAAGAGGCATCTTGACAAATACATGAATATGATGAGAATAGAGGGATACAGACCCCGGAAGTGCAGAAGATTTTAGTTTCGACAGGCATCAAGATCGGCACAGGCTTAGAGGGCTGAATGGCCTGTTCCTGTTCTTTGATTTATTTAGAGATACAGCACTGAAACAGGCCCTTCGGCCCACCAAGACTGTGCCAACCATGAGCCACCCATTTATACTAATCCTACGTTAATCTCATATTCCTACCACATCCCCACCTTCCCTCAATTCCCCTATCTATACTAGGGGCAATTTACCTATCAACCTGCAAGTCTTTGGTTGTAGGAGGAAACCGGAGCACCCGGCAGAAACCCACACAGTCACAGGGAGAACTTGTAAACTCTGCACAGGCAGTCCCCAGAATCGAACCCGGGTCGCTGGAGCTGTGAGGCTGCGGTGCTAACCACTGCACCACTTGCTGGTGAATTGTTTTGCTTGGACTGTTGGGGGAGGGAGGAGATGCCGGAAGATCCAGGGGTGGGGCTGAAAGATTCTATCGGGGGCCTCTGTATTTGCTTTTGTGTTTTCCTCCATCTTGCACTAAGGGGCCTCCCTCCCCACCCCAACTGTGTGGCTCGGGATGGCTGGAGCCGCCCGGGTGAAGAAGCTCCCTGTAACAAGAGCAGAAAGGGGAAAGAATCGGGGGTTCCAGCCGACCCCAGTGAAGAACCCTCCCCTGACCAGAAGACTGGACTTTGTGTTCTCTAAAGTAAGGTGCTCCAACCACCAATTGAAGAGAAACATCCTCAGCATCCTCACAACACCCTTCCACCACTCAGCTACCTAATCTCTACTCTCCTCTGCTTTTCCTTTTCACGCGGATTCCCCCTCTACCCCCCACCCCCCCATCATATTGCTTTAGTTTAAAAAACTGTTGTTTGCTTTATTCCTTAGAGGTGTGCGTGGCTCTTGGACCCATGGCAAGCCCCTCTTCACCGGTGGTGGGGCCTTCCCGCATGTATGCTGCTGCGGCTGCTGTAGCTGCACCTGTTACCCTGTCACCATTTGCACTAATAACACCAAAGCATGGGGTCAAGAGCTACATCCAACCCAATATGTCAATAGAGGCATGTGTGAGAGCAATGGCTGAGGTTGTCGGCTCTTCAGCCATTGTTGCTGCTTCTAAAAAGTACGGGAAGGCTGTGTTTTTCCAATTATTTATGCAGCTGGTGTGGGAGGAGGTCACAGATTTCCATTTCAATGTAGAGTTGCAGGGGATGACCTACCGCATCTCTGGACCTCGGATGGGGTGTGGTGCCATGTCTGCAAGGGGGTGGGGCATGTTCATAAGAACTGCCCCAACCTCCCGGCTGCCAACTCCACCTCGGCGGCTCAGGGTGGCACCGCTGCACCTCCTTCCACTCCCCCTACACCTCCTAAAGACATCACTCAGTCGGTTCCAGAGGCTGTGTTTTACACCTGAGCCTGGGCTCAGCCCAAGGCCTGCTCCCATGGAATCCACCTGCCTCAGGGCTGGGCTCAGGCCCAGGGTGACCAGGCAAAAGGAGGGTGCGGAGGCAGAGGCCCTTGATGACATGGAGGTCTCTGAGCCTCCGTGCCATAATGGGAAAAAGAGGAGAAGGCACCCCTCAATGGAGGTAAAGCAGGGTCCTGTGGAGCAGGGCCCATCTGTTGGAGGGGAGCTGTCTCCAGGTTCAGGTCCCCAGGTTCCCCCTGTCACCACCACCATCAAGGCTGCAAAGCCTGGGCAGGAGCTCCCTGGCCCTCAGGATGGAGGGGAGGGGGAAACCCCTGTACATGCAGCCCCTCCTGAAGGAGCAAGTGGAGCCCTGCTTGTGGTGGGGGAGCCTGGGGATGTCTCCCTTTCTGTCACTGGGTCGGGTGTCCTGAATGGACAGGAGGACGAGGCCCCAAAGGGTCGGCCCTCCCAGCCGAAATCCACACTCAACCAGGACATACCCGACCCAGTGATAGTTGAAAATGATGCCCCATCTGCTGGGCTTGTGGGCGCTGGCGGGGCAGGAGATGGCCTCCTCTCTCCACCTCCGGTCTCGGCTCCGCCTTGATTTCCGGAGTCGGGAACTTCCGTCACCCCTGAACCACTCATTGGCCTGGGGACGGAGATGAAGAGGGTCCTGAACCGTTGGCGCCTACAGGCTCCAGTCTCACAGTAGAACCCAGATAGGACTCCTCCGCCATCGATCCTGGGTGTGGGATCGTGACAGAGGCGGGACCAGCTGTCTCGGCCGGGATGTCCGTTCCACACTGTGTGCTGGGTGTGTCGGCCGCTGGTGGCGACGACCTGGAGGAGGATGGCGACTCAATGTGGGGCACGGAGGACAATCTTGATTCCATCGGCAGTGAGGTGGTGGAGTCCCTCGTGCCTCCCACTGAGTCTCCTCTCATCCCCACGGCAGAACTCCGGGATTTTCTCGCAGCATTCAGGGGTTGCCGCAATGCTGGCCCTCGGCCTTGGGTCGAATCTGGTGCTGGTCACTCGGTCCATCCGTACCACCCTCCAGAAAGCGGGGAAGGGCGTGGGCATGAAACTGGTTGAGAGGCGCTGGTTTCAAGCGTTCTTCAATGGGGTGCTGGGGGAGTGAAAGGCCAGGTGCACTTCCACTCCCTACTCACAGTGAGGTGTTGGTGACGGTTTTTAAGTACCTTTAACATGTAGATAACCAAAGCCAGCCTCAACATCAACAGCAGCAGGGGGTCTCACCGTAGATTTCACAATCTCTCAGTCCTCAGGGAAGGGAGATATGCGGTGAGTTTTCTACAGGATACCCACATCGTTCTGGGAGAACTTCTTTGAAGAAGTGTCCGCTCTCTTGAGCTCCATCAATAGCGGCGAGTGCATCATCCTTGGGGGGGATTTTAACTGTACCCTTGAGGTGGGGGATCGCTCCAGTCCCCAGCGCAGCCAAGCATCAGTGGAGAAGTTGAGGGAACTGCTCAGCTCCCTCAGCTTGGTGGACGTCTGGCGGAATCTCCATGCCGACTCCAGCGCCTTCACGTGGAGGTCTGGAGGAGAAGGGTCCTGAATCGACCACTTCTACTTTTCACAGGCGTACGTCTCCTGCGCCTCGGTGGCCCCGTTGGGCTGGTGCCGTGCTTGGACCACCACATGGTATGGGCTGAGTTCACTCCGCTCAGCACACAGGCGGGGTCTACATACTGGCACTTAACAACTGGCTGCTGGAGGACAAGCGATTCCCGGACTCGTTCCGTTGATTCTGGGCTGACTGGAGAAGGAAGCAGCAGGGCATCCCCTCCTTGAGGCTCTGGTGGGATGTCGACAAGACTCACATCCGTGTCTTCTGTCAGGACTTCAGGACTACACGAAGGGGTCAACCAAGAGGCGGGAAGCCGAGATCGGGCACTTAGAGAGGGAGCTGCTCGACTTGGACTCGCCGTAGCGGACCCGGCTGTGTGAGAGGTGTACAAAGAGAAGAAGGGCTCGCTGAGGGACCTGCAGCTCATAGGGTCCCGAGGCGCGTATGTGAGGTAGCGGATCCAGATCCTTTCTCTCCCTCGATCAGGAGAAGGTGCTCAACAGGGTGGATCATGAATACCTTTTGGGACTCGGCTCGCTTTCGGACTCGGGCCGCATTTTGTGGCCCGGGTCCAACTTTTATACGCCGACACAGAGTGTCTGATCAAAGTTAATGGGTCCTTGACGACGCCCCGTCGCTTTGGGAGAGGAGTGCGTCAGGGATGCTCCATGTCCGGCCAATTGTATACCATCTGCGTGGAGCCATTCCTGTGCCTGCTTCGCAGGAGGTTGACGGGTTTGGCACTGTGCGGGCCGGCCATGCGGGTCATCCTCTCGTCTTACGCTGATGACGTGCTCCTCACGGTCACAGATCCCGTTGACTTGCGGACGATGCGCGACTGCCAGAAGACCTTTTCTGCCGTGTCCTCCGCAAGGATCAATTGGGAGAAATGTTCCGGACTCCTGGTGGGTCAATGCCGGGTGGACTCCCTGCCGGAGGAGTTGATACCTTTTGCGTGAAGCACCATGCATCTCCTCTATCTGGAAGTCCACCTTAGCTCCACTGAGGAAGCCTGGCCGGCAAACTGGCAGGAGTTGGAGGCGAAATTTACCACATGGCTGGGGCGCTGGTCAGGACTGCACCAAGTGATTTCCTACAGAGGCCGAGCACTGGTCATAAACCAACTGGTGGCCTCGATGCTGAGGTACTGGTTGGTCACTTTGGTCCCGCCCCCTGCATTCGCCACCAAGATCCAGAAGAAGCTCATCGATTTCTTCTGGGGCAAGAGGAAACACTGAGTCTCCCGATCGAAGAGGGCGGCCAGTCGCTGGTGTGTGTCTGCACCCAGGCTGCGACTCTCCACCTTCAGACCCTGCAGAGATACCTGTACGTCGAGCGTCCTCCCAGATGGTGTGCACTGGTGATGTATTTTTTCCACCACTGTCGCTGCTTTCAAGATGACACACAACTCCCGGCACAGACTATTAGCCGCGCCTTTCTGAGGGAATTGCCTGTCTTTTACTGGGTTCTATTCAGAGTCTGGAACATGGTCGCCTCCAGTCAGGGCACTACCCCGCTGGCGGAGGAGAGCACCTCGGCTGTCTGAGCAGCCGACCCCGGGGACGGACCAACGGGCGGAGGAGTAGCCAAAGCCCTGGGACGCCCCTCTCTGCGGGTGTCGAGGGGCTTGGGAGCAGGGAGCGCTCCTGGCCGAGCTGAACCCCGTTCGGCCGGAACTTCTCATCGGATCCAGGCCCTGAAACCCTTCTCGAGAGCCGGTCCCGCATAACCCGAGTGGCCTCTCGGAAATGCCCTCCGTGCCATTCCAATCAGCGCGGAGGGGTTTCCTGTACGGGCTGCTCCTGCATTCCCTCCACTTCCTCGCACTCATTAGCCAGCCGGACACGCCCTGGCGATCCGTGTTGCCATCTGGCGGCAAGGGGAATCCCCGATCGAGGTCTCCCAACGTGGGAATCCTCCCCCTTTACATCGGGGACCTGGGATCGAGAGTTCTGCAGAGGGCAGTCCTATGCAATAGACTTTTAAGTAGGTTGACGGACTCCCAGGCTGCTTGTAATTTCTACGACCTGGACGAGTCCGTGTTCCACGTATGTATGGAGTGTGCGAGATTGCAGACCCTCGTTGAGTAATTGAAGGGGCTGCTCCTCAAGTTTTTGGCTGCACTTCAGCCCCACGGTCCTCATCTTTGGGCACCCGGCGCAGAGGGGCATGGAGGAGGATCTCCTTGTTGGTCTGCTCCTGGGCCTGGCCCAGGTGGCAATTCACAGGTCCAGGCTGCAGGCCTTCGGGGGTCCGTCCTCCCTGATTGCCTGCCCATCTTCCATGGTTACGTTCACGCCCAGGTGTCCCTGGAGATTGAGCATGTGGTGTCCGCCGGTATGCTTGAGGCCGTCCGTGACCGGTGGGCACCGCAGGGACTGGAGTGCATTGTTGATGTCGAGAATGGCATTTTAATTTGAGTTTTTGTTTATTTATTCAATTTTAATAAAGTTATTTTCAAAATATGTATATAAAGGGTGCCTGAGGAATAAAGGCCCCCTCCACATAAAATATATAAAAGGGGCCTGGGGTATAAAGGCCACCTTTAAAAAAAAAACTGGGTTAGATACAGAGTAAAGCTCCCTCTCCACTGCCCCATCAATGTGCCTCACCCTTCGAGAACATCCATATAACACAACAGTGCGGATATTTCTGCTGGTGTTTGCGGAACGAAGTCACAAATTTTGTGCCGATTTTGAGCTACTTCTCCTACCCTGTGGACCCGTGTTTGGAGCAAGGTTTAAATTGTCTGCTCCACATTCACAGGGCCCCCTCACGAACAACAGAGAGAGGGGCCTTCTAAAAAAAAGAAAAAGAACGGGATTGGCTGGAGTGTTTGGAGCACTTCTTGTGTGAAATTAGTCAAACCAGCTGCACCTGAGCAGGTTGTGGGAGCTGGAACTGGAGAGGAGAGAGCAGAGTGGAGAGCGCAGAGTGGAGAGAGCAGAGTGGAGAGAGCAGAGTAGAGAGAGCAGAGAGGAGAGAGCAGAGTGGAGAGAGCAGAGTGGAGAGAGCAGAGTGGAGAGAGCAGAGTGGAGAGAGTTGCATTCACTGCTTCAACTGTGGAACTAATGCACTTTACTCAAGGACAAAGGTGGCCTGCAAGTCATTTTGGAAAAAAAAAATGGCTGGACACAGAGTAAAGTTCCCTCCACTCTTTCCCATCAAGCACTCCTGGCATAGGTGTAGCATGTGATAGATACAGAATAAATCTCCCTGTACAGTGTTTCATTAAACACTCCCAAAGCAGGTGCAGTAGGTATTAGATACAGAATTTAGGCGCCTCTAAACTGCCCTTCAAACACTATGAGGTGAAGAGCAGAGCAAAACTCCCTCCACACTGCCTTATCATCCACTCGCAGGGCAAGCAAAGCAAGGAGTGAGATACAGAGTAAAGTTCCCTCTACACTGGTTATCATACATTCCCGGGCAGGCAAAGCAATGGGTTAGGTAGAGAGTAAAGCTGTCTCTACACTGTCCTCCTATACAACAGTCCATGACATGCACTGCATGGGGAGCTGCAGAGTAAAACACCCTCTACACTGTTTTATCATTCCAGGTCAGGTACAGCACTGATTAGATACAGAGTTACGTACCCTGAACATTGTCCCCAACAAACACTCCCAGAGTAGATACAGCACATGTTAGATACAGATTAACACTCCCTCTACACTGTGTCTGTTAATCCTTCCAGAGCAGGTACAGCCCGGGTTAGGTCCAGAGTAAAGCTCCTTCTTCACCGTCCCATCAACCATTCCAGGGGCAGGGATTGTGTTAGTGTTTGTAAGAGTCAAAGAGGACGGAGTCAGTTTGACCAACATTTATCTGGTGACACCTTTGTCTCATCCAGATCGAAATGTTGGACAGACAGTTGGAGAGAGTGACGACACCCTGAGTTCAATGGAGGAGGTGGGGAATGTCATTTATCTTCTTGTGGAAGCTGGCCCCATGCATCCAGCTGGTTAGTGTATATATAATGATCAGGAGAGCAGGGACAATGTCCAGCTTTACATCAGACAATGACAGGAGGAGGAATCATTGGATGTGACACAAGTCCCTATATTCCTCTTCTATGTATCTGGAAAATGCTTAGTTCCCAGTTACAATGGAGAAGAAAAATATGTGGAGACATTGGGAGGTGAAGGACATTGAATAGTGGGACCTCACATGAAGAAGTTGGGATGTAACATTTATATTTTTATTTTATATTTAGAGATACAGCACTGAAACAGGCCCTTCGGCCTACTGGATCTGTGCCGACCAAGAACCACCCATTTACACTAACCCTACAGTAATCCCATATTCCCGACCACCTACCTACACTAGGGGCAATTTATAATGGCCAACTTACCTATCACCTGAAACTTTTTGGCAGTGGGAGGAAAGCGGAGCACCCGGTGAAAACTCACGTGGTCACAGGGAGAACTTGCAAACTCCGCACAGGCAGTACCCAGAATTGAACCTGGGTCCCTGGAGCTGTGAGACTGCGGTGCTAACCACTGCACCACTGTGCCGCCCCCTGCATCACAGTAACGGATAATATTTGGAGACTGTGCTCCCTGTCTGCGGTGTCGTTAGACGGGAGCTCGGGTCGGGGACACGGCCATCACACGATTGGGTTGATCCTGTAACCTGTGCTCCCAATCCAGTGAGACTGGAACAGGAGCAGAGCCTGGTCATGTGACTCTGTAATACCACCAGTGGGCGGGGCCTGAGCTGGCTGCTGTGTGATTGGCTCCTGGCTTCCGTTGTGATGTCACCTGGAGACAGGTTTTAGCCCCTGGTTACAATTCATCAGTTGTAGTTCCCGTGGGCAGGAGCTGGAGTTGGCAGCTGGTACATCAGACATGGACAGGAGGAGGGATCGTTGGACATGATACAGGTCCCTATATTCCCCTTCCATGTGTCTGCTACATGTTTAATTCCCAGGTGTAAATGAGAGGAGAAAGGGGTGGATCCATGTGATGCTGTCCTAGGATTCCCAGGGTGTTTGGGCCTTCTCCCAGTTCATGACTTGCACTGTGACAGTCGGGATACATTGTAGTTTGTGGAGTGGGAATTGGGGTGGTTGGTAGGGGGAGCATTGGGGAGATTGAGTATCGAGGTGATGAAGGCTGGATTCGGGTTCAAGCAGCAGAGAGGGTGAGCAGGTAATGTTTCAGAGGTGATAGACAGCAGGCTGGGAATGGATTGGGTGTGGGGGGGAGGAAGCTGAACTCAGGGTCAAACAGGACACCGAGTCCACATCTCTGGGCTTAGCCTGAGGTGACAGTGCAGAGACTGATAGAGTCAATGCTGGGATTGTGATGGTGAATCTGGGAGGGAAAGAGGACGGAGTCAGTTTGGTGACAGTTAACTGAAGTGAATTTTGGTTCATCCAGATCTCAATGTTGGACAGAGAGTTGGAGAATGACAACACCCTGGGGTCAATAGAGGAGGGAGAGAGTGTCGATGGTCTATTGTGGAAGCTGGCTATGTGATTCCTGATGATGTCACAGATTGATATCATATAGAAATATAATGATCAGGGGATTAAGGACAATGCTCAGGATTATATCAGATATGGAATGGAGGAGGGATCGTTGGTTGTGATACAGACCCATATATTCCTCTTCTATGTGTTGGAAATGCTTCTTTCCCAGGTTCAAAGGAGAGGAGGAAAGGGTGGAGCCTCGGACTGCAGTCCCTCCATCACTGGGATTCTCGAAGCTTGTCCTGGGGAAGTGGATGGAGCATCTGTGTCTACAACATGGAGAGACATTGTAATAACAGGGAAATGAGGGGGAGGGGACTAACCCTGCCTCCCAGTTAATGTTTCTCCAGGTGGGAACCATTTGCAAGGGGACATGAGGAAACTGTCAGTAACCCTTGTGGCTGCTCCCCTCTGATCGGGTCTCCTGAGAGGGACTGGCAACAAAGTGAAGCAGCTCTAAAATAGTAAATAGATATTTTCACCCACAGGAATTTATTAGATATGTGGGTGTGAATAAAAACAGCAGTCAGAAGTCTCCAGTCCAAAAATAAGTGACTGATGGCTGTAAAGACAAAGTACTAACACTTTTCACAATCCATGAAACACTAAAACCAGCCTCTCAAACTCTAGAATGGAGCAGATCCCATTCCTTTTTCAGTACAAACATCTTCTTTTCCCTATTATTCCTCTTCCATCCCTGGGGAAAGTTCTGTTTTATTATTCTGCATTCAAGTTTTAGATTATTGCCCCAATGATCGATGAGGTTCAATGTTGGATTCTGCACGATATCAGGATGGATCAGGACATCCCTGGAGACTGATGAACCCATCATTATTCTGTCACTTTCTCTTGTACACATACTTCTATAGATACTGATAGGAACAAAACATTCAATGGAAAAACTATTCAAGACAATAGTCTCAGCAAATCGTACATTCAGCCTCTGGAGATATGTCGCTGTATTCTCCAATTCTACATTGGGATTTCCTGTGGTTACTGTTGGAATATTGTAGTTGTGTCACATCAAACCTGAGGAATTTTCCACCTTTGACCTCTTCAAATCTTTTATTTCTGATCATCTTTGAAGACCAGGACTGTCCTTCAGATGCCATGCATTTACTGACAGCACATTTACAGGACTGCACAAGAGACAAGAGAATGATGGGTCTGAAACTCATGTCTTAAACTTAAATAAAGGTAATTACAAGGGTATGAAGACAGAGTTGGCTAAAGTGGACAACTGGGAAAATAATTTAAAAGGTAAGACCCTCGAGAAGTGGCTGCAGATGTAAAGGAGCTATTTCATAACTCTCAACAAAGATACATTCTATTGAGAAAGAAAGACTCTGTGACAAGGATGCACCATCCGTGGATAACTAATGAAGTTAAAGATAGTATCAAAGTGAAAGAAAAGGCATGCAATGCTGCAAAGATTAGTGATAGGTCAGAAGATTTGGGACATTTTAGAAACCAACAGGGGATAATTAAAATAATAATGAAGAGGGAGAAATTAGTCTGAAAGTAAACTAGCAAGAAATATAAAAACAGACAGTAAAACCTTCTTCAGATATATCGAGGAAAGAGTAGCTGAAGTAAGTTTTGGTCCTTTAGAGAATGAGACTGGGGAATTAATAATTGGAAACAAGGAAATGTCAGAGACTTTGAGCAAATATTTTATATCTGTCTTTGCAGTAAAAGACACAAAAAGCAGAAAATGAAGAGGCAAAAAGAACTTAAAACCAACACTATCACAAGAGAAAAAGTACTAGGAAAACTATTGGAACTAAAGGGTGACAAGTCCCCTGGACCTGATGGTTTGCATCTCAGGGTCTGAAAATAAGGAGCTGCAGAGACAGTAGATGCATTGGTTGTGATCTTCCAAAATTCTCCAGATTCTGGAACGGTCCCAGCGGATTGGAAAACCACAAATGTAAAACATCTATTTAAAAAAGGGGAAGGGGCAACAGAAATCAGGAAACTATAGGCCAGTGAACTGAACTTTTGTTCTTGGGAAAATGGTAGAATCCATTATTAAGGAAATAGTAGCAGGACATTTAGTAAATCATAATGCAACATTTAGTAAATCATAATGCAATCAGACAGAGTCAACATCTTTTTATAAAAGGGAAATTGTGTTTGAGAAATTTATTAGAGTTCTTTGAGTATGTAACAAACAGGGTGGATGAAGAGGAACTAGTAGATGTTGTGTATTTGGATTTCCAAAAGGCATTCAATAAGGTGCCCACATGAAAGGTCACTGCACAAGAAAAGAGCTCATGGTGTTGGGGGTAATATATTACCATGGATGGAGGATTGGCTAACTAACAGGAAACAGAGAGTCAGGCTAAATGGGGCATTTTCAGGTTGGGAAACTGACTAGTGAAGTGCCACCAGGATCAGTGCTGGGGCCTCAACTATTCAGGATCTACTCAGTGGAATGCTGACATTTATTGCAAGGAGGATAGCGTATAAAAGTAGAGAAGTCTTGCTACACCTGTTCAGGGCATTGGTGAGACTGCACCTAGAGTACTGTGTACAGTTTTCATCTCCTTATTTAAGGAGGGATATAGTTGCATTGCAAACAGTTCAAAGAAGGTTCACTGGACTGATTCCTGGGATGAAGGGATTGTCTTTTGAGGAAAGGTTGAACAGGTTGTCCTGTACACATTGGAGTTTAGAAGAATGAGAGGTGATCTTATGAAGATTCTGAGGTTGCTTGACAGGGTGGATGCTGAGAAGACGTTTCCCCTCTTGGGGGAATCTAGAACTCGGGTGTTCAGTTTCCAAATAAGTGGTTTTCCTTGTAAGATGGAGATGAGGAGGAATTTCTTCCGTCAGAGGGTTGTTAGTGTTTGGAATTCTCTTCCCCAGCAAGCAGTGGAGGCTGGGTCATTGAATATATTCAAAACTGAGTTAGACAGAGTTTTGACCTCCAAGAGGGTCAAGGGTGATGGGGTCAGGCAGGAAAGTGGAGTTAAGGCCACACTCAGATCAGTCATGATCTTATTGAATGGTGGAGCAGGCTCAAGGGTACAAATGACCCTCTCCTACGCCTATTACTTATGATCTTATGAGTGTGATGTTACCACCAAACACATCTTCCCCTCACCTACACTTTCAGTATTCTGAGGAGACCGTTCCTTCGACAACACTCTGGTCCACTACTTAATAACCCCCAATACCCTGTCCACTTCTCACAACAACTTCCCATGTAAGTACAGGAGTTGCAACACCTGCCCTTTTACCTCCTCTCTCCTCACAATCCAAGGCGCTCCTTGCAGTTGAAATAGTGATTTACATGTACTTCTTTCAATGTAGTGTACTGCATTCACTGCTCACAATGTGATCTGCTCTTCATTGGGGAGACCAAACACAGATTCAGTCACCACATTACAGAACATCTCTCTTCAATCTGCAGCATGACCCTGAGCTTCCAGTGTCCTGTCATTTTAATTCTCCACATTGCTCTCACACTGACCTCTGTCCTTGACCTGCTGCAGTGTTCTAATGAAGCTCAATGTAAGCTCAGGGAACAGCAGATCATCTTTTGACTGGGCAGTTTACAGCCCTCCGGACTCAACACTGAGTTCAGCAATTTCAGAACGTAATCTCTGTCCCCTTTTTGTTTCATTTTCTTTGCATGTTTCGGTCTTAGTTTTGTTTTTCTCCTATTTTTGATTTCAGACGGCAGCTGTTCATTATTCTGTCATTTACAGCTCCTCTGTCATTGCATCATAGAGTTATAAAGCACAGAAACATGCCCTTCGGCCCATCGTATCCATGCTGGCCATCAAGCACCTAACTATTCTGATCCCATTTTCCAGCACTTGGCCCATCGCCTTGTATGCTTTGCCGTTTCAAGTGCTGATCTCGATACTTCTTAAATGTTGTGATGGTTCCTGCCTCGTCCACCCCTTCAGGCAGTGCCTTCCAGATTCCAAACGCCCTCTGGGTGAAAACATTTTTCCTCAAATCCCCTCTAAACCCCCTGCCCCTTACCTTAAATCTATGCCCCCTACTTATTGACACCTCCACTAAAGGAAAATGTTTCTTCCTATCTATCCTATCAATGCCCCTCATAATTTTGTATGCCTTAACCAGGTCTCCTCCCAGCCTTCTCTGGTCGAATAAAAACAACCCTAGCCTATCCAGTCTCTCTTCCTAGCTGAAATGCTCCAGCCTAGGCAACATCCTGGTGAATCTCCTCTGCACCCTCTCCAGTGCAATCACATCCTTCCTATAGTCTGGCAACTAGAACTGTACACAGTACTCCAGTTGTGGCCTAACTAGTGTTTTATACAGCTCCATCATAACTGCCCTGCTCTTATATTCTATGCATCGGCTAGAAAAGGCAAGTATCTCATATGCCATACTAACCACCTTATCTACCTGTGCTGCTGCATTCAGTGATCTATGGACAGGTACAGAAAGGTCCCTCTGACCCTCTGTACTGCCTAGGATCCTGCCATCCATTGTATATTCCCTTGCCTTGTTAGTTCTCCCAAAATGCTTCATTTCAAACTTCTCAGGATTAAATTTCATTTGCCACTGCTCTGCCCATCTTCCCAGTCCATCTATAATCGTCCTGTTATCTAAGGCTTTCTCCTCACTATTTACGACACCACCAATTTTCATGTCATCTGTGAACTTACTGATCATCCCTCCTATATTCCCATCTGGACATTCATTCTGTTTCTTTACTTGTTCCCATTACAACTCCCTTTGTCCTTGCAACACCAACTCTACTGTCATTTAATGTCTTCCATCTTCTGCCCTATTACAGAACTTCCCTTTTCTTCTTTTTCCACCCTCTCCCCAATTCACCTACTTAAAAACTATTGCACTTCTAATTTTTCCCAGTTCTGATGAAAGGTCATTGACCTGAAACATTAGCTCTGTTTTTCTCTCCACATGTGCTCTCTGACCTGCTGAGTATTTCCGGCATTTTCTGTTTCTATTTTATTGAAGGTGAATTGTATTTAACTAATTTGATTGAGTTTTATTGGTGAGATAACAGAGAGGGTTGATAATGGTAATGTGGTTTATTGGTGTAGATGGTCTTGCAAAAAAGGGTGAATAATGTGACACATAATAGACCTGTCAGCAAAGTTGAAGCCTGTGAAATAAAAGGGACATTGGCAGCATGGATAGTTGGCGGAGTGACAGGGAATGGGCAGATTAAATTTAACACAGAAAAGTGCAAAGTGACACACAGAAGAATGAAGAGAGGCAATAGAAGAAACAGGATACAATTGTAAAGGGGGAGCAGGAGCAGCAGCACCTGTGGGTAAATGTGTACATATTGTTGAAGGTACAGGTCAGGTTGAGAAAGTGGTTACTAAGGTGTAAGTGTTCCTGGGCTGTATAAATAGAGACATAGAGTACAAACACAAAGAGGTTATGGTGAACCTTCATAAAACAAGAGTGAAATACTGTGGATGCTGGAAATCTGGAATGAAAACAGAAAATGCTTGAAACACTTCACAGGTGTGGCAGCATCTAAGGAGAGAGAAACAAAGTTAACATTTCTGACTTTTCATCGGAACCTTTAGAAAACACGGATTCAGCCTCAGCTGGAGTACTGTGTCCAACTGTGGGCATCACAGTGTAGGAGGAATGTCAAGACATTAGAGAGGGTACAATAATTATTTACTAGAATGGTTCCAAGGCTGAGGGACTCAGTTACATCGATAGATTGGAGAAGCTGAGCTGTTCTGTTTAGAAAAGAGAAAGTTGATAAGAGATTTGATCCAACTGTTGAAAATAATGAGGAGTTTGGACAGAGTAGATAGGGAGAAACCTTTCCCATTGGTGGAAGGGTCGAGAACGAGAGGATACTGATTTAAAGTGGATGGGAAATGAACCAAAGGTAACTTACGGAAAAACGTTTGCAGCCAATAGTTAGGATCTGGAATGCACTGCATGAGAGTGTTGCGGAGGCAGAGTCATTAGTAGCTTTCAAAAGAGAATTGGATAATTATCGAAAGAGAAATCTGAAGACCCAACACAGACACGATGAGCTGAATTACCTCATTCTGTGCTGCACCATTCTGATTCTAAATCGCAGTTTCTGCATTCAGCCACAAGGTGGCACACACTCTCCCTAATTTGCATTGCAGAATTACTGAAATGTAACATGTATATTTAACCTCCAGTGGGTGCACCCACACACTTAATAGTAACACAACCTGATAACATGCACCTTGTATATTAAAACATCAGGTGGTGCACACTCACCATTACTGCTGCTGTACACATACTGGGATGCACTGTGCTCAATCAGTGTCCCCTTCCATTCAGCCCTGTGCTTATTCTCACTCCTGCCATCTCTCCGTAGCTGCAAGTCCCTGAATGAGTATATTTCATCATTCTCTGCATTGCTCCTGCTACTTTCCTCAAATCCTCTCTCACTGGATGAAAACAGTGACTCGAGATAAAAGGTTGTTTTTTAGACTGGAGCATGGTAGAAAGTGGTGTCCTGTCAGGGTCAGTGCTAGATCCATTATATTTGTTTGTTATATATGAATATAAATGTCATGGATATTGGAATGCAGAGTAAAATTTGAACATTTACCAGTGTTATGAAACTTGGAGTTGTGGCAAACAGTGAGGATGAGTCCAATCGACTGGAACAGACAGATCTGGAGTTTCATACATATAGTTCTTTGAAGGCAGCAGGACATATTGAGAAGTAATTATCAATGCTTATGGGATATTGGGCTTCATAAATAGATGTATTGAGGGTAGGGGAGGTGGCGTAGTGGTCATGACACTAGACTAGAAATCCTAAGGCCCAGGCTAATGTTCTGGGAACACGGTTCAAATCCCACCATGGCAACTGGTGGAATTTAAATACAATTCACCAACCTGGAATTTTAAGAAAAAACTAACATCAATACTGGTGACCATGAAACCATTGTCGATTGTTGTAAAAACCCATCTGGCTCACTAATGCCCTTCAGGGAAGGAAATCTGCCATCATTAGCCGGTCTGACCTAAATGTGACTCCATACCCACAGCAATGTGGTTGACTCTTAAACACCCTCTGAATTGACCGAGCAAGTCACTCAATTTACCAAACTGCTAGAGAAAAGCCTAAAAGGAATGAAAGTGGACGGACCACCCAGCATCGACCTATACACTGGAAATGACAATGGCACACACAGCCCTGTCGACCCTGCAAAGTCCTCCTTAATAACCTCTGTGAGCTTGTGCTAAAATACCTTAGAGACATTGCCCCAGACACCACCATCACCATCACCATCCCTGGATATGTCCTGTCCCACTGACAGAACAAACCCACCAGAGGTGGCAGCACAGTGGTATACAGTCGGGAGGGGATTGCCTTGGGAGTTCACAACATTGACTCCAGACCCCCAAAAAGTCTCATGGCATCACGTCAAACATGGGCAAGGAAATCTCCTGCTGATTATCACCTACTGCCAAGCACCCCTCGGCTGATGAATCAGTGATTCTCCATGTTGAACACCAACTAGGAGAAGCACTGAGGGTAACAGGACACAAAATGTACTCTGGGTGGGGGCTTCAATGTCCATCACCAAGAGTGGCTCAGTAGCACCGCTATTGACCGAGCTGGTCTCAAGGACAGAGCTGCTAGACTGGGTCTGTGGCAGGTGGTGAGGAAACCAACAAGAGAGAAAAAGCTCCTTGACCTCATCGTCACCAATATACCTGTCGCAAATTTATCTGTCCATGATAGTACTGGTAGGAGTGACCACTGCACAGTTCTTATGGAGACAAAGTCCCATCTTCACATTGAGGATACCCTCCATCGTGTTGTGTGGCACTATCGAGGCATTTTGTTTAAAAAGTCAAATTCCATCTCCCTTTTGCTGTGTTCAGATTTCTTTTCCCTCTGGAAAAATTATAGATTTGCACGTCAATGTCTTTTAAGTTAAAAATATTCTAAAACACTAAGGAAAGATTACTGACCACATGGAAGTGCATAAGAATGATGAGATTGTAGTTTTAAATAGTGACTTTTTAGAATAATTAATCTGAAGGCGTCTACAGCCCCTGGTTTTCTTGCTGTCCTAAGTGGTTATAAATATCATCTTCATCCAACACTCTAAAATGTTGGTGTAGCATTGTGGGACAGCAGTGCTAGTTGTAGTTCAGTTGATAGCACTCTCGCCTCTGTGTCAAAAGGTTGTAGGTTCAATTTCCACTCCAGTGACTTGAGTGCATAATCCTGGCTGACACTCCACTGCCATACTAAGGGAGTGCTGCACTGTTGAAGTTGCTGTCTTTTAGATGAGATGTTAAACCCTGTCTGCGCTCTCAGCTGAACATAAGATTTGAAGAAGAGCAGCAGTATTCTTCCCAGTATCCTGGCAAATATTTATCCCTTGACCGACATCACTAAAATAGATTAAATGGTCATTATCACATTGCTGTTTGTGGCACCTTGCTGTGCACAAATTGGCCACTGCACTTCCTTCACTACAATTGACCTCACTTCAAAAATACTTCATTGCAGAAAGATTTGGGATGTCCTGAAGTCATGAAAGATGCCATATAAATGCAAGTCTTTTTCTCTTTAATGGGCTGTGCTGTGGGACAGTTTTGCACCCATAATAACCCATATGTTGAGTTTTGATTTCAGTGAGAAGCCAGTTCCTTCCCTATAGGGAGGGTCGGAAGATCAGAGGATGAATCACCCAAAGCAGTTATTTCGTGTCTTCCACAGTAGCTGGTTATATAGCAGGATTTCCAGTGGCCTGGGAGGCATTCCATTCAATTACAATTTATTGTCCATATGGAAGTTCATTTTGGGTACATTGTTCATTCATTAATATATGAATAATAACAAAAAAGTACCCGATCACAAAACGTCTAACTTGATAAAATATAAATGTTAAAAACTGTTTCCACTACTTTAAAATAATCAGTCAATGAGTCCCATCATGAGTGCATAACCTCATCCATTCATCAAGCTCCTGTTAAAAGTTCTTAGAGAAAGGCACAAGTGAGTTCAAGAACTGATTTGTCCTCCATCTGAGGGATTGCAGCCTTTTCCCTGAACGCATCTAACAGTAATACTGAGACAAGGGATGATTCTCACTGTTCATAACACTCTTTACTTTCATCAAAATTCTTCGAGAGGAGATTTTGTCAAGAAAGATCTACTTGCGAAATACCCTTCTTGCCTGGTTCAACAATCTCTGTACCCTTAAGGAAATCTCCATTCCTAAGACAACAGTACTAGGAGAGACATCCGAAAAGGATAGCAGTCTCAGTACAGCTGGATAGAAGAGTTTTATGATTGTGGGATCTACTCAAAAGGATTTTACCTTTCTGAGGTTGTATAATCCTGTAAATCCCTTGGCCACCACATCGCTACACTGTTCCCCCCCAATTCAACTTATCATCTACTTTGATACCTAGATACCTGTAGCTGGTGACTATTTCAATGTCCACATTGATGAATCTTCATGGGAACAATATCATTAACTGTCTTTTTCCTAAAGTCTAGAATTAGTTCTTTTGTCTTATTTTTGTTCAATTTAAGAGAATTGTCATCACACCATTTTACGAACCTCTCCACCAAGTTCCTGTAGTTTACTTTGTTATTCCTGATGAGGCCCACTAGTACTGTATAATCAGCATACTTCAAAATTTTTGTGTCGTCATGTTCTGATCAACAATCATTCGTGTAAAGGATGAAAAGCAAAGGTGAAAATACACAACCCTGAGGAGATCCAGTATTCGTTAACATGGGATCTGAGTAAATCCCAGAGACTAACACCCATTGGGTCCTGTTGTAAAGAAAATCACTGATCCAAAGTAGGAGAGTAGGATTAACATCAAGGGTTTTCAGTTTCTCAATAAGCTTGAATGGTTGCATGGTATTAAAAGTTGAAGAGAAAACAGAAAAGGTGGTACGAGATAGTTTCCTAAACTATCTGTGTGCTGTTGGATCAAATGGACCAAGGTCAGCACAGCATCGTTCATTGACTAAGGTTGATGTGCAAATTGTAACTGATCGATATGTAAAACAAGAGGATCGAAAAGACGCTTTGGCACAATGCACTTGAAACACTTCATAACTATCAACGTAAGAGCAACTTGTCGGAGCATCAGCTGCTCTTTAAATGAGCTGATGGAAGGTTCAGTGAAAATCTTTGATGAATATAAGGGAAGACAATATGGATTCCTTAAAGAGATAAATTCACCTCAGAAAAAATCTCTCCTGGATCTTAATGCTTAGCAAAAAGCACATTTATGTAGTTGGAAGAGTACACGCCTCACCTTGATAGACAAGTGATTGGTTGATGTTCCAGAGCTTTATGTTTAATAGGATTCTTTTTTTGAATCAAAGAGGTGGAAATAGAATTACCTAAATTTAATCAGTTACAATGGAAGCAATCAATCAATGGAAATTCAAACTCAGCGACAAAGGGCGGCACAGTGGCGCAGTGGTTAGCACCACAGCCTCACAGCTCCAGCGACCCGGGTTCAATTCTGGGTACTGCCTGTGTGGAGTTTGCAAGTTCTCCCTGGGTCTGCATGGGTTTCCTCCGGGTGCTCCGGTTTCCTCCCACATGCCAAAGACTTGCTGGTTGGTAGGTTAATTGGCCATTATAAATTGCCCCTAGTATAGGTAGGTGGGGATGTGGTAGGAATATGGAATTAGTGTAGGATTAGTATAAATGGGTGGTTGATGGTCGGCACAGACTCGGTGAGCCAAAGGGCCTGTTTCAGTGCTGTATCTCTAAACTAAACTAAACTATCACCATGCTGAATGGGATAGATTTCAAACAGATCTCGACAACTAAAAACTGGGAATCGATGCGGCGCTGTGGGCCATCAGCAGCAGCAGAATTGTATTCCACTACAATCTGTAACCTCATATCCCCCACTCTATCATTACTATCAAGCCGGGGGACCAGCCCTGGTTTCATGAAGAGAGCAGGAGGGCATGTCAGAAGCAGCACCAGACATACCTCCAAATGAGTTGTCAATCGGGTGAAACTACAAAACAGGACTACTTGCATGCAAAACATCAAAAGCAGCATGCAATAGACCGGACTAAGCAATCGCACAACCAACAGATCAGATCTAAAACAAAAACAAGAAATGCTGGAATCACTCAGCAGGTCTGGCAGCATCTGTGGAAAGAGAAGCAGAGTTAACGTTTCGGGTCAGTGACCCTTCTTCGGAACTGACAAATATTAGAAAAGTCACAGATTATAAGCAAGTGAGGTGGGGGTGGGGCAAGAGATAACAAAGGAGAAGGTGCAGATTGGACCAGGCCACATAGCTGACCAAAAGGTCATGGAGCAAAGACAAACAATATGTTAATGGTGTGTTGAAAGACAAAGCATTAGTACAGATTAGGTGTAAATACACTGAATATTGAACAGCAGCAAGTGCAGATCTAAGCTCTGCAGTCCTACCACATCCAATTGTGAATGGTGGTGGACTATTAAACAACTAACAGGAGGAAGAGGCTCAACAAATATACCCACCCTCCATGATGGGGGAGCCCAGCACATCAGTGTAAAAGACAAGGCTGAAGCATTTGTAATCATCTTCAGCCAGAAGTGCTGAGTGAATGATCCATCGCGGTCTCTTCCTGAGGTCCTCAGCATTACAGATGCCAGTCTTCAGCCAATTTGATTCATTCCATATGATATCCAGAAAGGCTGAAGGCACAGGATACTGCAAAGGCTATGGGCCCTGACAACATTCCGACAATAGTACTGAAGAGTGGTTCTCCAGAACTTGCCATGCTGCTAGCCAGCTTGTTCCAGTACAGCTACAACACTGACACCTACCCGGCAATGTGGGAAATTGCCCAGGTGTGTCTTGTACACAAAAAGCAGGACAAGTACAACCTGGCCAATTACCAGTCTACACTCGATCATCAGCAAAGTGATGGAAGGGATCGTGGACAGTACTATCAAGTGGCACTTACTCAGCAATATCCTGCTCAGTGATGCTCAGTTTGGGTACCACCAGGGCCACTCAGTTCCTGACCTCATTACAGTCTTGGTTCATGCATGGACAAAAGAGCTGAACTCAAGACGTGAGGTGAGAGTGACTGCCCTTGACAGCAAGACAGCATTTGACCGAGTGCCAATGAGCCGTAGTAAAGTTGGAGCCAATGGGAATCGGGGGAAAACACTCCGCTGGTTGGAGTCATACAAAACACAATGGAAGATGTTTGTGGTTGTTGGAGGTCAATCATCTAAGTCTCAGTACGTTGCTGCTGTGTTCCTCAGGGTAGTGTCCAAGGCTCAGCCATCTTCAGCTGCTTCATCAATGACCTTCCCTCCATCATGACGTCAGAAGTGGGGATATTCGCTGATGATTGCACGATGTCCAACACCATTTGCAACTCCTCAAATACTGAAGATGTCCGTGTTCATATGCAGCAAGACCTAGACAACATATAGGCTTGGGTTGATAAGTGGCAAGTAACATTCACGCCACACAAGTGTCAGGCAATGACAAACTCCAACAAGAGAGAAGTTAATCATGTCCCCTTGACATTCAATGGCATTACCATTGCTGAATCCCCCACTTTCAACATCTTGGGGGGGTTACCATTGACCAGAAACAGAACTGGAAAAGCCATAGGTACTGTGGCTGCAAGAGCAGATCATAGGCTGTGAGTTCTGCAGTGAGTAACCCACCTCCTGACTCTGTCTTGTACAGGCTTTGACGAGTCAGGAGGTGGGTTACTCACTGCAGAATTACTCACTGACTCCTCAGAGCCTGTACAAGACAGAGTCAGGAGTGTGATGGAATACTCTCCACTTACCTGGCTGAGTGCAGCTCCAAGAACATACAAGAAGCTCGGCACCATCCAGGTCAAAGCAACCTGCTTGATCAGCACTCCATCCACTGATGCACAGTGGCAGCAGTTTGTACCATCTACAAGATACACTGCAGCAACTCACCAAGGTACGTTCCAAACCCATGACCTCTACCAACTAGAAGGACAAGGACAGCAGATGCATGGAATCACCGCCACCTGCAAGTTCCGCTCCAAGCCACACACCATCCTGACTTGGAACGATATCATTGTTCCTTCACTGTCGCTGGATCAAAATCCTGGAACTCCCTTCCGAAGAGCATTGTGGGTGTATCCCATCTTAAGTATAAAGAAAATGCTGGAAAGTTATGCTGACGCTTTATAAAGCTCTGGTTAGTCCACAACTGAAGTATTGCTTCCAGTTCTCATCATTACACTTTAGGAAGGATGTGATGGTCCTTGAGAGGGTGCAGAGGAGATTTACCAGAATGGTTCCAGTAATGAGGGAATTTAGCCCCATTGCAACTTGAATTGGATGACATAGTCATCATTACTGAGACCTGGATGCAAGGCGGTCAGCACTGGGAACTTAAATGTACCAGGTTTTCAGGTCTACAAGAAAGATGGGGAAAATGGTAGAGTGATGATGTAGCCTCACTAATTAAGGATGAAATCACTTCAATGATAAAAGGATATAACTAATGTTAAGAGTGTATTGGAGACTTTTTGGGTGGAATTAAAAAAATAAAAAATGATTTAACACTGTAGTGGGGATTATGTATTGTCCCAGGAGTAGCAGCTGGGAAGTGCTAGTTGTATAAATGCAGAGATTGGACACA
This sequence comes from Heterodontus francisci, assembly GCF_036365525.1. Lineage (NCBI taxonomy): Eukaryota > Metazoa > Chordata > Chondrichthyes > Heterodontiformes > Heterodontidae > Heterodontus > Heterodontus francisci. The sequence goes on from NC_090399.1 coordinate 56,722,094, forward strand.
CATGTAACCAAGTCAGAGAGATTTTATTTTGGGATTTTAACTTTCATACAAAATGTGACTTGCAGACCAGCCTAAGCCGGAAATATAGCAAATTTCTGGTGTATGCCCGGGATAGTTTTCTGCAGCATTATGTCCTAGAATCAACAGAGGGCCATGCCATATTAGATTTCATAATGAGTAATGATCCAGACTTAGTTAACAACCACCGATACGTTTGTATGTATCAAATAGTGATCATAATATTATTGTTGGAAACATGCACGGATTTGGGAGGCAACAACATGTTGAAGGGATTTGAAGAGAAAAGGTTGGTTCACCATGTAGTTTGGAAGAACAGAGGAGTTGAGGATTGGCTGTTGGGGAAGTGCTGACAATAGCTGTTTCGAAAGGGAATGGGCACATGTGAGAAGGGAGTCATTTAGTAACAAATAATATTGGGACAAGGAACAGAAGATGAATGGTTTATTAGTGAGTGGAAATAAGCTCAATGTAGCAGGAGGTGGGTTTCATGGACAAGATGGATTCAAATAGTCTTTGAAGGGAGATACAAGAGAAATTGGTAAAAGCATTCTGTTCACGGCCAGTACAGGGGGATCCTGGAATAGGTTTGGTGAGGTGGGGAAGTGAAGGTGGCTTTCAACAGAAACAGATGACGGATGTTCTCGAGTTTAGTGGAAAATAACTTCACACACTTGCTGCTGAAGGTGATGGAGGAGGAGATTGTGGGCAGTGGAGATTAAGAAGACTTGGTTATTGGTGGAGAGATGTGGGGGGTTTACTCTGCATTCCAGGATGACATTGGAGAAAGGGACGTTTCGAGGAAAGTGAGGCCAGTTAAATGTAATCCAGCATGATCCAGTTGTCCAGCAGATACGTTCAAGTACGTTTCACTGGGACTTGGGTAACAAATATGAGATCAAACCGTGAATGACTGTCGGGAATACCGGCAATGAACAGATGCTTCCCTAATATTAAATCCCATTTTGACCTTTATATGAGAATTCTTTTTCTGCAATGTTACCTTTTAAACTATATGAGTTTGTTGTGGAATAAGAAAAGTTTACATGTGCTGATCCAATCGTGAATTGAAATGCATGTTGGAACATGTTTTTTTTATTTTTAGCTTCCTCTCTCCTTTATGGGGAATGAATCTGATGATTTCTGGTGGTGTGCGGTAGCTGCAACTCCACAAATCCTGTAACAAAATTAACACTGGAATATTTCATGTAAGACACATGTGACTCCATTCCACAGACTTTACCTTTCATTTGCGACAGTAAAATTCAACTTTAATATTTTAGCCAGTCTGCATAATTATACAAAATCTTTTATTTGCTGTTGTCCTGCCCCAAAATATCAAGCATATAAAAGCATGAAGACCTGTAAAACTATCAGTCCTGCTTCAAGTTAGTGATGTTGAACATGTTGTTGATATAATTTCCCATTCACTATTAATAAATATTTCACCCCATTCTTCAGCTCCTCTCTGAATTTCCACTGTGTTAGTCCATAGATACAAGTGTTTGTGCAGGAACTGAGAAGCTGCAGCATAAACCCAACTTGTTGTGTAATATATATGGGGTCAGTGAAATATTTGTCGGTATAATTAAAGTTCATCACTGGCCAGTTTACCGAATACACAACATACGTCATCCACAATAGTATGAAATTGGCAGAAATAGTGAAAAGCAAAATCATGGATTTCCGCCGAATCTTCATCTCTGGATCATTTTGATTCTCACTGTTACTTCGGAGTTCCCTGCGGTCTCTATTTGCGACTATAATGTGTCTGACAGTTAGAGCATTGAACAATATAATTAAAAGGATTGGGAATAGAGGGGTTATGATGCTGTCAATCCACTCATATGCCTTCCACAAAGGAGAAGTGAAATAATCAGCTGATGGAGTAAAATGCCATGACACATTGTCAATTATAAAGGCTGGTGCAGTAATGTAGTAAAAGGGGATGGTTCTCACACAGCTCACCACAAACACAGTGACGATAACCACTGTCACTGTTTTCTCAGTACTGTATTTTGATTGTTGATTCTGATAGCTGATTGCTACATAACAATCAAAAGTGAAGGTGACAGTAAACCAGACAGAACAGTCTACAGTTACAATGTATATGACACCCATGACAGTACACACCGGAGTCAGAAACAGGAAACTAATTGGAAAATACATGTTATTAATCCTGCGTAATATCTCTTTGGCCTCCTTATCTCAAAAGACAATGGGTAAGCGCCTGGAGGTGGTCAGTGGTTTGTGAAGCAACGCCTGGAGTGGCTACAAAGGCCAATTCTAGAGTGACAGGCTCTTCCACAGGTGCTGCAGAGAAATTTGTTTGTCGGGGCTGTTGCACAGTTGGCTCTCCCCTCGCGCCTCTGTCTTTTTTCCTGCCAACTACTAAGTCTCTTCGACTCGCCACATTTTAGCCCCGTCTTTATGGCTGCCCGCCAGCTCTGGCGAACGCTGGCAACTGACCCCCACGACTTGTGATCAATGTCACAGGATTTCATGTCGAGTTTTCAGACGTCTTTAAAGCGGAGACATGGACAGCCGGTGGGTCTGATACCAGTGGCGAGCTCGTTGTACAATGTGTCTTTGGGGATCCCGCCATCTTCCATGCGGCTCACGTGGCCAAGCCATCTCAAGCGCCGCTGACTCAGTAGTGTGTACAAGCTGGGGATGTTGGCCACCTCGAGGACTTCTGTGTTGGAGATACGGTCCTGCCACCTGATGCGAAGGATTCTCCGGAGGCAGCGAGGATGGAATGAATTGAGACGTCGCTCTTGGCTGACATACGTTGTCCAGGCCTCGCTGCCATAGAGCAAGGTACTGAGGACACAGACCTGATACACTCGGACTTTTGTGTTCCGTGTCAGTGCGCCATCTTCCCACACTCTCTTGGCCAGTCTGGACATAGCAGTGGAAGCCTTTCCCATGCGCTTGTTGATTTCTGCATCTAGAGACAGGTTACTGGTGATAGTTGAGCCTAGGTAGGTGAACTCTTGAACCAATTCCAGAGTGTGGTCACCAATATTGATGGATGGTGCATTTCTGACGTCCTGCCCCATGATGTTCATTTTCTTGAGGCTGATGGTTAGGCCAAATTCATTGCAGGCAGCCGCAAACCTGTCGATGAGACTCTGCAGGCACTCTTCAGTGTGAGATTTAAAGCAGCATTGTCAGCAAAGAGGAGTCCCCTGATGAGGACTTTCCGTACTTTGGACTTCGCTCTTAGACAGGCAAGGTTGAACAACCTGCCCCCTGATCTTGTGTGGAGGAAAATTCCTTCTTCAGAGGACTTGAATGCATGTGAAAGCAGCAGGGAGAAGAAAATCCCAAAAAGTGTGGGTGCGAGAACACAGCCCTGTTTCATGCCACTCAGGATAGGAAAGGGCTCTGATGAGGAGCCACCATGTTGAAAAGTGCCTTTCATATTGTCATGGAATGAGGTGATGATACTTAGTAGCTTTGGTGGGCATCCAATCTTTTCTAGTAGTCTGAAGAGACCACGTCTGCTGACGAGGTCAAAGGCTTTGGTGAGATCAATGAAAGCAATGTAGAGGGGCATCTGTTGTTCACGGCATTTCTCCTGTATCTGATGAAGGGAGAACAGCATGTCAACGGTCGATCTCTCTGCACGAAAGCCATACTGTGCCTCAGGGTAGATGCACTTGGCCAGCTTCTGGATCCTGTTCAGAGCGACTCTAACAAAGACTTCGATGATAACCACCATCAGATCTGCCGCTGCCATCGCCACCCGGTAGTGAGTGATTCATTTGGAGAGACCGCACTTTCCACAGGACAGAACCAGAATTGTCACAATGTTAACTGTGAGAAAGAGAAAAAACATAAGATTTACCTCAATACTGTCTCAAACCAGGTTTTCAAAGGATTATCGAAAGTGGATTAAGGAAGTATTGAAAGATCTATTTTCTAGTTCTGAATTAAATATAATCGTTACTTAAAAATTGTTTACTGATGAGCCGAGAATTCTGCGGCAAATGTGTATCTCGGGTGCTCTGCAAGGGGGCGGGGGGGAGGGGGTCATTGTCACTGATCGAAGTGCTGGATGAGCAGGGTTTCCAGTGCCCTGTAAGGTTGGGAGTGGGGGGAGGGCTGGGTGTATGCGATGACCAAGTTGTTGGGTCAGATGTTTGTCTGCTCATACTGCTGGTTGAGAGGGTCGACTGTCAGCAAGTGTGGGCACTGAGGGCCATCAGGGATTCTGCCAGGAGAAGTGGTAAAAGCCAGGCTGACAAGGCAGGGTTCTCTCAGCATTGACACTGCTTTGTAGGCCCACTGATTCCTTGACATGGGCCTCATACACACTGTATTTTAGGATCCCTATGAGGCACTGCGGTGCCTCCGATGGAGGGTGTGGCCAAGAGGCAGCTGCACCTGCCTGTGAAGCTCCGTGATTAGACCAACAGCAGCCAGATATGCCAAGAAGGGCCCACCTGCATCAGAGAGTGTGCTGGACTTGAATCAGCTACTGCCAAATGTCCAAGAGGCATTGTCAGTGAAGACTGCAGCCCGTCACTGACCTATCTACCCAGCTGCAGGACGAGCTGTTTCATGGACAAGGGATTTGAGGGGGTCAGCCCATACCAGTGGCCCTGAAGATGAGAGTGGTAGCAAACTTCTATGCATCGTGATCTTTCCAAGGATCCACTGGGCACACGTGTGTGGTTTCCCAGGCAGCAGCCCACCATCAAGGAGGTAACACATGTCCTGTTCAAGAGGGCCACTGACTATGTCCGCTAGTGGACCGACCCTGACATTCAGGCAGAGATGGTCATCACTGGATTTCCCCCAGGTATAAGGTGTGATAGATTGCCTGCATGTGGCCATTGAGGCTCCACCAGAGCAACCAGCCGCCTTCATCAACAAGAAGGGCTTCCATTCCATCAACGTACAACTGGTCTGCGACCAGCGAAAGCATTTGTGCAGGTTTGTACCAACTTCCCAGGAAACAGCCATGATGCCTACATACTTAGATAAGGAATGAAACCAGACGGACCACCCAGCATTGACCTAGGCACCAGAAACCACAACGGCAAACCCAGTCTTGTCGACCCTGCAAAGTCATCCTTACTAACATCTGGATGCTTGTGCCAAAGTTGGGAGAGCTGTCCCACAGACCGACCAAGTAACAGCCTGACATAGTCATACTCACCGAATCATACCTTACAGACAATATCCCACACAGTGCCATCACCATCCCTGCGTATGTCCTGTCCCACCGCCAGGGCAGACCCAGTCAAAGTGGCGGCACAGTGGTATACAGTCGGGAAAGAGTTTCCCTAAGAGTCCTCAACATAGACTCCAGACCCCATGAAGTCTCATGGCATCAGGTCAAACATGGGCAAGGAAACCTCCTGCTGGTTACCACCTGCTGCCCTCCCTCAGCTGATAAATCAGTACTCCTCCATGTTGAACAGCACTTGGAGGAAGCACTGAGGGTGGCAAGAGCGCAGAATGTACACTGGGTGGGGAACTTCAAGGGTAGCTCGGGAGCACTACTACTGACAGAGTTGGCCGAGCTTGACTTGTCCTGTAGCAGTTGGTGAGGGAACCAACAGGAGGAAAAATGTACTTGACCTCGTCCTCACCAATCTGCCTGCCACAGATGCATCTGTCCATGACAGCATTGATAGGAGTGACCACTGTACAGTCCTTGTGGAGACAAGGTCCTGTCTTCACATTGAGGGTACTATACATCATGTTGTGTGGCACGACCAGTGTGCAAAATGGGATAGATTTCGAACAGATCTAGCAATGCAAAACTGGGCATCCATGAGGCACAATGGATATGAGCAGCAGCAGCAGCAGCATTGTATTCCACCACAATCTGTAACCTCATGGCCTGGCATATCCCCCACTCTACCATTACCATCAAGCCGAGGCAGCAACCCTGGTTCAATGCAGGAGGGCATGCTAGGAGCAGCACCAGGCATATCTCAAAATGAGGAGTCAACCTGGTGAAGCTAGAAATCAGGACTACTTGCGTGACAACAGCGTAAGCAGCATGCAATAGACAGAGCTAAGCGATCCCATAACCAATGGATCAGATCAAAACTCTGCAGTCCTGCCACATCCAGTTGTCAATGGTGGTGGATAATTAAACAACTAACTGGAGGAGGTGACTCCACAAATATCCCCACCTTCAATGATGGGTAGTCCAACACATCAGTACAAAAGATAAGGCTGATGCATTTGCACCAATCTTCGGCCAGAATTTTTATGTGGACGATTCATCTCAGCCTCCATCTGAAGTCCCTCATATCACAGATGCAAGTCTTCAGCCAAATTGATTCACTCAATGTGATATCAATAAATGATTGAAGGGACTGAATCTTGCAAGTGCTATCGGCCCTGACAACATTGTGGCCATAGGACTGAAGATCTGTGCTGCAGAAATTGCTATGCCTGAGCCAAGCTGCCACAGCGACATCTACCCGGCAACATGGAAATATGCCCAAGTATGTATTTTACACAAAAAGAAGGACAAGTTCAACCTGGCTAATTACCGCCCAGTTGGTTGACTCTCAATCATCAGTAAAGTGATGGAAGGTGTCATCAATAGTGCCATCAATTGGCACTTGCTTAGCAATAACCTGCTCACTGATGCTCAGTTTGGGTTCCGCCATGGCCACTCAGCTCCTGACCTAATTACAGCCTTGGTTCTAACATGGACAAAAGAGCTGAACTCAAGAGATGAGAGTGACTACCCTTGACATCAAGGCAGCACTTGACTGAGGATGGCATCAAGGATCCCTAGTGAAACTGGAGCCAATGGGAATCAGATGGAAAACTCTCCGTTGGTTTGGGTCAGACCTATCACAAAGGATGATGGTTGATGTTGTTGGAGGTCAATCATCTCAGCTCCAGGACATCACTGTAGCTGTTCCTCAGGATAGTGCCCAAGGCCCAATCGTCTTCAGCTGCTTCATCAGTGACCTTCCTTCAATCATAAGGTTAGAATGGGGAGGTTCACTGATGATTACACAATGCTCAGCACCATTTGCAACTCCTCAGATACTGAAGCAGTCCGTGTAGAAAGTATCCAGGCTTGGGCTGAGAAGTGGCAAGTTACATTCACGCCACACAAGTATCAGCCGATGACCATTTCCAACAAGAGAAAATCTAACCATCTCACATTTAATGGAATTTCCATCGCTGAATCCCCCACTATCAACATCCTGGGGGTTACCATTGACCATTGAACTGGAGTAGCCACTAAATAACCTGGCTACAAGAGCAGGTCAGAGGTCAAGAGTCCTGCAGCAAATAACTCACCTCCTGACTCCCCAAGGGATGTCTACAAGGCACAAGTCAGGAGTGTGATGGAATACTCTCCACTTGCCTGGATGGGTGCAGCCCAACAACACTCAAGAAGCTTGACACCATCCAGGACAAACCAGCCCACTTGACTGGCATCCCATCTACAAACATTCACTCCGTCCACCACCGACACACAGTGGCAGCAGTGTGTATCATCTACAAGCTGCACTGCAGTAATGCATCAAGTCTCCTCGGACAGCACCTGAAACCCACGACCTCCACCATCTAGAAGAACAAGGGCAGCAGATGCATGGGAACACCGCCACCTGAAAGTTCCTCTCCAAGCCACACACCATCCTGACCTGGAACTATATCACCGTTCATTCACTGTCACTGTGTCAAAATGCTGGAACTCCCTTCCGAACAGCACTGTGGGTGTACCTGCACCACATGGACTGCAGCAGTTCAAGAAGGCAGCTCAGCATCAACTTCTCAAGGGCAATTTGGGATGGGCAATAAATGCTGGCCTAGCCAGCGATGCCAAAAAAATCCCATGATTAAATTTTTAAAATATTCAAATGAGGGCTGTGCCTACATTGGCATTCCAGTGAGGGGAAGGGTGAAGACAGCAGCTCACAATTAATGTATGATGGAATAATCACATTTGCTTAAAGAAGGTTAATTTCTTGAACAAAACAATTTATTTGATTCCACACATGTCTAATTTCAATCGCCACTGAAACTCCCAGTGTCTCTAGGTGGTTTTCTCTATATGTTTATGAGTGCTTGAACAAGGTGTGAACCCATTGCCAGCAGCTGGGCTGGAGGCAGGCTGCTGATCAGACTGTCACTTGACCTGTGATGACAATGGTGGCCGTCCTCCAACTGTCTGAGGCCTGGAGGTCTCCAGTACAGGACTCTCTTCAGGCATCATGGCTACTGGAACTGGCATCACTGGCAGAGGGACATAGGAGCCCGTGTCCACACTCACAGTGCCCTGAGGGGAGCCCCTTGCTGTGGACGTGAGCCTCTCCTTCTCGCTTTCAAGGCTCACTTGAACCTCCCTGCTGACCAGAATTGAACGAGGAGTTGGAGAAGGCTCCTGGCACCTGGTCCTTCTCTCACCTTGTCACTGCTGCATAGAGCTAATGGCCAAGGCGATGGTGTGTATGTCTCTGTGCACCTACAGTACCTGGCTCTCCATGAGTGTTACCAACCTCCCAATGGAGGAAGCAATATGTTCACATTCTGGAGACATGGCAGCACTCATGGTATGGATGGACTCCTCCATCCTCCACTCATAGCTGCACACTGCCTCTTGCAGCTCTGTCAGATGTTACCTTGACTCATTCTGCAGCTCCAACATGCTCTTTGCTGTTGATACCAGAGGCTCGTCTTTAGGTGAATAGACGAATTAGGAGCAGAAGTAGTCCATTCGGCCCCTCTAGCCTGCTCCGCCATTCGATAAAATCATGGCTGAACTGTTTGTGTGTCGACTTCCACAATCCCATTTACCCCAGATAACCTGTGATTCTCTTGCCTAACAAGAATCTGTCGACCCCGCCTTAAAATTATTCAAGACCCCGTCTCCCCCACCTTCTGAGGCAGAGAGTTCCAAAGTCGCACAACCCTCTGAGAGAGAAAAACTGCTCTGGATCGCTGCCCTAAAATTTTAAAACAGTGCCCTCTAGTTCTGGACGCCCCCACTAGAGGAAACATCCTTTTCACATCCACCTTGTCAGGACCATTCAGGATCTTATATGCTTCAATCAAGTCTCCGCTCACTCTTCTAAGCTCCTGTGCTAATAAGCCCAGTCTGTCTAATATTTCCTCAGAAGACAACATGCTCTTTGCAGGTATCAATCTAATAAACCTCCACTGAACCACCTCCAACACATTCACATTCTTCCTTCAATAAGGAGACCAAAACTACACACAGTATTTGAGATATGGTCTCACCAATGCCCTGCATAACTGACGTATGACATCCTTATTTTTAGTCTCAATTCCTCTCGTAATAAAGGATAGCATTCCATTAGCCTTCTTTATTACTTGCTGTCCCTGCATACTAACCTTTTGTGACTCATGCATGAGAATATCTAGATCCCTCTGCACCTCAGAATTCTGCAGTCAAAACCTGTTTAAGTAATACTTTGCTTTTTTCATTTTTCCTGCCAAAGTGAAGAACTTCACATTTTCCCACATTATACTCCATCTGCCACAATTTTGCCTGCTCACTTAACCTATCTATATCGGTCTGCAAGCTCATGTCCTCTTCGCAACATACTTTCCCAGCTGTCTGTGTGTCATCCTGGGACTCAGCAAGGACCTGGCCATCCAAGGTCCTCTGACTTTCTGAGGCTTCAGCTGTCTCAGCCTCAGCCAGCTGCTCGAGCATGTGTGCAGCACTATCATCAGATTGTGACCCTGATTCTGCAGCCAACCCATTGAGGTGTAAGTATCTGCGCTGGTGGAAGATGCTGGAACATCATGGAACAGTGCATCCTCTGAGTGCTCCTCCTCCTCAGTGGTTGTTGGCTGTCCCACTTCAGGTTGAGTCTTCTGTTGATGTTGATTTGTATGAAAGAACAGAAACATGAGTGGGTTAAGCTGTGCAGATCTTGTCATGCCAATTATACACAATGTGGATTTCCAGAAGTGAACAGTATGTCATTGGAAGCCAATCCTCACTCTTGCATAGAGACTCCAGTCTCTTTATCTGATCTGGAGCTGCCTCCTTGGGTCCATACTAATTATTTTTAGTTTAGAGAGACAGCACTGAAACAGGCCCTTCGGCCCACCGAGTCTGTGCCGACCATCAACCACCCATTTATACTAATCCTACACTAATCCCATATTCCTATCACATCCCCACCTGTCCCTATATATTTCCCTACCACCTACCTATACTAGGGGCAATATATAATGGCCAATTAACCTATCAACCTGCAAGTCTTTGGCATGTGGGAGGAAACCGGAGCACCCGGAGGAAACCCACGCAGACACAGGGAGAACTTGCAAACTCCGCACAGGCAGTACCCAGAATCGAACCCGGGTCCCTGGAGCTGTGAGGCTGCGGTGCTAACCACTGCGCCACTGTGCCGCCCTAATGATTCTTCCTCTGCTGTCAAGAAATGTCAAAGATCTGGGATACCTCCACCAGTCTGGGATGACTCCATCCTGTTCTGGGCCTTCTTGTCCTGAAGTCAAGCATGAAATACTGCTTAAAAGCAAAAACTATTAAAATCCTCACATTACACTGGTAACCCACTTAACAGCCTTCGACAATAAAAATTGCGTATTGTCTGTTCCAATCCTGTGGAGGAGTTTCTTCTGCAAACATTGAAGGGGCTGTTGCTTCAACATTGTCTGTGGTTAAAATTGAAGCAACTTTTTTATTTCAATTAAGAATTCACATTGAGAAAACACAGGAATTACTTTATACTTAACTGTTAGCAATGAGTAGAGAACAAATAAGATGAATGGTCACATATAGCTTTTCACATTATACTATCTGTTTCACTGTCTTACCAGGAATACCGGTGGCTGCAAGAACAGGGTAGTAAATTAGCTCTATTTGGTAAATCACAGGATAGCCCATTTATCATGTGCAACATCAATTTCACTTGTGCCAAGCATAAGATCCTGACCAAGCGAATTTCAAGATTTAATCAGAGGCACCCTTATTAATATCACAAAGGAGTCTCCATGGAGGCAGTTACCTGGGGACTATGAGCAGGATATTAGTTACATTCCACTGAACAAACTAATTTAATGAATTGCTTTTACCACAAGGATTTGGGTGCAACATTAATTCAGTAGAGGGCATGGCAAACAAAATAACATTTTACTTCTTTGAAATTTCTTCAGAAAGTTAATTTCAATTTCTTGTGCTATGAAAAGTAAAAATAAGCACTTTGAATTATCACATTTAGTATGAAACAGGTGTTTTGCAAGCAGGGTTTGAAACTGCGTGGATAAGGGACATTAAAACGAATGTCCCAAACTCTTAACCAGTCAGCTATCACGTCTTCACAATTGCAGCTTTCAACGAGTTAAATTCTCATTTGAAAGCAAAGTACTGTGGATATTGCAAATATTCCGCACAGGAAGCAGCATCTGTAGGACAGATACAAAGTTAATGTTTCATGTCGATGATCTTACATTATAAGCTAAGTTCTCATATCACTACACTCCACTGTATGTTTCATCTTGATAATGAAACTTCAGCTGCTTTTGTGATATTCAATTTGCTGCAAGCTCCTCAAATTGAAAAGAGTCGCAGTGATTATTGCAATAATCTAAAGCTTCTGATAATTAATGGTAATATAAGCTGTTGAAAACTATATTGAATATTCTGCAGGATAATAAAGAGAAGGAATGTTGCGTTCTGCTCCCACATAGAATCACAGAATCACGGAATGACACAGACCAGCCTCAGCCTCTGTTCCCACCCACCAGCTACTCAAATTTTGGCTGGAATTTAATTTTGCAGGCTGGGACAGGAGTTAGGGGCACAATCACATGTGAGGGTGGGAGGGGGGAGTGCCTGTAGTCTACCCATCCCAGTTATATTCTACCAGTTTCAGGGGAGGTGGCTAACAGCCCACGCACCCTAGGTCAATTGAGGCCCTTAAGTGACCGATTCATTGCGTCTCATTCCAGGGCCTCTTCCCATTACCGCCTGTAATTTACCAGTGGCAGACGGGACTTCAGCACCTGAGCAGGCTACCTGGTAATATCTGGTGACCTCCTTGCAGGCTGTGGGGGGTCCTCCTGATCAGTCCATCTGTGCCCCATGGAGGGTCCCACAGCAGCACGGGCCTCCCCAATAAAACTAAATGCCTGCCCTGTTCTCTAACCCACGCTGTCCTTGCTGGGGCCTATCCAATTGTCCCCAACAATTCCTGACTCTCCCCCTAACTTACCTATTGGAAGGGCGACATCCATCATTCCTCTTCTTGCTGGGTGCACATCCAGCAGTGGCCACTTCTCCTGGTACTGAAGAGCTGCTGGCCCTCTGATTACCCGGCAGCTCCTGGAGGTGGGACATCCTGCCTCTAAGGGGCGGAAACACCGACCAAAGCTAATTAAAGACCTGGGCCACGCAACATTACAGCGTGGCTTCCAGGACCAGCAGAGGTGGGCTTGCCCCTGACTTCTCAGCCAGTGAATGGGGTCACTGCCTCATGCATGTTAAATAATGATATAATTGAATCCTGTCAAGGTAGTTGGAGTTCTCCTGTGGTTCTTTAAACAGAACCAGATGTTTCTTTAAAATTCTGCATTAATTGCTGAAAGGTTAATCTGTTAACTAAAATGGTCTCCTATCCGATACAGAGGCTAGAGGATTGTACTGGTGGTGTAGGGCCTTTGTTCGCAAGAACAATTTGCTTAAAGGATATTGGCAAGTTCCCTTGACCAACCAAGACAAAGAAATTTCTTCTTTGTGACAGCAAATGGTCTGTTCCAATATAATGCCATGTCATTTAGTATGAAAAATGCACCAGCTAACTTTCAAAGCTTAACCAATCAAGTGATTGCTGGGTTGTGTAATTGTGTTGTGTACATCGATGACCTTTTGGTGTACAGCGAGACTTGGAGCGATCATATCAGACATTTGAGCTCTCCGTTTGACAGGTTGGCCAAAGCTAACATTGTCATAAACCTGGCAAAGAGCAAGTTTTCTAAGGCCAAGATCACTTATTTAAGACATATCATGTGTCAAGGTCAAGTGTTACTGCAAGAGACCAAAGTTCAGGCAACAATAGATTTTCCTGTACCCAAGGTAAAGAAAGAAGTGTTACTATTTCTGGGTATATGTGTGTTCTACAAGAATTTTGTCCCTGATTCCGACATAGTTATCACACCATTGACAAATTTGTTAAAGGAAAAGGTGAAGTCTGAATAGTCAGATTCATACCAAACAACATTTGAGAAGTCAAAGGCCATTTTGATAAAGAGTCAGTTCTTGCAGCTCTAGATGTCAGTAAAACATTTAAGGGGGCTATCGACACCAGTGATATAGGGGGAGGAGTGATGCTGCTCCAAGATGATAAAGCTGGTATGGAACAGCCCATTAGCGACTTTTCTAGGAAGCATGATAAGCATAAAAGAAAGTTCTCAAACATCAAGAAAGAGGCTTTAGTCTTGCACTGGCTCTTCAACAGTTTGAGGTATATATACCAATAGTCGGAGGAAGTACTAGTTTATACAGACCACAACCCATTTGTGTTTCGACAAGGAGTTCAGAACAAAGATCCCCATGTTGTTTCCCTGGAATTTGATGTTACAGCCATTTACACTAAAGATTGTGCATGTTAGAGTCATATAGTCATGGAGTTATACTGCACAGAAACAGGCCCTTCGACCCATCGTGTCTGTGATGGCCATCAAACACCTAACTATTGTAATCCCATTTTCCGGCACTTGGCCCGTAGCCTTGCATGCTATGACGTTTCAAGTGCTGATCTAAATACTTCTTCAATGTTGTGAGGGTCCCTGCCTCTACCACCCCTGCAGGAAATGAAAAGCATTGTAAATGATGATGCTCCATCCAGAGTCTAACAAAGGGGTATAAGAGAGAAGGAAGGCTCTGAGTTATGATATTTCCGCTTTCTCTGGACTAATGCTTTGATTTTTAACACAACTATTATCGCTCCCTTTGCCTTTGTTCCCTGACATCTTTGTCATTTACTCTCTCCTGCCCTCTGCCCTATCACACACCTTCCCGTTTGTTCTACCCCCATTCCCCTTTCACTCGCTCAAAGCCTATTACATTTCTAACCTTTATCAGTTCTGCTGAAAGGTCACAGACCTGAAAAGTCAACTCTGTTTCTCTCTCCACAGATGCCGCCAGATCTGTTGCGAATTTCCAGCACTTTCTGTTTTTTATTTCAGATTTCCAGCATCTGCAGTATTTTGCTTTTACTCGCATTATTTTACACATCAGCTCCTGTTAAGGGGATATTCCTGTGGTGGAGTGAAATGTTGACCAGACCGTCATCAGGCACACAGACACAAAACTTTTCCAACATTCATTTTCAAGTTCCGATTGCCTCATTCAACTACCCCGAAGGATAGTGAGTGATAACTCACGACTCGCTTTTGAGTGACTTCCATCAATTTCAATAATTCAGCAAAGATTTGCTCTGTAAAATGGGGCCTCGGTTCACGATCCATTTGAAAATGTATTTCCTACCCGCACAACACCTCACACCATCAGACTTGGTTTGTTGCCATAGTTATGCTGGTTTTACAGGGGAATGCCTCCATCCATTTGTTAAATGTGTCGATAATGAGCAGACAATCCTGTAATGCTGACGGTTCCCCAGGTGGTGTATAGCAGAGTGTGAATATCATGGGCACTATCGGATCAAATATTCACATGTTGTTCGGTAGTTTAGATTAATGCATGACTCGGGTTGCCATCTCAGTATATTGTGTGGAATGGAGGATAAATCGATACTGAAGAACATGGTTGTGGAGAATAACAGAAAACCCAGTCATGGACATCCCGTTTATATGGAATGATGAGCTATGGATGTAAATATCAGGAAGTGTTTTTGATTGCAGACTTCCGGACTGGATATACCGTGAAGTTAAGGAGAGGGAGCGGGTTTTCATGCGGCTCTCCCTCATACTGCATCATTTGAGGTTACAGAGTGGTGTGTTTTGGAGTAATGTCCAAGTGACTCTCCATTAGCGGCAATGTCCAATGGTTTATTCGAGCAGGAGAGACTGACATGTCCCCGGGTCTCAGTAGTAAATTCAGTGAACAGTGAGATAACTATAAGGTTAAATAAAAACAAAAATTGCTGGAACCAATCAGCAGGTCTGGCAGCATCTGTGGAAAGAGAAGCAGAGTTAATGTTTCGGGTCATTGCCATCGCTGAATCCCCCACAATCAACATCCTGGGGGTTACCTTTGACCAGAAATTTCACTGGATCAATCATATAAATACTATGGCTACAATAGCAGGTTTGAGGCTGGAAGTTCTGTGGTGAGTAACTCACCTCCTCTCTCCCCAATGCCTGTCCTCCATCTACAAGGCACAAGTCAGGAGTGTGATGGAATACTCTCCACTTTCCTAGATGGGTGCAGCTCCAACGACACTTAAGAAGCTCGAAGCCATCCAGGACAAAATAGCCTGCTTGATTGGCAACTTATCCACCACCTTCAACATTCACTCCCTTCGCCACTAACGCACAGTGGCAGCAGTGTGTACCATCCACAAGATGCACTGCAGCAACTTGCCATGTTTCCTTCGGCAGCACCTTCCAAAACTGCGACTTTTACCAGCTAGAAAAGCAAGGGCAACAGATGCACAAGAACACCACCACCTGCAAGTTCCCCTCCAAGACACATACCATCCTGACTTGGAACTATGTCGACATTCCTTCATTGTCATTAGGTCAAAATCCTGGAACTCCCTTCCCAACAACACTGTTAGTGTACGTCCACCCAATGACTCCAATGGTTTAAGAAGGCAGTTCTCCACCACCTGCTCAATGGCAATTAGAGATAGGTAATAAATGCTGGCCTAGCCAGCACCGCCCACATCCCATGAACAAAGAAAAATATCTTCTCCAATTTACTTTCATAATTGAAGTTCCTCATCCCCTGAAACATTCTCTTGAATCTTTTCTGTACTCTCGCCACTGCTTTCACATCCTTCCTCTAGTGCGGCACCCTAACTGGCTGCAACACTACACGTGAGGCTGAACTCGCGTCTTTAACAAGTTCAGCCATTATGTGGTCAGTCTTGCAAGTGGTTGGAGGAATCATTCACACATGTATATCCAGGGCACTCTCGATGGGGTCCTTCATGACAGGATGGGAATCAAAATGAATAAGAGGCAGTTGACACTAATGAGGGTCGCCCTCATAAGTCAATAACTGTGGTAATAATGTCTTTTTTGCTGTCTTAAAATCTCAGTTCAGTCATTTGAAAGTCCACTTTCTTAATCGTTGAGATGAAACTACTGAGTCTCCTGGCGTCATAAGTTACTTTAGTGGTGTGTGTGGTGAGTGTAAAATGATCTGCTGCAAAACTGTGATGTATGTAACGTGGTGGATGACCCAAAACGTGTCCAGCAGGTGACGTTCACGTGCAGAATACCGAGTTTTAATCCCTTTCAGGATCCCTGCCGCAAATGCAATTTGCTGCAGTCTTCCCACATATTTCTGATAAAGCACAACGGATGGACTTTGTTCTGTAGATGTGACCTCTATTTGGAATGGCTGAGGAGGGTTAGGCATGATTTAACTCAGAGCTTGCATAAAGACCATTTGAAGTTTTGTTTTGTCTTCAATGTGACACTCTGTCCAGTCAGACTGGATATCAGAAGTTCATACAGCGGCTTTGCAATCTCGGGAAAGTTAGGGATATAGTTTCACTGATAGCTAACCAAACCTCAAAACGATTAAAGGACGGTTTTAGATTGAGGGAGCGACAGTCTCGGGATGATTTCTAATTTGTTGGCATGTCGGCCAATTCCCTCCAGACAGATTCAAACTCCAAATAATGTAACTCGTTCTTGAAATAACTGAGCTGAAGCAGATTTACTTTGAGACTCGCCTTCGTCAAAATTGTTAACAGTTGGTCCAGCGATGACAAAGGCCCGTCTGCAGTCTTGGTTACTAGCAGCAAATCGTCTACATACTGCAACAAGAACTCTGGTCTGGAAAAATCATTCAGGGCTGCTGCCAATCGTTTCTGAACAATTGTGTGGCCATTGTGGAATGCAGATGTGCAGAAATACTTCGAACCAACTGGTATTTTCTTTGGAAGAGTGGGATTTCTCACACAACAGGGGAACAGGCTGGGGTTACGGATTTGAGTTTACAATAGTCGACAGTTAATCTCCAACTGCCATCAGTTTTCTTTACGGGTCAAATTGGTGAGGTCGCTGTGAAAATACCTGGCCTCAAAATGACCTGATTAATGAGGGACTGGATCATTTCTCTGATACAGGAGTGACTTTCTATGGAGATCTGGTATTGTTTGATTAATGGGTGAGGAGGTCTGTTGATGGACTCCTCTCCTTCAATCATGTTTGTTGGTTGCAAAAGTAACGAGATGTCTTTGAATCAGCTGATCTATCTGAATATTATCAAGCCTAGGAGGTTCATACTCACACGCCTTTTTGACTGCATAGACATATTGAACATCTGAGATTACCATGACATTTTTACTTCCTGATCCGTGACACATACAATTACGGTTATAATCAATAATTGCTCCGTACTGATTTAACACATCAGTTCCCACTATTCCCCTTTCCTGCCGGTATGGTCAGATATACTGGTGATGGCAAAGTGCAGGTAAAGCCTCCCAACCGGAGTTCAGAAGCCTTTCCAGTACACACCAGAGTATCATTCCCGGTAAAACCTGTCAGTGATGTGGACCCTTTCCCACTGCTGTATAGTATTCAGGGTGTGGGGTGTGGATGATCGTGATGACGGAGCTCGTATCAATTAACACAGTCTGTTACTGGTCCCCCTCAAAAACAACAGAAATGATCGTTCCCCCATCACAGTCATACTGTAACCCCACATCCAACCAGGGGGCAAACCCGCTTCATTGGTGTCTCTTCACAACAGGTGCACTTGGTCAGACAGTATTTGCCGACTGCAGACTGGAATATTGGTCTCCAATAAAGAACATCATCTGTGATAGCTCTTTTCCCTAACATCTGTTTTATCTCCTGATCTAAATTGGGAGAATGTCCCTTTTGCTCCTTTGCGGGAAATTTGCATGGATTTTTACAGACTCGTGCCATGTGTCCCGTTCTTCCAGAATGGAAACAGGATCCATTAACCCCTCTTGGAGCACGTGGGTGTTCGGGTTACTTTGACCCTTCCGCTGCTGGGACGTTTGGAAAGTGTGAGTGGGGAACCTGCTTCAGAGCCTCCACTGCAGCAGCGGGTTTCTTGGCCTTAGGGGGCTCCTTTGATTGTGCAGCCAGGGAATCTTTAATGGACACCCATACCTTGATGGTATTGGCTGCGCCTTGGTGTCATGGATCGGTCGCTTTGGTCAAAATTGCCAGAGTGCTCCGAACCATTGGATGGAGTTGCTTCAAAAACATATTTTTGAAACTGATCTGATTTTTCTCTCCGTGGATGGTTCGAGGGGCGACAATGTTGGGAACGTTTATTCAAAGAATAGAATCAGTTGGAGAAGGTGCGAGCTGACTCATCTGGGCGTTGCTGAGTCTGATGTATCTTTTCAGTTATATTTACCCCCATAATCCCGAGGACGCATAAAATGTGATCTACCATTTCCGCAATGGACCATGAATTATAAACATCTGGGCCTGCATTATCCTTTAGAGCCCTTGGACAGGCAGATAAAGGAATTCGCCTAAGGTCCAAATCCTCGAATTCTGAATCACCCCGTCTAAAATCTGCCCAGCGCCTATTTACCTCAAGGGATCATCTCCATCTTGTACTGTTCCCAACTCTCTTACACTTGTACCATGACATTTGCGCTCTCTTACACTTGTACCATGACATTTGCTCTCTCTCACGCTTGTACCATGACATTTGCGCTCTCTCTTACACTTGCACCATGACATTTGCTCTCTCTCACGCTTGTACCATGACATTTGCTCTCTCTCACGCTTGCACCATGACATTTGCTCTCTCTCACGCTTGTACCATGACATTTGCTCTCTCTCACGCTTGTACCATGACATTTGCGCTCTCTCTTACACTTGCACCATGACATTTGCTCTCTCTCACGCTTGTACCATGACTTTGCTCTCTCTCACGCTTGTATCTCAGAGGTGATGAGCGGAACGGATTGCTCCTCCTCATGTCCCACATCACCGTTTGGATATTTCACTGTCTTCTTTGATACTACAGCGACAGAACTGATTCTACTTTCTCTTCAGTGGGAAGGGGAAGCGGGACACGGGACTACTCAGTTAATAAAGAAGGATGTTACTGTGTGTTGTCTGATGAACTACCAGGTTAGGAGGGTACAACAGAAATGGTGAACCTTGGTAACTGGGGGGATTAAAATGACTTCACCAGTCTCTCAGTATGAGGAGTGGTTGGACAAGTCCTGCAACCTCGACATTCAGATGCTCTTAACGCAGTATTTGACAAAAGTATATTCCACGGGAGCTGCAAATAAAGGTACCACAGGATTTCTCCTTCTTCCTATCAGTGGTGTACAGGTCTTCCCTGCGGGTGGTGACGGATCTGGCCATTCCCAGTCAGACACACACGCTCTGGGTCATACTGTCATATATCAGGTATCTCACTTCCCCTGGTAACGGTAGTGACCACAGCCCGCTGTCTACCTAACTGTCAATCTAGTTCACAAATCCATAACTGACACTGAGTATAATCTACCTCCAGCTCTCACTGGTTAATGTATTCCCTAAGGACACCTCCAGCGTCCCCTGGGTCTAACTGAAGCTTTTCATTGTCTGCCTTGCACTCGGCAAGTCCCTGTCTTAGCTGTTGTGCTTCAACATCCACTGCCCCAGCAGTCACAATTGAATAGCTCTGCTGTTGTAGCATATCAGCCGTTCTGTCGGGATCTCTTTCTCGGTTGAGAACACGGGTCTACAGACTTAACATCTGCTGATCCATTTGGATACTTCAGGCCTCTAACACCTGACCATTTTGCTCTCTCTGTTTTTCCAGCAGCTGCTGTAACTCCTGGATCTTTCGATTCTTTCTCCTGATAATCTTGTCATCTTCCGCGGCACCAAAGTACGTTCCAAATGCCTGAAGGCCCGGAGTCTTCCTGCCCTCAACTTCTTATTTTCCAATCGTCCTTCAATAAAGGTGATCACTTCCCTAAAATACACCTTCTTCCTTCCTTCTGTAGTACTCTCCTTGATGAGACAGCATTATTCTTTATTAATAGAGTTCTCCTGTTTATTCTAGTCCTGCCATGGTCGCCCCTGAAAGTCTGAAATCTCTGTTGCGGACAATCACTTCAGGCACGAAATTAACCAATTCATACAAGTGGATATTTGATTAATAAATCCAGAATGTTTATATTGAGAGTAAAACAATATTTAACAATTGAAAGTAAAATTATATTTAACAGACTTGGGAATATAACTTTCCAGCTCAAGCAGGTGAACTTGGTTACAGAGTGAGGAGGTTCTCTTTCTTTGATCCAGATCTCTCCTCAGGTGGAGAACGTGGCTGATGGTCTGTGCCTTTACCTCCGAGCTCTTCCAGTGTCCCTTGTAGACCCCTGTTTTTAACCCCTGAATGACCATCACACCATCTCAGTCAGGCTCTTGTAAAACAATATTTGGTTCTAGTTGTTGCTGGGTAAACTTAATTGTTTTTTCATGATGTCTTCCACTAACGGCATCCTGTGTTCGTTCGAGTACAATGGACTGGTTTCAAACTGTCTCCAAATCTGATCTTATTCATTAAAGCCAGACTTTTGAAAGTCACGATGTACCATCTCTTGGGCTTGATCAGGATCCTAGAAAAGTCCAATGTTTAATCACTTTTGGCTGAAACTGCACTGACACAGAAATAGAAAATTACAGTAAGTAAATTTAATAAGCTTTAAATGAAAACCCATTCTATCTAAAATGATTATTGATTCATTAATTATAACTAAATCGAAGTTCATTACTTTTACAATCATCTTTTTTCCTGATGGGTAACTCGTCATCAGTTAACACACAATACAAAATAGCTTCTTAGCAACATCGGAACATAGGAAGATAGGAATAGGAGTAGGCCATTCAGCCCCTCGAGCCTGTCCCGCCATTCAATGAGATCTTGGCTGATCCATGGCCTAACTCCATATAACTGCCTTTGGCCCATATCCCTTAATATTTTTTCTTAACAAAAATCTATCTATCTCAGATTTAAAATTAACAACTGTTCTCGCTTCAACTGCTGTTTGTGGGAGTGAGTTCCAAACCTCTACCACCCTTTGCATGAAGAAGTGCTTCCTAATATCTCTGCTGAATGGTCTGGTCCTAATTTTTAGACTATGCCCCCTAGTTTTAGAATCTCGAACCAGTGAAAATAGTTTATCTTTATCGAGCCTGTCTTTTCCTGTTAATATCTTGAAGACTTTAATCAGATCACCCCTTAACCTTCTAAATTCTAGCAAAAACAGGTGTAATATGTGTAATTTCGCCTTGTAACTTAACCCCTGTAGTCCAGGTATCAGCTAGAAGGGGACATGAAAAAGTCTTGGCGGGTAGGATTAAGGAAAATCCCAAGGCGTTCTACACTTATGTGAGGAAGAAGAGGATGGCCAGAGTGAGGGTAGGGCTGATCAGGGATAGTGGAGAGATCTTGTGCCTGGAGTCGGAGAAGGTAGTGGAGGTCCGAAATGAATACTTTGCTTTAGTATTCACTCGTGAGAGGGACCTGGTCGTTTGTGAGGACAGTGTGGAACAGGCTGATATGCTCGAATAGGTTGAGGTTATGAGGGAGGATGTGCTGGAAATTTTGAATGATATGAGGACAGATAGGTCCCCGGGGCCAGATGGGATATACCCAAGGATATTACGGGAAGCGAGGGAAGAGATTGCTGCACCTTTGGCGATGATCTTTGCATCTTCACTGTCCACTGGAATAGTATCGGATGATTGGAGGGTGGCAAATGTTGTTCCCTTGTTCAAGAAAGGGAATAGGGATAACCCTGGGAATTATAGACCAGTCAGTCTTACGTTGGTAGTGGGAAAATTATTGGAGAGGATTCTGAGAGACAGGATTTATGATTATTTGGAAAAGCATGGTTTGATTAGAGACAGTCAGCATGGCTTTGTGAGGGGCAGGTCATGCCTCACAAGCCTTATTGAATTCTTTGAAGATGTGACAAAACACATTGATGAAGGAAGAGCAGTGGATGTGGTGTATATGGATTTTAGCAAGGCATTTGATAAGGTTCCCCATGGTAGGCTCATTCAGAAAGTGAGGAGGCATGGGATTCAGGGAAATTTGGCTGTCTGGATACAACATTGGCTGGCCCATAGAAGTCAGAGGGTGGTAGTAGATGGAAAGTATTCAGCATGGAGCTCGGTGACTAGTGGTGTTCCACAAGGATCTGTTCTGGGACCTCTGCTCTTTGTGATTTTTATAAATGACTTGGATGAGGAAGTGGAAGGCTGGGTTAGCAAGTTTGCCGATGACACGAAGGTTGCTGGAGTTGTGGATAGTGTGGAAGGCTGTTGTAGGTTGCAACGGGACATTGACAGGATGCAGAGCTGGGCTGAGAAGTGGCAGATGGAGTTTAACCTGGAAAGGTGTGAAGTGATTCATTTTGGAAGGTCGAAATTGAATGCGGAATACAGGCTTAAAGACAGGATTCTTGGTAGTGTGGAGGAACAGAGAGATCTTGGGGTCCATGTCCATAGATCACTCAAAGTTGCCACCCAAGTTGATAGTGTTGTTAAGAAGGCGTATGGTGTGTTGGCTTTCATTAACAGGGGGATTGATTTTAAGAGCTGTGAGGTTATGCTGCAGCTCTATAAGGCCCTGGTTCGACCAGACTTGGAATATTGTGTTCAGTTCTGGTCTCCTCATTATAGGAAGGATGTGAAAGCTTTAGAGAGGGTGCAGAAGAGATTTACCAGGATTCTGCCTGGACTGGAGGGCATGTCCTACGAAGAAAGATTGAGGGAGCTAGGGCTTTTCTCATTGGAGCGAAGAAGGATGAGAGGTGACTTGATAGAGAGGTACAAGATGATGAGAGGCATAGATAGAGTAGATAGTCAGAGACTTTTTCCCAGGGTGGAAAGGGCTATCACCAGGGGGCATAATTTTAAGGTGATTGGAGGAAGTTTCCGTGGAGATGTCAGAGGTAGGTTCTTTACACAGAGAGTGGTGGGTGCGTGGAATGCGCTGCCAGCGGTGGTAGTAGAAGCAGATACATTAGGGGCATTTAAGCGACTCTTGGATAGGTACATGGATGATAGAAGAATGAAGGGTAGGTAGTTAGTTTGATCTTAGAATAGGTTAAAGGTTTGGCACAACATCGTGGGCCGAAGGGCCTGTACTGTGCTGTACTGTTCTATTTTCTATGTTCTATGTTCTAAACCTACGTTGCACTCCCTCCAAGGCCAATATATCCTTCCTAAGGTGTGGTGCCCAGAACTGCTCTCAGTACTCCAAGTGGGGTCTAAGCAGGGTTTTGTACAGCTGCAGCATAACCTCTGTGTCTTTATACTCCAATCTTCTGGATATAAAGGCTAGCATTCCATTAGCCTTTTTGATTATTTTCTGCACTTGTTCGTGGCATTTTAAAGATCTATGCACCTGAACCCCCAAGTCTCTTTGGATATCCACTGTACTTAACCTCTTCCCATTTAGAAAGTACCCTGCTCTATCCTATTTTGGTCCAAAATGGATAACCTCACATTTGCCCGCATTGAAATCCATCTGCCACAGTTTTGCCCACTCACCTAGTCTGTCAATATCTCTCTGCAATTTTATGCTATCATCTCG
This sequence comes from Heterodontus francisci, assembly GCF_036365525.1. NCBI lineage: Eukaryota > Metazoa > Chordata > Chondrichthyes > Heterodontiformes > Heterodontidae > Heterodontus > Heterodontus francisci. The sequence goes on from NC_090399.1 coordinate 56,745,846, forward strand.
ACTGTCTACAATGCCGCCTAACTTTGTATCATCAGCAAATTTGGATATATGACTTGCTATGCCATTATCCAAGTCGTTAATAAATAATGTGAATAATTGAGGCCCCAACACAGATCCCTGTGGGACACCACTAGTTACATCCTGCCAATCGGAGTACTTACCCATTATCCCCACTCTCTGTCGTCTACCACTCAACCAACTTTCTAACCATGTCAATAATTTGCCCTCAACTCCATGGGCTTCTACCTTAGTTAACAGTCTCTTATGTGGGACTTTATCAAATGTCTTCTGGAAGTCCATATAAATAACATCCATGGACACTCCCCTGTCACCTCTTCAAAAAAATACAATGACATTTGTCAGGCATGACCTTCCCGTCATGAATCCATGCTGGCTGTCCCTAATTAACAGACATTTTTCGAGGTGTTCAGTCACCCTAACCTTGATTATAGACTCCAGAAACTTGCCCACCACAGATGTCAGGCTAACTGGTCTGTAATTTCCTTGGATCCCCCTTTCACCCTTCTTTAAAAGTGGAGTGACATGTGCAACTTTCCAATCCAGAGGGCCCACTCCTGAATCTAGGGAACTCTGAAAGACTATAGTTAGGGCATCTACAATGTGCACGCCTACTTACTTTAACACCCTCGGATGGAAACCATCAGGTCCTGAGGATTTCTCACTCTTTAGTTCCATTAATTTCCTTGTTACTGATGATTAACTTACATTAATTGTATTAAGTCCCTGTCCCCTAGCGGCTATTAATTTTTTCGGGACTTCCAGCAAGTTATCCTCCTTTTCAACTGTAAATACTGAGGCAAAGTAGTTGTTCACCATGTCTGCCATTTCCCCATTATTAATGACAATATGTCCAGTTTCAGCTTTTAGTGGGTCTACATTGCTCTTGCCCACCCGTTTTCCCTTTATGTAACTATAACATTTCTTCTTATTGATTTTGATGTTCCTTGTAAGTTTCCTTTCATAATTTCTTTTAGTAGCTCTTATAAGCTGCTTTGTGACCCTTTACTGGTCTTTGTGTCGATCCTATTCGGCCGGATCTGTGCTGCGTTTTGCATTTCTGTAAGCCATTTCTTTTTGCTTTATGCTATCCCAAATCTCTTTAGTTGTCCATGGCCGTTTTTTCTGTGAAGTGGAGCTTCTTCCTCTCATTGGTACATACTCGCTCTGTATTTCGTCACTTTGGTCACTTGTTAGTATTAAAACGGCTTCCTTGACCTTGTTATTCATTACAATGGATACAATATAAAAATGGTCAAGTTAAGCTCAAATCTGACTCCCCAAATCTACCTACAACACCATCCAATACAAAGCAGCCCGCTTGATCAACACTCCATCCACAAACTTTATCATTCACTCCTTCCACCACTGGTGCACAGTGGCTGCAGTGTATACTATCTACCGGATACACTGTAGAAACTCATGAAGGTTCCTTCAACAGCACATTCCAAACCCACAGCGTTCACCCCAATACATGGGAACACCACCTGCTTTCCCCTTTCAAGTCACACACCATCCAGACTTAGAAATATATCGCTGTTCCTTCACTACCGTTGGGTCAAATGCCTTCCTAACAGTCCTATAGCTAAAATGGATGGACTTCAGATTGTTCAGGGCAATTAGGGATGGGAACAAATGCTGTCCTTGTCTGTAACGCCTACACCCCATGCACAAAGAAATAAAAATCTGGGTCAGCCTCAGGCTGCAGACAACAGAAAGATTTGGGAGTCCAAATGCAAAAATCATTAAAAACAAGTATAAAAAGGTTATCAAAATGGCCAACAGAATGCTGGCTGGAATACAAATGCAATTATTCAGTTCTTCATTTATGGACAGACTTGTTCAGAACCAATCAGGAACACTGCTTATAGTTCTGGGAATCAATGTTCAGGAAGGATATAATAACCTTGTCGTGGATGAAGCACAGATTCAACAGAATGATACCGGGTTAAAACGGGTTAGATTATGAGAACAGGTGGAAAACATATGGTTTATATTTCCTTCAGTGGAAGAGATTGAGGGCTGCTCATTGAGAAGTGAATACAAATGTTAAATGTTTCTATAGGGTAGATACAGAGAACTCTTTCCTCTGCTGGAAGAATAAAGCACAATGGAACATATTGTGGATTTCACATCACAAGGAGCAGTTGAGGCAAATATCATCGATGTATTTAAAAGAAAGCTCATTTTTTCAGATGAAATGCGTGTAATAGTAATCGAAGGTCATAGTGATAGTGTTAGATAAAGAGAGGTGAGAGGAAGCTCCTGTTGAGGATAAACAGAGACCAGATGGGCCGAGTGGTCTGCTTCTGTGCTGGAAATTCTATATAATTCTGTACAATGAATGTTCAATGCGAGTGACGTCCTTCAAAAGTGATATCAGGAAGCACTTTTTGACACGAAGGGAGCTAAAATTTAAAACCCTCTTGTCAAAAAGCTGTGAATGCTGCGGGTTCATTTGTAGCTTTTCAGGGCAGTGATTTTTTTAAGCTGTAGGTAGCAAACGATATGGAGCAAAGGTGGGGGCGGGGAGGGGGCAGAGGGGAATGGAGCTGAACTGCAGATCACAATGATCGAATAGAATGGCGGAGCAGGACTGAGAGGCTGAATGGCGGAGCAGGACTGAGAGGCTGAATGGCCTGCTAATGGTCTTAATGTGCTCATGTTACAAGTCTTCATCTTCTATTACTTCACCAGAAAGTTCAAAGTAAAACTAACTGGATTGGACAACAATAGAAACTAATAAACTGAGCAGAAAGTCGAATCCCCACCACCGGAAAGAGAATCCGGGGGGATGTAGATTTTCAAAGAGATTTTCCTTCAAATGTGTCAGACCCTATTTCAGTATTGTACAACTCCCTATAGCTTCTTCGAACGGAACGGGATCTCTTTTAACATCAGCTGCAACCTTCACAGAATGTAAATATCAGTGAAACTGGATTTCCCAAGCCAGTGTTCATGATGATCTATTTCTATCTGATATTTTAGATTTATTGTATTTCATGAGTTAGTGCAAAGCCAGAACTGTTCACAGTCAGAACACATAACTTTCTAATTCAGTTACGGCTCCTCTACCCGCTTGAAAAACCGGATAAGTTTCCATCGCCGAGCTGGTGTAAAACCTTAAAATCAGTTTGAGAATTCACATGGTGGGTGCATCGACAAAGATGAACCGATTCACATAACAACAGAAACCAAAGCTGCTTTTGTTTAACGCGCAGAAGTGATGCAGTCAGGGCCAGGCATTCAGTATGTTGTTAGATAGAAATGTGAAGAAAATGTAATTCCGATTCTGGCCTGTTTCTTTAAACAAAAACAATTACAATGTCTATTTGCCAGTATAACGAGAGCAGCCCAAATCCGCAGTATTTTGCTTTTATTACATTGAAGGGTGTTGGCTGCTTGTTCAAATGACTGGAAATAATGTCAATGCTCCCCTGCTTCAGGATCTCACGGGAGGTGTCTCTCAATAATAAATATGGGATTTCTCTCAATCTCTCATCCCACAGTTAGTTGGAGTTCCGTGTCCAGCCGCAAGAGTCACCATCACTTCTCAGACAGAATGAGAGTTCCATTGAGCTTTTATCCATTTAAAATGTTACCACCAATGTTACAGACAGTAATGATTTACTATCCGATTATAGCAGCAGTTGGAATCCCAGGTAAGTGATTATATTCAGTCACTAAATGTATAAAGTAGAGGTTAACTGTATTCCTGCTCTTATCTCGGGAACTGTTCCTTTTCCCTTTTTTTCTCTCACGCCATCCAAAAGCAGAACCACATTCTTTGTATTTTCCACTCCCTCTACTCATTGACAGATTATTTGTTGACGTTAAAATGTTCTTTTAAATCTCTATCAAAGCCTGCAGCTTATTTTCTTCATTTAACATCTTCAAACTGGTTCCGTCTGAACTGAGAATCAGTGCAGTGTGTGATAAAACGGACTATTTCAGTTTAATTTTTCCATTGCCCAACAGACTCACTCTCCTCTCCTTCATTCCAGTAACAATCAGTAATATCTGACAAGCAATAACTTTTACTCTTCCTTCACTGCTTTATAAAATGCCCCAGTTTCTCCCCCTCTGATTTCTGCTGAGGACAGATCTGCTGACAGATATATACATGTGAGTACGGACAGTCAGCACCGGGATTTGTTCAGTCCCATTATTCAGATATTCTCACTGTTCTCGGTCTGTTTCCACAATGTGTTGGATCTTATTCCTGATGATCACAATCCACTCCAAGTGTGGATTTGTGCTCCGTGAAGGAACACAGACTCTCCCTCTGATCTCCTCTCCTGTCCGGTTACCAGCCTGTTCTCAGTTACCTCTTCTCCCACCGAGCGGGTATTCTGATCCCTTCAGCCGGTGGGAGGCAGTGGTTTCTGTCCCAGACCTTCCTGCAGGTGGGGCAGGGAATTCAATGCAGTGAAAGAGTGATTTAAACACTGCAGCGGGACTCTGTGAAACTGTCCTGCGTTGCCCCAGTTGAGAAACTCGTTTCAGCTTTCACCATCCGGATTTTACCAATCTCACGCTTCAGGTTGATACAAAAACGCTGCACTCTGAGCATGTCCGTCCACCCAGTCAAATCACTGGTCCTCTCAAATACCATGTAATTTAACTCCAGATTCTTGTACATAGAAGATATCCGAATCATATTTACACACCCTGTCCCCCTAAACCTTCACCACCTCTTCCTCCATCCACCTGTTCAATCTACTCTGTATCTGGATATAGTTTCTGCCTCAACTCTCCTGGAACTGAACTGCACCGTTTCCCAACTCTCTTTGTGAAGACATTTCTCCTGTTTTCTGTTCCAAATATCTTCCATTTAATCTTTCAACTCTGCTGCCTCCTTCTTCACCGTCTCATTGTTTTCGAAACAATGTTCTTCCATCCACCTTCTCCCACTCTTCCATAACTTTAAACACTTCCATTATATCGCCCTGTAATCTATGTCGCTGTTACTTTCTTCTCCCTCACATTTACAGTTTAATGTGACAGATCCCAGTGTGTGAAAATGATGCAGTTTAACCCTTACTGTACCACGGACTCAAATTCCCCACTTGAGTTGTGAAAGTAAAATCTCACAATCAGTGGAACGAGTCCCCACCTCCAGAGGACACTGAACCCTTCCAGATTTATTTTTGAAGAAATACGACCGACATTAAACTCCAATGCTCCGGCTTTTATTCTTGAATTTTTTTTTTAATTTCCAAAATATACTTTATTCATAAAAATCTGCAAAAATTACATTGTCAAACAGTTTCAAACAGCAAAAAATACAAACATTGCAAGGGAGATCAGTTTCCTTCAATACTGTCATGAGTTTCTTCACAACCCTTCCGTTTCACAATTGTCATGTCAATTACAGTTTCACATTGACAGCAAATGAAAATATCAACGATACAGTTCGAGGTTTTATTCTTGACATTCTGCTGAGCCTATTTAATGATTTAATTGTCTTAGCGCTCTTGGTCCGTGTTCTAATGTAGTTTTGTTTCTTCTGACGTGTTTATTTTGCTGTTTCTCATTCAAGGTCAGAGTTTAATTGCGTATTACATTATCCCATTCCGCCACTTTACCTGTGTGATATGTTCATTGAGATCATAGTGTAGTTAAAATATTCAACGAAAGACCCTTCCTCCACCCTGGTATAACCTCCCTACACTTTCTGCCTCTCTCCCCCGCTGTTCTCCTTTCAGAAACTCTTTAAAGCCTACAGCTTTTCCCAAGCCTTTTTGTCATCTGACTTACTATCTCTGTCTGTGTTTCTGTATCATCGTTGCTTTATAGTACTCCTGTGAAGCACCTTCGGACGTTTAATTACCTCGAAGACGCGATATAAATAGTTCTTGTTGCTGAAAGCTCCCAATTGTTAGCTTCATGCAATGTCCTATCATCTGGTGTAAATTTAATTTCAACTATCTTCAGTTCATGATTCAATGGTTTTCCGTTCCTATATTCTCAAATCGTATTCCAAAAGCGTTTCTGTCCAGTATCTTGTTAAGCGTTCACACAGAGATTATTACCAACAATGAAAAGATACAGAATTGGAGGTAATTGTTTGCAAGCTATGATACAGAGTTTGGGGGAACCATGATAATGTAGTGTTTTTCTTTATCTCACTGGTGTTTGAATGACAAAGTGAGCAAGAGCTGCTTCAGTTGGACAGATAAAATAAAAGCAAAATACTGCGGATGCTGGAAATCTGAAATAAAAACAAGAAATGCTGGAACCACTCAGCAGGTCTGGCAGCATCTGTGGAAAGAGAAGCAGAGTTAACGTTTCAGGTCAGTGACCCTTCTTGGGAACTGACAAATATTACAAATGTCAAAGGTTATAAGCAAGTGAGGCGGGGGTGGGGCAAGAGATAACAAAGGAGAAAGTGTAGATTGGACAAGGCCACATAGCTATGAAGAAGGGTCACTGACCTGAAACGTTAACTCTGCTTCTCTTTCCACAGATGCTGCCAGACCTGTTGAGTGGTTCCAGCATTTCTTGTTTTTATTTCAGTTGTACAGAGCCTTGGTCAGACCCCTGCTGCATTCATGCTTTCAGTTTTAAGCACTGCACTACTGGGACTATGTATTGGATTTGGGGAGGGTGGGGAGTGGACCGGGGGTCACAGGTGGTGGGACAGGGGGGGGAGGGGATCCAGGGTCTGTGTAGATTCAATAGAATGATGTCAGGACTCAAACGGTCAAATCCAGAAGCCTGTTTCATAAATTTGGCTTATGTTCCCTCGCTTTTAGAAAGTTATGTGTGATATGACTGAAGTATTTAAATTGATAAAAGAATGGTACAGGAAGGAAACTGTTTCTTGGCGCCGTGCAATCGAAAACAAGGGGAAATGCTATTAAAATTCGAGTTATGCCATTTAGCAGAAAAAGCAGGAAGCAATTTTTCATACAGGGGTTAGCGGAAATCCAGAACACCTTTTCTTTGAAGTCTAGTACTGCTTGCTCAATTAATGTTTTCAGGACTGAAAACAATAGAACTTTTAAGGTAAGAATGTCAAAACATATGGAACGAAGACGGCCGAGTGGAGATAAAGAGCAGATTTACCAGGACCTAATTGCTGTTGATAAGGTCCTGCATAGGAGATTGGTTAAGAAGGTCAGAGCCCATGGGATCCAGGGCAATTTGGCAAATTGGATCCGAAATTGACTTCGTGGCAGGAGGCAGACGGTAATGGTCGAGGGTTGATTTTGCGAGTGGCAGCCTGTGACCAGTGGTGTACCACATGGATCGTGCTGTTTGTGCTGTTTGTAGTGTACATTAATGAATTTGACGTGAATATAGGAGGTATGATCAGTAAGTTTACAGATGACATTAAAATTGGTGGTGTCGTAAACAGTGAGGAGGAAAGGCTTAAATTAGAGGACGATATCGATAGGCTGGTAAAATGGGCGGAGCAGTGGCAAATGGAAGTTAATCCTGAGAAGTGTGAGGTGATGCATTTTGAGCAGACTAACAAGGGAAGGGAATATGCAATGGATGGTAGGACCCTAGGAAGTACAGAGGGTCAGAGGGAAGGCAGCAGCGCAGGTAGATAAGGTGTATAAAATGCTAGTTAAGCCACAGCTGGAGTACTGTGTATAGTTCAGGTTGCCACACTTTAGGAAGGATGTGATTGCACTGGAGAGGGTGCAGAGGAGATTCACCAGGATGTTGCCTGAGCTGGAGCATTTTAGCTATGAAGCGAGATTGGATAGGCTGGTGTTGTTTTAGTTTAGTTTAGATTAGATTAGATTAGACATACAGCACTGAAACAGGCCCTTCGGCCCACCGAGTCTGTGCCGAACATCAACCACCCATTTTATACTAATCCTACACTAATCCCATATTCCCAACAAACATCCCCACCTGTCCATATATTTCCCTCCCACCTACCTATACGAGTGACAATTTATAATGGCCAATTTACCTATCAACCTGCAAGTCTTCTTAAGTTTTCTCAAGTTTTCCTAAGAGCAGAGAAGGATGAGGTGGGACCTGACTGATGTATACAAAATTATGAGGGGCTTAGATAGGATAGATAGGAAGAAACTTTTTCCTTTATCTGAGGGGTGAATAACCCAGGGGCATAGATTTAAGGAAAGGGGCAGGATGTTTAGAGGGGATTTGAGTGTAAAAAAATATTCACCCAGAGGATGGTTGGAATCTGGAACACACTGCCTGAAGTGGTGGTAGAGACAGGACCCTCACAATATTTAATCAGTATTTAGATGAGCACTTGAAACGTCAAAGCAGACAAGGCTACAGGCCGAGTGCTGGAAAATGGGATTAGAATAGATAGGTGCTTGATGGCCCGCACAGACAGGATGGGCCGAAGGGCCTGTTTCTGTGCTGTATAACTCTACAACTCAATGACCCTATGACTCTAATTGAATGATGGAAAAGACTTATTGTGCTGATCGACTTCCTCCTGTGTTCCTATATTCCTCTGCATCAATGACCAGGAGATCATCATCTCTTCTGAAATGAGACTTGCATTAATCACATGTCCAGGTTCACTGTAACTATTGGGACAACTGGTTTCTGACGTTATTCTTGGACCCTTTGAGTTCCCGTCAGTCTTTGTAACTTGTTACTGATGGTATAAATCTGTGTGTCTCTCTATGACTGCTCTCCCTGTGCCTCTGTTCATTTGCTCTCTTCGTCCTAAAGTCATTATTTCGCTGATTTCAGGTCTAAAACAGAAATTGCGAGAATATCATGCATTACCTTTCCTCCCTCTTCCTTTTGTGGGATGTTTGTTGATAGGATAATGTTCTTTCGAATTCCAACTAAACCTCCAATGGTTTTTTTACATTGATAGACTGTTGCGGTTTTATTGAACAATGTGAACACCATTCACACAATGGGATATTCTCAGATTATGTAGTAGTTCCAGTTACTCTGCAGCAGCGACAGGAGCCTTTGGTGAATGTTCTCCTGTGAACATTCTCTTGTCACTTTATCTTCCTCACCCTTCACTGCAGCAGCCGTGGTTCAGTGGTTCCACTCTCCCCTCTGAGTCAGGAGGATATGGTTTCAGCAGCCTTTGGAAGTGCAGGTTGATAGTTCAGTGAAGTACTGGTGCTATGCTGCACAACTGGATTACAGAAAATCTTTGCAATCCTCAAATTCACAAACTCTGTAGCTTCCAAATCAGTATATATTTTATTATGTTCGTTCATGGGATGTGGGCGTCGCTGGCTTGGCCAGCATTTATGTGTTGACCAGTCAATTGCACTGCTGAATGTGATGTCTTTCCGATGGAACTGTTTTGATCAAAGTGTTCCAAACCGACATCATGACAATGGATTATTATATTGTGGGACCTTGTTGTGTGCAAATTCACATTTAATTGTTTTACAAGGTGTGCTGGGAAGCCAAAGTAACTATCTGCGGATAGAAGGTGAAGGCCCTAATTAACACAGTGTGAGTGAAATTTACCAGTGTTATTTTCCATGGAATTTCTGGAAAATTAAAGGATCCCTGTGTTGATGTCGCTGGTAACATTGTTGCATTGTCAATGGTATCCTGAAACCACACTGGAAATGCATCATATTCAATGCTTCTATACTGCACTAATTCAAGTTCAGATCTATCGTCACAAAAGTGTATGATAATAATTCTACAGTCAGTTGTAAAACACATTGAGATGTTTATATCCTGTACATTGTATGGGCTGTAAACCCTGAGGCTGAAGGAATCCAGAGCTGTGAACAGATAGGCATTAACACACAGTTCCAATTAGATTTTTATACTTAACTGGCGACATTGGTGGTTGTATTCTGTGAACGATGGACATTCTTTGCTTTGCTTTGGGCCCTGACACTTGCAAACAGCTGCCAGCAGAAAGGACTGTAATTGTTTTATAAGTAGATAAATAGGTGTTATCCAACATCGGCCCGCTGGCCAGGATCTGGCCGCCAAAGGTTTCCATCCGGCCTGCGGATGTATTTCAGAGATGAGGGATTCATATCGAATAGTTCCAGAGATGTAGAGGAAAGGATAGCGAAGATGATTCTCGACAGGGGCGAGAGTAACAGGGTAGTTGTTATGGGGGACTTTAACTTTCCAAATATCGACTGGAAATACTATAGTTTGAGTACTTTAGATGGGTCAGTTTTTGTCCAGTGTGTGCAGGAGGGTTTTCTGACACAGTATGTAGAAAGGCCAACCAGGGGCGATGCCACATTGGATTTGGTACTGGGAAATGAACCCGGCCAGGTGTTAGATTTAGATGTAGGTGAGCACTTTGGTGATAGTGATCACAATTCGGTTAGGTTTACATTAGCGATGGGCAGGGACAGGTATATACTGCAGGGCAAAAATTATAGCTGGGGGAAAGGAAATTATGATGCAATTAGGCAAGATTTAGGATGCGTAGGATGGGGAAGGAAACTGCAGGGGATGGGAACAATCGAAATGTGGAGCTTATTCAAGGAGCAGCTACTGTGTGTCCTTGATAAGTATGTACCTGTGAGGCAGGGAGGAAGTTGTCGAGCGAGGGAGCCGTGGTTTACTAAAGAAGTTGAAGCGCTTGTCAAGAGGAAGAAGAAGGCTTATGTTAGGATGAGACGTGAAGGCTCAGTTAGGGCGCTTGAGAGCTACAAGCTAGCCAGGAAGGATCTAAAGGGAGAGCTAAGAAGAGCAAGGGGAGGACACGAGAAGTCATTGGCGGATAGGATCAGGGAAAACCCTAAGGCTTTCTATAGGTATATCAGGAATAAAAGAATGACTAGAGTTAGATTAGGGCCAATCAAGGATAGTAGTGGGAAGTTGTGTGTGGAATCAGAGGAGATAGGGGAAGTGTTAAATGAATATTTTGCGTCAGTATTTACAGCAGAGAAAGAAAATGTTGTTGAGGAGAATACTAAGATTCAGGCTACTCGGCTAGATGGGATTGAGGTTCACAAGGAGGAGGTGTTATCAATTTTGGAAAGTGTGAAAATAGATAAGTCCCCTGGGCCAGATGGGATTTATCCTAGGATTCTCTGGGAAGCTGGGGAGGAGATTGCAGAGCCTTTGTCCTTGATCTTTATGTCGTCATTGTCGACAGGAATAGTGCCGGAAGACTGGAGGATAGCAAATGTTGTCCCCTTGTTCAAGAAGGGGAGTAGAGACAGCCCTGGTGATTATAGACCTGTGAGCCTTACTTCGGTTGTGGGTAAAATGTTGGAAAAGGTTATAAGAGACAGGATTTATAATCATCTTGAAAAGAATAAGTTCATTAGAGATAGTCAGCACGGTTTTGTGACGGGTAGGTCGTGCCTCACAAACCTTATTGAGTTTTTCGAGAAGGTGACCAAACAGGTGGATGAGGGTAAAGCAGTGGATGTGGTGTATATGGATTTCAGTAAGGCGTTTGATAAGGTTCCCCACGGTAGGCTATTGCAGAAAATACGGAAGTATGGGGTTGAAGGTGATTTAGAGCTTTGGATCAGAAATTGGCTCGCTGAAAGAAGACAGAGGGTGGTGGTTGATGGCAAATGTTCATCCTGGAGTTTAGTTACTAGTGGTGTACCGCAAGGATCTGTTTTGGGGCCACTGCTGTTTGTCATTTTTATAAATGACCTGGAAGAGGGTGTAGAAGGGTGGGTTAGTAAATTTGCAGATGACACTAAGGTCGGTGGAGTTGTGGATAGTGCCGAAGGATGTTGTAGGGTACAGAGTGACATAGATAGGCTGCAGAGCTGGGCTGAGAGATGGCAAATGGAGTTTAATGCGGAAAAGTGTGAGGTGATTCACTTTGGAAGGAGTAACAGGAATGCAGAGTACTGGGCTAATGGGAAGATTCTTGGTAGTGTAGATGAACAGAGAGATCTTGGTGTCCAGGTGCATAAATCCCTGAAGGTTGCTACCCAGGTTAATAGGGCTGTTAAGAAGGCATATGGTGTGTTAGCTTTTATTAGTAGGGGGATCGAGTTTCGGAGCCACGAGGTCATGCTGCAGCTGTACAAAACTCTGGTGAGACCGCACCTGGAGTATTGCGTGCAGTTCTGGTCACCGCATTATAGGAAGGATGTGGAAGCTATGGAAAGGGTGCAGAGGAGATTTACTAGGATGTTGCCTGGTACAGAGGGAAGGTCTGACGAGGAAAGGCTGAGGGACTTGAGGTTGTTTTCATTGGAGAGAAGGAGGAGGAGAGGTGACTTAATAGAGACATATAAGATAATCAGAGGGTTAGATAGGGTGGATAGTGAGAGTCTTTTTCCTCGAATGGTGATGGCAAACACGTGGGGACTTAGCTTTAAGTTGAGGGGTGATAGATATAGGACAGATGTCAGAGGTAGTTTCTTTACTCAGAGAGTAGTAAGGGCGTGGAACGCCCTGCCTGCAGCAGAAGTAGACTCGCCAACTTTAAGGGCATTTAAGTGGTCATTGGATAGACATGTGGATGAAAATGGAATCGTGCAGGTCAGATGGTTTCACAGGTCGGCGCAACATCGAGGGCCGAAGGGCCTGTACTGCGCTGTAATGTTCTAAATCTAATTCTAAAAAATATTTCATGCCTTTATCTTTCTGAAATTATCTCTCACCGGCTGCCTATGCAAGATGAGATGAAATGAGCATGAGGCCCCCTCGCTAAAAAATTGGACAAACCTGAGTTAAATTGTTCATTAAGTGTCACCACTTCTTTCACTGTGATTCTCTTTAAGTAAGACAGAGACCATCATTAATAAATCCTTGAAACGCTGATCCAATTGTTTATCAATTAATTTTTGATGAATAATGAATATTGTGACATGATTTTAGCAATGTGTATTTCTGAATATTTTAGATAGATAAGTTAGTGACCAAACTAAAAATGTTTGTAACATTCAGAAATATTATACTTTCACATTTGTTGCATCTCACTAGTTTAAAATTCTGAAACACCCCACCTAACTGGTTTGTAAGAGTGCTTCACCAGGGGGACAGCAATGGTTCAAGAAAATGGCTCATCTCCACCTCTCGGGGAAACTGGAAAGCTCGCCCTATCTCTTCTCTCTGTTTTCGGGTTACTTCAACTTTTTTGTTGGAACATTTCCACCATACTTCTGCATCAATTGTAACTGCTCCAGCAACACACAACAAGCCACCACCTCCCCCCGCCCAGCGCACACAGTCACAACAACCACCACCTCCCCCCGGCCAGCAGGCACACACCCACAACAATCACCACCTCCCCCCGCCCAGCGCACAAACCCACAACAACCCACCACCTCCCCCCTCCCAGCACACAAACCCACAACAACCACCACCTCCCCCCGGCCAGCAGGCACACACCCACAACAAACACCACCTCCCCCCGCCCAGCGCACAAACCCACAACAACCACCACCTCCCCCCGGCCAGCAGGCACACACCCACAACAACCCACCACCTCCCCCCGCCCAGTGCACAAACCCACAACAACCCACCACCTCCCCCCGACCAGCAGACACACACACACAACAACCCACCACCTCCCCACGGCCAGCACACACACACACACAACAAACACCACCTTCCCCCGCCCAGCGCACACAGCCACAACAACCACCACCTCCCCCCACCCAGCACACACACACACAACAACCACCTGCCTCCGCCCAGCACACACACACCCACAACAAACCACCACCTCCCCCCACCCAGCAGACACACAAACACACAATAACCACCACCTCCCCCCGCCCAGCACACACACACCCACAACAATCCACCACCTCCCCCCGCCCAGCAGACACACAAACACACAATAACCACCACCTCCCCCCACCCAGCACACACACACACACAACAATCCACCACCTCCCCCCGCCCAGCAGACACACAAACACACAAGAACCACCACCTCCCCCTGCCCAGCACACACACACCCACAACAATCCACCACCTCCCCCCGCCCAGCAGACACACACACACCAACCACCATCTCCCCCCGGCCAGCAGACAAACACACACCAACCACCACCTCCCCCCGGCCAGCAGACACACACACACAACAACCATCACCTCCCCCCGCCCAGCAGACACATACACACACAACAACCCACCAACTCGCCCGTCCCAGCACACACACACCCACAACAACCCACCACCTCCCGCTGGCCAGCAGACACACACCCACAACAACCCACCACCTCCCCCCGGCCAGCAGACACACACCCACAACAACCACCACCTCCCCCCGGCCAGCAGACACACACCCACAACAACCACCACGTCCTCTCGGCCAGCAGACACACACCCACAACAACCCACCACCTCCCCCGTCCCAGCACACACACACCCACAACAACCCACCAACTCCCGCCGGCCAGCAGACACACACCCACAACAACCCACCACCTCCCCCCGGCCAGCAGACACACACCCACAACAACCACCACGTCCTCCCGGCCAGCAGACACACACCCACAACAACCCACCTCCTCCCCCGTCCCAGTGCAGCATCTTTTTCGGGAGCAGAGTGTGAGCGAGTGAGCAGCTGGGAAAGTCAGTTTGAAAGTAAATTTAATTTCCTTTTGTTTTTCGGCGGAGGCCAGGGGGCTGCTGGGTAAGTAAAACACTATATATTTGGGCGGTTTAAAATAACTTTCCTTTCAGTGCAGCAGCTTTTTCGGGAGCAGAGTGTGAGCAAGTGAGCAGCTGGGAAAGTCAATTTGAAAGTAAATTTAATTTCCTTTTGTTTTTCGGCGGAGGCCAGGGGGCTGCTGGGTAAGTAAAACACTATATATTTGGGCGGTTTAAAATAACTTTCCTTTCAGTGCAGCAGCCTTTTCGGCAGCAGAGTGTGAGCGAGTGAGCAGCTGGGAAAGTCAGTTTGAAAGTAAATTTAATTTCCTTTTGTTTTTCGGCGGAGGCCAGGGGGCTGCTGGGTAAGTAAAACACTATAGATTTGGGCGGTTTAAAATAACTTTCCTTTCAGTGCAGCAGCTTTTTCGGGAGCAGAGCGTGAGCGAGTGAGCAGCTGGGAAAGTCAGTTTGAAAGTAAATTTAATTTCCTTTTGTTTTTCGGCGGAGGCCAGGGGGCTGCTGGGTAAGTAAAACACTATATATTTGGGTGGTTTAAAATAACTTTCCTTTCAGTGCAGCAGCTTTTTCGGGAGCAGAGTGTGAGCGAGTGAGCAGCTGGGAAAGTCAGTTTGAAAGTAAATTTAGTTTCCTTTTGTTTTTCGGCGGAGGCCGGGGGCTGCTGGGTAAGTAAAACACTATATATTTGGGCGGTTTAAAATAACTTTCCTTTCAGTGCAGCAGCTTTTTCGGGAGCAGAGTGTGAGCGAGTGAGCAGCTGGGAAAGTCAGTTTGAAAGTAAATTTAATTTCCTTTTGTTTTTTGGCGGAGGCCAGGGGGCTGCTGGGTAAGTAAAACACAATATATTTGGGCGGTTTCTGAACCAGAGACACCACACTTGTAGTGTCTCCCACCCGCCCTCCTCCTCTAACCAAAAAAAAAGGACTCGGTGGGGTGTTTATAAGGTAAGGCTTTTTCGATTTCTCTGGTTTTATTGTGATTGGTAAAAACTTTTCGTTCCTTTTTCATTTAACTAAGTTTAAACTTAAGGTTAAACATGGCAGGAGATCTCAGACCCGTATCATGCTCCCCTTGCTCAATGTGGGAGCTCAGGGACATGGCTGATGACCCTGACTCCTTCACGTGCAGGAAGTGTGTCCAGCTGCAGCTCTTGTTAGACCGCATGACGGCTCTCGAGCTGCGGATGGACTCACTTTGGAGCATGCGCGATGCTGAGGAGGTCGTGGATAGCACGTTTAGTGAATTGGTCACACCGCAGATTAGGATTGCTGAGGGAGAAAGGGAATGGGTGACCAAAAGGCAGAGAAAGAGCAGGAAGGCAGCGCAGGAGTCCCCTGCGGTCATCTCCCTCCAAAACAAGTATACCGTTTTGGATACTGTTGAGGGAGATGGCTCACCAGGGGAAGGCAGCAGTAGCCAGGTCCATGGCACCGTGGCTGGCTCTGCTGTTCAGAAGGGCGGGAAAAAGAGTGGAAGGGCTATAGTCGTAGGGGATTCGATTGTAAGGGGAGTAGATAGGCGGTTCTGTGGTCGAAAACGAGGCTCCCGAATGGTATGTTGCCTCCCAGGTGCACGGGTCAGGGACGTCTCAGATCGGCTACAGAACATTCTAAAGGGGGAGGGTGAACAGCCAGTTGTCATTGTCCACATCGGCACTAATGATATAGGTAAAAAACGGGATGAGGTCCTACAAGCAGAGTTTAGGGAGTTAGGAGCCAAGTTAAAAAGTAGGACCTCAGAGGTAGTAATCTCAGGATTACTACCAGTGCCACGTGATAGTCAGAGTAAAAATGAAAGAATAGTCAGGATGAATGCGTGGCTTGAGAGATGGTGCAGGAAGGAGGGGTTCAGATTTTTGGGACATTGGGACCGGTTCTGTGGGAGGTGGGACTATTACAAATTGGACGGTCTACACCTGGGCCGGACTGGAACCAATGTCCTTGGAGGTGCTTTTGCTAACGCTGTTGGGGAGGGTTTAAACTAATGTGGCAGGGGGATGGGAACCAATTGAGGTCAGTTGACAGTAAGGAGGTAGTAACAAAAGCCTGTAAGGAACTAGATAATGAAGTCAGTGTGACTAAGGGGAAGAGCAGGCAGGGAGCAGATGATGAATATAAAGGGACTGGTGGTCTGAGGTGCATTTGTTTTAATGCAAGAAGTGTAGTAGGTAAGGCAGATGAACTTAGGGCTTGGATTAGTACCTGGGAGTATGATGTTATTGCTATTACTGAGACTTTGTTGAGGGAAGGGCATGATTGGCAACTAAATATCCCAGGATATCGATGCTTCAGGCGGGATAGAGAGGGAGGTAAAAGGGGTGGAGGAGTTGCATTACTGGTCAAAGAGGATATCACAGCTGTGCTGAAGGAGGGCACTATGGAGGACTCGAGCAGTGAGGCAATATGGACAGAACTCAGAAATAGGAAGGGTGCGGTAACAATGTTGGGGCTGTACTACAGGCCTCCCAACAGCGAGCGTGAGATAGAGGTACAAATATGTAAACAGATTATGGAAAGATGTAGGAGCAACAGGGTGGTGGTGATAGGAGATTTTAATTTTCCCAACATTGACTGGGATTCGCTTAGTGTTGGAGGTCCAGATGGAGCAGAATTTGTAAGGAGCATCCAGGAGGGTTTTCTAGAGCAGTATGTAAATAGTCCAACTCGGGAAGGGGCCATACTGGACCTGGTGTTGGGGAATGAGCCCGGCCAGGTTGTTGAAGTTTCAGTAGGGGACTACTTTGGGAATAGTGATCACAATTCCGTAAGCTTTAAAATACTCATGGACAAAGACGAGAGTGGTCCTAAAGGAAGAGTGCTAAATTGGGGGAAGGCCAACTATACCAAAATTCGGCAGGAGCTGGGAAATGTAGATTGGGAGCAGCTGTTTGAAGGTAAATCCACATGTGATATGTGGGAGGCTTTTAAAGAGAGGTTGATTAGCGCGCAGGAGAGACATGTTCCTGTTAAAATGAGGGATAGAAATGGCAAGATTAGGGAACCATGGATGACAGGTGAAATTGTGAGACTAGCTAAGAGGAAAAAGGAAGCATACATAAGGTCTAGGCGGCTGATGAAAGACGAAGCTTTGAAAGAATATCGGGAATGTAGGACCAATCTGAAACGAGGAATTAAGAGGGCTAAAAGGGGTCATGAAATATCTTTAGCAAACAGGGTTAAGGAAAATCCCAAAGCCTTTTATTCATATATAAGGAGAAAGAGGGTAACTAGAGAAAGGATTGGCCCACTAAAGGACAAAGGAGGAATGTTATGCTTGGACTCAGAGAAAATGGGTGAGATTCTAAACGAGTACTTTGCATCGGTATTCACCGAGGAGAGAGACATGACGGATGTTGAGGTTAGGAACAGATGTTTGATTACTCTAGGTCAAGTCGGCATAAGGAGGGAGGAAGTGTTGGGTATTCTAAAGGGCATTAAGGTGGACAAGTCCCCAGGTCCGGATGGGATCTATCCCAGGTTACTGAGGGAAGCGAGAGAGGAAATAGCTGGGGCCTTAACAGATATCTTTGCAGCATCCTTAAACACGGGTGAGGTCCCGGAGGACTGGAGAATTGCTAATGTTGTCCCCTTGTTTAAGAAGGGTAGCAGGGATAATCCAGGTAATTATAGACCGGTGAGCCTGACGTCAGTGGTAGGGAAGCTGCTGGAGAAGATACTGAGGGATAGGATCTATTCCCATTTGGAAGAAAATGGGCTCATCAGTGATAGGCAACATGGTTTTGTGCAGGGAAGGTCATGTCTTACCAACTTAATAGAATTCTTTGAGGAAGTGACAAAGTTGATTGATGAGGGAAGGGCTGTCGATGTCATATACATGGACTTCAGTAAGGCGTTTGATAAGGTTCCCCATGGCAGGCTGATGGAGAAATTGAAGGCGCTTGGGGTCCAAGGTGTACGAGCTAGATGGATAAAGAACTGGCTGGGCAACAGGAGACAGAGAGTAGCAGTAGAAGGGAGTTTCTCAAAATGGAGACGTGTGACCAGTGGTGTTCCACAGGGATCCGTGCTGGGACCACTGTTGTTTGTGATATACATTAATGATTTGGAGGAAAGTATAGGTGGACTGATTAGCAAGTTTGCAGACGACACTAAGATTGGTGGAGTAGCAGATAGTGAAGGGGACTGTCAGAGAATACAGCAGAATATAGATAGATTGGAGAGTTGGGCAGAGAAATGGCAGATGGAGTTCAATCAGGGCAAATGCGAGGTGATGCATTTTGGAAGATCCAATTCAAGAGTGAACTATACAGTAAATGGAAAAGTCCTGGGGAAAATTGATGTCCAGAGAGATTTGGGTGTTCAGGTCCACTGTTCCCTGAAGGTGGCAACGCAGGTAAATAGAGTGGTCAAGAAGGCATACGGCATGCTTTCCTTCATCGGATGGGGCATTGAGTACAAGAGTTGGCAGGTCATGTTACAGTTGTATAGGACTTTGGTTCGGCCACATTTGGAATACTGCGTACAGTTCTGGTCGCCACATTATCAAAAGGATGTGGATGCTTTGGAGAGGGTGCAGAGGAGGTTCACCAGGATGTTGCCTGGTATGGAGGGCGCTAGCTATGAAGAGAGGTTGAGTAGATTAGGATTATTTTCATTAGAAAGACGGAGGTTGAGGGGGGACCTGATTGAGGTGTACAAAATCATGAGAGGTATAGACAGGGTGGATAGCAAGAGGCTTTTTCCCAGACTGGGGGTTTCAATTACTAGAGGACACGAGTTCAAAGTGAAAGGGGAAAAGTTTAGGGGGGATATGCGTGGAAAGTTCTTTACGCAGAGGGTGGTGGGCACCTGGAACGCATTGCCAGCGGAGGTGGTAGATGCGGGCACGATGGAGTCTTTTAAGATGTATCTAGACAGATACATGAATGGGCAGGAAGAAAAGAGATACAGAACCTTAGAAAATAGGCGACATGTTTAGAGAGAGGATCTGGATCGGCGCAGGCTTGGAGGGCCGAAGGGCCTGTTCCTGTGCTGTAATTATCTTTGTTCTTTGTTCTTTGTTTAACCCACCACCTCCGCCCGGCCAGCACACACACACCCACAACAACCCACCACCTCCCCGCCGGCACAGCAGACACACACCAACAACAACCCACCACTTCCCCCCGGCAAGCACACACATACCCACAACAACCCACCACCTCCCCTGGCCCAGCAGAGACACACACACAACAACCCACCACCTCCCCCCCCGGCACAACAGATACATACCCACAACAACCCACCACCTGCCCCCGGCCAGCACACATACACTCACAAGAACCCACCACCTCCCCCCCCCCGGCACAGCACACACACACCCACAACACCAACCACCACCTCCCCTTGCCCAGCAGACAAACACCCACAACAACCCACCAACACCCCCCGGCCAGCACACACACACACAACCACCACCTCCCCCCACCCAGCACACACACACACAACAACCACCACCTCCCCCCGCCCAGCACATACACACACACACAACAACCACCTCCTCCACCCACCCAGCACATACACACACACAGAACAACCACCTCCTCCACCCACCCAGCACATACACACACACAGAACAACCACCTCCTCCACCCACCCAGCACACACACCCACAACAACCACCACCTCCCCCCACCCAGCACACACACACACACACAACAACCACCTCCCCCCACCCAGCACACACACACAGAACAACCACCTCCTCCCCCCGCCCAGCACACACACACACACAACAACCACCACCTCCCCCCGCCCAGCACACACACACACAACAACCACCACCTCCCCCCGCCCTTCACACACACACACACAACAACCACCTCCTCCACCCACCCAGCACACACACACCCACAACAACCACCACCTCCCCCCGCCCAGCACACACACACACACACAACCACCACCTCCCCCCGCCCAACACACACACACAACAACCACCACCTCCCCCCGCCCAGCACACACACACACAAACAACCACCACCTCCCCCCGCCCAGCACACACACACACACAGAACAACCACCACCTCCCCCCACCCAGCACACACAGACAACAACCACCACCTCCCCCCGCCCAGCACACACACACACAACAACCACCTCCTCCACCCACCCAGCACATACACACACACAGAACAACCACCTCCTCCACCCACCCAGCACACACACACACAACAACCACCTCCTCCACCCACCCAGCACATACACACACACAGAACAACCACCTCCTTCACCCACCCAGCACACACACCCACAACAACCACCACCTCCCCCCACCCAGCACACACACACACACAAACAACCACCACCTCCCCCCACCCAGCACATACACACACACACAACAACCACCACCTCCCCCCGCCCAGCACACACACACACACAAACAACCACCACCTCCCCCCACCCAGCACTTACACACACACACAAACAACCACCACCTCCCCCCACCCAGCACATACACACACACACAACAACCACCACCTCCCCCCGCCCAGCGCACACACACCCACAACAAGCACCACCTCCCCCCCGCCCAGCACGCACGCACCCACAACATCCACCAGCTCCCCCCGCCCAGCGCGCACGCACCCACAACAACCCACCACCTCCCTCCCCACAGCGCGCACACACCAACATCCACCACCTCCCCCCCGCGCCCAGCGCTCGCCCACACATACATGCAAACACACACACATGCAATCAAACACACACACAAACACATAAAGACATGCAAACACATATATACACACATGCACGCAAACACATATATACACACACACAAACACATATAGACACAGACATACCCACACAGCAAACACACATACACACAAACATGCAAACATATACATACACACAAACACACACCACAAACACATACATACACACACACGCACGCAAGCATACACGCACACGTGCAAACACACACATGCAAACACAAACGCATAGACACAAACACACAAAAACACACACACAAACACATACATACACACATGCTAAAAACATAGACACACAGACGCGCAAACACATACACAGACATGCGCAAACACATTCACACATGCAAACACGCACACAAATACATACATACACAGACACACAAACACATACACACACACCAAAACATTAGATTAAGTTTATACACTCCGAAACGCATGCGATATAATTTGCATCTAAGAGTTTACTATCAACTTCCTTTCTAGAGGAATACAGTTAATTATTTCTGCACCAGCTGCCCTATACTGCTCAGGATGTATATTCAGTACAGGGATGTCTCTGGACTATGTTGTACTCTCTCTCAATCTCACTCTCCGGTTTAACCTCTTTCTATACAAATTAATCAATGACACTCTTTACACATAGCAAATTGACCAACTGTTATATTTCACACGATCCTGCACATCAAATGTATCCGAGTCAAACTATTCAAAATATCTCTTACATTGTTGATTGTTTGTTCTGGAGCTCAGTTATATATATTGTCCTGATCCTCTGGAATAGCTTTCAGAACAGTCTTTCACACCAGGGAGAGGGATTCTCCATTTAACTGATGTACCTGTTTAATATGACAGAGTGATTCATCCAGTTCAGATGGAACTCCTTCTTAGTCATTCTCCCTGAAGCTGACTCTAGGTCGGTACCTAGCTTGCTATGTAAGCTCTGTTTTCACTTGAACTGATCTTTGCAGGGATCTCGAGATAGTCACCGTCATCTGCCTCTGAATTTTCCTGCAATATCAGAGGTGAGGACAGCGAGGACGGGTTTGTTGTCCTTCCTCGATCGTCTGCTTTCGAAAGTTCCTTTGTTCCTGGGATCCACAGGTAAAGTATTGTTGTTTGTTGCTGCTCAACTCTCAGCTTCCCCACCTTGTAGCCATTGTTGGATTTTGTCCAGATGGTTTTGCACTGTTCAGGTCGCTGATGGGAGTGTCTGGGATTGACAGAGAGGGAAAATCGTGTCACCATCTGTATTGTTAATTTGGTGCTAAGTGACCGAGTTCAATCATACCAATTATTTATCTAATATGTTGTTTACCAGCTGTTTTCTTCACCTGTCTTTAGTCATTACAACTAGTCTAAGAATAGAACCTAACGACTATGAGCCAGTTCCCTCACCAGGTATCTACTCCCCTCTCCGACTCAGGAACTAAACCCTGCCGTTTGATCTCATGCTTGCTGTTCTCCGTTTAGCATTGAATACGTTTTGAGCCTTTTTATTTCTCATTGCTCCCCATCGACCATTTATCTCCCAATTTATAATTGATAATGTATTACTTATTTTCAGTTAGTTTCCTTGTGTTTTCTTTTTATTGGTTTATTTGTGTTTCCTTCACTGAGCTGCTACTTCTGACAATTATTTATATTTCATTACCTCGCTGTTCATTTACTCGTATAGTTAAATGACCGGACATTTACCCAGAAACAAAAACAAGAAATGCTGGATTCACTCAGCAGGTCTGGCAGCATCTGTGGAAAGAGAAGCAGAGTCAACGTTTCGGGTCAGTGACCCTTCTTCGGAACTGACAAATATTAGAAAAGTCACAGATTATAAACAAGTGAGGTGGGGGTTGGGCAAGAGATAACAAAGGAGAAGGTGCAGATTGGACCAGGCCACATAGCTGACCAAAAGGTCACAGAGCAAAGGCAAACAATATGTTAATGGTGTTTTGAAAGACAAAGCATTAGTACAGATTAGGTGTGAATATACTGAATATAGAACATCAGCAAGTGCAAACCTGAAGAAAAACAACCTGAAAAAAACCATTTACCCACAGCTCTGTTGTGTTTCCACCGCACTTTAGATAGAGTTTGTAATGGAACAAAAGCAGCTCAACTGGAATTTCAAAAGTATGTATTTGATCAGTCTATGGTCTTTTCTAAAAGGTTTAAATGTATTCACTCCAAACTCTATACATCACATGGCAATTTGATAGTAAAATTCAATCAATTACACAATTCTAGCAGCTGTAAAGAGTTCAGTTCCCATCCCCAGTTCCTGCAGTAAAGTATATTTCACATCAAATACCATCAGACTATTTTGTTTTAACCAGGTGGGTGATTCCCTATTTCTGTTCGTTTGGGATATACCCAAAGTTATTACGGGAAGCGAGGGAAGAGATTGCCGCGCCTTTGGCGATGATCTTTGCGTCTTCACTGTCCACTGGAGTTCTTTCTTTCTTTTTTCTTTTGGGCCTCCTTATCTCGGGAGACAATGGATACGCGCCTGGAGGTGGTCAGTGGTTTGTGAAGCAGCGCCTGGAGTGGCTATAAAGGCCAATTCTGGAGTGACAGGCTCTTCCACAGGTGCTGCAGAGAAATTTGTTTGTCGGGGCTGTTGCACAGTTGGCTCTCCCCTTGCGCCTCTGTCTTTTTTCCTGCCAACTACTAAGTCTCTTCGACTCGCCACAATTTAGCCCTGTCTTTATGGCTGCCCGCCAGCTCTGGCGAATGTTGGCAACTGACTCCCACGACTTGTGATCAATGTCACACGATTTCATGTCGCGTTTGCAGACGTCTTTAAAGCGGAGACGTGGACGGCCGGTGGGTCTGATACCAGTGGCGAGCTCGCTGTACAATGTGTCTTTGGGGATCCTGCCATCTTCCATGCGGCTCACATGGCCAAGCCATCTCAAGCGCCGCTGACTCAGTAGTGTGTATAAGCTGGGGGTGTTGGCCGCCTCAAGGACTTCTGTGTTGGAGATATAGTCCTGGCACCTGATGCCAAGTATTCTCCGAAGGCAGCGAAGATGGAATGAATTGAGACGTCGCTCTTGGCTGGCATACATTGTCCAGGCCTCGCTGCCGTAGAGCAAGGTACTGAGGACACAGGCCTGATACACTCGGACTTTTGTGTTCCGTGTCAGTGCGCCATTTTCCCACACTCTCTTGGCCAGTCTGGACATAGCAGTGGAAGCCTTACCCATGCGCTTGTTGATTTCTGCATATAGAGACAGGTTACCGGTGATAGTTGAGCCTAGGTAGGTGAACTCTTGAACCACTTCCAGAGCGTGGTCGCCAATATTGATGGATGGAGCATTTCTGACGTCCTGCCCCATGATGTTCGTTTTCTTGAGGCTGATGGTTAGGCCAAATTCATTTGGCCACTGGAGTAGTACCAGATGATTGGAGGGTGGCAAATGTTATTCCCTTGTTCAAGAAAGGGAATAGGGATAACCCTGGGAATTACAGACCAGTCAGTCTTACGTCGGCGGTGGGCAAATTATTGGAGAGGATTCTGAGAGACAGGATTTATGATTATTTGGAAAAGCATAGTTTGATTAGAGATAGTCAGCATGGCTTTGTGAGGGGCAGGTCATGCCTCACAAGCCTTATTGAATTCTTTGAGGATGTGACAAAACACATTGATGAAGGAAGAGCAGTGGATGTGGTGTATATGGATTTTAGCAAGGCGTTTGATAAGGTTCCCCATGGAAGGCTCATTCAGAAAGTAAGGAGGCATGGGATACAGGGAAATTTGGCTGTCTGGATACAGAATTGGCTGGCCCATAGAAGACAGAGGGTGGCAGTAGATGGAAAGTATTCAGCCTGAAGCTAGGTGACCAGTGGTGTTCCGCAGGGATCTGTTCTGGGACTTCTGCTTTTTGTGATTTTTATAAATGACTTGGATGAGGATGTGGAAGGCTGGGTTAGTAAGCTTGCCGATGACACAAAGGTTGCTGGAGTTGTGGATAGTGTGGAGGGCTGTTGTCGGTTGCAACGGGACATTGACAGGATGCAGAGCTGGGCTGAGAAGTGAAAGATGGAGTTCAACCTGGAAAAGTGTGAAGTGATTCATTTTGTAAGGTCAAATTTGAATGCAGAATACAGGCTTAAAGAAAGGATTCTTGGCAGTGTGGAGGAACAGAGGGATCTTAGATTTTTTTTTAGATTTAGATTTAGAGATACAGCACTGAAACAGGCCCTTCGGCCTACCGAGTCTGTGCCGTCCATTAACCACCCATTTATACTAATCCTACACTAATCCCAAATTCCTACCACATCCTCACCTGTCCCTATATACCCCTACCACCTACCTATACTAGGGGCAATTTATAATGGCCAATTTACCTATCAACCTGCAAGTCTTTTGGCTGTGGGAGGAAACCCACGCAGACACAGGGAGAACTTGCAAACTCCACACAGGCAGTACCCAGAATTGAACCCGGGTCGCTGGAGCTGTGAGGCTGCGGTGCTAACCACTGCGCCACTGTGCCGCCCACAGACGTGGGGTCCACGTCCATAGATCCCTCAAAGTTGCCACCCAAGTTGATAGGGTTGTTAAGAAGGCGTATGGTGTGTTGGCTTTCATTAAGAGGGGGATTGAGTTTAAGAGCCGCGAGGTTATGCTGCAGCTCTATAAAGCCCTGATTAGACCACATTTGGAGTATTGTGTTCAGTTCTGGTCGCCTCAGTATAGGAAGGATGTGGAAGCTTTAGAGAGGGTGCAGAGGAGATTTACCAGGATGCTGCCTGGACTGGAGGGCATGTCTTATGAAGAAAGGTTGAGGGAGCTAGGGCTTTTCTCATTGGAGCGAAGAAGGATGAGAGGTGACTTGATAGAGGTGTACAAGATGATGAGAGGCATAGATAGAGTGGATAGCCAGAGACTTTTTCCCAGGGCGGAAAGGGCTATCACCAGGGGGCATAATTTTAAGGTGATTGGAGGAAGGTTTCGGGGAGATGTCAGAGGTAGGTTCTTTACACAGAGAGTGGTGGGTGCGTGGAATGCGCTGCCAGCGGTGGTAGTAGAAGCAGATACATTAGGGACATTTAAGCAACTCTTGGATAGGTACATGGATGATAGTAGAATGAAGGATATGTAGTTAGTTTGATCTTAGAGTTGGTTAAAGGGTCGGCACAACATCGTGGGCCGAAGGGCCTGTCCTGTGCTGTACTGTTCTATGTTCTATGTTCTCTTTTACAGCTAACGTGATGACAATTGTGATCCTGTCCCGGGGAAAGTGCGGTCTCTCCAGATGTATCACTCACTACCTGGTCGCCATGTCGGGGGCGGATCTACTGGTCGTTATCACTGACGTGATATTTTTTCGGATTAATGATTATTATTTCCCGAATACCTTCCTGTTACTCACCCCTGTGTGCTCTTTCAACATCGTCCTGCTTCGTGCAGCCACTGATATTTCTGTCTGGTTAACAGTCGCTTTCACTTTTGATCGTTTTGTTGCTATTTGTTACCAGAAACTGAGGACTAAATATTGCACCGAGAAAACGGCAGCTGTAGTTATAGGAACTGTGTGGCTGCTGTTCTGTTTAAAAAACATTCCCTGGTACTTTATATTTGAACCCTACATTACAATCGACAACAGACCCTGGGGCTGTTATCAAAAGCTGCAGTATTACACATTAACTGCATGGGTAGCATTTAGCTGGATTGACCGCTGTCTCACCCCACTGCTCCCAACATTCCTGATATTACTGCTCAATGCTCTGACCATTGGACACATTTTGGCGGCCAATCGAGTCCGCAGGAGGCTGAGAGGCAGAAAGAATGAAATGGATCATAATGATCCGGAGATGGAGAGCAGAAGGAAATCTATCATTTTACTGTTCGCTATATCCGGAAACTTCATACTACTATGGATGACGTATGTGATATATTTTCTATTAATACAAATTACAAACCATTATTATTTAACAGATTTCAATGACCCGATGGCTATCGCAGACTATACCAGCTACATGCTCCTGCTTTTAAGCTGCTGCACAAACACGTGTATTTATGCAGTGACCCAGACTAAATTCAGAGAGGAGCTGAAGAATGGGGTAACATCTCCAGTGAGAATAATATTTAAATTATTGAAACATAGAAAATAACACAGGAATTCCCAGCATTGAAT
The DNA here is from genome assembly GCF_036365525.1 of Heterodontus francisci. Classification (NCBI taxonomy): domain Eukaryota; kingdom Metazoa; phylum Chordata; class Chondrichthyes; order Heterodontiformes; family Heterodontidae; genus Heterodontus; species Heterodontus francisci. The sequence continues at coordinate 56,773,215 of NC_090399.1, forward strand.
CTGAATTGCATCTCATATCCCATTCCAATGTTATTTGTGTCTCATGTCTGAACTGAATGGATTCCACCTCTGCCTCACTCTGCTCCAGATATAATGCTGGGCAATATCTGACACAGGCTGTATTTTCAATGTAGAAATCAGTGACAAAGGCAATATCCAGATGGTAATAGGGGTAGGCATTTCACTGGATTAAATCCTAGTCATGAACCCATGAAGATAAAAGACGCAGCACTGAGGCATAGGCTGGTTGAAAAATGTCCGGGTAAATAAAGAATCTGCATCAGAACATGTGGGAAATACTAGGGGCATGTGAAAGTAGAATAAGCCTCTCCCCGATTGATGTCTAATAAAATCAGGAGATGAAGGTCAAATGTCTGTGAATTACTTGCAGAAAAATAAACAGATCATTATTGTGAAGGGAATTTGCTGTTTGGACTTGTTCTCTCTGGATTTCGGAAACAGCCTATCTTTCAGAATCAGCTCTGTGAATTTTTGGACACTCAGTATTGAGGTTAGAACAATGACACTTCTGAACATGTGTCTATGAACAGCAGCTTTTCCAGTTGTGATCCTCTGCATTTGAGTCTATAAACAGTGGTGTTTCCTGCAGTAAGACTCCTCGGCTTGTGTCTCTGAACAATAGCCTTTCTGGTCGTGAGTCCTCAGGAATTGTATTTCTGAGCAGTGATGTTTCCAGCAGTCTCCTGTCCTGCTATGTATGAACAGTGATGTTTAGAGGAATATGTCCCATCTACCAGTGTCTGTAAACAGTGATGTTTCCTGGAATATGTTCCCTTTACCAGCGCCTGTGAACAGTGGCGTGACTCACAGCAGCAAGTCCCCTGTATCTGTGTCTATTAACAGTGGTGTTTGCAGCAGTGAATCCCCTGTATCTGTGTCTATTAACAGTGGTGTTTGCAGCAGTGAATCCCCTGTATCTGTGTCTATTATCAGTGGTGTTTGCAGCAGTGAGTCCCCTGTATCTGTGTCTATTATCAGTGGTGTTTGCAGCAGTGAGTCCCCTGTATCTGTGTCTATTATCAGTGGTGTTTGCAGCAGTGAATCCCCTCTATCTGTGTCTATTATCAGTGGTGTTTGCAGCAGTGATTCCCCTCTATCTGTGTCTATTATCAGTGGTGTCTGTGATAGCTTGTCACCTGTATCTGTGTCTATGTTTGCAGCTGTGAGTCCCCTGTATCTGTGTCTATTATCAGTGGTGTATGTGATAGCTTGTCACCTGTATCTGTGTCCATGTTTGCAGCAGTGAGTCCCTGCATTGTTGTCAATGAAAAGTGATGCTTTCAACAGTGCACTTCCTGTATTTGTGTCAATGAGGAGAAGAAGTGTGAAATGCTGAGCAGCAGCAGGGGGAGACGGCAGCTGAATTTCACTTCAGGAAGAAGTGGACTAGTTAGTCCAGGGCCCACTGTCAGGTTTCTGGGATCCTCGGACGGGGTGGGTTGTGGGAGAGGGTGTGCACCGTGACAACAATAACATCCGAGCAATGTGAGCAATAAAACAGTTACACTAGCACCGAGCTCTCCTCAACAGTTACTGAGGTTTCAGTTAGCAAAAACATTCTGACTCTCCATTTCACTGGGATACTGTCATGATTAGATTAGAGATACAGCACTGAAACAGGCCCTTCGGCCCACCGAGTCTGTGCCGAACATCAACCACCCATTTATACTAATCCTACACTAAACATCCCCACCTGTCCCTATATTTCCCTACCACCTACCTATCCTAGTGACAATTTATAATGGCCAATTTACCTATTGACATTATCATTCAATTCTCCATATCCAGTCAATTCTGCAGAAATGAAAGGAAATACTTCTGTATATTTGCCCATCGTATCTGTGCCGGCCATCAAGCACCTATCTATTCGAATCCCATTTCCCAGCACTTGGCCCAAAGCCTTACATGCTATGACGTTTCAATTGCTCATCTAAATACTTAACTTTTGTGAGGGTTCCTGTCTCTGTCACCCCTTCAGGCAGTGTGTTCCAGATTCCAAACATCCTCTTGGTGAAAAAGATTTTCCTCAAATCCCCTCTAAACCTCCTGCCCCTTACCTTAAATCTATGCCCCATGGTTATTGACACCTCCACTAAGGGAAAAAGTTTCTTCCGATCTACCCTATCTGTGCCCCTCATAATTTTGTATACCTCAATCAGCCCCCCACCCTACCCTCAGCCTTCTCTGCTCTAAGGAAAACAACCCTACCCGATCCAGTCTCTCTTCATAGTTGAAATGCTCCAGCTCAGGCAACATCCTGGTGAATCTCCTCTGCATCCTCTCCAGTTCAATCACATCCTTCCTCTAGTCTGGTGACCAGAACTGTACACAGTACTCCAGCTGTGGCCTAACTTGCATTTTATACAGCTCCATCATAACCTCCCTACTCTTATATTCTATGCCTCGACTAATAAAGACAAGAATCCCATATGCCTTCCTAACCACCTTATCTACCTCTGCTGCTGCCTTCAGTGATCTATGGACAAGTACACCAAGGACCCTCTGACCCTCTGTCCTTCCTAGGTTCCTACCATCCATTATATATTCCCTTGCCTTGTTAGTCCTCCCAAAATGCATCACCTCACACTTCTCAAAATTAAATTCCTTTTGCCACTGCTCTGCCCATCTTACCAGCCCATCTATAGCGTCCTGTAATCTAAGGCTTTCCTCCTCACTATTTACGACACCACCAATTTTCGTGCCATCTGCTAACTTACTGATCATACCTCCGATATTCACGTCTAAATCATTAATGTACACGACAAACAGCAAGGGTCCCAGCACCGATCCCTGTGGTACACCACTAGTCACAGGCTTCGAATCGCAAAAACAACCCTCGACCATCACCCTCTGCCTTCTGCCACGAAGCCAATTTTGGATCCAAATTGCCCTGGATCCCATGGGCTCTTACCTTCTTGACCAATCTCCCATGCGGGACCTTATCAAAAGCCTTACTGAATGCCACGTAGAGAACATCAACAGCTTTACCTTCATCTACACACCTAGTCACCTCCTCAAAAAATTCAATCACATTTATGAGACATGATCGCCTCCTGACAAAGCCATCCTGACTATTCTTGATTATTCCCTGCCTCTCCAAGTGGAGATTAATCCTATCCCTCAGAAGTTTTTCCAATAGTTTCCCTACCACTGATGTTAGACTCACTGGCCTGTAATTACCTGGTTTATCCCTACTACCCTTCTTGAATAATGGTACCACATTTGCTGTCCTCCAGTCCTCTGGCACCTTTCCTGTGGCCAGAGAAGATTTGAAAATTTGTGTCAGAGCCCCTGCAATCTCCTCCCTTGCCTCACATAGCAGCCTGGGATACATCTCATCTGGGCTTGGGATTTATCCACTTTTAAGCCCGCTAAAACCCCTCATACCTCCTCCCTTTCAATGCTATTTTTTTCAAGTATATCACAATCCCCCTCCCTGATCTCTATACCAACATTGTCCTTTTCCATCGTGAACACAGATGAAAAGTAATCATTTAAAATCTCACTACGTCATCCAGCTCCACACACAGATTGCCGCTTTGGTCCCGACTGGGCCCTACTCTTTCCCTGCTTATCCTCTTGCCCCTAATATACCTATAAAACACCTTGGGACTTCCCTTTATCTTGCCCGTCAGTGTTTTTTCATGCCCCCTCTTTGCTTTCCTAATTACTTTTTTAAGTACACCCCTACACTTTCTATACTCCTCTCAGATCTCCACCATTTTCAGCCCTCTGAATCTGCTGTATGCCTCCCTTTTTTTTCCTTATCCAATCCTCTATATCCCTTGTCATTGAGGGTTCCCTGGACTTGTCGGTCCTACCTTTCACCTTTACGGGAACATGTTGGCCCTGAACTCTCACTATTTTCTCTTTGAATGGCTCCCACTTGTCTGATGTAGACTTTCCTGCAAGTAGCTGCTCCCAGTCCACTTTGGCTAGATCCTGTTTTATCATATTGAAATCGGCCTTCCCCCAATTCAGTATCTTTATTTCTGGTCCATCTTTGTCCTTTTCCATAACTACATTAAATCTTAGAGTTATGGTCACTGTCCTTGAATTGCTCCCCCACTGACACTTCTACCATTTGTCATCCTGCTCTGCCATTCAATAAGATCAGAGCTGGGATGGTGGGATTGTCTTATGAGGAAAGATTGAGAAACCTGGGCTTGTATTCTCTAGAGTCCAGAAGAGTGAAATGTGATCTGATTTAATCTTACAAAATTCTTCCAGGACGTGACAGGGTTAATGTAGATAGGATGTTCCCCATGGCTGGTGAGTCTAGAACCATGGGACATAGTCTCTGAATAAGGAGTAGACCATTTAAAACTTAGAACTTCTTCACTCAGAGGTCTGTGAATCTTTGGAACTCTCTACCCGAGAGTCCTGTGGAAGCTCAATCATTGTGCATGTTCAAGACAGAAATCAAAAGATATGTGGATGCTAATGACATCAAAGAATATTGGGATAACTCAGGCAAGTGGTATTGAGGTAGATGATTCACTCTGATCTAATTGAATGTCAGAACAGGCTGGATGGGCTGAATGGTCTACCCCCGCTCCTATGTTCCGAGCTGATCATATACATCAACTCCACCTTCCCACACAATCCCCATGTTCCTGAAGTTCATCAGTGCACAAAATCTATCAATCTCTGTCTTGAATACACTCACCACCTGAACATCCACAGCCCTCAGGGATACAGAATTCCAAAGACTCACAACCCTTTTAGTGAAGATATCTCTCCTCCTCTCAGTCCAAAATGGTCGACCCCTAATTCGGAGACTGTGACACCGAGGTGGAGCCAGGTGAAAAATCCTCCCAGCATCTACCATGTAAAGCCCGTTAAGGAATTGATCTGCTTCAATGAGATCATCTCTCATCCTTCTAAATTCCGGGAACATTTTCCTCATCTACTTAATCTCTCTTCATAAGATATTTTCTCGATCCGCGAATCGGACCAGCGAATCTTTGTTGCACTCCCTCTAAGACAAGTCTATCCTTCCTGAGGTAAGGAGACCAAAATCACATGCAGTACTCCAGGTGTTGTCACACCAAGATCCCAGGTAATTGTAATTGCAATTACTCTGATACTCCAATTCCGTTATTATAAAGGTTAACATCGAACATTCCTCCCTAATTGCTTGCTTTGTTTGCACACAAACTTTCTGTGATCCTTGTGCAAGGACATCCAGGACCCACTGAATAATAACATTTCAAAATCACAAACCATTTAAATATTTTGTTTTCGTATTCTTCCGACCAAAGTGGATAACTTCACACTTCCTCACATTATATTCCATCTGCTATGTCCCTGTCTGCTCACTGAACCTGTCTATATCCCTTTACAGTGTCTTTACATTTCCTTCTCAGCTTAATGTGTGCTCTTCTGGAAAGTCGCAGAATGTCTTCCAGCTTCCAGCAGCCATGTATTGGTCGCTGGAGAGTTCACTCACTGCCAAGGCCAACGTCTTCACATTGAGCCTGGACCATGACCTGAGTGAACCAGCAGCCTCAGCTTTCAGTGATCCTGACAAAGCTGAGGAGAACGAAAATGTGAAGGCTCAGTGTGTGAGGAACCAGCAGCCTCGGGGCCTAGTAATCTAGACCCAGCTGTAAAGTGAGGAAATGTGAGGGCTCAGTGTGTGAGGAACCAGCAGCCTCGGGGCCGAGTAATCTAGACCCAGCCGAAAAGTGAGTAAATGTGAAGGCTCAGTGTGTGAGGAACCAGCAGCCTCGGGACCCAGTAATCTAGACCCAGCTGAAGAGCGAGTAAATGTGAGGGCTCAGTATGTGAGGAACCAACAGCCTCGGGGCCGAGTAATCTAGACCCAGCTGAAGAGTCAGTAAATGTGAGGGCTGAGTAAATGTGAGGAACCAGCAGCCTCGGGGCCTAGTAATCGAGACCCAGCTGAAGAGTGAGTAAATGTGAAGGCTCAGTGTGTGAGGAACCAGCAGCCTCGGGGCCTAGTAATCCAGATCCAGCTGAGGAGCGAGTAAATGTGAGGGCTCAGTGTGTGAGGAACCAGCAGCCTCGGGCCTAGTAATCTCGACCCAGCTGAAGAGTGAGTAAATGTGAGGGCTCAGAGTGTGAGGAGCCAGCAGCCTCGGGGCCTAGTAATCTAGATCCAGCTACAGCGTGTGTAAATGTGAGGGCTCAGTGTGTGAGGAACCAGCAGCCTCGGGGCCGAGTAATCTAGACCCAGCTGAAGAGTGTGTAAATGTGAGGGCTCAGTGTGTGAGGAACCAGCAGTCTCGGGGCCTAGTAATCTAGACCCAGCTGAAGAGTGAGTAAATGTGAGGGCTCAGTGTGTGAGGAACCAGCAGCCTCGGGGCCTAGTAATCTAGACCCAGCTGCAGCGTGTGGAAATGTGAGGGCTCAGTGTGTGAGGAACCAGCAGCCTTGTGTTTCAGTGATCCAGACACTATTGACCATAGTTTTGAAAATGATAACTGAATTGAACTCCAGAGCCTATTTGCTGCTTGCAATGGTTGATGGGGAAATGTAGAGGGAGCTTTACTCTGTATTGAACCTGTATTGTATCTGCTCTCGTAATGTTTGATCAGACAGTGAAGAGAGAACTTTAATCTGTGTCTAACCTGTTTTTTTTTGGAGGGAGATTTACTCTGGATCTAACCCCATTTAAAAAAAAATTTTTTTTAAACATGGCATTTATACCCCAGGCCCCTTTTATATATTTTAATGTCGAGGGGGTCTTTACTCCTCAGGCCCCATTTATATACATATTTTTTAAAATAAATTTATTAAAATCAAATAAATAAACAAAAAACTCAAATTAAAATCCCATTCTTGGCGTCGATTTTGCACTCCTCTCCCTGTGGTGCCCACTGGTCGCGGAAGGTCTCAAGCGTACCGACGGACACCACTTGCTCCTTCTCCAGGGACACCTGGGCGTGAACATAACCGTGGAAGAGGGGCAGGCAATCAGGGAGGACGGACCCCCTGACAGCCTGCAGCCTGGACCAGTGATTTGCCATCTTGGCCAGGCCCAGGAGCAGACTGACGTGGAGATCCTCCCCCCGGCCCACGCCCCTCCGCTCCGGGTGCCCAAAGATTAGGAGCATGAGACTGAAGTGCAGCCAAAGCTTGAGGAGCAGCCCCTTCAAATACTCAAAGGGGGCTGCAACCTCACACACTCCATATATACGTCCAAGCCGCAGAAAGTACAGGTGGCCTGGGAGTCCGGGAACCTACTTAACAGCCTATAACATGGGACTGCCCTGTGCAGCACCCTCCACCCCAGGTCCCAAATGTAAAGGGGAAGGACTTCCGCATAGAGAAACCTTCATCGGGGTTTCCCCTCGCCACCAGATGGCCGAGGCTGACGAGGGCGAGGAAATGGAAAGTGTGCAGGAGCAGCCCTTACAGGAAACCCCTCTGCGCCGATTGGAATGGCACAGAGGGCATTTCCGAGAGGTGGCTCGGGTTGTGTGGGACCGGCTCCCAACGAGGGTTTCGGGGCCTGGGTCCGATGAGCAGTTCCAGCAGAGCGGGGTTCAGCTCAACCGGGAGCACTCCGCTCTCCCTCGCCCCCTCGCCACCCGCAGTGAGGGGCGTCCTGGGGGCTTCAGCTACTCCTCCGCCTGCTGGTCCGTCCTTGGAGTCGGCCACCCGGACAGCCGAGGCGCTCACCTCCGCCGGTGGGGGCGTGCCCTGACTGGAGGTGACCATGTTCCAGACTCTGAATAGATCCCGGTAAAAGACAGACAACTCCCTCAGAGAGGCGTGGCTAACGGTCTGTGCAAGCAGCTGCGTGTCGTCTTGAAGGCAGTGACACTGGCGGAAAAAATACGTCGCCAGCGCACACCAACTGGGAGGACACTCAACGTACAGGTATCTCTACAGGGTCCGAGGGCAGAGAGTCACAGCCTGAGTGTGGATGCACACCAGCGACTGGCCGCCCTCCTCGATCGTGAGGCCAGGACCGCGGCAGTGACCCAGTGTTTCCTCTTGGCCCAGAAAAAATTGCCGAGTTTCTTCTGCATCTTGGTGGCAAATACAGGGGGCGGGGCCAAAGTGACCAACCTGTACCACAGCATCGAGGTCACCAGTTGGTTTATGACCAGCTCTCGGCCCCTGCAGGAAAGTACTCGGAACAGTCCTGTCCAGTGCCCCAGCCGAGTGGTGACATTCGCCTCCAACTGCTGCCAGTTTGCTGGCCAGGCTTCCTCAGCGGGGCTAAAGTGGACTCCCAGATAGAGGAGGTGCGTGGTGCTCCAAACAAAAGGTGTCAACTCCTCCGGCAGGGATTCCACCCGCCACTGACCCACCAGGAGACCGAAACATTTCTCCAAATTGATCTTTGCGGAGGACGCGGCAGAAAAGGTCTGCTGGCAGTCACGCATCCTTCACAAGTCAACGGGATTTGTAACCGCGAGGAGCACGTCATCGGCGTAAGCCGAGAGGATGACCAACATGGCTGGCTCACGCAGAGTCAATCCCGTCAACCTCCTGAAAAGCAGGCACAGGAAGGGCTGCACGCAGATGGTGTACAATTAGCCGGACATGCGGCATCCCTGACGCACTCCTCTCCCAAAGAGAAGGGGCGCTGTCAAGGACCCATTAACTTTGACCAGACACCCTGCAGTGCTGCATAAAATTCGGACCCAGGCCACCAAATGCGGCCCGAGTCCGAAAGCGCACAGAGTCCCGAAAAGGTATTCGTGATTCCCCCTGTCGAATGCCTTCTCCTGATCAAGGGAGAGAAAGGTGACCGACTGACCAGTCCTCTGGGAAAGATGGATCAGGTCCCAGACCAGGTGGATGTTGTCCTGGATGGACTGGCCCAGGACCGTGTTGGACTGGTTGGGGTTGATCATGTGGGCCAGCACCGAGCCCAGGCGGGTAGACATAGCCCGGGCAAAGATCTTATAATCCAAGCTGAGGAGGGAGACCGGACACACGTTTTTAAGCAGGCGGAGATCGCCCCTCTTCAACAGCAGGACGATGACTGCCCTGCACAATGAGAGGGGCATCTCCCTGGTCGCCAGGCGTTCCCCCAGGACCCGCATGCAAACGTCCCCCAGGATGTCCCAGAAAGCCCTGAGGAACTCCATGGTCAGCTTGTCCAGCCCCGGGAGATTTGCCCCTCGAGAGTTCGTGGAGGGCACTGGTCAGCTCTGCCAAACGTGAGCGGAATCTCCAATCCTTCGACGCCCTCCAGGCTGACTTCCGGCAGGTCCTCTCACAAAACTCTGCGCGCGTCCTTGCTAGACGGATCCGGAGAGAACAACGCACTGTAATAAGTACGGACCAGGAGGCCCATTTCTTCCAGATCCGTGATGGAGGATTCGTCGTCGGCCAGCAGCTCGATGAGCTGCTTACGGACCCTCTACCATTTTTCCAGCGAGTAGAAGAAGGGTGAGGCGTGGTCCAAATCTTGTAGGATCTGCATCCGCGACCTCACGTATGTGCTTCGGAACCCTATGAACTGCTGGTCCCTCAGTGCGCCCTTCTTCTCTTTGTACGCCTGCCAAAGGGCTGGGTCTGCAATGGCATGACCGAGGCGGGACATCAAGTCGAGCACCTCCCTCGCTAGGTGCCCGATCTTAGCTTCCTTTCTCTTGGTTGACCATTTTGCGTACTCCTGACAGAAGACACGGATGTGAATCTTGCCCACATCCCACCATAGACTCAAAGAGGGGAAGCTTCCTTCTCCAGTCAGCCCAGAATCGATGGACTAAGTCCTGGAATCGCTCTTCTTCCAGCAGCCGGTTGTTAGCGTGCCAGCACGCGAACCCCGCCCGCGTGCGGAGTGAAGTGAACTCAGTCCACACCAGCTGGTGGTCCGAGCACAGCACCAGCCGCTTGGAGGCCGCCGTGACACAGGAGACGTATTCCTGCGAAAACTAGAGCCGGTCGATTCAGGACCTTCCTCCTCCAGACCTCCACGTGAAAGTGCTGGAGTCGGGATGAAGATTCCACCAAGTTAAGGGAGCTGATCAGTTTCCTCAACTTCTCCACCAATGCTTAACCCTGCTGGGGACTGGAGCGATCCCCCACCTCGAGGGTACAATTAAAATCCCCCCTCAGGATGATGCATTCGCTGCTATAGATGGAGCTCAAGAGAGCAGATACTTCTTCAAAGAAGTGTACTTGCAACGTGCCAGGCCTGGGTGCGTACACATTCACAAAGTGGAGCGGCACGCTACCCAGGCAAATGGCGAGGTGGAGTAAACAGCCCGGCACAAGTTCCTTGACCCCCAAGATCTCCGGTGGAAAAGTTGGGGCCAACAAGATAGCCGCCCCACTAGAAATAGGGGTGAGGTGACTCATGTAGACCCCACCCTGCCACTCTAGGAGCCAGGTGGACTGAGAGATTGTGAAATCTGCAGAGAGACCCTTGCTGCCGTTGATGTTGAGGCTGGCTATGGTTTTCTTCATGTCAAAGGTACTTAAAAACCGTCACCAACACCTCACTGTGAGGAGGGAGCGGAAGTGCACCTGGTCCAGCATCCCACTGAGGAACATATTAAATCGGCGCCTCTCAACCAGTTTCACACCCGCGTCCTTACCCGCTTTCTTGAGGGCGGCACGGACGGACTGGATGATCAGCACCAGACTTGACCAACAGCCGAGGGCCAGCTGAGCTTTATTACAGCAACCCTGCATGCCACGAGGAAATCCCATAGTTCTGCTGTGAGGATGAGAGGAGACTCGGGTGGGAGGCACGAGGGACTCCACCACCTCACTGGCGATGGAAGCAAGATAATCCTCCGTGCCCCGCAGCGAGTCTCCATCCTCCTGCGGCTCGTCACCGCCAGCGACCGACACACCCACCACACTCTGTAGGGTGGACGTCCCAGCCGCGCCAGCTGGTCACACCTCCGTCACGATCCCAGCTCCAGGATCGATGGCGGAGGAGTCCTCTCTGGGTTCCGGAATGGAACTGGAGCCTGTGGGTGCCAGCAGTTCAGGAACCCCCTCCACCTCCGTCCCCAGGCCAATGAGTGGTCCAGGGGAGATGGAAGTGCCCGACTCCAGAAATCCAGCTGGAGGCGGGACTGGAGGCGGAGAGAGGAGGCGATCTCCCATTCTGTTGGTGCCTACAGGACCAGCAGACAGGGAATTACACAGATTGGCTGCTGGGTCGGGTACATCCCGGGTGGCAGAGTCAGGCTGTTGGGAAGGTGGCCCCTCACAGGCCTTGCCCACGCCCAGGACACCCACCCCATCGGCCAAAGGAATGATTTCTCCCGTAGGGCCCAGCCCCCACCTCAGGAGCTGACAAGATTTCAGGGCCATCTTCCCCACCTCCTTTCCGAGGGGTGAAGGGGTCCCGCCCGGGGCTCGAGGCCCTGATCCTCCGGGAGGCAAGGGGAGCCTGACGACCCATGCTAGGAGATGGATCCCATGGTTCAGGGCCTTCTGCAGAGAAGGGACTTCTCCTTCTCCTATTTCGGTAGGGGCGCGGAGGCTCAGAGACCTCCATGTCATCAGGGGCCTCTGCCGCTGTGCCCAGCTTTTGTCTGGTCACCCTGGGCCTGAGCCCAGCCCTGGGGCAGGTAGATTCCCCAGGAGCGGGCCTTAGGATGATCTCAGGCCCGGGTTGTGCCACGGTGTCCAGGGGATGAGCCTCTCGATGTTTATTTTCCCTCCGTGTCTTCCCTCCACTTGGACAGACACCTCCCTCCCCACCTGAGGCCGTGAAAACCCAGCCTCCGGCACCGACTGAATGGTGCCTGGTGGAGGTCTAGGGGGAGTGGGAGGAGGGGCAGCGGTGCCACCCTGGTCTGCCGAGGTGGAGTTGGCAGCCGGGAGGTTGGGGCAGTTCTTACGGACATGCCCCACGCCCTTGCAAACATGGCACCGCGCCCCATCCAAGGTCCAGAGGATGTGGTAGGCCGTCCCCTGGAACTCTACATTGAAATGGCAATCTGTGACCTCCTCCCGCACCAGCTGCATAAATAATTGGTGGCGGAAAGAGTACACGTGCCGGAGGCTGTTCTCCCGAAGACTGAGCGGGACTGGGTTAGCCCTGTCTTTACCTTCCCCCAAAAGGTGCAGGTGGGGAAGGAGGAGCTCACCAGGAATGAAGAGCAGGACATTCGACAGAATGACCCGTTGCGCAGTGGCCTCCACTGGGTCCACTGACAGAAAGGTCCTGCCCACAGTGAGCCCCTTGCTCAGAGCCAGCGATACCGCCCACTCGGTCTTCAGGAAAAACACAGCCTTCCCGTACATTTTCAAGGCAGCAAAAATGGCTGAAGGGCCAACAACCTCGGCCATTGCCTTCATGTATATCTCTATTGACATAATGGGATGGACGTAACTCTTGACCCCATGCTTCGATGTTACAAGCGCAAATGGTGACGGGGCAGCTGCAGCAGTCACAGCAGCATATGTGCGAGAAGGCCCCGCCACCAACGAAGAGGGGCTTGCCATGGGGTCGAAGAGTCAAGCCCAAGAAACAAAGCACACAACAGTTTTGTTTTAAAATCAAGCAATATGATGGTGGGAGGTGGGGGGAGGGAAAGGGAGTAGAATAGGATGAGGCTGAAAAGGACAAGGAGAGGAGAAGATAGGTGGCCGAGTGATGGAAGGGAGAGAAGGGCTGCGAGGATGTTACTGTTCAATTGGTGGTTGGAGCACCTTGCTGCAGAGTCTACAGACAAGTCTTCCAGTCAGGGGAGGGATCTTCGCCCCGTCGGCTCGAGCCGCCCAGTTCTCTCTTCCTTCAGTTCGATAAAGATTGTCTTCAGCCAGGCAGCTCCAGCCGTCCCGAGCCACACAGTTTGGGGTGGGGAGGGAGCCCCCTTTGTGCAGGATGGAAGATAAACACAACAGCAGATACCGAGGTTCCCTATAGAATTTGGCAGCCCCACCCCTGGATCTTCCGTTGCCTCCTCCCTCCCCCAACAGTCCAAACAACAAACAGTTCCCTGGTGCTCCAACACCCACCTCTCCAAAATAACATGTAGCTTTTCTCTGTTTTTGTAAGATAGCAACAGTTCCACAGTTAAAGTTGTAAATTGCAGCTCTCTCCACTCTACAGTCACTCTCTCCAGTTACTCCAGTCTCCAGTTGCATCTGCTCCCCCTGATTGCAGACAGGAAGTGCTTCACAAATTGCCCAGCCAATCCCGTGCTGTACCTGTCCTGGGAGTGTTTGATGGGACAGTTTAGAGTCATAGAGTCATAGAGTTAAACAGCACAGAAACAGGCCCTTCGGCCCATCGTGTCTGTGCCAGCCATCAAGCACCCAACTATTCTAATCCCATATTCCTGCACTTGGCCCGTAGCATTATATGCTATGGCGTTTCAAGTGCTCATCTAAATACTTCTTAAATGCTGTGAGGGATCCTGCCTCCACCACCTCTGCAGGCAGTGTGTTCCAGATTACAACCACCCTCTGTGTGAAAACATTTTTCCTCAAATCCCCCCAAATCTCCTGCTCCTTACCCTAAATCTATGCCCCCTGGATCTTGACCCCTCCGCTAAGGGAAAACTGTTCTTCCTATCGAACATATCTATGCCCCTCATAACATTGTACACCTCAATCATGTCCCCACTCAGCCTTCTCTGCTCTTAGGAAAACAACCCTAGTCTTTTCAGTCTCTCTTCATAGCTGAAATGCTCCAGCCCAGGCAACATCCTGGTGAATCTTCTCTGCACCCTCTCCAGTTCAATCACATCCTTCCAATAGTGTGGCGACCAGAACTGTACTCAGTACTCCAGCTGTGGCCGAACTAGCGTTTTATTCATCTCCATCATAACCTCCCTACTCTTATATTCTTTGCCTCGGCTAATAAATGCAAGTATCCCATATGCCTTCCTAACTACCTTATCTACCTGTGCTGCTGCCTTCAGTGATCAATGGACAAGTACACCAAGGTCCTTCTGACCCTCTGTATTTCCGAGGGACCTAGCATCCATTGTATATTCTCTTGCCTTGTTAGTCCTCCCAAAATGCATTACCTCACACTTTTCAGGATTAAATTCCATTTGCCACTGCTCCGCCCATCTTACCAGCCCATCTATATCTCCCTGCAATCTAAGGATTTCCTCCTCACTATTTAAAATACCACCAATTTTCGTGTCATCTGCAAGCTTACTGATCATACCTCCTATATTCACGTCTAAATCATTAATGTACACGACAAACAGCAAGGGCCCCAGCACTGATCCCTGTGACACACCAGTGGTCACAGGCTTCCAATCACAAAAACAGCCCTTGACCATTACCCTCTGAATCCTGCCACTCAGCCAATTTTGGATCCAATTTGCCAAATTGCCCTGGATCCCATGGGCTCTTACCTTCTTCACCAATTTCGCATGCAGGATCTTATCAAAAGCCTGAGTGAAATCCAACGTATACTACATCAACAGCTTTCCCCTCATCGACACATCTAGTCACCTCCTCGAAAAATTCAATCAAGTTAGACATGATCTCCCCCTGACAAAGCCATGCTGACTATCCCTGATTAATCCCTACCTCTCCAAGTGGAGTTCAATCCTGACCCTCAGAATTTTTTCCAATATTTTCCCAACCACTGATGTTCGACTCACCGGCCTGTAATTACCTGGTTTATCCCTGCTACCCTTCTTGAATAATGGTACCACATTCGCTGTCCTACAGTCCTCTAGCACCTCTCCTGTGGCCAGAGAGGATTTGAAAATTTGTGTCATAGCCCCTGCTATATCCTCCCTTGCCTCTCATAACAGCCTGGGATACATTTCATCTGGGCCTGAGGATTTATCCACATTTAAGGCCGCTAAAACAGCGAATATTTCCTCTCTTTCAATGCTAATATGTTCAAGTATATCACAATCCCCCTCCCTGATCTCTGCACCTACATCATCCTTCTCCAAAGGGCACACCAATGAAAAGTAATCATTTAAAACCTTACCTATGTCCTCTGGCTCCACACAAAGATTGCCACGTTGGTCCCTAATGGGCCCTACTCTTTCCCTGGTTATCCTCTTACCCTTAATATACTTAGAAAAATCTTTGGGATTTTCCTTTATCTTGCCCGCCAGTGTTTTATCATGTCCCCTCTTTGCTCCCCTAATTACTTTTTTAAGTGCCACCCTACACTTTCTATACTCCTCTCGTGCCTCCGCTGTTGTCAGCGCTCGGGATCTACCATAAGCTTCCTTCTTTTTCCTGATCCAATCCTCTATACCCCTCGACATCCCTGGGTTCCCTGGGCCTGTTAGTCCAACTCTTCACCTTAATGGGCACATGTTGGCTTTGAACTCTCACAATTTCCTCTTTGAATGACTCCCACTGATGTGATGTTGACTTTCCTACAAGTAGCTGCTCCCAGTCCACTTTGGCCAGATCCTGTTTTATCATATTGAAATCAGCCTTCACCCAATTCAGTACCTTTATTTCCGGTCTATCTTTGTCCTTTTCCATATCTATCTTAAATCTTACAGAGTTATGGTCACTACCCCCGAAATGTTCCCCCACTGACACTTCTACCACTTGTCCAGCTTCATTCACTAGGATTAGGTCCAGTCCTGCTCCTTTTCTTGTAGGACTTTCTACATACTGGCTCAAAAAGCTCTCCTGTATGCACTTTAAGAGTTCCCGACACTGGAAATCCAGCTGGAGCCACGACCGGACGCGGAGAGCAGAGGCCATCTCCGCCCCGCCAGCGCCTACAGGCCCAGCAGACGGTGCACTATGGAAAATGGCCTCTGGGTCTGGAACATCCTGGATGGCAGCATCAAGCTGCTGGGGGTTTGACCCTCATGGGTATTGTCCCCACGCAGAACATCTGTCCCAGTGGCAGATGGAGTATTTCCTGCTGGTGGGTCCACAGGCTCCCCCACCAATGGGAGGGCCCCCCACCTTGGGAGTTGCCAAATTTACAGGGGCATCTCTCCCCCTGCCCTTCTAAGTGATAGGTAGTTCCCGTTCATGTTTCGAGGCGCTGATCCTGCTGGTGGCGGGGGGAGCCTGAGGACGCGCGCCAGGTGATGGACCCTGTAATTCAGGGTCCTCTTCAGAGGAGGGGCACCTCCTTTTCTTATTCCAGGAGGAGCACAGAGGCTCTGAGACCTCCTTCTTTGTATTGGTCACTGCTTCTACCTCTGCACCCCCCTGCCCAGATCACTTGGGCCCGAGCTCTGCCGCAGGGCAGGTGGGGTCCCCTGTATTGGGCCTAGCGCTAACCTGAGGCTCAGGTTGTTGTTTTGTGTCCAGGCAGCACGCCTTTGGGTGTTTTGACTTGCACCGTGCCTTCCTTCCACCTGGACGGGTCTCCCCCTCCCCACCGGAGGCTATGAAAACCACGGCCTCCGGGACCGCCTGAGCGGCAGTTGTTGCAGGGGTCGGGGGAGTAAGGGGAGGTGCAGCAGTGCCACCCTGCGCTGCCGAGGTAGAGCTGGCGACCTGGAGGTTGTGGCAGCTCTGACGAACATGCCCCACCCCGTTACAGGCGTGGCACCGCACTCCGTCCGAGTTCCAGAAGACACGATTGGCCGTCCCCAGAATTCCATAATAAATTGGCATTCCGTGACCTCTTCCCGGGCCAGCTGCATAAAGAGCTGTCCATGGAAGGAGTATACATGCCGGACGCAGTTCTCCCAAAGACCGAGCGGGTCTGGGGTAAGCCCCGTCTTTATCTCCCCCAGATGGGGGAGGAGGAGCTCACCAGGAATGAAGCGTGGGACATTTGACAAGGTGACCCGCTGCGC
This sequence comes from Heterodontus francisci, assembly GCF_036365525.1. NCBI lineage: Eukaryota > Metazoa > Chordata > Chondrichthyes > Heterodontiformes > Heterodontidae > Heterodontus > Heterodontus francisci. The sequence goes on from NC_090399.1 coordinate 56,789,900, forward strand.
ATTGGCCTCTAGCAGGTCCTCTAGCAGAAAGGTCCCGCCCACAGTGAGCCCCTTGCTCAGGGCCAAGGACACCACCCACTCGCTATTCTGGAAAAACACTTTTCGAGCCTTCAACAATGGCCGAGGGGCCGACAACCTCAGCCATTGCTTGTACACGTGCCTCTATTGACATATTGGGGTGGACGTAGCTCTCGACCCCATGCTTTGATGTTAATGGCGTAAATGGTGACGGGGCAACAGGTGCAGCTGCAGCAGCATATGTGTGAGAAGGCCCCGTCACCAGTTAAGAGGGGCTTGCCCTGGGGTCGAAGAGCCATGCCCACCCGAGAAACAAAGAAAATAGCAGTTTTTTTTAAACTTTAAGGATATGATGAGGGGGTGGGAGTAGAGGAGATAGAGGTGAAAAGGAAATGGAAAAGGAGAGAACAGGTGGCTGAGTGGTGGAAGGGAGAGAAAGGCTGCAAGGATGTTCCTCTTGAATAGGTGGTTGGAGCACCCTACTGGAAATAGTACAAAGCTCAATCTTCCAGTGGGGGGGCGATGGGAGAATTCTTCGCCAGGGTCGGCTGGAACCGTCCTGTTCTTTCCACTTGCTGCTGTTGTGACAAAGACTTTCTTCACCCAGGTGGCTCCAGCTGTCCCGAGCCACGCAGTTGGGGTGGGGAGGGTGCTCCATTTGTGCCAAAAGGAGGAAAGCACAAGAGCAAATACAAGGGTTCCCGATAGAATCTTTGTGGCCCACCCCTGGATATTCCGGTATCTCCTCCCTCCCCCAACAGTCCAAGCAAAACAGTTCTCCAGTGCTCCAACACCCACCTCTCCAAAATAACTCACAGATCCTGTTTCTCTGCAATGGATGGAATCAGTTCCACATTTGTATGTTGTAAATGTTTCAGCTCTCTCCAATCTCAGCTCCCACCAGTCTGCACAGGTGCAGCTGTTTCACCTGATTGCAGACAGGAAATGCTCCAAATGCACCAACCAATCAGAGCTGTAACTGCCCTGGGAGTGTTTGATGGGAAAGTGTGGAGGGAGTCTGACACTCCATGTGCAGACGGCAATGCAGCAGAACCCTGTTCTTTCATAAAAATCTATGTTTTGAAGAGTCACTGAGGGGGACGTGTACATTGAGCATTACTTCATCTAACACTTGCTGCAACTGCCTTGGAGAAGTTGAGGGAACTGATCAGCACCCTTGCCTTGGTGAACATCTGGTTGAATCTCGATCCCGACTCCAATGCCTTCGGCTGCAGGTCTGGAGGAGGAGGCTCCCGAATTGACAACCTCTACATTTTGTAGGCATATGTTACGTGTGTCTCTATGGCTTCCATGCAGTTGGTGCAATGGTCAGAGCTGCTGGCTGATGACGGATCCTCCATCACAGATCCGGAGGGAATGGGCTTTTTGGTACATACTTATTACAGCACATTGTTCTCTCCGGATTTGACCAGCGAGGATGCGTGCAGAGTTTTCTGAGAGGACCTGCTGAAGGTCAGCCCAGAGGGTGCTGGACGACTGGAGGCTCTGCTAACATTGGCAGAGCTGACCAGCGCCCTCCACCAGCTCTCAAAAGGAAAATCTACAGAGCTCGACAGGCTGACCATGGGGTTCTGGGAAATCCTGGGGGGTGGGGGGGCGCCATTATGTACAGATCCAGGGGGAAAGCCTGGTGACCAGGGAGATGCCCTTCTCATGGCGCAGGGCGAAAGAGGGGTGATCTCCACCTGCTTGGGAACTGGTGCCTGGTCTCCCTCCTCAGCATGGATTATAAGATCTTTTCCCTGGCTAGGTCTACTTGTCTGGGCTCCCTGTTGGCCCACAAGATCCAACCTGACCAGTCCTACACGGTCCCGGACCGGTCCATCCAGGACAGCATCCACCTGGTCCTGGACATGATCCATCTTTCTAAGAGGACTGGTTTGTCAGTCACCTTTCCCTCCTTCAATCAGGAAAAGGGACTTGACAATGTGGATCACAAATATTATTTCTAGACTCTGCACACGTTCGTACTCAGGCTGCAATTTGTGGCCCGGTTCTGACTTTTCTACAATGCCACAGAGTGTCTGGTCAAAGTTAACAGGTCCTTGACGGTGTCCCTTCACTTTGACAGATGTGTACTTCAGGGATGCCCCATGTCTGGCCAATTATATACCATCTGTGTGGAGCCACTCCTGTGCCTGCCTTGGAGGAGATTGGTGGGTTTGGCTCTGTGTGGTTGTCCTCTCGGCTTACGCCATAGATGTGCTCCTCATGGTCACAGATCCCGTTGACTTGCAGAATATGCGTGAGTGCCAGCGAACCTTTTCTGCCGTGTCCTCTGAGAGGAATTGGGAGAAATGTTCCGGACTCCTGGTGGGTCAGTGGCAGGTGGATGACTTGCTGGAGGAGTTAGCCATGCATGTCCTTTATCTGGGAGTCCACCTGAGCCCTGCTGAGGAAGCATGGCCAGAAACTGGCTGGCGTTGGAGGTGAATGTCACAGCTCAGCTAGGACAAAGAAGAAAGAGCAGTACAGCACAGGAACAGGCCATTCAGCCCTCCAAGCCTGCGCCGATCTTGATGCCTGTCTAAACTAAAACCTTCTGCACTTCCAGGGTCCGTATCTCTCTATTCCCATCCTATTCATGTATTTGTCAAGATGCCTCTTAAACGTTGCTATCGTACCTGCTTCCACCACCTCCCCCGGCAGCAAGTTCCAGGCACTCACCACCCTCTGTGTAAAGAACTTGCCTCGCACATCCCCTCTAAACTTTGCCCCTCGCACCTTAAACCTATCTCCCCGAGTAACTCACTCTTCAACCCTGGGAAAAAGCTTCTGACTATCCACTCTGTCCATGCCGTTCATAACTTTGTCAACCTCTATCATGTCGCCCCTCCACCTCCGTCGTTCCAGTGAAAACAATCCGAGGTTATCCAACCTCTCCTCATAGCTAATACCCTCCAGACCAGACAACATCCTGGTAAACTTCTTCTGTACCCTCTCCAAAGCCTCCACATCCTTCTGGTAGTGTGGCGACCAGAATTGCATGCAATATTCCAAGTGTGGCCCAACTAAGGTTCTGTACAGCTGGAGCATGACTTGCCAATTTTTATATTTTATGCCCCGATCGATGAAGGCAAGCATGCCATATGCCTTCTTGACTACCTCATCCACCTGCGTTGCCACTTTCAGTGATCTGTGGACCTGTATGCCCAGATCTCTCTGCCTGTCAATACTCCTAAGGGTACTGCCATTTACTGTATACTTCCCACTTGTATTAGACCTTCCAAAATGCATTACCTCACATTTGTCCGGAACAAACTCCATTTCTCCGCCCAAGTCTCCAACCTATCTATGTCCTGCAGTATCCTCTGACAAACCTCATCACTATCCGCAACTCCACCAACCTTTGTGTCATCCGCTCATCAGACCAGCTACATTTTCCTCCAAATCATTTATATATACTGCAAACAGCAAAGGTCCCAGCATTGATCCCTGTGGAACACCACTAATCACAGCCCTCCATTCAGAAAAGCACCCTTCCACTGCTACCCTCTGTCTTCTATGACTGAGCCAGTTCTGTATCCATCTTGCCAACTCACCTCTGATCCCGTGTGACTTCACCTTTTGTACCAGTCTGCCATGAGGCACCTTGTCAAAGTCTTTACTGAAGTCCATGTAGACAACATCCACTGCCCTTCCTTCATCAATCATCTTCGTCACTTCCTCAAAAAACTCAATCAAATTAGTGAGACACGACCTCCCCTTCACAAAACCATGCTGCCTCTCGCTAATAAGTTAATTTGTTTCCAAATGGGAGTAAATCCTGTCCCGAAGAATCCTCTCCAATAATTTCCCTACCACTGACGTAAGGCTCACCAGCCAATAATTTCCTGGAATGTCCTTGCTACCCTTCTTAAACAAAGGAACAACATTGGCTATTCTCCAGCCCTCTGGGACCTCACCTGTAGCCAATGAGGATACAAAGATTTCTGTCAAGGCCCCAGCAATTTCCTCCCTTGCCTCCCTCAGTATTCTGGGGTAGATCCCATCAGGCCCTGGGGACTTATCTACCTTAATGTTTTTCAAGACGCCCAACACCTCCTCCTTTTTGATATTGACATGACCCAGACTATCTACACTCCCTTCCCTAGACTAATCATCCACCAAGTCCTTCTCTTTGGTGAATACTGAAGCAAAGTATTCATTTAGTACCTCGCCCATTTCCTCTGGCTCCACACATAGATTCCCTCCTCTGTCCTTGAGTGGGCCAACCCTTTTCCTGGCTACCCTCTTGCTCTTCATATACGTATAAAAAGCCTTGGGATTTTCCTTAATCCTGTTTGCCAATGACTTTGCATGACCCCTTTTAGCCCTCCTGATTCCTTGCTGAAGTTCCTTCCTACTTTCTTTATATTCCTCAAGGGCTTCGTCTGTTCCCAGCCTTCTAGCCCTTACGAATGCTTCCTTTTTCTCTTTGACTAGGCTCACAATATCCCTCATTATCCAAGGTTCCCAAAACCTGCCAAACTTATCCTTCTTCCTCACAGGAACATACCGGTCCTGGATTCTAATCAGCTGACGTTTGAAAGACTCCCACATGTCAGATGTTGATTTACCCTCAAACAGCCGCCCCCAATCTAAATTCTTCAGTTCCTGCCTAATATTGTTATAATTAGCCTTCCCCCAATTTAGCACCTTCACCCGAGGACTACTCTTATCCTTATCCACAAGTATCCTAAAACTTTTGGAATTGTAGTCACTGTTCCTGAAATGCTCCCCTACTGAAACTTCGACCACCTGGCCGGGCTCATTCCCCAATACCAGGTCCAGTATGGCCCCATCCCTTGTTGGACAATCTACATATTGTTTCAAGAAGCCCTCCTGGATGCATCTTACAAATTCTTCCCCATCCAAGCACCTAGCACTAAGTGAGTCCCAGTCAATATAGGGGAAGTTAAAATCACCCACCACTGCAACCCTGTTGCTTTTACATCTTTCCAAAATCTGTCTACATATCTGCTCCTCTATCTCCCGCTGGCTGTTGGGAGGCCTGTAGTAAACCCCCAACATCGTGACTGCACCCTTCCTATTCCTGAGCTTTACCCATATTGCCTCGCTGCATGACCCCCGCAAGGTGTCCTCCCTCAGTACAGCTGTGATATTCTCCTTAACCAGTAATGCAACTCCCCCACCCCTTTTACATCCCCCTCTATCCCACCTGAAGCTTCTAAATCCCGGAACGTTTATCTGCCAATCCTGTCCTTCCCTCAACCAAGTCTCTGTAATAGCAACAACATCATAGTTCCAAGTACTAATCCAAGCCCTAAGTTCATCTGCCTTACCTGTTATACTTCTCACATTGAAACAAATGCACTTCAGACCACCAGTCCCGCTGTGCTCAGCAACACCTCTCTGCCTGCTCTTCCTCTTCGTCTTACTGGCCTTATTTACTAGTTCCCCCTCAGTTACTTCACCTGCTGTCCCACTGCTCTGGTTCCCACCCCCCTGCCACACTAGTTTAAACCCTCCCGAGTGACGCTAGCAAACCTCGCAGCCAGGATATTTGTGCCCCTCCAGTTTAGATGCAACCCGTCCTTCTTGTACAGGTCCCACCTGTCCCGGAAGAGATCCCAATGATCCAGATATCTGAAACCCTCCCTCCTACACCAGCTGTTTAGCCACATGTTTAGCTGCATTATCTTCCTATTTCTACCCTCACTGGCACGTACTCCAGGTGCGATCTAACCAAGGTTCTATACAATTGAAGCAAGACTTCACTAGTCCTGTACTCAAATCCTGTTGCGATAAAGGCTGACATACCATGAGCCTTCCTAATTGCTTGTTGCACCTACATGTTAGCTTTCAGTGACTTATTGACGAGGACACCCAAGTCCCTTTGTCCATCGACACTTTCTAACCTCTTACCATTTAAGAAATACACTGCATATCTATTCCTCTTACCAAAATGGATAACCTCACATTTTTCCACATTACATTCCATCGACCACGTTCTTGTCCACTCACTAAGTCTGTCCAAATCCCCTTGAAGCCACTTTGCATCTTCTCCACAACACAGTGGAGTGGAAATTGCGGAGGCACTGGCCATAATCTTCCAATCCTCCTTAGATACAGGGGAGCTGCTGGAGGACGGAGAATTTCAATTGTTACACCCTTATTAAAAAAGGGGTGTAAGGATCAGCCTAGCAACTATAGGTCAGTCAGTCAGTTTAACCTCAATGGTGGGACAGCTTTTCAACATGATAATTCGGGACAAAGTTAACTGTCTCTTGGACAAATGTGGATTAATTCAGGAAAGGCAGCATGGATTTGTTAAGGGCTAATTGTGTTTAACTAACCTGCTTGGGTTCTTTGATGAGGTAACAGAGAGGGTTGATGAGGGTAATGGGGTTGAAGTGGTATACGTGGCATGTTCCAAAAGGCATTTGATAAAGTGCCATTTGATAAAGCTAACAGGCTTGTCAACAAAGTTAGAGAACATGGAATAAAAGGAACAGAGCAGCATGGATACAAAATTCACTGAATGACAGGAAATGGAGAATAGCTGTAAACTGTTGCTTTTCAGACTGGAGGACAGTATATAGTGGGGTTCCCCAGAGGTTGGTCCTGGGACCCCTGTTTTTCTTGATGTATATATTAATGGCCTAGACCTGAGTGTACAGGGTATAATTTCAAAATATGTGGATGACACAACACTTGTCAGTATTGTGAACTGTGAGGAGGATAGTGATAAACTCCAATGGAACATAGACAGGCTGGTGGAATGGATGATCAGATTTAATGCAGAGAAGTGTGTGAAGTGCTTCATTTTGGTCGGATGAATGAGGAGAGACAATATAAAGGATACAATTCTAAAAGGGATGAAGGAGCAAAGGGACCTGTGAATATATATACACAAATCATTGAAGGTGGCAGGGTAGGGTGAACATAGGAAAATAGCAAGATAGGAAATAGGAGCAGGAGTAAGCCGTCCGGCCCCTCGAGCCTGCTCCACCATTCAACCAGATCATGGCTGATCTTCTACCTCAATGCTATTATCCCACTCTATCCCCATATCCATTGATATCTTTAATATCTAACAATCTATCAATCTCTGTCATGAACATACTCAATGAGTGAGCCTCCGCTGCCCTCTGTGTAAAGAATTCCAAAGATTCACCACCCTCTGAGTGCAGAAATCGCTTTTCATCTCAGTCCTAAATGGCCTCCCTCTTATTCTGAGTCTGTGTTCTGTGGTTGTAGACCTCCCAGCCAGCGGAAACATCCATCCTGCATCCACCATGTCGAGCCTTGTAAGACTTTTCTATGCTTCAATGAGATCACCTCTCATTTTTCTAAACTCTCAAGAATACAGGCCCAGCCTCCACAATCTCTCCTCATAAGACAATCCTGCCATCCCAGGTTCAGTCTGGTGAACCTTCGTTGCAATCCCTCTATGGCAAGTATATCCTTCCTTAGGTAAGGAGACTAAAACTGTACACAATCTCCAGGTGTGGTCTCACCAAGGTTATATATAATTGCAGCAAGATTTCTTTATTCCTGTACTCAAATCCTCTCGTAATAAATGCTAACAGACCATTTGCCTTCCTAATTCCTTGATGCACCTGCATGTTAGTGTTCAGTGACTTATTGATGAAGACAACCAGGTCCCTTTGTACATCAACACTTCTCAATCTCTCACTATTTCAGAAATACTCTGCATTTCTGTTTTTCCTACCAAAGTGGATACCTTCACATTTTTCCACATTATATTCCAGAAACTGGTTAATAAAACACATGGGATTCTGGGCTTCAGAAATAGGGGCATTGTGTACAAAAGCAAGAAATTTATACTAAACCTGTATAAAACACTGTTCGGCCTCAACTGGAATATTGTGTCCAGTTCTGGACACCACACTTTAGGAAGGAGGTGATGGCATTTGAGAGGGTGCAGTAAAGATTCCCGAGAATGGTTTTGGAGATGAGGAACTTCAGTTACATGGATAGGTTGGAGAAGCTGGGGCTGTTCTCTTTACAGAAGAGAAGATTAAGAGGAGATTTCATAGAGGTGTTCAAAATTATGAGGGATCTGGACAGAGTCGATAGGGAGAAACTGTTCCCATTGGTGGAAGGATCGAGAACCAGAGGACACTGATTTAAAGGGACTGGAAAAAGAAGCAACAGTGACATGAGGAAAACCATTTTTACACAGCGAGTGGTTCAGACCTGGAATGCACTGTCTGGGAGTGTAGTGGAGGCAGATTCAATTGAGACCTTCAAAAAGAGAATTGGTTAATTATCTAGAGAGAAAAAAATCACAGGGCTGCAGGGAAAAGGCAGAGGAGTGGGACTAGATGATTTGCTCTTGCAGACAGCCAACACAAACATGATGGGCTGAATGGCTTCCTTCTGTGTTGTAACCACTCTATGATATTACACTTTTCACATTGTCAAATGTCCCAAGGTGCTCTACAGGGGCGTTTAAAAGGAAAATTTGACATCAAGCCTTGTAAGGACGTATCAGGGGAGGTGACCAAAAGCTTGGTCAAAGAGTTATATTGTAAGGATGGTCTTAAAGGAAGAGAAGTTTAGGAGGGAATTAAAGAGATTGAGGTCTTGGCAGGTGGAAGCACAGCAGCCAATGGCAGAGCGAAGAACATTGGAGATGTGAAAGAAGCCAAAACTGGAGGAGTGCAGACATCTCGGTTGTGTTGTAAGGCTGGAAAAAACAGCAGAGATAGGGAGGGGGAAAGGCTGGGGAATTTGAAGATGAGGATGGGAATTGTAGGGCTGGAGGAGGTGAAAGTGATCGGAGGCGGTGAGGCCATGGAGGGATTTGAACATGAGGATGAGAATGCTAAAATTGAGCCATTACCAGACTGGGATCTAATGTAACAACTCACTAACAGACACTTACAGTTCACTGCCAGGCACACAGAAGACATTGAAGTCCATGGTGAAGCAGTCAGGGTCACAGCAGCAGTCGAATTCACAGACTGAGCTGAGCTGGCACACCGGGCACTGAGAGAAAGAGGCAGGTTTGAACTATGTCTGATCTCCAGGACACACTGCAGTAATTCACCAAGCTGATTCCATACTTATTATCATAAATACTTCATTAAGAGCCTCCCATTGTTTTACTGCATGTTTGTCTGTTAACAGCTCAGCCAAGTTTAACGTCTACAGCTTACCTCTCATTCCGTCCCAGTCAGCCTTGCTAAGGTTAAAACCATAGCATGTGGGGGATATTTCTCCATGAACTGAATGTCTCTCTCTAACAGAGTGTGGTCACTCATTGTTAGATGTTCATTTACTGTCAGAATATGAATTAAATCCTGCTCATTACTTATTGTTAAATCAAGTACACCCTGTTCTCTTGTCAGTTCCACATCCTGTTGTTTTCAGAATCTGTATTTAATTTAGAAAATGATTATAGAAATTATCAGTCAGTCATGTTCATCTTGAAAGAGTCAGTTCCTGTGAACAATGGGAAATGTCACCTGTCTGATGATGAAACAGGACCTTGTTCTCAGGTGATTCACACAGCCCGGTTTCTCAGAGAACTCTGCTGTTCCTGACTTTTCTCAACTCCCAGTCTACCCGCTAATCTGAGTACATATCCTTTATAACATTCACTGTCTCCAAACTCCCAATGAATTTCAAATCTAAAGGTCAATTCCAATTCCCGCTGGTCCCATTTTAAATCAGAAGAACCTCTCCCTGTATATATTTCCAAGTCAGGATGGTGTGTGACCTTGGAGGGGAACTTGCAGGTGGTGGTGTTCCCATGTTCCTGCTGCCCTTGTTCTTGTAGGTGGTAGAGGTTGCAGGTTTGGAAGGTGCTGTCGAAGGAGCCTTGGCGAGTTTCTGCAGTCCATCTTGTAGATGATACACACTGCTGTCACTGTGCACTGGTGTTGGAGGGAGTGAATATTGGAGAAAGGTGGTAGATGGGGTACCTATCAACTGGGCTGCTTTGTACTGGACGGTGTTGAGCTTCTTGAGTGTTGTTGAAGCTGCACTCATCCAGGAAAATTGAAAATATTCGATTATATTCCTGACATGCGTCTTGTAGATGATGGGAACATTCTGGGGAGTCTGGAGGTGCGTTACTCACTCAGAATTCCCAGACTCTGACCTGCTCTTGTATTCACAGTAGGTGCTAGGTGTGACTCCAGCCACTGACCTCACTTGACCTCAATTTTACTAAGTCTCCTTGTTGCCATTTTCAGTCAAAAGCTGCCTTGATGTCACGGGCAGTCACCCTGACCTCAGCTCTGGAATTCAGCTCTTTGGTCCATGTTTAGACAAAGGCTGTAATGAGATCTGGAGCTGAGTTCTCTTGGCAGAACCTAAATGGAGCATCTTCCTGCTCTGTCTATGAGTCAGTGAGTGTGTCTGTGTCGGTCAGTCTGAATGTTGTAGAGATGACGTGTTTGAGTGTGTGTGTGTGTGTGTGTGTCTGTGTGTGTGTGTGTGTGTGTCGGTGTCGCAGGAACATCGGAAATAGGAGCAGGCGTATCCCATTCGGCCCCTTGAACCTGCTCGGCCATTCACTAGATTATGACTGATTTTCTACCTCATGCATTTCCACACACTCTCCCCATATCTCTTGATATCTTTAATATCTGGAAATCTATCAAATCCTGTCTTGAACATACTCAATAACTGAGCCTCCACAGCCCTCTGGGGTAGAGAATTCCAAAGATTCATCACCCTCTGAGTAATTCCTCCTCATCTCTGTCCTAAATGGCCTTCCTTGTATTCAAAGACTGTGTCCACTGATTCCCGACTCCCCAGCCAGGGGAAACATCCTTCCTGCATCTACCCTGTCGAGCCCTGTAAGAATTGTGTTTGCTTCTATTGAGATCACCTTTCATTCTTCTAAAGTCTAGAGAATACAGGCCCAGTCTCCTCAATCTCTCCTCATCGGACAATCCTGCCATCCCAGGGATCAGTCTGGTGAACCTTCATTGCACTCCCTCTCTGACAAGTATATCCTTCCTTAGGTAAGGAGACCAAAACCATGTTTCATCAAGAATGACTTTGTTTATTGAGTGGACTGAAACCACAGGATGTGTTTTATAAAGTGACTGAGGAGCAATGTGTTTGTGTGGCCTGGACAGCAGTTTGTAAAGTGGTCGAACATTGACATGACTTCAGTTTGTAAATGACAAAGCTATCAGAAAGGAGACGTGCTGTGTGGAAGTGAACCAGCAGAACAATCAGCTTAAACATGTGACAGATCGCAGGGTGAGGGTCGGCCGGATCGCGGGGTGAGGGTCGGCCGGATCGCGGGGTGAGGGTCGGCCGGATCGCGGGGTGAGGGTCGGCCGGATCGCGGGGTGAGGGTCGGCAGGATCGCGGGGCGAGGGTCGGCAGGATCGCGGGGCGGGGGTCGGCCGGATCGCGGGGTGAGGGTCGGCCGGATCGCGGGGTGAGGGTCGGCCGGATCGCGGGGTGAGGGTCGGCCGGATCGCGGGGTGAGGGTCGGCCGGATCGCGGGGTGAGGGTCGGCTGGTTCTTGATTAACGTTTTACATTATGTTGAGTGGAAGTGATTTCCTCTCCGGTTCATAACGGTAAATAGTTCCAACTCTCGAGGGGAAAAAAACAGAACATGTGTTCAGAAAAAAATCTCTTTTCTGTGTGAGCTGGAAAACAGAAAGTGAAAAACTCCTTCCTGCCTCAGCTCTGATGAATAATCCCTGTTCTGCTAGTGTGTGCCCTGCCTGTATGTGACCAGCTAAACACTGCAGGCAGCATCTTCAACATAAACCAAACAGCTGCTGACTTCAGAGGAAAAGACAGAGACCGTCCATCCAGACTTTAAATCATCTCTGTGCAGAATCCAGACAAAAATCAACAAAATGGGCCTGAAACCATCCAATGTATCAGCCAACAGGATCAGTATGTGATTGACTTTCCTTTGGACACTCTCAATTTAAACTGCTGTCCCTCCTTGTAGCTTACTTCTGTGTGTGTGTCTGTCTGTGTGTGTCTGTGTGTCTGTGTGTGTGTCTGTGTGTGTATGTCTGTGTGTGTGTCTGTGTGTCTGTCTGTGTGTGTGTGTGTGTGTCTGTGTGTGTGGGTCTGTGTGTGTGTCTGTGTGTGTGTGTGTGTCTGTGTGTGTGTCTGTGTGTGTGTGTGTGTCTGTGTGTGTGTCTGTGTGTCTGTGTGTCTGTGTGTGTGTCTGTGTGTGTGTGAATCTCTTGGCTGCCTGTGTGAATGTGAGTTGGAGCGTTTTTATTAATTTTTATTTCACAGGGATTAAGAACAATTAACACTATTTCCTTTTCTTTACAAGAAAACCTGTCTGTGTATCTCTTTTTTAGTCACAACACCTAAACAGTTAGACACTCACTACAGTGACGGGCGAATTCTTTTAAAGATACCTGTCGCAGTCACCGAGAGGCAGAAAGAGAGGGGAGTCATTCTACCACTTCTCACCTGGCTGGAACAGTCAGTCTGTGTTTTTGAGTGAGTTAGAGTGTCTGTGTATCTGTGTGTGTGAATGTCTGTATGTGAGTGTGTCCGTCTGTGCATCTGTGGGTGTCTGAGTGAGAGTGCATATGAGTTTGAGGGTGTGTTTATCAGTCTGTTGGTGTGAGTGACTGTCTGTCTTTGTGTGTGAGTGTATGACTGACTGACTGTCTGTCTGTGTGTGTGTGTAGATGTCTGTGTGTTTATCACTGTGCATGAGCGTCTATCTGTTTATCTGTGTCTGTTTATCATTGTGTGTGTGTCTGTCTGCAAACGTGTGTTTGATTACCTGTGTATGTGTGTGTGAGAGAAAATGAGTTGTCTGTAAGACTGTGTGTATGTTAGGAACAGAGTAAAGATCCCTGTACACTGTCCCATCAAACACTCCCAGTGCAGGTAAAGCACGGATTAGATAAAGGGTAAATCTCCCTCTATACAGCCCCATCAAACACTCCCAGTGCAGGTAAAGCACGGATTAGATAGAGGGTAAATCTCCCTCTATACAGCCCCATCAAACACTCCCAGTGCAGGTAAAGCACGGGTTAGATAGAGGGTAAATCTCCCTCTATACAGCCCCATCAAACACACCCAGGCAGGTGAAGCACGGGTTAGATAGAGGGTAAAGCTCCCTCTCACTCTCCCATCAGCATTCCCAGGGTGAGTAAAGCCTGAGATAAATGCATAGTAAATTGCCCTATACACAGTGTTACATGAAACACTCCCTGGGCAGGGACAACATCGGCTGGACACAGAGTAAAGCTCCCTTCACGCTGACCCACCAAGCACTGCTGGCATAGGTGTAGCATGCAATAGATACAGAATAAATCTCCCTGTACAGTGCTTCATCAAACACTCACAGAGCAGGTACAGTAGGTATTAGATACAGAATTTAACCACCTCTAAACTGCCCTTCAAACACACTGAGGCCAAGAGCAGAGCAAAGCTCCCTCTGCACTGCCTTATCATACACTCACAGGGCAAGCAAAGCAAGGAGTGAGATACAGAGTAAAGTTCCCTCTGTACTGCATTATCATACATTCCCAGGCAGGCAAAGCAATGGGTTAGGTAGAGAGTAAAGCTCACTATATACTGTCCAATTCAACAGTCCATGACATGCACTGCATGGGGAGCTGCAGAGTAAAACACCCTCTACACTGTTTTATCATTCCAGGTCAGGTACAGAACTGATTAGATACAGAGTTACATACCCTGAACACTGTCCCCAACAAACACTCCCAGAGTAGATACAGCACATGTTACAGACAGATTAACGCTCCCTCTACACTGTGTCTGTTAATCCTTCCAGAGCAGGTACAGCCCGGGTTAGGTACAGAGTAAAGCTCCTTCTTCACCGTCCCATCAACCATTCCAGGGGCAGGGATTGTGTTAGTGTTTGTGGGAGTCGAAGAGGACGGAGTCAGTTTGACCGACATTTATCTGGAGAAACTTTTGTCTCATCCAGATCGAAATGTTGGACAGACAGTTGGAGAGAGTGACGACACCCTGAGGTTAATGGAGGAGGTGGAGAATGTCATTTATCTTCTTGTGGAAGCTGGCCCCATGCATCCTGCTGATCTGACAGATGATTAGTGTATATATAATGATCAGGAGAGCAGGGACAATGTCCAGCTTTACATCAGACAATGACAGGAGGAGGAATCATTGGATGTGACACAAGTCCCTATATTCCTCTTCTATGAATCTGGAAAATGCTTAGTTCCCAGTTACAATGCAGAAGAAAAATATGTGAAGACATTGGGAGGTGAAGGACATTGAATAGTGGGACCTCACATTAAGAGGTTGGGATGTAACATTTATAAAGGGTAATATTTGGAGACTGTGCTCCCTGTCTGCAGTGTCGTTATACGGGAGCTCGGGTTGGGGACACGGCCATCACACGATTGGGCTGATCCTGTAACCTGTGCTCCCAATCCAGTGAGACTGGAGCAGGAGCAGAGCCTGGTCATGTGACCCTGTAAAACCACCAGTGGGCGGGGCCTGTGCTGGCTGCTGTGTGATTGGCTCCTGGCTCCCTTTGTGATGTCACCTGGAGACAGATTTTAGCCCCTGGTTACAATTCATCAGTTGTATTTCCCGTGGGCAGGAGCTGGAGTTGGCAGCTGGTACATCAGACATGGACAGGAGGAGGGATCGTTGGCTGTGATACAGACTCCTATATTCCTCTTCTATGTGTTGGAAATGCTCCGTTCCCAGGTTCAAAGGAGAGGAGGAAAGGGTGGAGCCTCGACTTCAGTCCCTCCAGCACTGGGATTCTCGAAGCTTGTCCTGGGAAAGTGGGTGCAGCATCTGTGTCTCCAACATGGAGAGACATTGTAATAACAGGGAAATGAGGGGGAGGGGACTAACCCTGCCTCCCAGTTAATGTTTCTCCAGGTGGGAACCATTTGGAAGAGGACATGAGGAAACTGTCAGTAACCCTTGTGGCTGCTCCCCTCTGATCGGGTCTCCTGAGAGGGACTGGCAACAAAGTGAAGCAGCTCTAAAATAGTAAATAGACATTTTCACCCACAGGAATTTGTTAGATATGTGGGTGTGAATAAAAACAGCAGTCAGAAGTCTCCAGTCCAGAAAGAAGTGACTGATTGCTGTAAAGACAAAGTACAAACACTTTTCACAATCCATGAAACACTAAAACCAGACACTCAAACTCTAGGGTGGAGAAAATTCTATTTATTTATCAGTACAAACATCTTCTTTTCCCTATTATTCCTCTTCCATCCCTGGGGAAAGTTCTGTTTTATTATCCTACATTTAAGTTTTAGATTATTGCCCCAATGATCGATGAGGTTCAATGTTGGATTCTGCACGATATCAGGATGGATCAGGACATCCCTGGAGACTGATGAACCCATCATTATTCTGTCACTTTCTCTTGTACACATACTTCTACAGATACTGATAGGAACAAAACATTCAATGGAAAAACTATTCGAGACAATAGTCCCAGCAAAACGTACATTCAGCCTCTGGAGATATGTCGCTGTATTCTCCAATTCTACATTGGGATTTCCTGTGGTTACTGTTGGAATATTGTAGTTGTGTCACATCAAACCTGAGGAATTTTCCACCTTTGACCTCTTCAAATCTTTTATTTCTGATCATCTTTGAAGACCAGGACTGTCCTTCAGATGCCATGCATTTACTGACAGCACATTTACAGGACTGCACAAGAGACAAGAGAATGATGGGTCTGAAACTCATGTCTGAAACTTAAATAAAGGTAATTACAAGGGTATGAAGACAGAGTTGGCTAAAGTGGACAACTGGGAAAATAACTTAAAAGGTAAGACCCTCGAGAAGTGGGTGCAGACGTAAAGGAGCTATTTCATAACTCTCAACAAAGATACATTCTATTGAGAAAGAAAGACTCTGTGACAAGGATGCACCATCCGTGGATAACTAATGAAGTTAAAGATAGTATCAAAGTGAAAGAAAAGGCATGCAATGCTGCAAAGATTAGTGATACGTCAGAAGATTGGGGAAATTTTAGAAACCAGCAGAGGATAATTAAAATCATAATGAAGAGGGAGAAAATAAAGTCTGAAAGTAAACTAGCAAGAAATATAAAAACAGACAATAAAAGCTTCTCCAAATATATAGAGGAAAGAGTAGCTAAAGTAAGTTTTGGTCCTTTAGAGAATGAGACTGGGGAATTAATAATTGGAAACAAGGAAATGGCAGAGACTTTGAGCAAATATTTTATATCTGTCTTTGCAGTAAAAGACACAAAAAGCAGAAAATCAAGAGGCAAAAAGAACTTAAAACCAACACTATCACAAGAGAAAAAGTACCAGGAAAACTATTGGAACTAAAGGGTGAACAGTCCCCTGGACCTGATGGTTTGCATCCCAGGGTCTTAAAACAAGGAGCTGCAGAGACAGTAGATGCATTGGTTGTGATCTTCCAAAATTCTCTCGATTCTGGAAAGGTCCCAGCAGATTGGAAAACCACAAATGTAACACGTCTATTTAAGAAAGGGGAGGGGGCAACAGAAATCAGGAAACTATAGGCCAGTTAACTGAACATTTGTTCTTGGGAAAATGGTAGAATCCATTATTAAGGAAATAGTAGCAGGACTTTTAGTAAATCATAATGCAATCAGGCAGAGTCAACATCTTTTTATGAAAGGGAAATTGTGTTTGACAAACTTATTAGAGTTCTTTGAGTGTGTAACAAACAGGGTGAATGAAGGGGAACTAGTAGATGTAGTGTATTTGAATTTCCAAAAGGCATTCGATAAGGTGCCACATGAAAGGTCACTACACAAGAAAAGAGCTCATGGTGTTGGGGGTAATATATTACCATGGATGGAGGATTGGCTCACTAACAGGAAACAGAGAGTCAGGGTAAATGGGGCATTTTCAGGTTGGGAAACTAACTGGTGAAGTGCCACCAGGATCAGTGTTGGGGCCTCAACTATTTAGGATCCACTCAATGACTTGGATGAAGAGACCAAGTGTATTGTCACCAAATTTGTGGCATATGCAAAGCTAAGTAGGAAAGCAAGTTGTGAGGAGGACACAAAGTGTCTGCAAAGACATATAGATATGTGTTTAGTGTTTAGTGTTTAGAGATACAGCACTGAAACAGGCCCTTCGGCCCACCGAGTCTGTGCCGACCATCAACCACCCATTTATACTAATCCTACACTAATCCCATATTCCTACCACATCCCCACCTGTCCCTATATTTCCCTACCTATACTAGGGGCAATTTATAATGGCCAATTTACCTACCAATCTATGTTGACTGAGAGGGCAAAAATTTGGCAGTTGGAGTATAATGTGGGAAATGTGAGGTTATCCACTTTGGTGGGAAGAATAGAAAGGCAAAATATTATTTAAATGGAGAGAGATTGCAGAATGCTGTCGTACAGAGGGATCTGGGTATCCTCGTACATGAGTAACAAAAAGTTAGCTTGCAGGTACAGCATGTAATTAGGAAGGACAATGGAATGTTGGCATTTATTGCAAGGGGGATAGTGTTTAAAAGTAGAGAGGTCTTGCTACACCTGTTCAGGGCATTGGTGAGACTGCACCTAGAGTACTGTGTACAGTTTTCATCTCCTTATTTAAGGAGGGATATACTTGCATTGGAAGCAGTTCAAAGAAGGTTCACTGGACTGATTCCTGGGATGAAGGGATTGTCTTTTGAGGAAAGGTTGAACAGGTTGTCCTGTACACATTGGAGTTTAGAAGAATGAGGGGTGATCTTATGATGATTCTGAGGTGTCTTGACAGGGTGGATGTTGAGAAGATGTTTCCCCTCTTGGGGGAATCTAGAACTCGGGTGTTCAGTTTCCAAATAAGTGGTTTGCCTTGTAAGATGGAGATGAGGAGGAATTTCTTCCCTCAGAGGGTTGTTAGTGTTTGGAATTCTCTTCCCCAGCAAACAGTGGAGGCTGGGTATATTCAACACTGAGTTAGACAGAGTTTTGACCTACAAGAGAGTCAAGGGTGATGGGGTCAGGCAGGAAAGGGGAGTTAAGGCCACACTCAGATCAGTCATGATCTTATTGAATGGTGGAGCAGGCTCAAGGGGACAAATGACCCACTCCTACTCCTATTTCTTATGATCTTATGAGTGTGATGTCACCACCAAACACATCTTCCCCTCACCTACACTTTCAGCATTCTGAGGAGACCGTTCCTTCTGCAACACTCTGGTCCACTACTTAATAACCCCCAATACCCTGTCCACTTCTCACAACAACTTCCCATGTAAGTACAGGAGTTGCAACACCTGCCCTTTTACCTCCTCTCTCCTCACAATCCAATGCCCCGAACACTCCTTGCAGTTGAAACAGTGATTTACATGTACTTCTTTCAATGTAGTATACTGCATTCACTGCTCACAATGTGATCAGATCTTCATTGGGGAGACCAAACACAGATTCAGTCACCACATTACAGAACATCTCTCTTCAATCTGCAGCATGACCCTGAGCTTCCGGTGTCCTGTCATTTTAATTCTCCACATTGCTCTCACACTGACCTCTGTCCTTGACCTGCTGCAGTGTTCTAATGAAGCTCAATGTAAGCTCAGGGAACAGCAGATCATCTTTTGACTGGGCAGTTTACAGCCCTCCGGACTCAACACTGAGTTCAGCAATTTCAGAATGGAATCTCTCTCCCCTTTTTGTTTCATTTTCTTTGCATGTTTCGGTCTTAGTTTTGTTTTTCTCCTGTTTTTGATTTCAGACGGCAGCTGTTCATTATTCTGTCATTTACAGTTCCTCTGGACATACTTTCTGTTTCTTTACTTGTTCCCATGACAACTCCCTTTGTCCTTTCAACACAAACTGTATTAACCTTTAATGTCTCCCTATCACAGAACTTCACTTTTGTTCTTTTTCCATCCTCTCCCATTTCACCTCCTTAAATCCTATTACATTTCTAATTTTTCCCAGGTCTGATGAAAGGTCATTGACCTGAAATGTTAGCTCTGTTTTTCTCTCCACATATAGAAACCTATAAAATTCTAACAGGACTTGACAGGATAGATACAGGAAGGATGTTCCCGATGGTGGGGGAGTCCAGAACCAGGGGTCATAGTCTAAGGATACAGGGTAAACCTTTCAGGACTGAGATGCGGAGAAATTACTTCACTCAGAAAGTGGTGAGCCTGTGGAATTCACTACCACAGAAAGCAGTTGAGGCCAAAACATTGTATGTTTTCAAGAAGTTAGATTGGGGTGAAAGGGATCAAAGGATATGGGAGGAAAGCGGGAACAGGTTACTGAGTTGGATGATCAGCCATGATCATAATGAATGACGGAGCAGGCTCGAAGGTCCGAATGGCCTACTCCTGCTCCTATTTTCTATGTCTCTATCATCTCTCTGACCTGCTGAGTATTTCCAGCATTTTCTGTTTCTATTTTATTGAAGGTGAATTGTATTTCACTAACTTGATTGAGTTTTATTGGTGAGATAACAGAGAGGGTTGATAATGGTAATGTGGTTGATTGGTGTACATGGACTTGCAAAAAAGGGTGAATAAAGTGACACATAATAGGCCTGTCAGCAAAGTTGAAGCCTGTGAAATAAAAGGGACATTGACAGCATGGATAGTTAGCTGAGTGACAGGAAACAGAGAGTATTTGTGAATGGTTATACTTTGGATTGGAGGATGGTACATAGTGGAGTTCCCCAGGATCATTAGCAGGAGCACTGCTTTTATTAATCTATATTAATGACCTAGACTTGGTCAATGCACAATTTGAAAATTTGCATATGACACAAACTTGGAAGTAGGGTGAACAGTGAGGACGATAGTGATAAAGTCAAGCAGACATAGGCTGGTGGAATGGGCAGGGAACTGGCAGATTAAATTTAACATCGAAAAGCCATTCAGAGACCAGCTGCTCTTTTACTGAGCAGTGCCACCAGAGAGGCAGTGGTTGCTGCCAGTACTGTCGCCATGGATCGCCAAGGGACCTCGGCCATGGGTGAGTCAGGGCTGGAGGGGTTTCGTGGGGTAGGGGTCGCAGGGGAGGGAGGTGTAAGGGGGTCGGTAGCTTAGGCAATGGCAGATGGTGAAATTTAATTCAATTCATAAAATCTGAAATTAAAAAGCTGCTCTAATGGTGGCCATGAAACCATTGTCAATTGTTGTAAAAACTCATCTGGTTCACTAATGTCCTTTAGGGAAGGAAGTATGCCATCCTTATCTGGTCTGGCCTACATGTGACTCCAGACCCACAGCAATGTGGTTGATTCTTAAATGCCCTCTGAATTGGCCTAGCCAAGCCACTCAGTTTCTCAATGACAATTAGGGATGGGCAATAGGGGCGGCACAGTGGCGCAGTGGTTAGCACCGCAGCCTCACAGCTCCAGCGACCCGGGTTCAGTTCTGGATACTGCTTGTGCGGAGTTTGCAATTTCTTCCTGTGTCTGCGTGGGTTTCCGCTGGGTGCTCTGGTTTCCTCCCACCTCCAAAGACTTGCAGGTTGATACGTAAATTGGCCATTGTAAATTGCCCCTAGTGTAGGTAGGTGGTAGGAGAATGGTGGGGATGTGGTAAAGAATATGGGATTAATGTAGGATTAGTATAAATGGGTGGTTGTTGGTCGGCACAGACTCGGTGGGCCGAAGGGCCTGTTTCAGTGCTGTATCTCTGAATAAAAGTGCAAAGTGACATATTTTGATCAGAAGCAGAGGCAATAGAAGAAACAGGATCCAATTGTAAAGGGGGAGCAGGAGCAGCAGGACCTGGGGGTAAATGTGTACATATTGTTGAAGGTACAGGTCAGGTTGAGAAAGTGGTTACTAAGGTGTAAGTGATCCTGGGCTGTATAAATAGAGACATAGAGTACAAACACAAAGAGGTTATGGTGAACCTTCATAAAACAAGAGTGAAATACTGTGGATGCTGGAAAACTGGAATAAAAAAGAGAAAATGCTTGAAACATTCAGCAGGTGTGGCAGCATCTAAGGAGACAGAAACAAAGTTAATTTTCTGACCTTTCATGAGAACCTTTATAACACACTGGTTCGGCCTCAACTGGGATATTGTGTCCAATTCTGGGCACCACACAGTAGGAGGAATGTGAAGGTGTTAGAGAGGGTGTAATAAAGATTTATCAGAATGGTTCCAAGGATGAGGGACTCAGTTACATGGATAGATTGGAGAAGCTGGGGCTGCTCTCTTTGGACAAGAGAAGGTTGTTTGGAGATTTGACATTGCTGTTCAAAATAATGAGGTGTTTAGACAGAGTAGATAGGGAGAAACCTTTCCCATTGGTGGAAGGGTCGAGAACGAGTGGATACTGATTTAAAGTGGATGGGAAATGAACCAAAGGTAACTTGCGGAAAAACGTTTGCAGCCAATAGTTGGGATCTGGAATGCACTGCATGAGAGTGTTGTGGAGGCAGAGTCATTAGTAGCTTTCAAAAGAGAATTGGATAATTATCTAAAGAGAAATCTGAAGACCCAACACAGACACGATGAGCTGAATTACCTCATTCTGTGCTGGACCATTCTGATTCTAAATCGCAGTTTCTGCATTCAGCCACAAGGTGGCACACACTCTCCCTAATTTGCATTGCAGAATTACTGAAATGTAACATGTATATTAAACCTCCAGTGGGTGCACCCACACACTTAATAGTAACACAACCTGATAACATGCACCTTGTGTATTAAAACATCAGGTGGTGCACACTCACCATTACTGCTGCTGTACACATACTGGGATGCACTGTGCTCAATCAGTGTCCCCTTCCATTCAGCCCTGTGCTTATTCTCACTCCTGACATCTCTCAGTAGCTGCAAGTCCCTGAATGAGTATATTTCATCATTCTCTGCATTGCTCCTGCTACTTTCCTCAAATCCTCTCTCACTGGATGAAAACAGTGATTTGAGGTGAAAGGCTGTATTTCAGACTGGAGCATATTAGACAGTGGTGTTCCATTACAGTCAGTGTTAGATCTACTAATTGTTTTGATATATTATACATATAATTGACATGGATATTGGAATGCAGAGTAACATTTGAAAATGTGCTGGTGATATCAAACTTGAAGTTGTGGCAAACAGTGAGGATGATACAAATCGACTGCAACAGGACATTGATAGGCTAGCAGAGTGGGAAGACGAGTGCCAGATGGAATTTAATATGGAGCAGTGTGAATTGATACATTTTGGCAGAAGGGATCGGGAAAGGTAATATAGACTTAATGACACATTTCTAAAGCATGTGCAAGAACAGACGGACATGGGGATTCATGTGTATAGATCTTTGAAAGTGACAGGGCATATTGAGCAGTAATTATCAACACCTCTGGGATTTTGGGCTTCATAAACAGAGGTATTGAGTGTGGGGGAGGTGGTGTAATGGTAATGTCACTGGACTAGCAATCCTGAGGCCCAGGCTAATGCTCTGGGGACATGGCTTCAAATCCCACCATGGCAGCTGGTGGAATTTAAATACAATGAATCAATGTGGAATTTAGAAAAAAGCGAGCCTCAGTAATGGTGACCATGAAACCATTGTCGATTGTTGTAAACACCCATCTGGTTCACTAATGTCCTTCAGGGAAGGAAATCTGCTGCTCTTAGCCAGTCTGGCCTACATGTGACTCCAGACAAACAATAATGTGGTTGACTCTTAAACACCCTCTGAAATGGCCGACTCAGTTGTACCTAACCACTAGAGAAATGTCTAAAAAGGAATGAAACCAGACAGACCACCAAGCATTGGCCAAGGCATCGGAAATGACAACAGCACATCCAGCCCTGTCGACCCTGCAAAGTCCTCCTTACTAACATCTGGGGACTTGTGCCAAAGTTGGGAGAGCTGTCCCACAGACTAATTGAGCAACAGCCTGACACAGTCATACTCACGGAATCATACCTAACAGACAATGTCCAGGACATGACCATCACCATCCCTGGGTACTTTCTGTCCCACTGGCAGGACAGACCCATCAGAGGTGACAGCACAGTGGTATACAGTCAGGAGGGAGTTGCCCTGGGAGTCATCAACATCGACTCCAGACCCCATGAAGTCTCATGGCATCAGGTCAAATATGGGCAAGGAAACCTCCTGCTGATTACCACCTACCGCCCACCACTCAGCTGATGAGTCATTACTCCTCCATGTTGAACACCAATTGGAAGAAGCACTGAGGGTGGAAAGGGTGCAGAATATACTCTGAGTGGGAGACTTCAATGTGCGTCACCAAGAATGGCTTGGGAGCACCATCACTGACCGAGCTGGCCGAGTCCTAAAGGATAGAGATGCTAGACTGGGTCTACAGCAGGTGGTGAGGGAACCAACAAGAGGGCAAAGCCAACTTGACCTCGTCATCAGCAATCTAGCTGTTGCAAATGCATCTGTCCATGACTGTATTGATAGGAGTGACCACTGCACAGTCCTTGTGGAGACAAAGTCTTGTCTTCACATTGAGGATACCCTCCATCGTGTTGTGTGACACTACCACTGTACGAAATGGGATAGATTTCAAACAGATCTAGCAACTCAAAACTGGACTTCCTTGAGGTGCTGTGGGCCATCAGCAACAGCAGAATTGTACTCAACCACAAGCTGTAACCTCATGGCCCGACATATCCCCCACTCCACCATTACCAACAAGCTGGGGGACCAATCCTGGTTCAATGAAGATTGCAGGAGGACATGGCAAGAGCAGCACCAGGCATATCTCAAATGCTGGCCTAGTCAGCGACACCCACAATACCACGAACAAATAATTTAAAAAAATCAGTCCTCACAGGTTAACCCTTGTAGCTTCAGTATTATTCTGGTGAATAGGTGCTGCACCCCATCCTAAACTAATACATCATTCTTGAGGTGTAGGGTCCAGAACTGAATACATCACTCTCAATGGGGTCTTCCTTTGCCTGTTTTAGTATACACGGATGCAATTCATCCAGTTTCCAGAATTTATCATCTCTAGGTTTTACTGCTATCCCCTCCTTTCTGTTTTAAATGTTTTGATATCTACCTGTAATGATGTCAAATCCACCTTGTTAGTCCAGCTGGTAAAACTGAGGCAAAGTAATTCTCCAATCTTTCTGCCATCTCTCCTCATTACCTGTGAGTTTTTCCTGTGCAGCCGACATTGACTTTGTCCCTATTCGGATTGACCTTTCTGTTATTTATGTGTCTGTAGGATATTTTACTATTTCTTTTTATATTTCTTCCGAATTTAATTTCACAGTTTCTCTTTGTTTTACGTTTTGAACATGTTCCCTAACCTCCTGATTTTGGTTTTCGTCATCCTCTCCCTTATTCTCAATATACTTATTCCCTGCCTTTGACTTTCATTTCAGTTTCACACTTATCCCTTTTTTCATTTATGCTGTTTCATGATTTGTTTAATTGATTCTTGTTTTAGTGGAATTTTCAATCCCCTTTTTACATATTTCCCACTGCTAATCTATCTTTGTTCATCAATATTCTGTTCCAGTTTATTTTCACAACTTCCATTTTCATCCCCCAAAGTCCGGAACACAGGAAAACTGTTCCATTCCCTTTTATGCCCTTTTCCTTCCTCTTCCTGCCAGATTATTTGCTATGAAATATTCCATGATTACGATGCTATGAATTTTACTTGTTTCATAGCTTTGTATATTTTCCTTTCGATCTCTTCCACTGTTCGGTGGTCTGTAGAATAACCTTTGTTACATTATTTAACCTGACTGGATCCACAATCCTCTGAGGTATCTGTGTCCTATATGGAAATGTCTTTATAAGATCAGCAGCAATTGCTTGCCAATTACTCAAATGTTTAAGATAAATTTGGAAACTGACCAAATAGCTTCAGTTACAAAGACAGGTTGTCAGAAATAAGGAAAAACAAGGTCCAGAAGATTTACAGAGTGGAGCACATTGCAGGTATATGAACATTAGATATAGGAGCAGGAGTAGGCCACTCGGCCATTGGAACTTGCTCCACCAGTTCATATGTTTTTGGCTGATCTGTTACCTTCATTCCACCTTCACACACCATCTCCATATCCCTTAATCCCTCATTGTCTAAAAATCAATCAATCTCTGCTTTGAATATACTCAATGTCTGAGCATCCACAGCCCTCTGGGGTAGAGAATTCCAGATCCAAAACCCTTTGGGGGAAGAAATTCCTCCTCATCTTAGTCCTAAGTGGTTGACCCTTATTCAGAGACTGTGTCTCCTAGTTCTAGACTCTACAGCTAGTGTATATACTTCAGCAGGTGGATATGTCACTGCAAGATGAAACGTGATAAAATGAGTTTATGAAGAGGACTGGGTGAGATGGGAGGCAGAGCTGCTTCCGAGTACAGAAGCAAAGGCAATTTCCCCTCCAGATTAACAGCAAAATCTTGCCGGACCCGAAACCACTGATGGGGCCTGGCTGTTCTCTCTCTTTGTTAATATTCTGTTCCAGTTAATCTTCACTCGTTGCAATTTCAACCCCCAAAAATCAGCTTTTTCGAATCTATTATTTTTAGCTTTTCTTCCTGATATCGATCTGAATCATTGCCTTAAAGATTATTATGTTGTCATTGATATTGCCTCAATTCTCACCCAAGTTTACTTTTCATATCTGCTCTGGTTTATTTTCAATGACTGGATCCACCCTTGGTGAACTTTGATCTACTGGGTAAGAATTGTGTCCTGAACACACTGTAAATACTCCATTACCTTTTCCCCTTTCTCTATGTCCACTTCCCACATCATTGCTGGAGTTGAAATTTCTCATGATTTTTCTGCTATAAATTTTACTTATTTCAGAGCTTTGCTACATAATTTCCACAAATTCCCTTCCACTATTAGGTGGTTTGTACAATGGCCTTTTCCCTGTTTTTTAACCTGACTGTGATCCACACTCCCCGAGGCATTTGTGCCCAATATGGAAATACACTCAGCACATCAGCAGCAACTGGCTGACAATTATTCAAACATTTAAGATGAATTTGCAAGTTGAACAAACAGATTGAGTCACAGAGACAGACTGTCAAAAATAAGGAAAAGCAAGGCCCATAAAGTTCAGCTGGCCCTCGGCCGTTGGTCGAATCTGGTGCTGATCATCCAGTCTGTCCGTGCCACCCTCCAGAAAGCGGGGAAGGGCGTGGGCGTGAAACTGGTTGAGAGGCGCCGGTTTAAAGCGTTCCTCAATGGATTGCAGGAGGAGTGGAAGGCCAGGTGCACTTCCACTCCCTCCTCACAGTGACGTGTTGCTGACAGTTTCTATCTATATTGACATGAAGATAACCATAGCCAGCCTCAACATCAACGGCAGCAGGGGGTCTCACCGCAGATTTCACAATCTCTCATTCCTCAGGGGAGGGAGATATGCGGTGAGCTTTCTGCAGGAAACCTACATCGTTCCGGGAGATGAAGCCACCTGGCTCCTGGAGTGGCAGGGCGGGATTGATGTGAGTCACCTCACCCCTATTTCTAGTGGGGTGGCTATCTTGTTGTCCCCGACTTTTCAGCCGGTGATCTTGAAGGTCAAGGAGCCAGTGCCGAGCCGCTTGCTCCACCTCGCCGTTCGCCTGGGTAGCGTGCCGCTCCACTTTATGAACATGGACGTGCCCAGGCCCGACGCGTTGCAAGCGCGCTTCTTTGAATACTCTGAGGCCACCCCCTCCAGTCTATCATCTCTCTGTGTTTATAAACACTGAGTGTACATCACCCTGTGTTCACACTGTGAGGTCTCCTCTGGTCTATCATCTCCCTGTGTTTATAAACACTGAGTGTACATCACCCTGTGTTCACACTGTAGGGCTCCCCTGGTCTATCATCTCTCTGTGTTTATAAACACTGAGTGTACATCACCCTGTGTTCACACTGTGAGTTCTCCCCTGGTCTACCATCTCTCTGTGTTTCTAAACACTGAGTGTACATCACCCTGTGTTCACACTGTGAGGCCTCCCCTGGTCTATCATCTCTCTGTGTTTATAAACACTGAGTGTACATCACCCTGTGTTCACACTGTGAGGTCTCCTCTGGTCTATCATCTCTCTGTGTTTATGAACACTGAGTGTACATCACCCTGTGTTCACACTGTGAGGCCTCCCCTGGTCTATCATCTCTCTGTGTTTATAAACACTGAGTGTACATCACCCTGTGTTCACACTGTGAGGCCTCCCCTGGTCTACCATCTCTCTGTGTTTCTAAACACTGAGTGTACATCACCCTGTGTTCACACTGTGAGGCCTCCCCTGGTCTATCATCTCTCTGTGTTTATAAACACTGAGTGTACATCACCCTGTGTTCACACTGTGAGGTCTCCTCTGGTCTATCATCTCCCTGTGTTTATAAACACTGAGTGTACATCACCCTGTGTTCACACTGTGAGGCCTCCCCTGGTCTATCATCTCTCTGTGTTTATAAACACTGAGTGTACATCACCCTGTGTTCACACTGTGAGGCCTCCCCTGGTCTATCATCTCTCTGTGTTTATAAACACTGAGTGTACATCACCCTGTGTTCACACTGTGAGGCCTCCCCTGGTCTATCATCTCTCTGTGTTTATAAACACTAAGTGTACATCACCCTGTGTTCACACTGTGAGGTCTCCCCTGGTCGATCATCTCTCTGTTTTATTTATTTGTATTTTTGTGGGATGTGGGCATCACTGACTAGACCAGCATTTATTGTTGTTGTACTGAGTGTCTTGCTGGGCCATTGCATTGGGCATTTACAATTCAACCACATTGCTGTGGGTCTGCAGTCACATGTCGGTCAGACCAAGTCAGGACGGCAGATTTCCTTCTCTAAAGGACATTAGTGAACTAAATGGGTTTTTATAACAATCAACAATGGTTTCATGGTCACCATTAGACCAGCTTTTAATTCCAGATTTATAAATTAAATTTAAACTTCACCATCTGTCATGGTGGGATTCGAACCCCATGCCCCCAGAGCATTAGCCTGGTCTCTGGATTACTAGTCCAGTGACATAACCACTACATCACCACCTCCCTCATTTATGTTTATGTTTATAAACATTGTGTATATTTCACACTGTGTTCACACAGTGAGGCCTCCCCCAGTCCATCATCTCTGTGTTGTTAAACAGTGAAGTGCATTGCACTGTGTGCTTGCACTGTGAGGCCTCCCCCAGTCCGTCAGCTCTGTGTTGATAAACAGTGAAGTGCATTGCACTGTGTGCTCACACTGTGAGGCCTCCCCTTGTTTCACATTGGCCTGCACAGTCCGTGTACCTATTTAAAAGTCTATTGCACGGGACTGCCCTGTGCAGCACCCTGCACCCCTGGTCTCTGATGTAAAGGGTGAGGTCTTCCACCTAGAGAGACCTCCATGGGGTTTCCCCTTACTGCCAGCTGGTAACAAGGGCTGCAAAAGCATGTCCAGGTGGTAGACGAGGGTGAGGAAGTGGAGAGTGAGCAGGAGCAGCCCGTACAGGAAACCCCTCCGCACGGTGTGGAATGGCACGGAGGGCATTTTCGAGAGGTGGTTCAGGTTGTGTGGGACAGGCTCTCGAGGAGGGTTTCAGTGCCCCGGACCGATGAGCAGTTCTGGCTGAGCGGGGGTCAGCTCGGCTGGGAGTGCTCCGTACTCCCGAGCCCCCATGTCACCCACAGTGAGGGGTGTCCCGGGGGCTTCAGCTACTCCTCCACCCATCGGTCCATCCCCAGAGCTGGCTGACCCGACAGCCAAGGCCCGTTCCTCTGCCAGCGGGTGGGTGCCCCGACTGGACGTGACCATGTTCCAGACTCTGAATAGATCGCAGTAAAAGACAGGCAACTCCCTCTGGGAGGCAGAGCTAACATTCTCTGCCGACAGCTGCTTGTCGTCTTGAAGGCAGTGCCCCTGGCAGAAAAAATACATCACCAGTGCACACCATCTGGGAGGACACTCGACATACAGGTATCTCTGCAGGGTCTGAAGGTGGAGAGTCACAGTCTGGGTGCAGACGCACACCAGCGACTGGCCGCCCTCCTCAATCAGGAGACACAGGACCGCGGCAGAGACCCAGAGTTTTCTCTTGCCCCAGAAGAAATTGACAAGCTTCTTCTGAATCTTGGTGGCAATGCAGGGGATGGGACCAAAGTGACCAATCGGTATCACAGCATTGAGGCCACCAGTTGGTTTATGACCAGTGCTCGGCCCCTGTAGGAAAGCATTCGGAGCAGTCCTGTCCAGTGCCCTAACCGAGTAGGGGCTTTTGCCTCCAAGTCCTCCCAGTTTGCTGGCCAGGCTTCCTCAGTGGGGCTGAGGTGGACTCCCAGATCGAGGAGGTGCGTGGTGCTCCATGCAAAACTCATCAACTCCTCCAGCAGGGGCTCCACCCGCCACTGACCCACAAGGAGACCTGAACATTTTCCCCAATTGATCCTCACAGAGAATGTGGCAGAAAAAGTCTGCTGGCAGTCGTGCATCCTCCACAAGTTAACGGGATTTGTGACCGCGAGGAGCACATCTTTGATGTAAGCCGAGAGGATGATCCGCATGTTCGGCCTGTGCAGAGCCAAACCCGTCAACCTTCTGCAAAGCAGGCACAGGAATGGCTCCACACAGATGGTATATAATTGGCCGGACATGGGACATCCCTGAGGTACTCCTCTACCAAAGTGAAGGAGCGCCATCAAGGACCTGTTAACTTTGACCAGACACTCTGCCACGACATACAAAAGTCAGACCTGGGCCACAAAATGCGGACTGATTCCGAACTGTGGGATCGGAATTCCTCCCCCCAAACTGGACTGTGAAACTGGACTTTGTAGAATATGGGGAAGGTAACCCAATCCCCATGGACACTAGTACTGTGAAACTGTAGATGAACAAAATTTTACTTCAAAACAGAATGGTAATGCCTGGGGCAACTACATGTCTGCCTGCCAGTATATTATTGCTAAGTAAGATGTTGTGTCAGTGGGAACTGCTGCTACAGTGAGATAATGATTAAGGGTCTGTTTGATTCCTCAGTTCAAGACATTATGGGTAATGGACATTAAAGTTTCTCCAGGGGGCAAAAATGAAGTAGAATTGTAATTAATGAGAATTGGAAATAAAATCTGGTTGATGCGAGATCTAAGTGAGGAATTTTGGGGACAAAAATTGACACAATAAAACCCAAACTGTTAAATTAATGTGCATAATTTCCAGGAAGTTCAGAACTTTCGAATAAGAGTTAGGAGAGTGTAGTTAAGAATTGTAAGTTGATAGTTTTCTCTTGGATGTTTGTATCTTGCCTATGTTATTTTTAAGAGAACTGAATTTGACATTCTGGCCAATACCCAAGGCATAGGGACCATGTAGTGGGAGATGAGCAAGGTCTCGAGACACCTCTCCCACCCCCTCCCCTTTTTGATGTTTTGTTAAGATCACCGGAGAGTCAGGAATGTGTGACATGATATTGGGACACTGGTGTAAGTGTGCAAATGTGATGTGTTACACATAAAGTAACTAACATGCAGATGCATGATGAAATGCACTGAAGAATGGGTACTGCCTGTGCAGAGTTTGCAAGTTCTCCCTGTGACTGCGTGGGTTTCTGCCATGTGTTCCTGTTTCCTCCCACAGCCAAAGACTTGCAGGTTGATAGGTAACTTCGCCATGTAAATTGCCCCTAGTGTCGGGAGGTGGTAGGAGAATTCAGGGAAGGTGGGAATGTAAGGGAATATGGGATTAATGTAGGGTTCGTATAAATGGGTGGTTGCTGGTCAGCACAGACTTGTTGGGCCGAAGGGCCTGTTTCAGTGCTGTATCTCTCTATTACTCTAAGATGAAAGTTCAGAGAGACTGTTAAAGGGCTAGGAATGATTCAAAAGAAGAATATGATCAATGGAGAACTGGAGATTCTTTCAAGTCCATGCTTGATCTGTTACTTGAAACAAAAGTACTAACTACTAACTAACTGCTCCTTGAGGTCATCTTTAACAGTGATATTTATTTGCTGATGATTCCTTATACTGAATAGGACCTTGTTTACTATCTGAGCCCTTAGAGAGGGACTAAAACAATATTCTCCCTTCTTTATTTGACACATTAAACTGCCATATGTATACTCTGTGTGGGTAGTAACAACACAATACCTTCCCTCACCTTGGTAGACAGAGTGATTGGGGAACTCCTCTCCACTCACTATTTCCATTGTACAGTTGAGGGGGGTCTTTGTTCCAGGTTAATCCACATGCTGGAGCAGAGTTTTCTACAATATCATATGGGCAAACAAAGACATCCTCTGACTGGAGACACCCAGACAAGTCAGGGACAACCCAGGTGGTTTCATTGACGAGGGAGATATAAATAGGTGGATTTTTGTATCTAACAATGTGATTCCTCATTATTATCTGTTCCTTAACAACTGTTGCAGTAATTCAAGATTCCTAAGATCAATTCTTTATTATTTTGCTGAAGCTTGTTAATTCTAAATGATTGTCCTGTTCTCAGTACTTTTGTTTCAAGTAACAGATCAGGCATGGACTTGAAAGATTCTCTCGCTCTCCCTTTATCATATCCATCTTTTGAATCATTCCTAACCCTTCAACTGTCTCTCTCTGAATTAGAATTAGAATTAGAATATTACAGCGCAGTACAGGTCCTTCGGCCCTCGATGTTGCGCCGATCATCTGACCTACACTATTCCATTTACATCCATATGTCTATCCAATGACCACTTAAATGCCCTTAAAGTTGGCGAGTCTACTACTGTTGCAGGCAGGGCGTTCCACGCCCTTACTACTCTCTGCGTAAAGAAACTACCTCTGACATCTGTCCTATATCTTTCACCCCTCAACTTAAAGCTATGTCCCCTCGTGTTTGCCATCCTCATCCGAGGAAAAAGACTCTCACTATCCACCCTATCTAACCCTCTGATTATCTTGTATGTCTCTATTAAGTCACCTCTCCTCCTCCTTCTCTCTAACGAAAACAACCCCAAGTCCCTCAGCCTTTCCTCGTAAGACCTTCCCTCCATACCAGGCAACATCCTAGTAAATCTCCTCTGCACCCTTTCCAAAGCTTCCACATCCTTCCTATAATGCGGTGACCAGAACTGCACGCAATACTCAAGGTGCGGCCTCACCAGAGTTTTGTACAGCTGCATCATGACCTCGTGGCTCCGAAACTCGATCCCCCTACTAATAAAGGCTAACACACCATATGCCTTCTTAACAGCCCTATTAACCTGGGTAGCAACTTTCAGGGATTTATGTACCTGGATACCAAGATCTCTCTGCTCATCTACACTACCAAGAATCTTCCCATTAGCCCAGTACTCTGCATTGCTGTTACTCCTTCCAAAGTGAATCACCTCACACTTCTCCGCATTAAACTCCATTTGCCATCTCTCAGCCCAGCTCTGCAGCCTATCTATGTCCCTCTGTACCCTACAACACCCTTCGACACTATCCACAACTCCACCGACCTTCGTGTCATCCGCAAATTTACTAACCCACCCTTCTACACCCTCATCCAGGTCGTTTATAAAAATGACAAACAGCAGTGGCCCCAAAACAGAACCTTGCGGTACACCACTAGTAACTAAACTCCAGGATGAACATTTGCCATCAACCACCACCCTCTGTCTTCTTTCAGCTAGCCAATTTCTGATCCAAAGCTCTAAATCACCTTCAACCCCATACTTCCGTATTTTCTGCAATAGCCTACCGTGGGGAACCTTATCAAACGCCTTACTGAAATCCATATACACCACATCCACGGCTTTACCCTCATCCACCTGTTTGGTCACCTTCTCGAAAAACTCAATAAGGTTTGTGAGGCACGACCTACCTTTCACAAAACCGTGCTGACTATCGCAAATGAACTTATTCTTTTCAAGATGATTATAAATCCTGTCTCTTATAACCTTTTCCAACATTTTACCCACAACCGATGTAAGGCTCACAGGTCTATAATTACCAGGGCTGTCTCTACTCCCCTTCTTGAACAAGGGGACAACATTTGCTATCCTCCAGTCCTCCGGCACTACTCCTGTCGACAATGACGACATAAAGATCAACAACAACGGCTCTGCAATCTCCTCCCTGGCTTCCCAGAGAATCCTAGGATAAATCCCATCTGGCCCAGGGGACTTATCTATTTTCACTCTTTCCAAAATTGCTAACACCTCCTCCTTGTGAATCTCAATCCCATCAAGGCTCGTAGGCTGTATCTCAGTAATCTCCTCGGCAACATTTTCTTTTTCTACTGTAAATACTGACGAAAAATATTCATTTAACGCTTCCCCTATCTCCTCTGATTCCGCACACAACTTCCCACTACTATCCTTGATTGGCCCTGTTCTAACTCTTATCATTCTTTTATTCCTGATATACCTATAGAAAGCCTTAGGGTTTTCTTTGATCCTATCCGCCAATGACTTCTCGTGTCCTCTCCTTGCTCTTCTTAGCCCTCCCTTTAGATCCTTCCTGGCTGGCTTGTAACTCTCAAGCGCCCTAACTGAGCCTTCACGTCTCATCCTAACATAAGCCGCCCTCTTCCTCTTGACAAGCGCTTCAACTTCTTTAGTAAACCACGGCTCCCTCGCTCGACAACTTCCTCCCTGCCTGACAGGTACATACTTATCAAGGACACGCATTAGCTGCTCCTTGAATAAGCTCCACATTTCGATTGTGCCCATCCCCTGCAGTTTCCTTCCCCATCCTACACATCCTAAATCTTGCCTAATCGCATCATAATTTCCTTTCCCCCAGGTATAATTCTTGCCCTGCGGTATATACCTGTCCCTGCCCATCGCTAAGGTAAACCTAACCGAATTGTGATCACTATCACCAAAGTGCTCACCTACATCTAAATCGAACACCTGGCCGGGTTCATTACCCAGTACCAAATCCAATGTGGTATCGCCCCTGGTTGGCCTGTCCACATACTGTGTCAGAAAACCCTCCTGCACACTCTGGACAAAAACAGACCCATCTAAAGTACTCGAACTATAGTATTTCCAGTCAATATTTGGAAAGTTAAAGTCCCCCATAACCACTACCCTGTTACTCTCGCTCCTGTCGAGAATCATCTTCGCTATCCTTTCTTCTACATCTCTGGAACTATTCGGAGGTCTATAGAAAACTCCCAACAGGGTGACCTCTCCTCTCCTGTTTCTAACCTCGGCCCATACTACCTCAGTAGACGAGTCCTCAAACGTCCTTTCTGCCGCTGTAATACTTTCCTTGATTAACAATGCCACACCCCCCCCTCTTTTACCCTCTTCTCTGTTCTTACTGAAACATCTAAATCCCGGAACCTGCAACATCCATTCCTGCCCCTGCTCTACCCATGTCTCTGAAATGGCCACAACATCAGGATCCCAGGTACCAACCCATGCTGCAAGCTCACCCACCTTATTCCGGATGCTCCTGGCGTTGAAGTAGACACACTTTAAACCAAGTTCTTGCTTGCCAGTGCCCTCTTGCGTCCCTGTAACCTTATCCCCTACCTCACTACTCTCAACAGCCTGTACACTGGAACTTTCATCTTGCTCCCTCTGTCCATTTCCAGTGTGTTTAATTCTATTCTAATTGTTTTAAAGTCAGTTACTCTCTGGAATATGTATCAATGCCTTGATAATTTACAACATGTTTCACTTTACTGGCCACATTAACCATTCCGTGTTGTGTTGTTTTCAAATAGGCGAACATGGCTTAAAAGGGGCAGAATTCTTAAAATGCATGCAGGAGAGCTTTTTGAGCTGGTACATAGAAAGTCCGACAAGATAAGGGGCAGTACTGGACCTAATCATAGGGAATGAAGCCAGACAAGTGGTAGAGGTGTCAGTGGGGGAACGTTTCGGGGATAGTGACCATAACTCTAAGATTTAAGGTAGTTATGGAAAATGGCAAACATGGACCAGAAATAAAGATGCTGAATAGGGGGCAGGCCGATTTTAAAGATGATAAAACAGGATCTGGCCAAAGTCGACTGGGAGCAGCTACTTGCAGAAAAGTCGACATCAGAGCAGTGGGAGTCATTCAAAGAGGAAATAGTGAGAGTTCAGAGCCAACATGTACCCATTAAGGTGAAGGGTAGGACTAACAAGTCCAGGGAACCCTGAATGTCAAGGCATTATAGAGGATTGGATCAGTCATAAAAGGAGGCTTATTGGAGATTCAGAGTGCTGGAAACAGCAGAGGCCCTAGAGGAGTATAGAAAGTGTAGAGGGGTATTTCTAAAAGTAATTAGGAGAGCAAAGAGGGGACATGAAAAAACACTGGCGGGCAAGATAAAGGAAAATCCTAAGGCATTTTATAAGTATATTAAGGACAAGAGGATAACCAGGGAAAGAGTAGGGCCCTTTCGGGACCAAAGTGGCAATCTGTGTGTGGAGCCAGAGGACATGGGTGAGGTTTGATTACTTTTCATCTGTGTTCACTATGGAGAAGGACAATGTAGATATAGAGATCAGGGAGGGGGATTGTGATATACTTGAACATATTAGCATTGAAAGGGAGGAAGTATTAGCTGTTTTAGCAGGCTTAAAAGTGGATAAATCCCCAGGCCCAGATGAGATGTATCCCAGGTTGTTATGTGAGGGAAGGGAGGAGATTGCAGGGCCTCTGAAACAAATTTCCAAATCCTCTCTAGCCACAGGAGTGGAGGACAGCGAATGTGGTATCATTATTTAAGAAGGGAAGCAGGGATAAACCAGGTAATTACAGGCCAGTGTGTCGAACATCAGTGGTAGGGAAACTATTGGAAAAAATTCTGAGGGACAGGATTAATCACCACTTGGAGAGGCAGGGTTTGATCAGGGATAGTCAGCATGGCTTTGGCAGGGGGAGATCATGTCTGACTAACTTGACTGAATTTTTTGAGGCGGTGACGAAATGTATAGATGAGGGTAAAGCAGTTGATGTAGTCTATATGGAGTTCAGTAAGGCTTTTGATAAGGTCTCACATGGGAGATTGGTTAAGAAGGTAAGACCCATGGGATCCAGGGCAATTTGGCAAATTGGATCCAAAATTGGTATATTGGGAGGAGGCAGAGGGTAATGGTCGAGGGTTGTTTTTGCGAGTGGAAGCCTGTGACCAGTGGTGTACTGCAGGGATTGGTGCTGGGATGCTTGCTGTTTGTAGTGTACATTAATGATTTAGACGTGAATATAGGAGGCATGATCAGTAGATTCGCAGATGACACGAAAATTGGTGGTGTCGTAAATAGTGAGGAGGAAAGCCTTAGATTACAGAAGGATATAGATGGGCTGGTAAGATGGGTGGAGCTTGGCAAATGGAATTTAATCCTGAGAAGTTGAGGTGTTGCATTTTGGGAGGACTAACAAGGCAAGGGAATAAACAATGGATGGTAGGACCCTAGGAGGTACAGTGGGTCAGAGAGACCTTGGTGTACTTGTCCATAGATCAATGAAGGCAGCAGCACAGATAGATAAGGTGGTTAGGAAAGCATATTGGATACTTGCCTTTATTAGCTGAGGCACAGAATATAAGAGCAGGGAGGTTATGATGGAGCTGTATAAAACGCTAGTTAGACCACAACTGGAGTACTGTGTACAGTTCTGGTCACCACACTATAGGAAGGATGTGATTGCACTGGAGAGGGTGCACAGGAGATTCACCAGGATGTTGCCTGAGCTGGTGCATTTCAGTTATGAAGAGAGACTGAAAAGGCTGGGGTTGTTTTCCTCAAAGCACAGAAGGCTGAGGGGAGATATGATTGAGGTAGGCAAAATTATGAGGGGCATTGATAGGTTAGATAGGAAGAAACGTTTTCCCTTAGTGGAGGGGTCAATAACCAGGGGGCATAGATTTAAGGTAAGGTGCAGGAGGTTTAGAGGGGATTTGCAGGAAAAAAATTTCACCCAGAGGGTAGTTAGAATCTGGAATGCACTGCCTGAAGAGTTGGTACAGGCAGGACCCCTCACAACATTTAAGAAGTATTTAGATGACCACTTGATATGCCATAGCATACAAGGATACGGGCCAAGTGCTGGAAAATGGGATTAGAATAGCTAGGTGCGTGATGGCCGGCACAGACACGATGGGCCGAAGGGCCTGTTTCTGTGCTGTTTGACTGTATCACACTATGTCTGAGACCCATTCTTCAGTGCATTTCACCATGCATTCGGCATGTTAATGACTTTATGTGTAACACATCACATTTGCACACTAACACCAGTGTCCCAATATCATGTCACACACTCCTGACTCTCCGGTGACCTAAACAAAAGATCAAAAAGGGGACGGGGTGGGAGAGGTGTCTCGAGAGCCTTGCTCATCTCCCACTGCATGGTCCCAATGCCTTGGGTAGTGGCCAGAATGTCAAATTCAGTTCTCTTTAAAAAAAAACATAGGCAAGATACAAATCTCCAAGAGAAAGCTATCAGTTTACAATTCATAACGACACTCTCCGAACTCTTATTAGAGTTATTAACTTCCTGGAAATTATGCACATTAATTGAACAGTTTGAATTCTGATTCTGCCAATTTTTTCTCCCAAATTCCTTATTTGGATCTCGCATCAGCCAGATTTTATTTCCAAGTCTCATTAATTACAATTATCATTAATTACAATTCTATTTCATTTTTGTGCCCTGGAGAAACTTTAATGTCCATTACCCATAATGTCTTTAACTGAGGAATCAAACAGACCCTTAATCATTATCTCACTGTAGCGGCAGTTCCCACTGACACAACATCTTACTTAGCAATAATATACTGGTAGGCAGACATGTAGTTGTCCCAGACATTACCATTTTGTTTTGAAGTAAAATTTTGTTTATCTCCTTAAACTTCAAGTAAACTTCCCTTCTGAGTGCTTGGAATAACAACTCATCAATTTGTGTTATCAATTCCAATTTTAGAAATAATTATCCCAAGGCTTGGTGCTTTTAAATGGTGCTTTTACATCAGATAAAAGTGTTTGCAGGTGTTTAGAGGTGACATTCACATCTCTTGTTTTCAAGCACTTTGCCTTGAAAGATTTTCAAAACTTCTGAATTTCTTATTGTTCTTGTTTCTGTTTTTTTTTTAGAACATTACAGCGCAGTACAGGCCCTTCGGCCCTCGATGTTGCGCCGACCTGTGAAACCATCTGACCTACACTATTCCATTTTCATCCATGTGTCTATCCAATGTCCACTTAAATGCCCTTAAAGTTGGCGAATCTACTACTGCTGCAGGCAGGGCGTTCCACGCCCTTACTACTCTCTGAGTAAAGAAACTACCTCTCACATCTGTCCGATATCTTTCACCCCTCAACTTAAAGCTATGTCCCCTCGTGTTTGCCATCACCATCCGAGGAAAAAGACGCTCACTATCCATCCTATCTAACCCTCTGATTATCTTATATGTCTCTATTAAGTCACCTCTCCTCCTCCTTCTCTCCAACGAAAACAACCTCAAGTCCCTCAGCCTTTCCTCGTAAGACCTTCCCTCCATACCAGGCAACATCCTAGTAAATCTCCTCTGCACCCTTTCCATAGCTTCCACATCCTTCCTATAATGCGGTGACCAGAACTGCACGCAATACTCCAGGTGCGGTCTCACCAGAGTTTTGTAC
Organism: Heterodontus francisci; assembly: GCF_036365525.1. Lineage (NCBI taxonomy): Eukaryota > Metazoa > Chordata > Chondrichthyes > Heterodontiformes > Heterodontidae > Heterodontus > Heterodontus francisci. The sequence goes on from NC_090399.1 coordinate 56,828,329, forward strand.
AGCTGCAGCATGACCTCGTGGCTCCGAAACTCGACCCCCCTACTAATAAAAGCTAACACACCATATGCCTTCTTAACAGCCCTATTAACCTGGTTAGCAACCTTCAGGGATTTATGCACCTGGACACCAAGATCTCTCTGTTCATCTACAGTACCAAGAATCCTCCCATTAGCCCAGTACTCTGCATTCCTGTTACTCCTTCCAAAGTGAATCACCTCTCACTTTTCCGCATTAAACTCCATTTGCCATCTCTCAGCCCAGCTCTGCAGCCTATCTATGTCTCTCTGTACCCGACAACATCCTTCGGCACTATCCACAACTCCACCGACCTTAGTGTCATCTGCAAATTTACTAACCCACCCTTCTACACCCTCTTCCAGGTCATTTATTAAAATGACAAACAGCAGTGGCCCCAAAACAGATCCTTGCGGTACACCACTAGTAACTAAACTCCAGGATGAACATTTGCCATCAACCACCACCCTCTGTCTTCTTTCAGCTAGCCAATTTCTGATCCAAAGCTCTAAATCACCTTCAACCCCATACTTGCGTATTTTCTGCAATAGCCTACCGTGGGGAACCTTATCAAACGCCTTACTGAAATCCATATACACCACATCCACTGCTTTACCCTCATCCACCTGTTTGGTCACCTTCTCGAAAAACCTTCTTTTAAAAAAGCACAAAGAATCCATTTGTCTCTGGTCAGGAGCCCAATGGGTTAACATGTCTAATTGTATCTGTGAATTCATCAGCTTAAAATTTCATAATGTCTAATGTACTGAATATAAATCTTCAATGAACTAAAAGTTTTGTAGTGAGCTAAGCTGCTAGCTGAAAGGGTTAACTGTCTCTGCTAGTTTGAAAAGGGGGCGGGGCAAAAGTTCTCAGATTGCATCACCACCTTTTCTTTGAAAAAAGAGCAAATACATTCCTTTAAATTATAAAGGCGGGGCTAAAGTGTGGCGAGTCGAAGAGACTTAGCAGTTGGCAGGAAAAAAGACAGAAGCGCAAGGAGAGAGCCAACTGTGTAACACCCCTGACAACCAATTTTACCTGCAGCACCTGTGGAAGAGTCTGTCATTCTAGTATTGGCCTTTATAGCCACTCCAGGCACTACTCCACAAACCACTGACCACCTCCAGGCACTTATTCACTGTCTCCCGAGACAAGGAGGCCAAAGAAGAAGCCATGTACACACACCCAAATGGGTTAAAGCATTTTCAATTAAACTCCCATTTGTTCCCAAAACCTTAGCTTTCTTAAAAACCCAAGACCAATTCCAACCCAGGTGACTGAACAATCACCTCAAACATCCCAAATTCCAATTTACACAATCAAACCTTAAAACTGTCCCACTCTTACATGTGTGAATTAGTCTCCAGAAAAAAATTCCCACATGTTTTATCATTGTCACTAGAATGCCACTGTGGCAACCAATGAAATTCCAATTTCATCACTTAGAAAGGTTTACTTTATTAATTCCACATCCCTTTAGAACTTGCTTACAATTCTCATATTTAACTCAAAGTGCCAATTCTACTATTGCAGGATTGTGTGTCCCTGAGATAAAAACTAAATATTACAAATGCAGACACACATTAAACAGACAACTTCAAACAACTTCCACTTAAGACCACCAAAACAGGTTAAACAGGTTTAAGTTCACTGCACAGAACAATGAAGATGACACACACACAAAAAAATTCAAATGAATCACACACACGCACCCAAACTGGAAAAAAGGACTTCTATCCACAAATTAGGAAGCTTCCTCTCACATACACTGCAGTTGCTCTGAGTCTTTTCAACTTTAATAACTTAGAACTACTAATTAACTAAACACAGAACAGAATAAACACGTGCTTTTTCTTTAAAAGGGAAAAGAAGAAATTAAATTACCTCACTTGTCTTCTTTTTTCAGGTACCTTTATGAATGCCTGTGAATAGAAAACGAAAGAAAGAGTTAATTCCACAAACAACAAAAGGAAACCTTCAATATTCTTAGTCCCAAAAGAAAATCACTGAGCAAAGTTTTTGCAGCCTTTTATGCAGTGCTTCCAGTCACAGAGAGATTCTTAAAGAGACAGAACATTACAACCTGAGTAGTCAGTGGCGTAGTGGTATTATCACTGGACTAGTAACCCAGAGACCCAGGGTATTTGTCTGGGGAGGTGGGTTTGAATCCCACCACAGCAGAAGGTGGAATTTGAATTTAATTAATAAATCTGGAATTAAAAGCCAGTCTAAAGAGGGCCATGAAACCATTGTTGATTGTTGGAAAAACCCATCTGGTTCACTCATGTCCTTTAGGGAAGGAAATCTGCTGTCCTTACCTGGTCTGGCCTACATGTGACTCCAGACCCACAGCAATGTGGTTAACTCTTACATGCCCTCTGAAATGGCCTAGCAAGCCACTCAGTTGTATCTAACCGCTACGAAGTCAATAAAAAGGAATGAAACCGGACGGACCACCCGGCATCGACCTCGGCACCAGAAATGACAACGGCAAACCCAGCCCTGTCGACCCTGCAAAGTCCTCCTTACTAACATCTGGGGGCTTGTGTCAAAGTTGGGAGAACTGTCCCACAGACTAGTCAAGCAACAGCCTGACATAGTCATACGGAATCATACCTAACAGACAATGTCCCAGACACTGCAATCACTATCCCTGGGTATGTCCTGTCCCACTGGCGGAACAGACCCAGCAGAGGTGGTGGCACAGTGGTATACAGTAGGGAGGGAGTTGCCCGGGGAGTCCTCAACATCGACTCTGGACCCTATGAAGTCTCCTGGCATCAAGTCAAACATGGGCAAGGTAACCTCCTGCTGATTACCACCTACTGCCCTCCCTCAGCTGATGACTCAGTACTCCACCATGTTGAACAGCACTTGGAGGAAGCACTGAGGGTGGCAAGGGCACAAAATGTACTCTGGGTGGCGAACTTCACTGTCCATCACCAAGCGTGGCTCGGTAGCACCATTACTGACCGAGCTGGCCGAATCTCAAAGGACATAACTGCTAGACTGGGTCTGTGGCAGGTGGAGGGGGAACCAACACGAGGGAAAAACATACTTGACCTCGTCTTCATCAATCTGCCTGCTGCAGATGCTTCTGTCCATGACTGTATTTGTAGGAGTTACCACCGCACAGTCCTTGTGGAGACGAAGTCCTGCCTTCACATTGAGGATACCCTCCATCGTGTTGTGTGGCACTATCACCGTGCTAAATGGGATAGATTTCAAACAGATCTAGCAATGCAAAACTGGGCATCCATGAGGCGCTGTGGGCCATCAGCAGCAGCAGAATTGTACTCAACCACAATCTGTAACCTCATGGCCCGGCATATCCCCCACTCTACCATTACCAACAAGCCAGGAGGCCAACCCTGGTCCATTGAAGAGTGCAGGAGGGCATGTCAGGAGCAGCACCAGACATACCTCAAAATGAGGTGTCAACCTGGTGAAGCTACAACACAGGACTATCTGCCTGCCAAACTGTGTAAGCAGCATGCGATAGACAGAGCTAAGCGATCCCATAACCAATGGATCAGATTTAAGCTCTGCAGTCCTGCCACATCCAGTCGTGAATGGTGGTGGACAATTAAACAACTAACTGGAGGAGGTGGCTCCACAAATATCCCCATCCTCAATGATGGTGGAGCCCAGCACATCAGTGCGAAAGATAAGGCTGAAGCATTTGCAACAATCTTCAGCCAGAAGTGCCGAGTTGATGATCCATCTCGGCCTCTTCCTGAAGTCCCCAGCATCACAGATGCCAGACTTCAGCCAATTCGATTCACTTCGTGTGATATCAAGAAACAACTGAAGGTACTGGACACTGCAAAGCTATGGGCCCAGACAATATTCCGACAATAGTACTGAAAACCTGTTCTCCAAAACTTGTTGCGCCCCTAGCCAAGCTGTTCCATTACAGCTACAACACTGGCATCTACCCTGCAATGTGGAAAATTGCCCAGGTATGTCCTGTACACAAAAAGCAGGACAAGTCCAACCCGGCCAATTCCTGCCCCATCAGCCGACTCTCATTCATCAGTAAAGTGATGGAAGGTGTCATCAACAGTGCCATCAAGCAGCACTTGCTTAGCAACAACCTGCTCAGTGACGCTCAGTTTGGGTTCCGCCAGGGCCACTCAACTCCTGACCTCATTACAGCCTTGGTTCAAACATGGACAAAAGAGCTGAATTCAAGAGGTGAGGTGAGAGTAACTGCCCTTGACATCAAGGCAGCATTTGACCGAGTATGGCATCAAGGAGTCTTAGCAAAACTGAGGTCAATGGGAATCAGGGGGAAAACCCTCCACTGGCTGGAGTCATACCTAGCACAAAGGAAGATGGTTGTGGTTGTTGGAGGTCAATCATCTGAGCTCCAGGACATCACTGCAGGAGTTCCTCAGGGTAGTGTCCTGGGCCCAACCATCTTCAGCTGCTTCATCAATGACCTTCCTTCAATCATAACGTCAGAAGTGGGGATGTTCACGAATGATTGCACAATGTTCAGCACCATTCGTGACTCCTCAGATACTGAAGCAGTCAGTGTAGAAATGTAGCAAGACCTGGACAATATCCAGGCTTGGGCTGATAACTGGCAAGTAACATTTGTGCCACACAAGTGCCAGGCAATGACCATCTCCAACAAGAAAGAATCTAACCATCTCCCGTTGACATTCAACAGCATTACCATCGCTAAATCCCCCACTATCAACATCCTAGGGGCTACCATTGACCAGAAACTGAACTGGAGTAGCCATATAAATACCGTGGCTACAAGAGCAGGTCAGAGACTAGGAATCCTGAGGCGAGTAACTCACCTCCTGACTCCCCAAAGCCTGTCCACCATCTACAAGGCACAAGTCAGGAGTGTGTTGGAATACTCTCCACTTGCCTGGATGGGTGCAGCTCCAACAACACTCAGGAAGCTCGACACCATCCAGGACAATGCAGCCCGCTTGATTGGCACCCCACTACAAACATTCACTCCCTCCACCACCGCCGCACAGTGGCAGCATTGTTTACCATCTACAAGATGCACTGCAGCAACGCACCAAGGCTCCTTAGACAGCACCTTCCAAACTCGCAACCTCTACCAACAAGAAGGACAAGGGCAGCAAATACATGGGAATACCACCACCTGCAAGATCCCCTCCAAGTCACACACCACCCTGACTTGGAACTATATCGCCGTTCCTTTACTGTCGCTGGGTCAAAATCCTGGAACTCCCTGCCTCACATCACTGTGGATGTACCTACCCCAAATGGACTGCAGCGGTTCAAGAAGGCAGCTCACCACCACCTTCTCAAGGGCAATTAGGGATGGGCAATAAATGCTGTACTGGCCAGTGATGCCCACATCCCATGAATGAATAAAAAAAAAACTCATATATTCCATTCTCCTTCATTTCATCAGAACTGAACTCATCCTTCTCTTTAAATCAACTTTGATCCAAGTGTATACAGAACACAGATTAAACAACCAACAATCTTCAAACAACATACAAGACTAGACCAAAGAGGTTTAATTAGTCTACAATTCCAGTGACACAGAACACTGAACACACACACAAGGGAATCACACAGAGAGGAGTTACTCTCTCTTTAAATTTCCCTCGACACAGGATCTGAGCTGGATATGAACTCCAGTGAAGGTTTCAAGTTGAACTTCTTTTCACAACAATCTGGTTGCTCACACACCGTCCTAACCTTTACGGTGGGCTATCTTAATTTCTTTTCCTTCTGTCCATTCTTCCTCATGTGCAATCTACTTTCAGGTTCTGAAATTCTCAATTCACAATGAATCCCCATTTTAATAATGTCTAACTCATGGATGCAGGTTTGTAAATCATTGGGACTCAGGGGCCGGGGTCAGGAATTAGTTCCTGTCTGCTGTCCCGCTTGATTTAAAACACGAGTCTCCACCACCACATTAACAGGAAGATCGACAGGGGTGGGAGGGGGGGTGTGTGGAGTGGGGAGGTCCTGGATCCGCTAGTCTTCACCCGAGTGGTACTTGGAGGCTTTCTCCCCGAATGAACCCCACTCTACCTCTGAGGAATCAGTATATTCTGGATCATATAGGGTGACAGCAGACACAAATACTCACTGTTTCCCCAACTTACTCTCTAACTCCCTGATTTTAAGATGGCACTGTCAGTGATCTGTCTCCCAGTGGGGCTACTAAAGGGCTTCCCTCAGAGCGCCACGTGAGTCTTCTAACTGCTGGCTAAGTTTTTTATTTTCCTGGCTCATAATATCGAAGTCTTGCTGAGCATTTTGGAGAGAATGCATCGAACTCCCTGCCTGTACAGCAATAACACACTGCTGCTGAATTACTGCTCTCATACTAGCCAGCTGCTGCTGTAACACATCAATCTGATGCTTCTGATCCTGTATGAATTTGCCCTTTTCTTGGACTAACTGGTCATCCCTCTGCACGCAATTTGATGCCACTGAGGAGATGAGCTTGAAGGCTCTACCTACCTTCAACTTCTTCTCATCAACCCGTTCCTGAATAAACTGAACTACTTCCTCAAACAGAACACGATCTTTGGGTTTAAACATTCCATGAACAGTACCTGCCAATCCTTCATTTTAACTTTTCTATCTAACTGGACCTTAAAAGCCTTCAACACAGGTTTGTCTGTCATGATTTTTCATTTGAGAAAAAACTACTACTGGCAATCAATAAAATGTACTGACACACACCAGTTACAGTTCCCCCTCCTCGATCAAATGCTGGCCAGGCAAATGACTAGGAGACTCCATCTCAACAAAGACCAGAAGTCCAGTTTTAACTAGTCATCATGTCCCATCTCTGGATTGCCAATTGTAAGATTTTTGTATGTTTGTGCAGGACGTTGACAAGCCTTTGACCCACAAGGTTCACACTCTGGTATTCTTAAATCAAGATAGTGAGTTTATTAAGCATAGCAAGGATTTTCAAGCAATACTTAACCAGCAGCAGTTGTAAAACAGCAGAGTGTCCTTGATTGTTGTTTCCTGAGCTGCTGTAGTGCAGTCTTGTCTCTTGAGGTGTTCTGTTGACTGTAGGATTCTCCCCAATGTCTCTCAGCAACTTTCATTTGTGCTACCATCTGAAGATTCCTTAATTCCATATAAGGTTACATTCCACCTTATCTCTTTCGATTGATCAGATATGACTGCACCTCCCATACATTATCTCTGAAGATAGCTTGATGGCCTATGTCAGTGTCACACAATGGGGAATGTTTGCTATCCCCATCAACATTCCAGTTATGAATAGTCTCCGAACACCTTTCCTTACATTTCCATCATGAGGCCTACAAGTCTATCAATTATTGTGACCCTGAGCCTGTCTTAATTGAAATGCAGTAAGGTACTTATTAAAAAATCCTGTCTCATAGTAAAGCCATTTCTGCTATTGTTACAGTAGACACCGTCTTCCACCATCTCTCCAATACAGCATACAAATATACATCTCCCCGAACATGATTCCAAACACAAGATCCATAACAATATTCACAATATATATTAATGATATAAAGTTTGCACATGACACAAAGCTGGGTGGGAGTGTGAGCTGTGAGGGGGATGCAGAGAAACTCCAGTGTGATTTGGAAAGGTTGAGTGAGTCGACAAATACATGGCAGATGCAGTATAATGTAGATAAATGTGAGGTTATCCACTTTGGTGGCAAAAACAGAAAGGCAGATTATTATCTGAACAGCAATAGATTGGGAAAGGGGGAGGTGCAGTGAGTCCTGGGTGTCCTTGTGCACCAGTCGCTGAAAGTAAGCATGCAGGTGCAGCAGGCAGTTAAGAAGGCAAATGGTATGTCGGACTTCATAGTGGGAGGATGTACTGATGCAATTATACAAGGGCTTGGTGAGACCACATCTGGAGTATTGTGTGCAGTTTTGGTCTCCTTATCTGAGGAAGGATGTTCTTGCTATGGAGGGAGTGCAGCGAAGGTTCACCAGACTGATTCCTGGGATGGCAGGACTGATGTATGAAGAGAGATTGGGTCAATTAGGCTTGTATTCACTAGAGTTTGGAAGAATGAGAGGGGATCTCATAGAAACCTACAAAATTCTAAGGACTGGACAGACAAGATGCAGGAAGGATGTTCCCGATGGCGGGGGATTCTTGGACGAGGGGTCACAATCTAAGGATAAGGGGTAAGCCATTTAGGACTGAGATGAGAGAGAGTGGTGAACCTGTGGAATTCTCTACCACAGAAAGCAGTTGAGGCCAAATCATTAAATATATTCAGGAACACGTTAGATATCGTCTTTAGGGCTAAAGGAATCAAGGGATACGGGGAGAAAGCGGGAACAGGGTACTGAGTTTGGACAATCAGCCATGATTGTATTGAATGACGGTGCAGGCTCGGAGAGCCGAATGACCTACTCCTGCTCCTATTTTCTATGTTTCTCTGTTTAATTTTAATATAATATATTGCTATATATACAAAGAATAACTATTCCAGAGCAACATCATTGAAAGTCATTCCACTTTAAAACATAGTGCCTCATGTGAATTGTAACAGGCCATAACTTCACAGAATCACAGAATTGTTACAGCACAGAAGGAGGCCATTCGGCCCATCATGTCCACACTGGCTCTATGAAAGAGCAAACTCCCTCAGTTCCATTCCCCGCTCTTCTCCCTGTAACCCTGAACATTCTTCCTTTTCATATAACTGTCCAATTCCCTCCTGAATGCTTCAGTTGAACCTGCCTCCACCACATTCTCAGGCAGCGCATTCCAGACCTTAACCACTCGCTGTGTGAAAAAGTTTTTCCTCTTGTCACTTTTGCTTCTCTTACCAAATACTTTAAATCTATGCCCTCTCGTTCTTTCACAAGTGGGAACAGTTTCTCTCTATCTACCCTGTCCAGACCCCTCATGAACGGCTGTGTTTCCTGACAATGCTACCGCTAGGTGACACTGCTGCACTTGCTCATGTGCCACTAAAACGTCACAGTCTGTGACTTTAGGCAGCTGCCAGGACTAAAGATGGCGCTGCTCAAATAATCACACAGAGGCAACCTAACAAACACATGGCAGCAGACAATGGCGGAGTCAGAGAACGAGTGGGAGGGGGAGGGAGGGAAGCCGAGTGGGCGAGCGAAAGGGCCGGTGACGGAGGGGAGCAGAGTGGCCGGAGACAGCAGCGAGGGGTGGGGAGAGGGGGGAGGAGTGTGTTTTTCTGCACATGTGCCATAACCTTGCAACAGCAAAAGACGTACTGGCCAATCTCCACACCCGGTGACACCAAGGTCTTCTGTCTCTCGCTCCCCGCGGCTCTCTACGGCCTCTCGCTTCCGGCCCTCTCCATCATCCAGCCGTTCCCACCAGCTGCAGATCCCCCATCCAGCCGCTTTCTCCCCTATTTCTCAACTGTACTTCAGGCATTGCAGCTGTCTGCCTTTTGCATCCCCCTCTTCAGGCACTTCTGAATTTAACTCCCTCCCACTAAACCCCCACACCCCTTCTACCCCCACCCCCTCTCTACCACTCCCCCCACAACTCACCTCTCCCCCCACCCACTCTACCTCTCCCCCTCCCGTCTCTGCCTCCCATCTCCCCCAATACCCCAACCCCCTCCCCCCACTCCCCTTTACCCCCCCTCTTCCCTCACCTCCCCCTCTCCCTCCCCACTCCCCTCTTACCCCTCTTCCCCCACCTCCCCCTCTCCCCCACCCCCCGTCTCCCCTCACAAACCCCCCCACCTCATTCTCACAACCCCCCCCCCACCTCCCCCTCACCCCAAGGACCACACCACAGTTAAATATCTGAAGTGCGGTTGCAAAGTCGGGAAAATAGCATCAAAAATCTCAACAATTCCATGTTTAATTATTGAGAAATTTTATTCAGTACATTAAACATTCGAGGCACTGCTGTGCACGGATACATGAGTGTTGTGTCCAGCATTCCCGTGAGACAGACAGGCCGAGTCTCTGCTATACAGAACTAAAGAGATTGTTCCTGGAGAGCCTTGTGGTGAATGAACGCTTGGCTCTCTATTCCACTGCTGTATTGTCCATGTGAAGAAGGCAAAGTCACAAGAGTCTGAGCTCAGTCTATTCTTGGTGAATGTTCCCCAAACACATCCCAATGTGCATTCCCAATTCATCCATAAATGCAAGGTTCCTTTCCACATCGTGATGAGCTCCGCAGCATGATCCAGTTGCCTTCGTTGCTTGAATGCTGACCTTAAGTCTCAAGGATTGTTTTCTCGATGGCATGTTTTACATGAAAAGAAAATAAGGAAAGAACATCAGTGTCAGAGCTTCCCTCCTCCAATGAAATTACTGTTGAACATGCTTTATGTTCTGCAGTAAAGGCATGTACTGATAACACGGCCAATGAATCACTTAGTTCCCAATTCAGCTGTTAGAGTCAGGATGATGTAACTGCCCCTATCTCGTGATGGTTCAATGCTGCTCTCAGGGAAAACATGAATGATATCAGGGTGCTGGAAAAAGAAGCACATTTCTTTTGGACTATGAACATAAAGCAGGCCATTTAGCCCAGCTGTTCCCTGCTAGAGGTTATGCTACTCCTGCGCCTTCCCATACGCTCCCATTTAATCCTGCCTACTACTATCAGCATCACCTTCCATTTCTTTAACTCTTATCTACCTTTGCCTTAAAGCAACATTGAAGATGGAGAATGGTGTGGCTGCACTCCCACCTCACCAGTTGTGTACACAGCAAGAGCATTCACATTTGTGCTACCACTGGACACAGCATGCTTGTTTCTTTTAGTGCTCAGTCTCTTCTTGCTGCACATGTACTGCCTGCACACAGCCCCAGACAATGGAAAGGATTTTAGTGCAGTGCAGTGGACTGGAGCACATGCAGTGCCCCAGACAATGGGAATGTTTTCAGAGCAACTTACAACAGGGACTGGAGCACATGCAGTGCCCCAGACAATGGGAATGTTTTCAGAGCAACTTACAACAGGGACTGGAGCACATGCAGTGCCCCAGACAATGGGAATGTTTTCAGAGCAACTTACAACAGGGACTGGAGCACATGCAGTGCCCCAGACAATGGGAATGTTTTCAGAGCAACTTACAACAGGGACTGGAGCACATGCAGTGCCCCAGACAATGGGAATGTTTTCAGAGCAAGTTACAACAGGGACTGGAGCACATGCAGTGCCCCAGACAATGGGAATGTTTTCAGAGCAACTTACAACAGGGACTGGAGCACATGCAGTGCCCCAGACAATGGGAATGTTTTCAGAGCAAGTTACAACAGGGACTGGAGCACATGCAGTGTCCCAGACAATGGGAATGTTTTCAGAGCAACTTACAACAGGGACTGGAGCACATGCAGTGCCCCAGACAATGGGAATGTTTTCAGAGCAACTTACAACAGGGACTGGAGCACATGCAGTGCCCCAGACAATGGGAATGTTTTCAGAACAACTTACCTTGGAGCAATCTCCTCTTTCTGATAAAAATGAAGCAGACTGAAATTTTCAAAATGACTAAATAATTGCGAGAAAATGCCCGACAAAACCTCTCTCCTTCCACTTTCAGAAAATTGTGCCAAAGCTTGACGCAAGTGTGAATACCCGTTGGCGTTGCATAAAGCGCATAGGCAGAGGCTGACCAGGCGCATTGCCCGAAGATGCACATGTCACGTGCAACATCATCGGCGCGTGCGCTGACCAGTCCTGACAAGCCGGAGTGCAACGCATGCGCAGAGAGCAGGAGACCATCTGTGCATGTGTGCACCGCGGCACAGCCTGATAACATCAGTGGCAGCCAGCGTTGTCAGGAATCACTTTGTAGTATAAATGGTTGGTTGTTGGTTGGCACAGACTCGGTGGGCTGAAGGGCCTGTTTCAGTGCTGTATCTCTCCATGAGTCTATGAGTTTGCAAGTTCTCCCTGTGATCGCACTGATTTCCGCCGGGTGCTCCTGTTTCCTCCCACAGCCAAAGACTTGCAGGTTGATAGGTAAATTGACTGTTGTAAATTGCCCCTAGTGTAGGTAGGTGGTAGAGGGAAGGTGGGGATGTGGTGGGGAATATGGGATTAATGTAGTATTAGTATAAATGGGTGGTTGATGGTCAGCACAGACTCGGTGGGCTGAAGGGCCTGTTTCAGTGCTGTATCACTCTATGACTACCCATCCCTGGAACCATTCTCATGAATCTTTTCTGTAATCTCTCCAATACCCTCCTGTCTTTCCTCAAGTGCACACCCAGAATTAGACGCAATACTCCAGCTGAGGCCGAACTGGTGTCTTATACAAGTTCAACATAACTTCCTTGATCTTGTACTTTATACCCCTATTAATAAAGCCCAGGATATCGTATACCTGTCCTGCCACCTTCAATGACTTACGCAAATATACACCTCGGTCCCTCTGCTCCTGCACCCCCTTTAGAATTGTACCCTTTATTCTATATTGTCTCTCCATGTTCTTCTTCTTGCACAGATTCATTCAACAGGTTTTACATGGCAGTTGTTAAAGCCTTAGTTCCTACATCTCCCCAGATGAAGAAGTGTGAGAGGGGGATTAGAGGGCCTGCCCCATATACGGGAGTGTGAAAGAGGTGTTAGAGGGACCTCCCAGGAAACAGGAGTATCAGAGAGTGGTTAGAGGGACCTCTTCAGATACAGGAGACTGAGAGAGTCATTAGAAGGATCCACCCAGATACAGGAGTGAGAGAGAGGGGTTAGAGTGACCTCTTCAGATACAGGAGTGAGAGAGAGGGGTTAGATGTATCTCCCCAGATACTGGAATTTGAGAGAGGGATTAGAGCAGGCTCTGCAGTTACAGAAGTGTGAGAGAAGTGTTAGACAGCCCATCCCAGATACAGGATTGTGAGAGAGGGTTTAGAGGGACCTCACAAGATACAGGAATATGACAGGTGGATTATAGGGATCTCCCAGTTACAGGATTGTGAGAGAGGGCTTAAAGTCTCCCCAGATGCAGTGATGTGACCCATCCATTAAATCCTTTTGCCAAGACTGTTGTCTTGAATAGCTTTTCCATTGAATGGTTTCTTGCTGTCTTCTTCTTCTTCTTTGGCCTCCTTGTCTCGAGAGACAATGGGTAAGCGCCTGGAGGTGGTCAGTGCTTTGTGAAGCAGCGCCTGGAGTGGCTATAAAGGCCAATTCGAGAGTGACAGACTCTTCCACAGGTGCTGCAGATAAAATTGGTTGTCGGGGCTGTTGCACAGTTGGCTCTCTCCTTGCGCTTCTGTCTTTTTTCCTGCCGACTGCTAAGTCTCTTCGACTTGCCACACTTTAGCCCCGCCTTTATGGCTGCCCGCCAGCTCTGGCGATCGCTGGCAACTGACTCCTACGACTTGTGATCAACGTCACAGGACTTCATGTTGCATTTGCAGATGTCTTTAAAGTGGAGACGTGGACGGACGATGGGTCTGGTGCCAGTGACAAGCTCGCTGCACAGTGTGTCCTTGGCAATCCTGCCATCTTCCATGCGGCTCACATGGCCAAGCCATCTCAAGCACCGCTGACTCAGTAGGGTGTATAAGCTGGGGATGTTGGCTGCCTCGAGGACTTCTGTGTTGGAGATACGGTCCTTCCACCTGATGCCAAGGATTCTCCGGAGGCAGCGAAGATGGAATGAATTGAGACGTCGCTCTTGGCTGACGTACGTTGTCCAGGCCTCGCTGCCGTAGAGCAAGGTACTGAGGACACAGGCTTGATACACTTGGACTTTTGTGTTCCGTGTCAGTGCGCCATTTTCCCACACTTCCTTGGCCAGTCTGGACATAGCAGTGGAAACCTTTCCCATGCGCTTGTTGATTTCTGCATCGAGAGACAGGTTACTGGTGATAGTTGAGCCTAGGTAGATGAACTCTTGAACCACTTCCAGGGTGTGTTCGCCGATATTGATAGATGGGGCATTTCTGACGTCCTGTCCCATGATGTTCGTTTTCTTGAGGCTGATGGTTAGGGCAAATTCATTACAGGCAGCCGCAAACCTGTCGATGAGTCTCTGCAGAAACTCTTCAGTGTGAGATGTTAATGCAGCATCGTCAGCAAAGAGGAGTTCCCTGATGAGGACTTTCTGTACTTTGGTCTTCACTCTTAGATGGGCAAGGTTGAACAACCTGCCATCTGATCTTGTGTGGAGGAAAATTCCTTCTTCTGAAGACTTGAACGCATGTGAGAGCAGCAGGGAGAAGAAGATCCCAAACAGTGTCGGTGCGAGAAAATAGCCCTGTTTCACGCCACTCAGGATAGGAAAGGGATCTGATGAGGCGCCGCTATGCTGAATTGTGCCTTTCATGTTGTCATGGAATGAGGTGATGAAACTTAGTTGCTTTGGTCGGCATCCAATCTTTTCTAGTCGTCTGAAGAGACCACGTCTGCTGACGAGGTCAAAGGCTTTGGTCAGATCAATGAAAGCAACGTAGAGGGACATCTGTTGTTCATGGCATTTCTCCTGGAGCTGGTGAAGAGAGAACAGCATGTCAATGGTGGATCTCTCTGCCCGAAAGCCACACTGTGCCTCAGGGTAGACACGCTCGGCCAGCTTCTGGAGCCTGTTTAAAGCGACTCAAGCGAAGACTTTCCCCACTATGCTGAGCAGGGAGATTCCACGGTAGTTGTTGCAGTCACTGCCGCAAGCTATAAAGTCTGAGTCAAAGAGTGAATTCTCCATGCCAGGGATACAGCCATTCAGGACCAGAGATCAAGAGATACATTGTTACAATTTAATTTTGAACTGGCTTATAGTGGAAACAGACTGTTCTTATGGAGAAACAGACAGCTGTGTGTTAACACCTGAGTGGAGCTCAGAAAATTAACAAGTATTATCAGTTTGGGTGGAGTAAGAAACAACAAGGGGCAGAAAACACAGGTGGGAACAATTTATCAATCCCTAACTGTAGCTACAGTTTCGGGCAGATTATAAATAAGAAAATTAGAGGTGAATGTAACATGGGTAATACGGTTATCATGGGGGTATTTAATCTTCATATATAAAGTCATAGAGAGATACAGCACCAAAATAGGCCCTTCGGCCCACCGAGTCCGTGCTGACCATCAACCACCCATTTATACTAATCCTAAATTAATCCCATTTTCCCTCTCACATCCGCACAATTCTCCTACCACCTCCCTACACTAGGGGCAATTTTTTTACAATGGCTAATTTACCTATCAACCTGCAAATCTTTGGCATGTGGGAGGAAACCGGAGCACCCGGAAGAATCCCACGCAGTCACAGGGAGAACTTGCAAACTCTGCATATACTGGGCAAACCAAATTTGCTATAAGAGTGTGGAGGAGGAGTTCATGCAATGTATATAAGATACATTTCTAGATCAGCATGTCGAGAAACCAAATAGGTAACAGGCTATTTTAGATCAAGTATTGTGCATTGAGAAAGGGTTAGTTTATAACCTTGTCATAAAGCATCCTCGAGGGAAGAGTGATCACAATATGACAATTTTTCTTGAATTGGAGATTGATTTAGTTAAGTCAGAATGAAAGATATTAAATCTGAACAAAGCAAACTACATTGGTAGTAGGAGTGAGTTGCAGCACCACTTCTAATTTTTGTTATTGAGTGTGGTCTATTCATTTAAATGAATGGGATCTTTATTTTTTTTGCCACACAATCATTTATAGAATTAGTTCATTATTTTCTACAAATATACATTCCCATAATGAATAAAAAACCCACTGGAGAAGTTGTCCAACCATGGCTAACAAGAGAAGGTAAAGATGGTATTAGATAAAAGCAAAAGGCTGATTATGTTACCAAAAAGAGTAGTAAGCTTGAGAATTGGGAGGAGTCTAGAATTCAGCAACAGATCACCAAGAAATTAATAAAGAGAAAGAAAGAACATGAGAGGAGATTAACAAGAGACATAGTAACGTGTTGCAAAAGCTTCTGAAGGTGTGTGAAAAGGAAGAGATTAGTAAAAGTAAACCTTGGCCCCTTAGAGGCAGAGACAGGAGAAATTATAATGGGGAATCAGGAAATGGCAGAGACATTAAACAAATACTTGGTGTTTGTTTTCATGTTAGAAAACACAACAATCATTCTGGAAATAGTGAGGAACCAAGAGTCTCGTGACAATGAGGAACTTAAAGAAATTAGTATTAGCAAAGAAATATACTGGAGAAATTAATGGGACTAAAATTTAACAAATCCCTGGATCTGACAACCTGCATCTGAGGATTTTAAAACAGGTAGCTGCAGAGATAGTGGATGCATTGGTTTTGTTCTCCCAGATTTCCCAGATTCTGGAATGGTCCCAGTGGATTGGGAAGTAGCAAACATATCCCACTATTCAAGAAAGGAGGGAGAAAGGAAACAGGGAACAATAGGCCAATTGATCAGTCATCGGGAAAATGCTAGAATCTATTATTCGGGACATGGTAACAGAGCAGTAAGAAAATCACAATAGGATTAGGCAGAGTCAACACAGATTTATGAAGGGAAATCGTGTTTGAGTTTTTGAGGTTAGAACTAACAGAGTACATGAGGGGAACCAGTGAAGGTAGTGCATTTGGATTTTAAAAAAACATTTGATAAGGTGCCACACGAGAGATTATTACAGAAAATGAGGAGTGATGGGATTGGGGTAATAAACTGCCATGGATTGAGAATTGGTTAATGGACAGAAAACAGAGAGTAGGAATAAACAGGTCATTTTCAGACTGGCAGGCTGTAACTAGTGGGGTACTGCAAGGATCAGTGCTTGGACCTCAACTATTTACAATCTATCTCAATGAGAGGAGATGAGAGGACCCAGTGTTTCTGACAATATGATGTTAGATAGGAAAGTAATCTGTGAGGAGGATACAAAGAGGCTGCAATGGGGAACAGGTTGAATGATTGAGCAAGAACACAGCAGAGGGAATATGATGTGGGGAAGAGTGAAGTTATCGAATTCAGAAGGAAAGATAGAAAAACAGAATATTATTTAAATGGTGAGAGACTGGGAAATGTTAATCTTTAGAGGGACCTGGGGGGCCCTGTACACAAATCACTTAACATGAAGGTACAGCAAGCAATTGGGAAAGCAAATGGTATGTTAGCCTTTATTACAGGGGGATTGGAGTATTACAGTAAAGAATTCTTACTACATTTATATGTAGGGTCTTGATGAGACCACATCTAGAGTTTAGTCAGTATCTAATGCATGCTGTACCTGGATTGGGACTGTTTGATGGGACAATGTCGAGGGAGCTTTACTCTGTATCTATCCCATTTTTTTCTTTTTCTTTTTTTTTGTTGAGGTGGCCTTTATACCCCAGGCCCCTTTTATGTTTTTGTTGAGGGGGACGTTATTCCTCAGGCCCCCTTTATATACATTTTAAAATAACTATTAAAAACAGATAAATAAAACAAAACTCAAATTAAAATACCATTCTCAGCATTGATGATGCACTCCAGTCCCTGCGATGCCCACCGGTCGTGGAAGGCCTCAAGTGTGCTGGCGGACACCACGTGCTCCTTCTCCAGGGACACCCGGGCATGAACGTAACCACGGAAGAGGGGCAGGCAATCAGGGAGGACGGATCCCCCGAAGGCCCAAAGCCTGGACCTGTGAATTGCAACCTTGGCCAGATCCAGGAGCAGACCGACGAGGAGATCCTCCCCCGGCCCACGCCCCTCTGCACCAGGTGCCCAAAGATCAGGAGCGTGGGACTGAAGTGCAACCAAAACTTGAGTAGCAGCCCCTTAAATACTCAAAGATATACTCCATATACACGTGGAACACAGACTCGTCCAGGCCACAGAAATTACAGATGGCCTGGGAATCCGTGAAACTGCTTAAAAGCCTATTGCATGGGACTGCCCTGTGCAGCATCCTCCATCCCAGGTCCCCGATGTAAAGGGGAAGTACTCCCGTGTAGAGAGACTTCCACTTGGTATCCCCTCGCCGCCAGATGGCAACACGGACCGCCAGGGCGTGTCCGGCCAGCTGATTAGGCGAGGAAGTGGAGAATGTGCAGGAGCAGCCCGTACAGGAAACCCCTCTGCGCCGATTGGAATGGCACAGAGGACAGTTCTGAGAGGAGGCTCAGGTTGTGTGGGACCGGCTCCCGAAGAGGGTTTCAAGGCCTGGGTCCGATTAGCACTTCCGGCCGAGCATGAGTCAGCTCAGCTGGGTGTGCTCCGCGCTCCTGGGCCCCCTCGGCACCCACAGTGAGGGGCATCCCAGGGACTTCTGCTATTCCTCGGCCCGTCAGTCGTCTCCGGTGTCGGCCGCCCTGACAGCTGCGGCGTTCTCCTCTACCGGCAAGAGGAGTTGCCTGACTGGAGGTGACCATGTTCTAGACTCGGAATAGATCCCGGTAAAAGACAGGCAACTCCCTCAGGGAGGCGTGGCTAACGAACTCCACCGGGAGCTGCGTGTCGTCTTGAAGGCAGTGCCCCGGCGGAAAAATACCTCGCCAACACACATCACCTGGAAGGATGCTCAACGTACAGGTATCTCTGCAGGGTCCGAAGGCAGAGAGTCGCAGCTTGGGTGCGGACGCACACCAGCGACTGGCCGCCCTCCTCGATCGGGATACAGAGGACCGCGGCAGAGACCCAGTGTTTCATCTTGCCCCAGAAGAAATCGACAAGCTTCTTTGGGATCTTGGTGGCAAGTGCAGGGGGTGGGGTCAAAGTGAC
This sequence comes from Heterodontus francisci, assembly GCF_036365525.1. Classification (NCBI taxonomy): domain Eukaryota; kingdom Metazoa; phylum Chordata; class Chondrichthyes; order Heterodontiformes; family Heterodontidae; genus Heterodontus; species Heterodontus francisci. Next base: position 56,846,969 of record NC_090399.1, read on the forward strand.
CAATCGGTACCACAACATCAAGGCCACCAGTTGGTTTAAGACCAGCGCTCGGCCCCTGGAGCAAAGCACTCGGAGCAGTCCTGTCCAGCGCCCCATCCGAGCGGTGACTTTCGTCTCCAACTCCTGCCAGTTTGTCGGCCAGGCTTCCTCAGCGGTGCTAAGGTGGACTCCCAGACAGATGAGGTGAGTGGTGCTCCATGCAAAAGGTGTTAACTCCTCCAGTAGGGAGTCCACCCGCCAATTATCCACCAGGAGTCCGCTACATTTCTCACAATTGATCCTTGCGAAGGATGCAGCAGAAAGGGTCTGCTGGCAGCTGCGCATCCTCCGCAAGTCAACGGGATCGGTGACCGCAAGGAGCAAGTCATCGGCGTAAGCCGAGAGGATGACCCGCATGGCCGGCCCACGCAGAGCCAAACCCATCAATCTCCTGCGAAGTAGGCAGAGGAACGGCTCCACGCAGATGGTATACAATTGGCAGGACATGGGCTATCCCTGACGCTCTCCTCTCCCAAAGCGAAGGGGCGCCATCAAGGACCCGTTAACTTTGACCAGACACTCTGTGGCAGCATATAAAAGTTAGACCCGGGGAACAAAATACGGCCCAAGTCTGAATGCGTGCAGAGTCCTGAAAAGGTATTCGTGATCCACCCTGTCGGTCCTCTGGGAAAGATGGATCAGGTCCCGGACCAGTTGGATGTTATCCTGGATGGACCTGCCCAGGACCGTGTAGGACTGGGCGGGGTGGATCATGTGGGCCAGCATGGAGCCCAGGCGGGTAGATATAGCCCGGGCAAAGATCTTATAATCCGTGCTGAGGAGGGAGACCGGTCGCCAGTTTTTAAGCAAGCGAAGATTGCCCCTATTTGGCAGCAGGACGATGACTGCCCTGCGTCATGAGAGAGGCATCTTCCCGGTCGCCAGGCTTTCCCCCAGGACCCACGCGTAATCCTCATCCAGGACGTCCCAGAACGCTCTGAGGAACTCGACGGCCAGCCCGTCCAGCCCCGGGGATTTGTCCCTCAAGAGCTGGTGGAGGGCGTCGGTCAGCTCCGCCAATGTGAGTGGAGCCTCCAATCATTTGACACCCTCCGGGCTGACCTTCAACAGGTCCTCCCACAAAAACCTGCGTGCGTCCTCACTGGACAGATCCGGAGAGAACAATTCACATTAATAGGTATAGACCAGGTGACCCATTCCCTCCGGATCCTTGATGGAGGATCCGTCGTCGGCCAGCAGCTCAACGAGCTGCTTATGGACCACCTGTCATTTTTGCAGTGAGTAGAAGAAGGGTGAGGCACGGTCCAAGCCATCCATGATCTATATCCGCGACCTCACGTATGCGCCTTGGGACCCTATGAGCTGCAGGGCCCTTAGCGCACCCTTCTTCTGTTTGTACGCCTGCCACAGGACCGGGTCCGCGACAGCATGACTGAGGTGGGACTGCAAGTTGAGCACCTTCCTCTCTAGGTGCCCGATCTCGACTTCTCGCCTCTTGGTCGACCCCTTTGCGTACTCCTGACAGAAGACACGGATGTGAGTCTTGCCCACATCCCACCATAGCCTCAAGTTGGGGAAGCCCCCCAGCTTCCTTTTCCAGTCGGCCCAGAATCGACGGAATGTGTCCCGGAATCTCTCGTCCTCAGCCGGTTAAGTGCCAGTACGCGGACCCCGCCCGTGTGTTGAGCTGAGTGAACTCCGCCCACACCAGGTGGTGGTCTGAACACGGCACCAGCCCCATGGAGGCCACTGAGATGCGGGAGTTGTACGCTTGCGAAATGTAGAGGCGATCGATTCCGGGCCCTCCTTTTCCAGACCTCCATGTGAAGGCGCTGGAGTCGGGATGGAGATTCCGCCAGACGTCCACCAAGTTGAGGGAGCTGATCAGTCGATGCTTGGCTGCGCTGGGGACTGGGCGATCCCCCACCTCAAAGGTACAGTTAAAATCCACCCCGAGGATGATGCACTCCCCGCTATCGAAAGAACTCAAGAGGATACAAAGAGGCTGCAATGAGGAACAGGTTGAATGATTGAGCGAGAACACAGCAGAGGGAATATGATGTGGGGAAGAGTGAAGTTATCGAATTCAGAAGGAAAGATAGAAAAACAGAATGTTATTTAAATGGTGAGAGACTGGGAAATGTTAATATTTAGAGGGACCTGGGGGGCCCTGCACACAAATCTCTTAACATGAAGATACAGCAAGCAATTGGGAAAGCAAATGGTATGTTAGCCTTTATTACAGGGGGATTGGAGTATTACAGTAAAGAATTCTTACTACATTTATATGTAGGGTCTTGATGAGACCACATCTAGAGTTTAGTCAGTATCTAACGCATGCTGCACCTGGATTGGGAGTGTTTGATGGGACAATGTAGAGGGAGCTTTACTCTGTATCTATCCCATTTTTTTTCTTTTTTTTTCTTTTTTATATTTTTGTTGAGGTGGCCTTTCCACCTCAGGCCCCTTTTATATTTTTGTTGAGGGGGATTTTTTTCCTCAGGCCCCCTTTATATACATTTTAATATAACTACTAAAAACAGATAAATAAAACAAAAACTCCAATTAAAATACCATTCTCGGCATTGATGATGCACTCCAGTCCCTGCGGTGCCCACCGGAAGGCCTCAAGTGTGCCGGCGGACACCACATGCTCCTTCTCCAGGGGCACCCGGGCGTGAACGTAACCGTGGAAGAGGGGCAGGCAATCGGGGAGGACGGACCCCCCCCGAAGGCCCACAGCCTGGACCTGTGAATTGCCACCTTGACCAGATCCAGGAGCAGACCGATGAGGAGATCCTCCCCCCGGCACACGCTCCTTCACACGGGGTGCCCAAAGATCAGGAGCATGGGACTGAAGGGCAACCAAAACTTGAGGAGCAGCCCCTTCAAATACTCAAACATATACTCCATATACACGTGGAACACAGACTCGTCCAGGCCGCAGAAATTACAGGCGGCCTGGGAGTCCATGAAACTGCTTAACAGCCTATTGCACAGGACTGCCCTGTGCAGCATCCTCCATCCCAGATCCCTGATGTAAAGGGGGAGGATTCCCGCATATAGAGACCTCCATCGGGGCTTTCCCTCACCGCCAGATGGCAACGCAGACCGCCAGGGCATGTCCGGCTGGGTGACGAGGGCGAGGAAGTAGAGAGTATGCAGGAGCAGCCCATAGAGGAAACCCCTCCCCGCCGTTTGGAATGGCACAGAGGGCATTTCCGAGAGGAGGCTCGGGTTATGCGGGACCGGGTCCCGAGGAGGTTTCAAGGCCTGGGCCCGATGCGTACTTTCAGCCGAGAGGGGGTCAGCTCAGCTGGGAGCACTCTTCGCTCCCGGGCCCCCTCGACACCCGCAGTGAGGGGAGTCCCAGGGGCTTCGGCTATTCCTCCACTCGTCAGTTCGTCCCTCAAGCCGGCTGCCCGGACAGCCGAGGCACTCTCCTCTGCCGGCGGGGGAGCGCCCTGACTTCAGGCAACCCTGTTACAGACTCTGAATAGATCCCGATAACAGACAGGCAACTCCCTCAGACAGCAGCGGCTAATGGTCTCTGTCGGGAGCTGCCTGTCGTCTTGAAGGCAGTGACACTGGAGGAAAAAATACGTCGCCAGTACACACCATCTGGGAGGACGCTCGACGTACTGGTATCGCTGCAGGGTCCGAAGGCGGAGAGTCGCATCCTGGGTGCGGACACACACCAGCGACTGGCCGCCCTCCTCAATCGGGAGACTCAGGACCGCGGCAGAGACCCAGTGTTTCCTCTTGCCCCAGAAGAAATCGATGAGCTTCTTCTGGATCTTGGTGGCGAATGCAGGGGGCGGGGCCAAAGAGATCAACCGGTACCACAGCATCGAGACTACCAGTTGGTTTATGACCAGCACACGGACCCTGTAGGAAAGCACTCGGAGCAGTCCTGTCCAGTGCCCCAGCCGAGTGGTGACTTTCGCCTCCAACTCCTGCCAGTTTGCCGGCCAGGCTTCTTCAGCGGGGCTAAGGTGGACTCCCAGATAGAGGAGGTGCCTGGTGCTCCACGCAAAGGGTGTCAACTCCTCCCAAATCTTTGTGGAGGACACGGCAGAAAAGGTCTGCTGGCAGTCGCGCATCCTCCGCATGTCAACGGGATCTGTGACCGCGAGGAGCAGGCCATTAGTGTAAGCCGAAAGGACGACCCGCGTGGCCGACTCGCACAGAGCCAATCCCATCAACCTCCTGCAAAGCAGGCACAGGAACGGCTCCACGCAGATGGTATACAATTGTCCGGACATGGGGCATCCCTGACGCACTCCTCTCCCAAAGTGACGGGGCGTCATCAAGGACCCGTTAACTTTGATCAGACACTCTGTGGCGGCGTATAAAAGTCGGACCCGGGCCACAAAATGCGGCCCAAGTCCGAATGCGTGCAGAGTCCCAAAAAGGCATTCGTGATCCACCCTGTCAAACGTCTTCTCCTGATCGAGGAAAGGCGACCGCCAGACCAGCCCTCTGGGAACGATGGATGACGTCCCGGACCAGGTGGATGTTGTCCTGGATGGACCGGCCAGGGACCGTGTAGGACTGGTCAGGGTGGATCATGTGGGCCAGCACGGAACCCAGGCGGGCAGACATAGCCTTGGCAAGGAACCTATAATCTATGCTGAGGAGGAAGACCGGACGCCAGTTTTTAAGCAGGCGGATATCGCCCCTCTTCGGCAGCAGGACATGACCACCCTGCATCACGAGAGAGACATCTCCCCAGTCGCCAGGCTTTCCACCAGGACCCGCACGTAATTGTTCCCCAGGATGTCCCAGAATGCCCTGAGAAGCTCCACGGTCAGCCCGTCCAGCCCCAGGGATTTGCCCCTCGAGAGCTGGTGGAGGGCACTGGTCAGCTCCGCCAACGTGAGCGGAGCCTCCACTCCTTTGGCTCCCTCCAGGCTGATCAGCGGCAGGTCCTCCCACAAAACTCTGCACGCGTCCTCGCTGGACTGAACCAGAGAGAACAATGCACTGTAATAGGTATGGACCAGGAGGCCCATTCCCTTCAGATTCCCGATGGAGGATCCATCGTCGGCCAGCAGCTCGACGACCTGCTTACGGACCCCCCGCCATTTTTCCAGCGAGTAGAAGAAGGTGCGGTCCAAATTTTCCAGGATCTGGATCCGAGACCTCACGTACGCACCTCGGGATCCTATGTGCTGCAGGTCCCTCTGCTCGCCCTTCTTCTCTTCATACGCCTGCCACAGGGCCGGGTCCGCGACGGCATGACCGAGGTGGGACAGCAAGTCAATCACCTCCCTCTCTAGGTGCCCGATCTCGGCTTCCCGCCTCCTGGTCGACCCCTTCACGCACCCCTGACAGAAGACATGGATTTGAGTCTTGCCCACATCCCACCATAGCCTCAAGGAGGGGAAGCCCCCCTGCTTCCTTCTCCAGTCGTCAGAACGAGTGCCAGAATTGCTTGTCCTCCAGCAGCCAGTTGTTAAATGCCAGTACGCAGACCCCGCCTGTGTGCTGAGCGGAGTGAACTCCACCCACACCAGGTGGTGGTCCAACACGGCACCAGCCGCATAGAGGCCGCCGAGACGTGGGAGACGTATGCCTGAGAAATGTAGAGGCGGTCGATTCGGGATCCTCCTCCTCCAGACCTCTACGTGAAGGCGCTGGAGTCGGGATGGAGATTCCGCCAGACGTCCACCAAGTTGAGGGAGCTGATCAGTTCCCTCAACTTCTCCACCAATGCTTGGCCGCGCTGGGGACTGGAGCGATCCCACACTTCGAGGGTGCAGTTTAAATCCCCTCCGAGGATGATGCACTCGCTGCCATCGATGGAGCTCAGAAGAGTGGACAGTTCTTCAAAGAAGCGTGCTTGCAATGCGCCGGGACTGGGCACATACATGCTCACTAAGTGGAGAGGCACACGACCCAGGCGAATGGCAAGGTGGAGCAAGTGGCCCGGCATGAGCTCCTTGACCGCCCCCAGGATTTCCAGCTGAAAAGTCGGGGCCAACAAGATAGTCACCCCACTGGAAATAGGGGTGAGGTGACTCACATCAACCCCACCCTGCCACTCCCGGAGCCAGGTGGCTTTGTCTCCCAGAATGATGTGGGTTTCCTGCCGAAAGCTCACCGCAAATCACCCTTCCCTGAGGACTGAGAGATTGTGAAATCTACGGTGAGACCCCTTGCTGCCATTGATGTTGCGACTGGCTATGGTTATCTTCATGTCAAAGGTACTTAAAAACCGTCACCAACACCTCACTGTGAGGAGGGAGTGGAAGTGCACCTGACCTTCCACCACCCCAGCAACCCATTGAGGAACACATTAAACCGGCACCTCTCAACCAGTTTCACACCCGCGACCTTCCCCATTTTCTTGAGGACAGCACGAGCGGACTGGATGATCAGTGCCGGATTCGACCAACGGCCAAGGGCCAGCTGAACTTTATTGCAGCAACTCCTGCATGCCGCGAAGAAATCCCGGAGTTCCGCTGTGGGGATGAAAGGAGACTCGGTAGGAGGCACGAGGGACTCCACTGCCTCACTGGCGATGGATTCAAGATCGTCCTCCGTGCCCCAATTCGAGTCCCCATCCTCCTCCGGGTCGTCACCACCAGCGGCCGACACACCCAGCACACACTGTGGGGCAGATATCCTGGCCGTGCCAGCTGGTCCCGCCTCCGTCATGATCCCACCCCCAGGATCGATGGCCGAGGAGTCCGCTCTGGGTTTTAGGATGGAACTGGAGCCTATGGGCGCCAGCGGCTCAGGAACCCCCTCCACCTCCGACACCAGGCCAACGTGTGGTCCAGGGGAGATGGAGGTTCCCGACTCCTGAAATCCAGCCGGAGCCGAGACCAGAGGCAGACAGAGGAGGCCATCTCGTGCCCCGCCAGTGGCCACAGACCCAGCAGATGGGGCAGCATTTTCAATTATAACCGGGTCGGGTGTCTCCTGGTTGGTGGAGGATTTTGGCTAGGAGGGCCGTGGAGAGGCCTCGCCCTTTCCTCCAGTCAGGGCACCCGACCCAGTGGCAGAATGGGAGGCGTCCCCAGGCTCCCCAACCACAAGCAGGGCTCCACTTGCTCCCCCAGGAGGGGCCTCATTGTCAGGGGCCTCCTCCTCCCCTCCATCCTGAGGCGTAGGGAGCTCCTGCCCAGACTTTGCAGCCTTGATGTTGGTGATGGCAGTGGGAACCTGGGGACCCGAACCAGGACAGCTCCCCTCCAACAGTTGGGCCTTGCACCTCAGGGCCCTGAGTTACCTCAGTGGAGGGGTGCTTTCTCCTCTTTTTCCCAGTTGTGCACGGAGGCTCAGAGACCTCCATGTCATCAGAGGCCTCTGCCTCCGCACCCTCCTTTTTTTTAAGTCACCCTGGGCCTGAGGCAAGTGGGATCCCTGAGATCGGGCCTTGGGCTGAGCTCAGGCTCGGGTTGTGTCATGGTGTCCAGGGGACGCGCTTCTTGGTGTTTAATTTTCCTCCGCGCCTTCCTTCCACTCGGACGGACACCCCCCTCCCCGCCAAAGGCTGTGAAAAGCACAGCCTCCGGAACCGACTGGTGGTGTCTGTAGGATGTGTGGGGGGTGGGGGGGGGAGTGGGAGGAGGTGCAGTGGCGCCACACTGGGCCGCCGAGATGGAATTGGTGGCCGGGAGGTTGGAACAGTTCTTACAAACATGCCCCAGCCCTTTGCAGACTTGGCACCACGCCCCGTCCAAGGTCCAGAAGACACAGTCAGCCGTCCCCTGGAACTCCACCCTGAACTGGCCCTCCAAGACCTCCTCCTGCTCCAGCTGCATAAACACCTCACTGTCACTTCCAGTCAGGGTGCTACCCCGCTGGCGGAGAGTGCCTCGGCTGTCTGGGCAGCCGGGTCTGGGGATGGACCGGCAGGTGGAGGAGTAGCTGAAACCTCCAAGACACCCCTCATGTGGGTGACGAGGGGGTTCATGAATGCGGAGCACTCCCGACTGAGCTGACCCCCGCTCGGCTGGAACTGTTCATCAGATCAAGGCCCCAAAACCCTGCTGCTGCACATTCTCCACTTGCTCGCCCTCGTCTGCCACCCGGACACTCTGTAGTGATCTGTGTTGCCATTTGGCAGCGATGGGAAACCCTGATGGAGGTCTGTCTACACGGGAGTCCTCCCCCTTTACATCGGGGATCTGTGGTGGAGGGTGCTGCACAGGGAAGTCCCGTGCAATAGAGTTTTCAGTAGGTTCACGGACTCCCAGGCCACCTGTTACTTCTGCAGCCTGAACGAGTCAGTGTTCTGTGTTTATATGGAGTGTGTGAGGTTACAGCCCCTCTTTGAGTATTTAAAGGGGCTACTCCTAAAGTTTTGGCTGTACTTCAGCCTCACGTTCCTGATCTTTGGACACCCGGTGCGGAGGGGGTTGGGCCAGGAAGAGGATCTCCTCGTCGGTCTGCTCCTGGGTATGGCCAAGGTGGCAATTCACAGGTCCAGGCTGCAGGCCGTCAAGGGGTCTGCCCTCCGGGATTGCCTCTCCCTCTTCCGAGGTTATGTTCACACCCGGGTTTTCCTGGAGCAGGAGCGTGCGGAGTCCGCCGGTTTGCTTGAGGCCTTTTGTGACCGGTGGGCACCGCAGGGGCTGGAAAGCATCATCAATGCTGAAAATGCCATTTTAATTTGAGTTTTGTTTTATTTATTTGATTTGAATAAAGTTATTTGATGCAATGCTAATAAATGGGGAACTGGGGAATAAAGGCCACCTCAACAAAAATGTAAGGGGCCTGGGGTATAATGGCCAGTATATCAGCTTCCAATCTGGCTGAACAGACTCATTTCAGTGAGATATCTTGAATCTCGAAGGGTCAGAGTGCTGTCACTCTGGGACCCCTGTCTTATCTCAGTCTCTTTCTGAATGTGTTATTCTGAACATTCAGAGATTCCCTGCAGTGATCTCCTCTTCCCATTTCCTGTAATTCCCACATCTTCTCCCAACCTCAATCCACCCTCAAACACCCTGTCCTCACACACACTGATCCGAAAGAGAAACAAGACACAGATATGAAGCAGTGATCAATGCAGTAAGTTTTATTTCTGAGCACAGCCCATTATTCAGACAGCAGTCATACAGGGTCAGGGGTTACAGGACCTAAACAATCAAACAGAGCCTGTTTCCCAGGAACAAAGGTTTCATTCAGTGAGAACTTGGAGAGCTCGGGCTGGTGGGAATCCCTCTCTGGATCTTTCACTATTTCGGTACGCAACATTGGAGATGATTGGGGCAGTGCCCTTTGACAGACTCCTGGTCTGTGTTACAGCCACCATGACGACACTCTCCTCCAATCACTCCGCATGTGCCTAAAATCCAAAATGAAGAATGAATTGAGTGATGTTTCTGTACACAGAGGGAGGGAGAACAATGAGAAAACATGAAGCTGAGTCTGTCAGTGTTACTGGGACTGACTCTGGACCACACATCAACCTTAGCTCTTTTGTATTTAATAAAACCCCGCACCTCCCTCCCTCCCCCTGACCTGTACAGACTCACTCTCTGTCCTGAAGGGCAGCCCAAGGGCTTTTCCTCAGAGTGGACCCCACCACACCCACTATCTGAGACCAGAGACAGAGAAAAGAAAGATCTGACATTTATATAGAACCTTTCCCATCACCAGAAGGGCCCAAAGAGTTTCACAGACCATGGACTGTTTCTGAAGAGCCGACACTGTTTTATAGGAAACTCTGCAGTCAATCTGCTCCCAGCAAAGTCCCACAAACAGTGAATGAGATTTGACAGGATGGGGAGTTTCTGGTCATGTTGGTTGTGAGAGTGATGTTGGTTCAGGACACCGGGAGAACTCCCAGCTCTTCAAATGATGTCCCAGTCGGGTCTCCAGTTAATGGTTCATCCAAAACATGACACCTCCAGCAGAGCAGCACTCCCCCAGTGCTGGACTGTATAGACTGGAGTGGGACATCAACCCACAACTTGTTCACTCAACACCCAACTGAGGCAGACTGACACCCAGTTACTGACAATGGATCATTTCACCACTTGTCACATCTACTTAATGCATGTTCTCACATCCCCATCTCTATGAAAGCTGCAGTATTAATAAAATTAAATAAACCTGTTTAAAACCCTTTTACTCCCATTTCCTCCCCACATATTTTGAAAAACTGACTCATGTCTGGGGATTGATTCCACAGACACCTCCAGTATTGCTCCCAATTCACCATCCTTCACCTGTGAGACTGCACAGTCAGTGTGGGGAAAAGGGACTGAAGGAATTCCCGATCCTGTCCTCACTCTCACACTCTGCAGCAGGTTGTAGTGATCGGGAGCAGCAACTGTGAGTTTCCCCTCTGTAGTACCTGGGTACTGAGGCCAATTACAGAGTCTGCCAACCGGGTCAATGCTCCGGCTGAGATCCACCAACTTAGCATCACCCAGTAATCTGTGCTTTTATTGCTGGTCTGTTAGGATCAGCTCACCATTCCCTGTACTCACTCAGGTAGTGAATAATCAATCAGGGGATTTACCTGGGGAACTGGTTTACAATAAATTCTTCAGTCTTTCATGCAATCAACTTAATTCAACTAATCAAACCGTGAACTTCAAAGAGAATAAAGTGGTTTAAAGATGAAACTGTTTGAGCCCTGGTTGCTGGGAGATCAGAGACATTTACTTTCATGTACCTTCATAATGTCGAGCAGAGCGCTCACTGTTGTCACTGCTGTCACTTCTCCCACCTTTGCCACTTCTAAGTCCTGCAGCAAGGCACTGATTCAACACCAGAAAACAAAGAACTAAAAGGCACGCCTTCATCATCATCCACAGAGTTCCTCAGGATTAGAAAGCTGCAGCAGAAATGTTCTGAATCCAGACTTGCAGAGATTTCTGCTTTTATGCTGACTGAAACAGTGAGTGACTCTGCACTCTTGTAATGTCCTGTGGTGTTTCCTTTCTGTGTAAGGGTGGATCATTTGGCAGGTTGGCTCAGTTGGAATGTCATTATATTTTAGATCATAAGATCTTATGTCTGGTTATCAGACCAAGTCTTTACACATGAGCTCAACTGACAGGATTTGCCAGGTACACAAATATAATATTTAACACGTTAACTCCTTCCAGTATTGTCATGTGATAGATCACTGCACTTCTAATTGATGGTGAATGCAAACGCTTCATCCTTATCTTTTTCACTGATGTACCAGACTCCCCATCATTGAAGATGGGGATGTTCATCGAACCTTCTTCGGTAGTTAATTATAGAATTGTCCACCACCATCACAACTGGATTTGGCAGGACTGCAGAGTTTTGATCTGATCTATTGTTTGTGAGATCACTTAACTCTTTCTAAAGCATGCTGTTTCCACCATTTAGCATGTTATGTCATCTTATGTTGTAACTTCACCATGTTAGCAGCTAATTTTTAGGTATGCCTGGTGCTGTTCCCTGCATGTCTCCTATACTCCTCATTTAAGCAGGGTTAGTCCTGTGGATGGTGATACTCATACAGTGAGGAATTTACCAAGTTATTAGTTTACAGACTGTGGCTGAATACAATTCCACATCTGTTCTGAATCGATCCCACTGAACATGGTGGTTGTGTCACACAACACGATGGAGGGAGTCCTAGTGTGAAGATGGAACTTTGTATGCTAAAGTTTTTTATACAGTTCTAGCATAACATCCCTGATCTTATAATCCACTCCACAGTCAATAATGGAAAGTATCCCTTATGCATTCTTAATCACCTTATCTACCTGTCCTGCTGTCTTCAGGGAATCTGTGTTGTTATGACCAAGACCGGAGGAGTGCAGTGTTTAATCTAATCCCTCTTCTCCACAGGTCACAAATATATTTAAATTTTCCCACTTACTGATACAGTCAATCATACACTCTATTTTTCCCCAGAATAAAACACACTAACAAGGTTTCTTTAATAAACAGCAAAATTGCCAGTTTATTATAAACCAAGTCTTAACCAGTAATGAAGTAAAACATACACACACACATTGAAATATTAAAGACCCTTATTTATCTTAGCACCTCACACACACACACACACACACACAAATATATACACACCGCTCAACTGCGTAATTAAAAGGGAGTTTTGTTTATAGCTGTTGCAGCAGCAGAAGGTGAAAAAACTCTTAGGCTGAAAAGAAGGTATGAAAAGATGTCCTTTGCTTTGATTCAGCATCCTAATTGCATATAGGCAGATGTCACTAGGATCTTAGTAGAACTGTTCTTTCAGGTGATGTTGAAGATCAGTTTGGGTAGGCTTTCCAAGAGATGCAGCTACAGAGGCTACAAATAGGTCTTACAGTAGGAATGCTGTAATAGGGTTTCAGTTCCCACACATTCGGTGTGCAAGGTTTCTTCAAACATGCAGGGTTTTCAAATACAGAAGGAAATATAAATCTGACACACTGAATACAGGATTTATTTTCAAGAGACAGAGCTGAGCTGTTATTCTTCTGGTCGGCAAAAACCAACTGTCTGTTGTAACAGTTCAAATTGAAACTAAAACCTTCCAGATGTGAAGCCTCTTGTCATTTATAAACCTTGGGAAGGTTTTTACAAAGCAGCAAGCCAAGTTAAAAAAAACAACCCCTGCTGGGTGATTATCCAGAGATAGGTGTCTTCCAGTAAGACTTGTTTACCAGCCAAATCCAGGAACCTTCTAGTGATTTTTTTGTTTAAACACAAAGTTCAGCAATCTTTTCAAGATTATTGATGAATTAGTGCCCATAATTCAAATATAAGTCCTTGACATATTTTACAAAAGAAATAGAAGCAATTTCCTAACACCTCCACCCTTGGAGAAATGAAACTCCATTTGAAATGCATTTCATTGCAAAATGTAAACATAAATGGAAGATGAAAACATTTTAAAATACATTTTCACACTCATCCCCATTCAGTCTTTCCTTGCAGTTAATACAATTTTGTTTTTTTACCATCTTTGCACTCAAATAACTAAAACAAAGCTGGATTCATGATAAAGCATCTACAATAACATTATTTTTGTCCACATTGTGAATAATCGTTAAGTGATAGGGCTGTAATAATAAACTCAATTGGAATAGTCTGGCATTCTGATTTTTATTTTTTTCGAACAAGTTTATCATCCAATCAGTTGATTGCAAACCTCTAAACAGAACCCCCCAGTTGTTGCAAATGTTTCTTCCAAGAGTCACTGTAGACCAGCACATCATCAAGTTAAACTGCACAGTTAGGAACACTGGCTACCACTGGGTTCACTAGTCACTGAGATGTTGCTGGAGCAGCCCCTAGCCTGTATGGTATCACTTGGTACAGGAAAAAAATCATATGGTGTGATCAAAGCTGATTTTTCTTTAGCCTGGGAGTGTTAAAGGAACTTTAACAAATTTATTTTTTTAAGATACATGGCACTGCCAATTCTGTCAATACAGTCTTCCAAGCGAAGGATTGGGTCGGAGCCTGTCCTTGTTATTGCATTAACTTTTCTGCAGTCTTTGCAAAGTCCAGTTGAACCATCAGGTTTAGGCGCTAATACTACTGGTGAACTCCAGTTGCTTTGATTGGGTTCTATTAGGTAGTTCTCCTTCATGCATTGGTTTTCTGCTTTTACTTGGGCCTGTTTCTCTGGACTTAAGCAGTAAGAATGCTATTTTATAGGAACAGATTCCCTAACATCCACATCATGTGTGACTAAGGTTGTACATCCTGGCTTATCTGTATGGACTCTTTTAAATGCTGTGAGTAGCCTTGTTAGAGCTTCTCATTGTTCTGCATCTAAATATGAAAGCATAGTGTCCAATCTCCTTTGCAATTCGGTAATGGCTAACTGGATGGTAGGAAGTTCAATTGCAGAATTGTCTAGCCCTCCTTCTGCCTCATCCTCACTAACCCTTTCATCCTTCACTGTCTCTACTACCTGACATACCTGTGCTTGCTTATCCTCCTCCCTGTGATAATATTGTTTCAACATATTAATGTGACACAGTCAATTCTTTTTCCAGTGATCTGGGGAGTCAATCAAATAAATTTACCTTACCAATTCTCTTGACCACTGTCTATGGACCAGTGAACAATGCTTTCAATGGTTCACCTTGTAAGGGTTGTAATACTAATACTTCATCCCTTGGTTGAAAGGTTCCAGTCTTAGCATGCTTATCTGCCCATTTTTTCATAGTTGTTTGGGAAGCTTTAAGCTGTTTCTGAGTTACTTTTCAAGCTCTCGTGAGCCAGGCCTAGAACACAGATACATAATCTAGTATAGAAGATTCATCCTTCTGTTCTAAAAACCTTTCCTTTCATTAGTTTTAGAGGATCTCTTATCTCATGTCCATAAACTAATTCAAAAAGCCTGTAGACTCATTAGGTAAATCTCTCGTGGCAAACAAAAGAAATTCTACCCCTTTATCCCAATCATGATATTCATGACAGTATGTCCTAATCATCATTTTGAAGGTCTTATGGTACCTTTCTAAAGCTCCCTGTGTCTGTGGGTGGTATGCTGAAGACTAACTGTATTACACCCAAATTACTCATAACTTCCTGAAAACATTTAGACATAAAATTGGAACCTTAATCCGACTGAATCTCAATCTATAATCCATATCTAGTGAAGAACTGGGTTAACTTCTCTACCACTACCTTGGCAAAAACTGTTCTCAATGGAATGGCCTCTGGGAACCAAGTAACCAAATCCATGATAGTGAGTATATATTGGTGTCATGCTTTTGTTTTCGGTGAAGGTCCTACACAGTCTACCAACACCCTACTAAATGGTTCCCAATAACTGCTACAGGAGTTAGAGGCTCCGGTTTTATGGCAGGTTGCAGCTTTCCCACAATCTGGCACATATGGCACGTTTTACAAAACTGCACCACGTCCTTGGAAATACCTGGCCAGTATAAATGGTGATTTATATGTGATTTGGTCTTCTGGATCTCTACATCTTCCACTATAGGAATTTCATTTGTTAACCATAATATTTCCCAGTGATACTTAGGCAGTACCACTATCTGGTGAACTACCATCCATTCTTCATCTACAGGTCTGTGACGAGGTCTCCACTTCCTCATCAGAATTCCATCTTTAATATAATAGCTTTCTGGAACCCCTTTTGTCTCAGCTTCTGTTCGAGCTGATTGTGCCACTTTATTTAACTCTGGATCAGCTTGCTGACCTGTGATCAGAGAAGAATTATAAAACATTTCCTTTGGATTATCCAAATCAGCAAAGAAAGTTTCAGATATTCGACTATCTGTCGGTGGTGCCAATTTTACCTCTGACAATGGAACTTGTTTAACCATTGTTCAGGTTACGACACATGAAGGAAAAATTCCTGGTACCTTTCCTGTAACTGTTCTGTCTCTTTAACTTCCCTTGGGTTTTCTGTGACTACTGGAGAAGCCATTACTTTCACTCCAGCCAAATCATTTACCAGGATTAGGTCAACTTCCTCTACCAGCAAACTATGGACAACTCCTACAGTTACCATTCCAGACATTAGGGCCAGACTTTACACTTACCAAACAAGCGGCTGTTTGCAGGGGTGGGGCGAAGAGGGTAGTGGTGTAAAATTAAGTGGGAGGAGGGGGACCATTCCTGACCTCCTCTTGTTGCTGCTGCAATTTTACTTTGGGTGGCGGCATCCAGAAATGTCCCTCTGCCCCAGGCCAATCAAAGCCCTTAACTGGCCAAGTAACTGGCACTTAAGTGAAACCAGGCGGCCTTCTTGCGGGCTGGTGGGGAGCCTCCTGATCGGGCCCAAGGAGGGCTGTCTTCGAAGCCCCAATCACCTCCAATGCACAACATTCCCCCACCCCCGCGTTAAACCCCCCTTGCCTCGCTGAGGCCCAAGCAATTATCCTCGGCAAGGCTACAAAAACTTCTCTTAATTCTGGGGCCATCCTTCCTCTTGCTTCCAGTGTCTGGGTGTAGTCCCAGCACTGGCCATCGCTCCCAGTGGTGATGCTGGGACTAAGAGCTGCCAGCCTGCTGATTGGTCGGCAGCTCCATTCGGCCTCAAGGAGGTAGAAGGCCCACCCAAGAGCAATTAAAGGCCTGGCTAGCGAAAAATCCCAGTCTGGCTCCTCAGACCCACAGAGGTGGGCTCACCACTGACTTTTCAGGTGGTGAATGGGGCCTCCCACCCAATGAAACGTTCCAGCCTCGGTCACACTCTAGGTGAACCCGATACAAAGGTACAGGTATATAATCCCCATCAATACCATTCACTAAAACTTTATCATTCAGTGTGCTCTCTGGTAGAAATGTTATTCCTTTACCCAGCAAAAGATTTTGGGCGGCTCGTGTATCCCTAAATATAACTATAGGTTTGCCTGCTTTACCTGAGGGATAAGGCGTGACTTTTCCTTTCGACAAGAATTCCACATAACTCTCAGGTATCTTATTCTCAACCCCTGCACTCACATTGGTTTTATTATTTGGCTTTACAGCTTCTGTCAGAGCTTCAGCCTGATCTGCTCTACTGTCGATCACGTCTCCTTTGTCTACATTGGTTTTGTGTGTCCCATCGGTTCAGCTCACAACTTCCAGCATTCTGCTCCAAGATGTCCCACTTTGTGACAATGGTAACACTTGGGCATACGGACCTCACATCCACCCTCAGCACCTTCCTTTCTGGCCTGAGGAGGAGATCCCAGGGTGTTCCCAGCTGTCCCTTTTTGTTCCTGGCTACATGCTTTCCTTTCACTCTCTCACCTTCTATCCTTCTCGGGTTTATGGGATGACGAATAAAGGGTTTGAGATTATACACAAGCTCATAATCATCAGCAATTTCTGCTGCCTGTCTGGCCGTTGAAACCTTCTGGTTCTCTACATGGGTTTGTACCAATGGAGGGAGGGAACTTTTCAATTCTTCCAGTGGAATTAGTTCCCTAAGGTTCTCATGCATGGCTTCCATCTTTAGTTCCTGTATCCAACGATCAAAATTAATTTATTTTACCCTCTCAAATTGTTTATAAGTCTTCCCAGACAATCTCCGGAGGCTCTGAAATTTCTGTCGGTGAGCTTCAGTGACTAACTCATACACAGTGGGAATAGCCTTTTTGCCATCTCGTAATCTGCAGAAGCCTCTTCAAAAAGCATTGCATAAACTTCATGAGCTTCTGCCGACCAGCCTGTTTTGCTTAGGCAGTGTCCAGCTTTCCTTTGGCCACCTCATCTGTTTGGCTATCTTTTCAAAAGAAATGAAAAATGCCTCTATGTCCTGTTCCTCAAACATAGGGAGGCTTGTTTCAGTTTAAACAGCTTTCCACTGGGTCCTGAGCTGGAGTCAGATCTTTCCTCATTAAAATCTTAACTAGAGTAAAGACCACCTTGTTGTCTCAGTTCCAGTTTTTAAACATAGGGAGGCTTGTTTCAGTTTAAACAGCTTTCCACTGTGTCCTGAGCTGGAGTCAGATCTTTCTTCATCAAAATCTGGTTTTAACTCTCACCCCAATTTGGCTGCCAATGCTATTCGACTAACCTTAATACCTCAAATCACTCAAGGATACAATAATACAAAAGCAAACTACTGCAGATGCTGGAAATCTGAAATAAAAACAAGAAATGCTGGAAATACTCTGCAGGTCTGGCAGCATCTGTGGTGAAAGAAGCAGAGTGAACATTTCAGGTTCTGAAGAAGGGTCGCTGACCTGAAAAGTTAACTCTACTTCTCTCTCCACAGATGCTGCCAGACCTGTTGAGTATTTCCAGCATTTCTGGTTTTTATTACACTCAAGGATACATCCTCCTTCCCCAGAAACGTCACAGCAACTGTGAAAGACATTCCGGTGGTACAGACTTTATTACACAAGAAACCTGGTTTGTTTATTTTTCCTTTTCAATTATTATTACCCCACTTACAATTGAACATCTTTGGTGTTGGGTTTATCCCGACAAGAGTCCTCAATTATATACTACAGACAAGGCAGGAGGAGTGCACTGTTTATTCTAATCCCACTTCTCCACAGGTCACAACAAATATTAAAATTTTCCCATTTACTGATGTAGTCAATCATACACTCTATCTTTCTCAGAATAAAACACACCAACAAAGTTTATTTAATAAACAACAGAATTATCAGTTTATTATAAACCAAGTCTCAACCAATAATGAAGTAAAACATACACACATAAATTCAAATGTTAATGTCCTTTATTTATCTTAGCCCCTCACACACACACACACACACATATACATATATATACACACTGGTTAATGGGGAAAATAAAATAAATTTCTCTTTATAGCTGTTACAAAGATGACAGAAGGAAAAAAAACACATATGCTGAAAAGAAGCTATGGAACAATGTCCTTTGTTCTGACTATAGGCGAGTGTCACTAGGATCTTCCGAGAACTGTTCTTTCCAAGCAATGTTGAAGATCAGTTTGGGTAGGCTTTCCAAGAGATGCAGGTACAGAGGCTACAAATAGGTCTTATAGCAGGAATGCAGCGACAAGGTTTCAGAACCCACACAGTCAGTGTGAAAGGTTCTTCAAACATGAAGGGTTTCTTCAAATGCAGAAGGAAATAGGAATCTGACAGACTAGTTGCAGGAATTGTTTTCAAGAGAGAGAGGGAGAGTTGAGCTGTTCCTCTGGTAGACAAAAAGCAACTGTCTGTTGTAATGGTTCAAACTGAAACTGAAACCTTCCAGATGTTAAGCCTCTTGATATCTATAAATCTTAGCCTGTCACTTCTTTGTAAAGATCTCCCCAAGTCAGAAACAACCCCTGCTAGGTGATTGTCCATCGACAGGTGCCTTCCAGTAAGACTGGTTTACCAGCCAAATCCAGGAAACTTCTGGTGATCTCTTTTGAAAATTACATGAAATTCAACAACCTCTTCAAGTTTCCAGATGAATCAGTGTCCATAATTCAAATAATAAATAATCCATAGGTCCTTAACATATTTTACAAAAGAAATAGAAACTATCTCCTATCAGTGGATAAGGTGTCTGATGTCCCTTTGTTCCTCTACATTTCTCAGAATTCTATTCCCTTGCCTTGTTTGCCATCCCAAATGCATTACTTCTCTGGATTGAATTCATTTATCACTTTTCTACCCACCTGACCAGTCCATTGATATCTTCCTGCAGTTTACAGCTATCCTCCTCACTATCAAAAAAAAAGGCCAATTTTTTGTTCATTTGCAAACTTCTTAATCATGTTCTCAATATGTTTGTGTCATGAGCAAATTTGAAAATATTACATTTGGTCCCCACATCCAAATCCTTGATATAAAAACAGAAAGTGATGGAAATACTCAGCAGGTCAGGCAGCATATGTGGAGAGAGAAAGAGAATTAATGTTTCAGGTCTGTGACCTTTCATCAGAACTGGCAAAGGTTAGAAAATTTTTAGGATTTAAGAAAGTGAAGGGTGTGGTGTGATGGGGAAGAAAACAAAAGGGAAACTGTGTGATAGGGCAGAAGGCAGGAAAGATTAAATAACAAAGATGTCATGGGACAAAGGTAAAGAGAGTGTTAATGGTTGTGGTGAAAGACAAAGCATTATTCTGGAGAGTATGTTCATGGTGGAGTAATGAGCAGCTCTGTCCAAAATCACAAGATGAAGAACGGGCAGCTGGTTAAACAAACTGTCTCCTTTTCACCATCGGCATCTAATACCTCAAAACTTCAATCCCCCACCAGGACGGTCTGAGGACTCTCACTTCCTGCTTGAACAGAGGCTCAACCAGTCCCCATCCACCACCACCCTCCTCCACCTGACTGAACTTGTTCTCACATTGAACAACTTCTCCTTCAACTCCACTCACTTCCTCCAAATAAATGGTGTTGCTATGGATACTCGCATGGGTCCTAGTTATGCCTGTCTTTTTGTGGGATATGTCGATATGTCGAACATTCTTTGTTCCAGTCCTACTCAGTGCCCCTCTCTCACCTCTTTTTCTGGTACATTGATGACTGTATCAGTGCTGCTTCCTGCTCCAACCCGAACTGGAAAACTTCATCGACTTTGCTTCCAATTTCCACTCTTCTCTCACCTTTACATGGTCTATCCCCGACACTTCCCTTCCCTTCCCTTCCTCGACGTCGATGTCTCCTGCTCTGGGAAAAGGCTGTCAGCTAATATTTATTATAGGCCCACTGACTCCCACAGCTACCTCGAATACACTTCCTCACACTCTGTCTCCTGTAAGGAATCCATCCCATTCTCCCAGTTTCTCCATCTCCGATACAACCTTCCACAACAGCAATTCTGATCTGTCTTCCTTTTTCCTCAACCAAGGATTCCCCCCCACTTTGGTTGACAGGGCCCTCAACCGTGTCCGACCCATTTCCCGCACTTCTGTCCTCACCACTTCCCCTCCCTCCCAGAACTGTGACAGAGTTCCCCTTGTCTTCACTTTCGACACCACCAGCCTCCACATCCAGAGGATCATCCTCCGCCATTTCTGTCACCTCCAGCATGATGTCACCACAAAACACATCTTCCCTTCCATTCCTCTGCCAGCATTCCAAAGGGTTCATTCCCTCCGCGACACCCTGATCCACTTCTCCATCACCCCCGACACCTTATTCACTTCCCACGGCACCTTCCAATGAAATCACAGGAAGTGTAATACCTGCCCGTTTAATCTTCTCTCCTCACCATCCAAGGCCCCAAAGACTCCTTCCAGGTGAAGTAGTGATTTATTTGTACAGCTTTCAATTTTATCCACTGTATTCACTGCTCATAATGTGGTCGCCTCTACATTGGAGACAGCAAACGTAGATTGAGTGACTGCTTTGAGGAACACCTCTGCTCAGTCCGAAAGTATGACCCCAAGCTTCCAGTTTCTTACCATTTCAACTCACCACCCTGCTCTCAAGCCTACATTTCTGTCCTTGACCTGCTGCAGTGTTCCAGTGAACATCAACACAAGCTCGGGGAGCAGCACCTCATCTTTAGATTGGGCACTCTACAGCCTTCCGGACTCAACACTGAGTTCAACAATTTCAGAGCATGACTGGCCTTTGTTATATTTTTCTCATTTTGTGTTATTTTATTTTTTAACCATGTGTCTGTTTTTCATGTGGTGCTTTTGGACAGAGCTGTTCATTACTCTGCCATTAACACTCTCTCTGGATTGTTGTTCATCACAAGCATTAACACTTTCTTTGCCTTTGTCCCAAGACGTCTTTGTTATTTAATCTCTCTTGCCCTCTGCCCTATCACATACCGTTTATTTTTTTCTCTTCCCCACCAACAACACCGTCTCCCCCTTCACTTGCTTAAAACCTAATCTTTCCTAACCTTTTCCAATTCTGATGAAAGGTCACAGAACTGAAACGTTAACTCTGCTTCTCTCTCCACAGATGCTGCCAGAACTGCTGAGTATTTCCAGCACTTTCTGTTTTTATTTCAGATTTCCAGCATCTGCAGTATTTTGCTTTTATCCAAATCCTTGATATTGATTGTGAATAGCTGTGGATGAAGTACTGATCCTTGAGGTACCCCACGAGTCACGACCTGCCAAGCTGACAATGACCTGTTTATTCTTACTCACTGTTTTCTGTCTGTTAACCAATTCTCAACCCATGCCCATATATTACCCCCAATCTCATGCACTCTAATTTTACTTACTATCCTCCTGTGTGAGACCTTATCGAAAGTCTTCTGAAAATCCAAATACACCAGATCCACTGGTTCTCTCTTATCTATTCTGCTCGTTACATTGTCAAAAGCTCTAACAGGTTTGTCAAACATGATTTCTCTTTCATAAATCCATGTTGACTCTGCCCAATCCATCACAATTTTCTAAGTGTCCATTTATCACATCCCTTCGAGTAAATTCTAGCCTTTTCCCTCCTACTGATATCAGGGTAACAGGTCTGTAGATCCCCATTTTCTCTCCTCCTCCTTGCTTAAATAGTGGGGTTACATTTTCTGCCTTCCAATCTGCAAGAACTGCTCCAGAATCTATAGATTTTTGGAAGATGACCACCAATGCATCCACTGTCTCTACAATAATTCATTCTTTCTCATTGCACAATACTAGATCTAAAACAGCCCATTCTCTAGTTGGTTACTCAGCGTACGGTTCTAGAAAACCATTCATACATTCCAGGAATTCACTCATAGCATTCGTGCTAATTAAGTTTACCCAGTCTATATGTAAGTTGAAGTTCCCCATGATTACTGTATTACCCCTGCTACATGCACCCCTGATTTAATTTTTCGTACCGTGCCCTATATTACCATGACTGTTTAGTGGCCTATAAACAACTCCTACTAATGTTTGCTGCCCTTTGCTGTTACCTAGTTCCACCCAAATTGATTCTACATCTCGATCTTCCGTTCTAAGATCCTCTCTCACTTAATGTACTGATCTCATCCTTTATTAGCAGCACTACCCCACCTCCTTTTCCTTTTTTCCTCTCCTTCCTAAATGTTGAATACCCTTGAACATTCAGTTTCCAGTGTTGGTCACCCTGCAGCCACATCTCTGTAATGGCAATTAGATCATAGCTGTTTCCGTCCATTTGTGCCATCAATTCATCTACTTTTTTGCGACTGCAATGTGCATTCAGATAGAATGCCTTTAATTTTGTCTTATTATTTTCACAAACTCTAGCCGTATCTGCTGCCGCACTCTAAAGTTAGTACACTCTGTCCCTTTCTGCCACACCCAGATTATCAACTCACTTATTGCTAGTTTGCTCTCTTGCCTTGTCATCTCTCTTTCATTTATCAAATCTTCCCTCACTTGATCCCTCACCCCCTCTATTTAGTTTCAAGCCCTCTCTATTGCCCCAGTTATATGACTCACCAGAACACTGGTCCAGCATGGTTCAGGTAAAGACGTTCCCAAAGGTACAGATCCTACTTTCCCAGCACTGGTGTCACTGCCCCATGAACTGAAACCCATTTCTCCCACACCAATCTTTGAGCCGTGCATTTAACTCTCTAATGTTATTTACCCTGCTCCAATTTGCTTGTGGCTGAGGTAATAATCCAGAGACTATTATCTTTGAGGTTCTGCTTTTCAATTTATACCCTATATGTTAATACTCCCTATGTAGAACCTCCTTCCTAGTCCTATCTATGTCATTGGTATCCACGTGGACCACGACAACTGATCCTCCCCCTCACACTGCAAGTTCCTCTCCATCACTGAACAGATATCTCGATCCCTGGCACCATGCAGGCAACACAGCCTTCTGGACTCTCGCTGTTGGCGGCAGAGAACTGTGTCTATCCCCCTGACTATACTGTCCCCTACTACCATTGTATTTCTATTTACTGTGTTCATCTTGAATGGTTTCCTGTACCATGGTGCCATGGTCAGTTTGCTCATCCACCCTGCAGCCCTCGCTCTCATCCATACAAGCTGAAAGAACCTCAAACCTGTTGGACAATTGTAAGGTCTGAGGCTCCTCCTCTTCTGCCTTCTCGATCCCCTTACCTGCCTCACTCACAGTCACACCTCCCCTGTCCCTGACCACTGAACAATTCAGCAGACTCTATCCTATAGGGTGTGATTGCCTTCTGGAACAAAGTGTTCCAGTAACTATCCCCTCCCTGATACATCGCAGTGTCCATAGCTCAGTCTCCAGCTCATCTACCTGAGCCAAAGCTCCTCGAACCACAGACATTTACTGTGAACGTGGTTGCTGTGGATCACACTGGAGTCCATGAGCTCACACATACTGCAGCTGTGAAACATCACCTTCCCGGCCATCCTTATTGTGTTTTCATTTACTAATGAATTAATTATTTTCTCAATGAATTGTTTAATTAATGCCTCTCCTCACCAGCACTTGCTTTGATGAATTTAAAATCTTGGTAATGCAATAAAATGTACCACTTAAAATAAAAGAAAACAGTAGACTTACCTGCTTCTTACTTCCCTTTTGCTTGCATATCTTAACTAAATTATCAGGGAGTTACTTAAAAATTATTTATTTTTATTTTACTTTCCTCTAATTTCCAGCTACTAACTGGTGCACCCTAACAGCAGTGTACAAACTGAGATTTCACATCAGTAACTCACCAACCAACCACCTTACAGCTTTCCTGTGATGTGACTGTTTGATTCTTTGTTGAACTCAGAGCAACTACAGCATAGGTTAGAAAGAGAAAAGGGTTTTCTAAAACGTGCCTTCAAATACTTCCAATGCATGTGCAGTACTGCTTAGTTCGCGGAAAGCTCCCTCTACACTGTCCCATAAAATAATCCCAGTATAGGTACAGCACAGATTAGGCACAGAGTAGAACTCCCTCTACACTGTCCCATAAAATAATCCCAGTATAGGTACAGCACAGACTAGGTACAGAGTAGAGCTCCCTCTACACTGTCCCATAAAATAATCCCAGTATAGGTACAGCACAGATTCGGTAAAGAGTCGAACTCCCTCTACACTGTCCCATAAAATAATCCCCGTATAGGTACAGCACAGATTAGGTACAGAGTCGAGCTCCCTCTCCACTGTCCCATAAAATAATCCCAGTATAGGTACAGCACAGATTAGGTACAGAGTACAGCTCCCTCTACATTGTCCCATAAAATAATCCCAGTATAGGTACAGCACAGATTAGGTACAGAGTAGAGCTCCCTCTACACTGTTCCATAAAATAATCCCAGTATAGGTACAGCACAGATTAGGTACAGAGTAGAGCTCCCTCTACACTGTCCCATAAAATAATCCCAGTATAGGTACAGCACAGATTAGGTACAGAGTAGAACTCCCTCTACACTGTCCCATAAAATAATCCCAGTATAGGTACAGCACAGATTAGGTACAGAGTAGAACTCCCTCTACACTGTTCCATAAAATAATCCCAGTATAGGTACAGCACAGATTAGGTACGGAGTAGAACTCCCTCTACACTGTTCCATAAAATAATCCCAGTATAGGTACAGCACAGATTAGGTACAGAGTAGAACTCCCTCTACACTGTTCCATAAAATAATCCCAGTATAGGTACAGCACAGATTAGGTACGGAGTAGAACTCCCTCTACACTGTTCCATAAAATAATCCCAGTATAGGTACAGCACAGATTAGGTACGGAGTAGAACTCCCTCTGCACTGTTCCATAAAATAATCCCAGTATAGGTACAGCACAGATTAGGTACAGAGTAGAACTCCCTCTACACTGTTCCATAAAATAATCCCAGTATAGGTACAGCACAGATTAGGTACAGAGTAGAACTCCCTCTACACTGTCCCATAAAATAATCCCAGTATAGGTACAGCACAGATTAGGTACAGAGTAGAGCTCCCTCTACACTGTCCCATAAAATAATCCCAGTATAGGTACAGCACAGATTAGGTACAGAGTAGAGCTCCCTCTACACTGTCCCATAAAATAATCCCAGTATAGGTACAGCACAGATTAGGTACAGAGTAGAGCTCCCTCTCCACTGTCCCATAAAATAATCCCAGTATAGGTACAGCACAGATTAGGTACAGAGTAGAGCTCCCTCTCCACTGTCCCATACAATAATCCCAGTATAGGTACAGCGCAGATTAGGTACAGAGTAGAACTCCCTCTGCACTGTTCCATAAAATAATCCCAGTATAGGTACAGCACAGATTAGGTACAGAATAGAGCTCCCTCTCCACTGTCCCATACAATAATCCCAGTATAGGTACAGCGCAGATTAGGTACAGAGTAGAACTCCCTCTGCACTGTTCCATAAAATAATCCCAGTATAGGTACAGCACAGATTAGGTACAGAATAGAGCTCCCTCTACACTGTCCCATAAAATACTCCCAGTATAGGTACAGCACAGATTAGGCACAGAGTCGAGCTCCCTCTCCACTGTCCCATAAAATAATTCCAGTATCGGTACAGCACAGATTAGGTACAGAGTAGAGCTCCCTCTACACTGTCCCATAAAATAATCCCAGTATAGGTACAGCACAGATTAGGTACAGAGTAGAACTCCCTCTACACTGTCCCATAAAATAATCCCAGTATAGGTACAGCACAAATTCGGTACAGAGTACAGCTCCCTCTACACTGTCCCATAAAATAATCCCAGTATAGGTACAGCACAGATTAGGTACAGAGTAGAACTCCCTCTACACTGTTCCATAAAATAATCCCAGTATAGGTACAGCACAGATTAGGTACAGAGTAGAACTCCCTCTACACTGTTCCATAAAATAATCCCAGTATAGGTACAGCACAGATTAGGTACAGAGTAGAACTCCCTCTACACTGTCCCATAAAATAATCCCAGTATAGGTACAGCACAAATTAAGTACAGAGTAGAACTCCCTCTGCACTGTCCCATAAAATACTCCCAGTATAGGTACAGCACAGATTAGGCACAGAGTCGAGCTCCCTCTCCACTGTCCCATAAAATAATTCCAGTATCGGTACAGCACAGATTAGGTACAGAGTAGAGCTCCCTCTACACTGTCCCATAAAATAATCCCAGTATAGGTACAGCACAGATTAGGTACAGAGTAGAACTCCCTCTACACTGTCCCATAAAATAATCCCAGTATAGGTACAGCACAAATTCGGTACAGAGTACAGCTCCCTCTACACTGTCCCATAAAATAATCCCAGTATAGGTACAGCACAGATTAGGTACAGAGTAGAACTCCCTCTACACTGTTCCATAAAATAATCCCAGTATAGGTACAGCACAAATTAGGTACAGAGTAGAGCTCCCTCTACACTGTCCCATAAAATAATCCCAGTATAGGTGCAGCACAGATTAGGTACAGAGTAGAACTCCCTCTACACTGTCCCATAAAATAATCCCAGTATAGGTACAGCACAAATTAAGTACAGAGTAGAACTCCCTCTGCACTGTCCCATAAAATACTCCCAGTATAGGTACAGCACAAATTAGGTACAGAGTAGAACTCCCTCTGCACTGTTCCATAAAATAATCCCAGTATAGGTACAGCACAGATTAGGTACAGAGTAGAACTCCCTTTACACTGTTCCATAAAATAATCCCAGTATAGGTACAGCACAGATTAGGTACAGAGTAGAACTCCCTCTACACTGTCCCATAAAATAATCCCAGTATAGGTACAGCACAAATTAGGTACAGAGTAGAACTCCCTCTGCACTGTCCCATAAAATACTCCCTGTATAGGTACAGCACAAATTAGGTACAGAGTAGAACTCCCTCTGCACTGTTCCATAAAATAATCCCAGTATAGGTACAGCACAGATTAGGTACAGAGTAGAACTCCCTCTACACTGTTCCATAAAATAATCCCAGTATAGGTACAGCACATGTTATGTACAGAGTAAAACTCGCTCCAAAAATCCCATCCAGTACTCTCGCGCACACACACACACACACACACACACATGCACAAACACATACACACAAGAAGAGACAGAAAGAAAAAGGGGTAAGTGATTATAAGTGGGGTGTAAGTTTTGAGGGGGTGGGTGCGGTCCAGCAGGGGTCTGGTACTGAGTAAAGTTCACTGTCCACTCAAGTCTATTTATCGTCCCAGTGTCCAGTCTCCTTTAATGGACATCTGTGACTCTGTCAACTTAACATTTTACAGTTTCCTGCAGCTAACTGTCTCATTTTCACCATGGACATGCAATGTCTCTACACCTCCATCTGGCACTAAGACGGTCTGAGGGCTCTCAACTTCTTCCATGAACTAAGGCCCAACCAGTCCCCATCCACCACCAGCCTCTTCAATCTGACTGAATTTGTTCTCACATTGAACAACTTCTCCTTCACCTCCACACACCTCCTCCAAATAAAGGGTGTTGCTATGGACAATGTCGCACACACACGTGTGACAATACAAAATTATGGACAAAATTTACTCCCCGCTCCCCACGCCCCACTCAGTGTTCCCCACTCCCCACTCAGTGTTCCCTGCTCAGCGTTCCCCACTCCCCACTCAGTGTTCCCCACTCCCCACTCATCGTTCCCCTGTCCCCATTCAGTGTTCCCCACTCCCCGCCCAGTGTTCCCGACTCAGCATTCCCCACTCCCCGCTCAGTGTTCCCCACTCAGTGTTCCCTGCTCAGTGTTCCCACTCCCTGTTCAGTATTCCCCACTTCTTGCTCAGTGTTCCCTACTCCCCACTCAGCGTTCCCCACTTCCTGCTCAGTGTTCCCAACTCAGTGTTGCCCACTCTCCACCCAGTGTTCCCAACTCCCCGCCCAGTGTTCCCCACTCAGTGTTCCCCGCTCCCCTTACCTTCCAGCAGAGCAGCAGACAGAAGTGGAGCTGTGGGAAGGACATCGGAGCAAGGAGCCGATAAATTTAGCCCGACGATCGCGGCATAGATCACTTGCCTTCCGAGAGTCCAGCCGCGCCAGAGTTTGAAAACAATATGAGCCAATGGCTGAGCAGTCCATAACCAGGGGTCACAGTCTGGGTTACACCTTTGAGGTATGCCATTTAGAACTGAGAGGAGGAGAAATTTCTTCACTCAGAGGGTGGTGAACCTGTGGAATTCTCTACCTCAGAAGGCAGTGGAGACCATGTCATTAAATATATTCAAGAAGAAGATAGATATATCTCTTAAAGGCAAAGGGATCAAGGGACATGGGGAGAAAGTGGGAATGGGGTACTGAATTAGACCATCAGCCATGATGTTTTTTGAATTTCGGAGCAAGCCCAAAGGGCCGAATGGCCTACTCCTGCTCCTATTCTCTATGTTTCTAAGATGGCCGAATACACAAACAGATGTGGTCGGACCAGTTTGGTCACATGACTATTTGAGTTTTTGAATTTGACCTTCCAACAGGGATTTTGAACTCAGAAGGCTGTTTTCTCCAGGACTGAGAACACCTTTCGCCTGTCTGCTCTCACCAGCTTCATAAACCATTGAAGACAGATGAACACCAAGAGAGAAAAGTCTCCTGCATTGAATCAGGTTTAAGGAGAATAAAAGCAAAATACTGCAGATGCTGGAAATCTGAAATAAAAACAAGAAATGCTGGAA
Source organism: Heterodontus francisci (assembly GCF_036365525.1). NCBI lineage: Eukaryota > Metazoa > Chordata > Chondrichthyes > Heterodontiformes > Heterodontidae > Heterodontus > Heterodontus francisci. Next base: position 56,875,837 of record NC_090399.1, read on the forward strand.
ATACTCAGCATCTGTGGAGAGAGAAGCAGAGTTAACATTTCAGGTCAGTGACCTTTCATCAGAACTGGCAGATATAAAAAATATGAAAGATTTTAAGCAAGTAAAGTGGGGGTGGGGCAAGAGATAACAAAAGAGGTGTTGATAGGACAAGGTCACAGAATAGCTGACCAGAAGGTTATGCAGCAAAGGCAAACAATATGTTCATGATGTGCAGAAAGACAAAGCATTAGTACAGATAGGGTGTTAATTGACTGAAAACTGAACAGCCAAAGGCACAAACATGAAAATAAAGTGTGTAGGCACAGTAGAAACAAACTGAAAAAACTAAATTAAAATAAACTCAAAAAAGAAAAAAAAGTAAAAAATAACGAAAAATAAAAGTAAAAAGGGGGCCCGTCATGCTCTGAAATTACTGAACTCAATGTTCAGTCCGGCAGTCTGTAGTGTGCCTAATCGGTAAATAAGATGCTGTTCCTGGAGCTTGCGTTGATGTTCACTGGAACACTGCAGCAATCCCAGGACAGAGATGGGAGCATGAGAGCAGGGGTGTGTGTTGAAATGGCCAGCAACCGGAAGCTCAGGGTCCTTCTTGCGGACTGAGCAGAGGTGTTCTGCAAAGTGGTCACCCAGTCTGCGTTTGGTCTCCCCAATGTAGAGGAGAGCACATTGTGAGCAGTGAATACAGTATACTACATTGAAAGAAGTACAAGTAAATCGCTGCATCACCTGAAAGGAGTGTTTGGGGCCTTGGATAATGAGGAGAGAGGAGATAAATGGGCAGGTATTACACCTCCTGCGATTGCAGGGGAAGGTGTCGTTCGAGGGGGATGAGGTGTCAGAGGTAATGGAGGAGTGGCCCAGGGTGTCGTGGAGGGAATGATCCCTTTGGAATGCTGACAGGAGAGAGGAGGGGAAGATGCCTTTGGTAGTGGCATCACACTGGATGTGGCAGAAATGGCGGAGGATGATCCTTTGGATGTGGAGGCAGATGGGGTGGGAAGTGAGGACAAGAGGAACCCTGTCACAGTTCTGGGAGGGAAGGGAAGGGGTGAGGGTTGAGGTGCGGGAAATGGGCTGGACATGGTTTAGGGCCCTGTCAACCACAGTGGGGGTGTGGGGGGGGAATCCTCGGTTGAGGAAAAAGGAAGACATATCAGAAGCGCTGTCGTGGAAGGTTGCATCATTAGAGGTGTCGGATACGGAGAAACTGGGAGAATGGAATGCTTACCTCGTCCAGGGAGCTGTGGGAGTCAGTGGGCTTTTAATGAATATTACTGGACAGCCTATCCTCAGAGATGGAGACAGAGAAGTCGAGGAAGGAAAGGGAAGGGTTGGAGATGGACCATGTAAAGGTGGTGAGAAGGGTGGAAATTAGAAGCAAAGTTGATAAAGTTTTCCAGTTCAGGGTGGGAGCAGGAAACAGCACCGACACAGTCATCAATGTACCGGAAAACGAGTTGGGGGAGGGGGCCTGAGTAGGACTGGAAGAAGGAATGTTCGACATATCCCACAAAAAGACAGGCATAACTAGGACCCATGTGGGTACTCACAGCAACACCTTTTACTTGAAGGGAGTGAGTAGAGTTGAAGGAGAAGTTGTTCAATGTGAGAACAAGTGCAGCCAGGCGGAAGAGGATGGGGACTGGTTGGGCCTCTGTTCAAGGAAGAAGCAGAGTGCCCTCAAATCATACCGGTGGGCGATGGAGGTGCAGAGAGATTGGACGTCCATAGTGAAGAGGAGACGGTTGGGTCCAGGAAACTGGAAATTGTCAAAATGACATAGGGTGTCAGAAATGTCATGGAATGAAGGTGGGAAGAGACTGGACCAGGGGAGAAAAGATAGAGACAAGATAGGAAGAAATAAATTCAGTGGGGCAGGAAAAGGCTGAAACAATGTGTCTGCCGGCACAGTCCTGTTTGTGGATTTTAGGAAGGAGGTAGAAGCGGGCTGTCCAAGGTTGCAGGGCTGAGGTTGGAAGCTGGAGAAGGCAGCTTTCCTGTGACGTCACTGGTCACATTGTTTTCAAACTCTCACTCTCTCACCCACTCTTTTTATGCTGCGGCTTCACTATCGCTGTTCCCTGCTCTCCGAGTGAACTCTCGCGGTCTCTCCCGGTCACTTTATGCCCCGGCTCTGCTCTTGCTTTTTCCCGCTTGCTGAGTGAACTTTCGCTCTCTCTCCTCGTCTCTTTATGTTTTATGATAGAGACAGACACTAACACATTCCGAATATAAATCCACGGACAATGACACCTAATGGAAAACTGACAGTGCCAACAATTACTTTGTGTTTAGTTTACAGATGCAGCACTGAAACAGGCCCTTCAGCCCACCGAGTCTGTGCCGACCATCAACCATCCGTTTATACTAATCCTACACTAATCCCATATTCCTACCACATCCCCCTATATTTCCCTACCACGTACCTATACTAGGGGCAATTGCTCATGGCCAATTTACCTATCAACCTGCAAGTCTTTGGCATGTGGGAGGAAACCGGAGCACCCGGAGGAAACCCACGCAAACACAGGGAGAACTTGCAAACTCCACAGGCAGTATCCAGAATTGAACCCGGGTCACTAGAGCTGTGAGGCAGCGGTGCTAACCACTGTGCCACTGTGTTTGATGCAAAGTTTCCTGATATTACAGGAGGGTAACAGAAGCATTAGAGGGGCCTCTGTATGATTTTTGTGTGGGACGTTGACTCGCTTTTAACCCACAAGTTACTGTCTCTGGTATTCTTAAATCAAGATAGTGAGTTCATTGAGCACAGCAAGGATTTGCAAGCAATTCTAAACCAATGGCAGTCGTTAAACAGCAGAGTGCCCTCAGTTTGGCTTCCTGAGCTGCTGTGGTGAAGTCTTCTCTCTTGAGGTGTTCTGTTGACTGCAGGATGGTCTCTTCTCAAATCTTTTTGTGCTGATGTCTCTCAGCACCTTTCATTCATACCTGCACCCTGATCCTCTGACGGTTCCTTCATCCATATTAGGTTACATTCCACCTGCACCCTTTTGATTGATCAGTTATGACCTCACCTTTCAGACATTGTCTCTGAAGATAACTTGATGGCCTAAGTCATTGTCACACAATGGGGAATGTTTGCTATCCCCATCAACATTCCAGTCATGAATAGTCTCCGAACACCTTTACTTACATTTCCATCGTGAGGCCTACAAGTCTATCAATTATTGTGACCCTGAGCCTGTCTTAATTGAAATGCAGTAAGGTACTTATCAAAACATCCTGTCTCATAGCAAAGTCACTTCTGTTATTGTTGTTACAGTTAAACCGTCTTCCACCATCTCTCCAATACAGCGTACAAATATACATTTCACAGAACATGATTCTAAACACAAGGTCCAGAACTTAATTCTAATATAATACATTGATACATATACAAAGTATAACTATTCCTGAACATAACCACAATATCATTTCAAATTATTCTACTTTAAAACATAGCACCTCATGTGAATTGTATCAGGCCACAACTCGCACAGATTCATCCAACAGATTAAACATGGCAGTTAACCCCTTAGTTCCTACAGTGCCCACCGTGAGGGTAAAATACCAGATGGCATTGATCCCTCATACATTACCCTTAGGTGGGGCATATTCTTTCATGGTCTCCTGTCTAATTCTCATTTTCTTTATCATCCCCATGATTTGTCTTAACGCACACACCAAAATCAAATTATCACCTATTGAAGGATTACAAAGACATGGGAAATAATCCTGATCCAAGGGGGTATTTCAATGTTTAGCCCCATGTCACACCAGTGGCTGTCATCCCCTATCTCAGGGATTTCCTTATCAATTTCCTCATTTTATTGTTGCAGGACATAAAAGTGTTTGTTGGATGTATTGAGTCTTTGCAATAGCTCAGTCAGATGTTCAGGAAAAGGGGGAATGCCATAAACAAATCTACTGTCATATTGATATAACTGCTCCTTGAGATCATCTTTAACAGTGATATATATTTGCTGATGATTCCTTATACTGAATCGGACCTTGTTTACTATCTGAGCCCTGAGAGAGGGACTAAAGCAATATTCTCCCTTATTTATTTGACACATTAAACTGTCATATGTATACTCTGTGTGGGTAGTAACAACACAATACCTTCCCTCACCTTGGTAGACAGAGTGATTGGGGAACTTCTCTCCACTCACTATTTCCATTGTACAGTTGAGGGGGTCTTTGTTCCAGGTTAATCCACATGCTGGAGCAGAGTTTTCTACAATATCATTTGGGCAAACAAAGGCATCATCTGACTGGAGACCCCCAGACAAGTCAGGGGCAACCCAGGTGGTTTCATTGACTAGGGAGATATAATTAAGTGGATTTTTGTATCTAACAATGTGATTCCTCATTATTATCTATTCCTTAACAACTGTTGCAGTAATTCAAGATTCCCAAGATCAATTCTTTATTCTTTTGCTGAAGCTTGTTAATTCTAAATGATTGTCCTGTTCTCAGTACTTTTGTTTCAAGTAACAGATCAGGCATGGACTTGAAAGATTCTCCAGCTCTCCCTTTATCATATCCATCTTTTGAATCATTCCTCGCCCTTCAACTGTCTCTCTCTGAACTTTCATCTTGCTCCCTCTGTCCATTTCCAGGGTGTTTAATTCTATTCTAATTGTTTTAAAGTCAGTTACTATGGAATATTAATCAATGCCTTGATAATTTAAAACATGTTTCACTCGACTGACCACATTAACCATTCCGTGTTGTACTGTTGTTAAGTTGGTGAACATGTCTGAGACCCATTCTTCAGTGCATTTCACCATGCATCTGCATGTTAGTTACTTTGTGCATAACACATCACATTTCCACCAGTGTCCCAATATCATGTCACACATTCCTGACTCGCCAGTGATCTTAACAAAAGATCAAAAAGGGGAGGGGGTGAGGGAAGTGTTTCGAGACCTTGCTCATCTCCCCCTGCATGGTCCCAATGCGTTGGGCAGTGGCCAGAATGTCAAATTCAGTTCTCTTAAAAAAAAACATAGGCAAGATACAAATCTCCAAGAGAAAGCTATCAATTTACAATTCATAACTGCACTCTCCTAACTCTTACTCGAAAGTTCTGAACTTCCTGGAAATTATGCACATTAATTTAACAGTTTGAGTTCTTATTCTGTCAATTTTTGTCCCCAAAATTCCTTGCTTAGATCTTGCAGCAACCAGATTTTATTCCCAATTCTCATTAATTACAATTCTATTTCATTTTTGCGCCCTGGAGAAACTTTAATGTCCATTACCCAGAACGTTTTTAACTGAAGAATCAAACAGACCCTTAATCATTATCTCACTGTCGCGGCAGTTCCCACTGACACAACATCTTACTTCACAATAATATACTGGCAGGCAGACATGTAGTTGCCCCAGGCATTACCATTTTGTTTTGAAGTAAAATTTTGTTTATCTCCTTAAACTTCAAGTGAACTTCCCTTCTGAGTGCTTGGAATAACAACTCATCAATTTGTGTTATCAATTCCAATTTTAGAAATAATTATCCCCAGGCTTGGTGCTTTTAAATGGTGCTTTTCCATCAGATAAAAGTGTTTGCAGGTGTTTAGAGGTGACCTTCACATCTCTTGTTTTCAAGCACTTTGTCTTGAAAGATTTTCAAAACTTCTGGATTCCTTATTGTTCTTGTTTCTGTTTTTTAAAAAAGCACAAAGAATCCATTTGTCTCTGGTCAGGAGTCCAATGGGTTAACATGTCTAATTGTATTTGTTAATTCATCAGTTTAAAATGTCATAATGCCTAATGTACTGTATATAAATCTTCAATGAACTAAAAGTTTTGTAGTGAGCTAAGCTGCGAGCTGAAAGGGTTAACTGTCACTGCTAATTTGAAAAGGGGGCGGAACAAAAGTTCTCACATGAGATCACCTCCTTTTCTTTGAAAAAAGAGCAAATATGTTCCATTAAGTCACGTACACACACTCAAATGGGTTAAAGCATTTTCAATTAAACTCCCAATTGTTTCCAAAACTCCTTAGCTTTCTTAAAAACCCAAGACTAATTCCAAAACAAAAACAAGAAATGCTGGATTCACTCAGCAGGTCTGGCAGCATCTGTGGAAAGAGAAGCAGAGTTAACGTTTCGGGTCAGTGACCCTTCTTCGGAACTAAATCCAACCCAGGTGACTGAACAATCATCTCAAACATCCCAAATTCCAATTTACACAATCAAACCTTAAAACTGTCCCACTCTTACATGTGTGATTTAGTCTCCAGAAAAAAATTCCCACATGTTTTATCATTGTCACTAGAATGTCACTGTGGCAACCAATGAAATTCCAATTTCATCACTTAGAAAGGTTTACTTTATTAATTCCACATCCCTTTAGACTGTGCTTACAATTCTCATATTTAACTCAAAGTGACAATTCTACTATTGCAGGATTGTGTGTCCCAGGGATAAAAACTAAATATTACAAATGCAGACACACATTAAACAGACAACTTCAAACAACTTCCACTTAAGACCACCAAAACAGGTTAAACAGGTTTAAGTTCTCTGCACAGAACAGTGAAGATGACACACACACAAAAACTGGAAAAAGGGTCTTTTATTCACAAATTAGGAAGCTTCCTCTCACACACACTGCAGCCACTCTGGGTCTTTTCAACTTTAATAACTGAGAACTAATGATTAACTAAAACAGAACAGAATAAGCACGTGCTTTTTATTTAAAAGGGAAAAGAGGAAATTAAATTAAACTTGTCTTCTTTTTTCAGGTACCTTTACAAATGCCTGTAAATAGAAAACTAAAGAAAGAGTTAATTCCACAAACAACAAAAGGAAACCTTCAACATTCTTAGTCCCAAAAGAAAATCACCCAGCAAAGTTTTTGCAGCCTGTTATTCAGTGCTTCCAGTCAGATTCTTGAAGAGACAGAACACCACAAACTCATATTCCATTCTCCTTCTCATTTCATCAGAACTGAACTCATCCTTCTCTTCAAATCAACTTTGATCCAAATGTATACAGAACACAGATTAAACAACCAACAATCTTCAAACAACATACAAGACTAGACCAAAGAGGGTTAATTAGTCTACAATTCCAGTGACACAGAACACTGAGCACACACACAAGGGAATCACACAGAGAGGAGTTACTCTCTCTTTAAATTTCCCTCGACACAGGATCTGAGCTGGATATGAACTCCAGTGAAGGTTTCAAGTTGAAATTCTTTTCACGCCAATCTGGTTGCTCACACACCGTCCTCACCTTTACAGTGGGCTATCGTAATTTCTTTTCCTTCTGTCCATTCTCCCTCATGTACAATCTACTTTCAGGTTCTGAAATTCTCAATTCCCAATGAGTCCCCATTTTAATAATGTGTAACTCATGGATGCAGGTTTGTAAATCATTGGGACTCAGGAACCGGGGTCAGGAATTAGTTCCAGTCTGCTGTCCCGCTTGATTTAAAACACGAGTCTCCATCACCACATTAACAGGAAGATCGGCGGGGGTGGGAGGGGGGGTGTGTGTGGAGTGGGGAGGTCCTGGACCCGCTAGTCTTCACCCGAGTGGTACTTGGAGGCTTTCTCCCCGAATGTACCCCACTCTACCTCTGAGGAATCAGTATATTCTGGATCATATAGGGTGACAGCAGACACAAATGCTCGCTGTTTCCCCAACTTACTCTCTAACGCAGAGTGAAGAGCATCCTTGATTCTTGCTTCCTGAGCTGCTGTAGTGCAGTCTTCTCTCTTGAGGTGTTCTGTTGACTGCAGACTTCTCCCCGATGTCTCTCAGAACCTTCCATTTGTGCTGCCACCGAAGGTTCCTTAATTCCATGTAAGGTTACATTCCACCTTATCGCTTTCGATTGATCAGTTATGACTGCACCTCCCATACATTATCTCTGAAGATAGCTTGATGGCCTATGTCATTTTCCCACAATGGGGAATGTTTGCTATCCCCATCAACATTCCAGTCATGAATAGTCTCCGAACACCTTTACTTACATTTCCATCGTGAGGCCTACAAGTCTATCAATTATTGTGACCCTGAGCCTGTCTTAATTGAAATTAAACAATCCTGTCTCATAGCAAAGCCAATTCTTCTATTGTTACAGGAGACACCGTCTTCGACCATCTCTCCAATGCACCATACAAATATACATTTCCTCGAACATGATTCCAAACACAAGATCCATAACTATATTCACAATATATATTAATGATATAGATGAGGGAATTAAATGTAATATATCCAAGTTTGCAGATGACACAAAGCTGGGGGAGTGTGAGCTGTGAGGAGGATGCAGAGAAGCTCCAGTGTGATTTGAACAGATTGACTGAGTGGGCAAATACATGGCAGATGCAGTATAATGTAGATAAATGTGAGGTTATCCACATTGTTGGCAACAACATAAAGGCAGATTATTATCTGAACGGCGATAGATTGGGAAATGGGAGGGTGCAGTGAGACCTGGGTGTCCTTGTGCACCAGTCGCTGAAAATAAGCATGCAGGTGCAGCAGGCATTTCAGAAGGCAAACAGTATGTTGGCGAGAGGATTTGAGTACAGGAGCAAGGATGTCTTGCTGCAATTATACAAGGGCTTGGTGAGACCACATTTGGAATACTGTGTGAACAATGTCACCTCCACTTTCCAGGCAAATACTGTCCCTTTAACTCCTGCCGACAGTTTACCCAACACCCCAGGCCCAGTTGCTACATTGAAATGTCAATTGATAATTTAATAAACTGGATTGAGAGATTTATGTTTGAATGGATATTAAGGAATATGGAACCAAGGAGAGGTGTAGATGGAGTTAATGTACAAACCAGCCTGAACCGAATTGAGTGGAACAGGCTGAATGGGCAACATAAACTCTGTTGGTATGAGAAAAAAAATTCCATTTCCCCTGTGCACAGTGTACTCAGGTTTCTTTTATTTTATTCTCAAAATATACTTTATTCATAAAAATCTGTAAAAAAAAATCATGACAAAACAGTTCCAAACAGCACCAAGTCAAAAGTTACAGACAGTGCAAAGGAGGTCAGTTTCCTTCAATGCAATCATGAATTGGCTCACAACCCTTCCATTTCATTTCTCGTGCCATATACATTTTACAGCAAACGAAAATTTTCCCGAGACAGTTCAAGGGGTTTTCCATGGATCCAGCCCCTCCGTTCTGCTTGGTGGGGGGACCTTACACTGAGGTCTTTCCCCATTGAGCCTTTGCTGCGGCTGCCCAAGCTTTAGTACGTCCCTCAGCATGTAGTCCTGGACCTTGGAATGTGCCAGTCTGCACCATTTGGTCGTGGACAACTCTTGGCGCTGGTAGTCCAGCAAGTTTCGGGCAGACCAAAGGGCCTCTTTCACCGAATTGATAGTCCTCCAGCAGCAGTTTATGTTTATCTCGGTGTGCGTCTCTGAGAACAGCCGTGGAGCACAGACTCCTGTTAGAGCTGCTTGGGATGAACCTCGACAAAACCTCTTTCCACACCTGCTTTGCAAAGACACATTCCAGAAGGAGGTGGGCAACCGTCTCTTCCCCACCACAGCCACTGCGAGGTCATTGTGCGGAGGGGGTGAGACTTCGGGCGTGCAGGAAGGATCTGACTGGGAGGGCTCTTCTCACCACCAGCCAAGCTACATCTTGGTGCTTGTTTGAAAGTTCTGGTGATGAGGCATTCCGCCAAATGACTTTGGTGGTCTGCTCAAGGAACTATCCGACAGAATCTACCATCTCCTTTTCCCGTAGGGCCTTGAGAACATTCCGTGCAGACCACTGCCTGATGGACCGGTGGTCAAAAGTGTTTCTGTGCAGAAACTGTTCCACGACAGATAGGTGGTTCGGCACAGTCCAACTGGATGGAGCGTTCTGCGGCAATGTGACCAGGCCCATCCTTCGCAACACCAGGCACAGAGAGAACCTCAGCACATAGTGACACTTGGAGTTTGCGTACTGGAGTTCAACACACAACTTGATGCAGCCGCACACAAAGGTAGTTATCAGGATGAGGGCGACGTTGGGTACATTTTTCCCGCTAGCGGGGTATGGGTCAGACCTGTGCCACGTATAGCAACAACGTGAGCGCCTCGCACCCGATGACCACGTTCTTACCCACAATGGAGAGAGATCGCTGCTCCCACATGCTCAGCTTGTGTTGTACCCCGGCTACTCGCTCCTCCCAGGTTTTGGTGCACGTCCTGGCCTTTGCGAACCAGTTCATCAGCAACTTCAGGTAGTCTGACCTGACGCTGAAGGGGACAAAGGATCGGTCAGCCCAGTTCCCAAAGAACATGGCCTCGCTCTTGACGTGGTTAACTTTGGCTCCTGAGGCCAGTTCGAACTGATCGCAGATGCTCATCAGTCTGCGCACAGACAGCGGATCCGAGCAGAAGATGGCGATGTCATCTATGCACAGGGAGGTTTTAACCTGAGTACCTCCACTGCCTGGGATTGTCACCCCTCTTCTGCTCACATCCTTCCTAATAGACTCAGCAAAGGGTTCAATGCAGCAAACAAACAAGACCGGGGAGAGAGAACAGCCCTGTCTGACTCACAGTGTACTCAGGTTTCCACACAGTTACAACCCAGGGACATTGATAGATTCAGTGAGAGGATCAAACTACAGCAGCTGGTGTAAAATGTGGGGTAGTTTGAGGTCAATAATTTTTAACCTCAAAGATAAATCAGGGTATTTTCCAAATGGTTAGAATCTGGGAATTGTGGAGGAACAGAGAGATTTAAAGGGATAGGTATGGAAATGATTAGCAACCATTGGACCGTCCAAAAATTATTGAAAATGCTGATGGAATTGAAGTCTTTACCTCAATGGGGCTGGAACAGAAATGGTGGAAGTTATGTTACAGTTGTGTGAAGCTCTGGTTAAATCACATCTGGAGGACTGTGTTCTGATCTGGACACCTCACCTCTGGAAGGATAATTTGGTTTTAAAGAGGATGCAGTACAGATTCACCAGCATTGTACCAGGGTTTAGAGGGTTAAATTATGAGGCCTGGTTGTATAGATTAGGCTTGTATTGCCTTGAGTATAGAAGATTAAATAATGATCTCATTGATGTGTTTAAGATGATAAAAGGATTAATGTCAGGAAACTCTTCATTACACAAGAAGTCGAGGAAATCAGAACCTCTCCGCCCCCCAATCGGCTGTTGAGGCTGGGGGTCAATTGTAAAGTTACAAAAAGTGATAGATGTTAGGAAGGGAATGAAGGAATATGGAACTAAGTGGATTAGATGGAGTTATTCTACAAATCAACCATCAACTAATTGAAAGGCAGACCAAGCTTGAGGTGCTGAATGACCTACTCCTGTTCCTTAGTTTATCAAGGGATATGGATCAAAGGTGGTAAATCAATTTGAGGTCCAGAACAGTCATCATGTAATTACATTGGGAATGGACTCGAGGGGCTGAATGGCCTAACTCTGTTGCTGTGAACATATACAACTACTTATCATTATTATGAGGCAGACAATCCCATCACATCAAAACAGTTTGAGTTAGTGAGGCTGAAAACCCAAAATGAAAATGTCACCAGGCACTCAGACCTTCTCTCCAATTCAGGGAATGACTATGAGGTACTGAGACATTCAAGACTAGTGTCAAACTTTAATGAGAAGGTTGAGTCATATTTAATGTCAGCTGCAAAAAATAGCTACCAGGCTAAGTTGGCCGAAAGAATTTTGGACTCTCCTCTTAACAAGGTCAGTTCGTGGGTAGGGCATCTGAAGCTTTTTCTCTGTTATCAGAAGCTCCTTTGACCGTCAATAAACTAAAATTAGAATTCTAAATGCGTGTGAGTTAGTACCTGCAGCCTATATGACAGAAACTGAGACACACCAGGATTAGACCCGCATAGACTTGCATTGAAATTCAAAGAATTAAACAGATGACATTCGATCGCTGGATACGATCTTTCAAGCTTAAACCCTCACGTGAAAATTTGAGAGAAGTGACGTTGCTGCAAGAAATTAAAAATAGTATCGCAGTTAATACAAGAACCCACCTTGAAGAACAAAGAGTTAAAGGGTAAGAGAAGCCACAGAATTGACTGACAATGATGAGTTAATACACAGACCCCCTAACTCTGAATAAATGTGGATGCAGATGAAACAGAAATGGGCTCGAGAGAAAAGGAAAGTAGGGAATGAAAACCAAACCAGTCTCCAACTGTTTCAGAGAAGGAACTCAGCTGATAAACCAGTAAGGACACGCCGGATGTGTTTCCAATGTTATTATAAACCTCTTTCCGTTCAGCCCAGATGGTTCTCTCTCTCACTGGGGTCCGGGTTCCATCGGCAGTTCCTTCACGGGAATATTCTGACTATTGTTATTGGACCACTGGAAACATCACTGTCTGTTCCCACTGTGACCTACCGGTACAGGCCCTAACCACTGATTACATTCCTCTCCCCAGTCACTGTCTGAAACTGAACCAGACTGTTCACAACCTCATCGTCCTATTTAATCCAGAGCTGCATTTTTAACCCTGCATCACCAAGACTGCCAACTGTCACCTCTATAACAGTGCCTGTCTCCACCCCTGCCTCAACTCATCTGCTGTTGGACCCTCATCCATACCAGTAAAGAGGGGCTTGCCTTGGGGTCGAAGAGCAAAACCCACCCTAGAAACAAAGCAAATGGCAGCCTTTTTAAACTTTAAGGATTTGATAGGGGCGGGGGGGGCGGCAGGGAGTAGAGGAGATAGGGGTGGAAAGGAAATGGAAAAGGAGAGAATAGGTGGCTGAGTCGTGGAAGGGAGAGAAAGGCTGCAAGGATGTTCCTCTTGAATAGGTTGTTTGAGCACCTTACTGGAAATAGTACAAAGTTCAATCTTCCAGTGGGGTGGGGGGGGGGGGGGGGGGGGACGGTGGAGGAATTCTTTGCCCGGTCGGCTGGAGCCGTCCGGTTCTTTCCACTTTCTGCTGTTGTGACAAAGACTTTCTTCACCCAGGTGGCTCCAGCTGTCCTGAGCCACGCAGTTGGGGTGGGGAGGGTGCTCCAATTGTGCCAGATGGAGGAAAGCACAAGAGAAAATACAGGGGCTCCATACAGAATCTTTGTGCCCCACTCCTGGATATTCCGGCATCTCCTCCCTCCCCCAACAGTCCAAGCAAAACAGTTCTCCAGTGCTCCAACACCCACCTCTCCAAAATAACTCACAGATCCTGTTTCTCTGCAATGGATGGAATCAGTTCCACATTTGTATGTTGTAAATGTTTCAGCTCTCTCCAATCTTTGTCAGAACAGCAGAAAGTGGAAAGAACCGGACGGCTCCAGCCGACCAGGGATCAAGGGTGAGCTGGCAAATTGGATACAAAATTGGCTTGGTGATAGGAGGCAGAGGGTGGTAGTGCAGGGTTGTTTTTCAGATTGGAGGCCGGTGACCAGTGGTGTGCTGCAGGGATCGGTGCTGGGCCCTCTGTTGTTTGTCATATATATTAATGACTTGGATGTGAATGCAAGGGGCATGATTAGTAAGTTTGCAAATGACACCAAAATTGGTGGTATAGTGGACAGTGAAGAAGGTTGTCTGAGGTTACAGCAGGATATAGATCAACTGGGAAAGTGGGCAAGGGATTGGCAAATGGAATTTAATGCAGACAAGTGCGAAGTGATGCATTTTGGGAAGTTAAACCTGGGCAGGGCATATGCAGTGAATGGCACCCTGGGGAGTGTTGTTGAGCAGAGAGACCTTGGGGTGCAAGTACATAGTTCCCTAAAAGTGGCAAGACAGGTAGACAGGGTGGTGAAGAGGGCATATGACATGCTTGCCTTCATCAGCCAAGGCATTGAGTACAAGAGTTGGGACGTCATGTTACAGTTGTACATAATGTTGGTTAGGCTGCACTTGGAATGCTGTGTGCAGTTCTGGTCACCGCATTACAAGAAAGATGTGATTAAGCGAGAGAGGGTGCAGAAAAGATTCACAAGGATGTTGCCTGGTATGGAGGGCTTGAGTTATAAAGAGAGACTGGAAAGGCTGGGTCTGTTTTCCTTGGAGCGAAGGAATCTGAGAGGGGACATTCTGGAGGTACATAAAATTATGAGAGGCGTACATAAGTTAGATAGCCAGAGTCTGTTTCCCATGGTCGGGCTGACTAAAACTAGAGGGCATAGATTAAAGGTGAGAGGGAGGAGGTTTAAAGGGGATCAAAATGATAAATGTTTCACACAAAGAATAGTGGGTATCTGGAATGAGCTGCCAGAGGAGATGGTGGAGGCAGGAACAATAGCAACATTTTAGAGGCATCTGGACAGGTACTTGAATGAGCAAGGTATAGAGGGATATGGAATTAATGCAGGCAGGTGGGATTAGTATAGATAGGCATTATGGTTGGCATGGACGCGGTGGGCCGAAGGGCCTGTTTCTATGCTGTACGACTCTATGACTCTATCAGCTCATGTATTCTAAAAATTCTGTTTACATTTCCCTGGTATTGTTTACAGTAACCGAAGAACAACTGACGGGGTTTTTTTGGATGATGTATGAAATTCTGAACTTCACTGAACCTGCAATTAACCATGACATTCACTCCATTTCTCTGTTGCATACCTGAACCGACGGGAAATTCCTGCTCAGGTTTAAAGAAGGACAAGGTGAGATAAGGGTATTGAACTGACTCTGTCTCAGAGATACCATTACATGTGACATTAATCCCAGTTACCTGTTGCCATTTGATTCTTATCTGAAATATTTTCTCAGGTTTGACAAAGGGCAGGGTTTGTTAAACTTATGTTACCTGGGAGTTGCTGTCACGATAAGCTCATCTACAAAGCACCACTAATGTCAACAGTCAGTCCTACTCCTGACACAGGTTACAGTCCATGTATCGGGGGTTTCTATTAAACCCTCTCACCCTCCTGTATCTGGGGAGGTCCCTCTAAGCCCTGTCTCACACTCCTGTATCTGGGGACATTAGGTGAGGTCAGAGTCAGGGAGAAAGACATAGAGTTAAATCAGGGTTAATGTGCACACTGATCAATGCACAGAGTGTCGTTAATATGATCGGTAAGTTATTGGCGCAGTTTGATATGTGGAAATATGATGTTGTGGCTCTAACAAAGACCTGGCTGAATGAAGGGCAGGACTGGCAGAATGCTTCCACTCCAACAAGAAGCGAGGCTCTGGTTCATGGCAGTGAGGTGGGCCAAGTGGATCAAATATCTGTGGAGGAACAGAGAGATTTAAAGGGATAGGTATGGAAATGATTAGCAACCATTGGACCGTCCAAAAATTATTGAAAATGCTGATGGAATTGAAGTCTTTACCTCAATGGGGCTGGAACAGAAATGGTGGAAGTTATGTTACAGTTGTGTGAAGCTCTGGTTAAATCACATCTGGAGGACTGTGTTCTGATCTGGACACCTCACCTCTGGAAGGATAATTTGGTTTTAAAGAGGATGCAGTACAGATTCACCAGCATTGTACCAGGGTTTAGAGGGTTAAATTATGAGTCCTGGTTGTATAGATTCGGCTTGTATTGCCTTGAGTATAGAAGATTAAATAATGATCTCATTGACGTGTTGAAGATGATAAAAGGATTAATGTCAGGAAACTCTTCTTTAGACAAGAAGTCGAGGAAATCAGAACCTCTCCGCCCCCAATAGGCTGTTGAGGCTGGGGGTCAATTGTAAAGTGACAAAAAGTGATAGATGTTAGGAAGGGAATGAAGGAATATGGAACTAAGTGGATTAGATGGAGTTAATCTGCAAATCAACCATCAACTAATTGAAAGGCAGACCAAGCTTGAGGTGCTGAATGACCTACTCCTGTTCCTTATTTTATCAAGGGATATGGATCAAAGGTGGTAAATCAATTTGAGGTACAGAACAGTCATCATGTAATTACATTGGGAATGGACTCGAGGGGCTGAATGGTCAAACTCGGTTGCTGTAAACATATAAAACTACTTATCATTATTATGAGGCAGACAATCCCATCACATCGAAACAGTTTGAGTTAGTGAGGCTGAAAACCCAAAATGAAAATGTCACCAGGCACTCAGACCTTCTCTCCAATTCAGGGAATGACTATGAGGTACTGAGACATTCAAAACTAGTGTCAAACTTTAATGAGAAGGTTGAGTCATATTTAATGTCAGCTGCAAAAAATAGCTACCAGGCTAAGTTGGCCGAAAGAATTTTGGACTCTCCTCTCAACAAGGTCAGTTCGTGGGTAGGGCATGTGAAGCTTTTTCTCTATTATCAGAAGAAAGCACCTTTGACCGTCAACAAACTAAAATTAGAATTCTAAATGCGTGTGAGTTAGTACCTGCAGCCTATATGACAGAAACTGAGACACACCAGGATTAGACCCGCATAGACTTGCATTGAAATTCAAAGAATTAAACAGATGACATTCGATCGCTGGATACAATCTTTCAAGCTTAAACCCTCACATGAAAATTTGAGAGAAGTGACGTTGCTACAAGAAATTAAAAATAGTATCGCAGTTAATACAAGAACCCACCTTGAAGAACAAAGAGTTAAAGGGTAAGAGAAGCCACAGAAATGACTGACAATGATGAGTTAATACACAGACCCCCTAACTCTGAATAAATTTGGGTCTAGTAACTCTTACATGCCAGGGAGAGATAGCAGGGATGCAGATGAAACAGAAATGGGCTCGAGAGAAAAGGAAAGTAGGGAATGAAAACCAAGCCAGTCTCCAACTGTTTCAGAGAAGGAACTCAGCTGATAAACCAGTAAGGACACGCCGGATGTGTTTCCAATGTTATTATAAACCTCTTTCCGTTCAGCCCAGATAGTTCTATCTCTCACTGGGGTCCGGGTTCCATCGGCAGTTCCTTCACGGGAATATTCTGACTATTGTTATTGGACCACTGGAAACATCACTGTCTGTTCCCACTGTGACCTACCGGTACAGGCCCTAACCACTGATTACATTCCTCTCCCCAGTCACTGTCTGAAACTGAACCAGACTGTTCACAACCTCATCGTCCTATTTAATCCAGAGCTGCATTTTTAACCCTGCATCACCAAGACTGCCAACTGTCACCTCTATAACAGTCACGGTCTCCACCCCTGCCTCAACTCATCTGCTGTTGGATCCTCATCCATACCAGTAAAGAGGGGCTTGCCCTGGGGTCGAAGAGCAAAACTCATGCTAGAAACAAAGCAAAAACAAGAAATGCTGGATTCACTCAGCAGGTCTGGCAGCATCTGTGGAAAGAGAAGCAGAGTTAACGTTTCGGGTCAGTGACCCTTCTTCGGAACTCCGAAAAAGAGTCACTGACCCGAAACGTTAACTCTGCTTCTCTTTCCACAGATGCTGCCAGACCTGCTGAGTGAATCCAGCATTTCTTGTTTTTGTTTCAGATTTCCAGCATCCGCAGTATTTTGCTTTTATTCTAGAAACAAAGCAAATGGCAGCCTTTTTAAACTTTAAGGATTTGATGGGGGGGGGGCGCAGGGAGTAGAGGAGATAGGGGTGGAAAGGAAATGGAAAAGGAGAGAATAGATGGCTGAGTCGTGGAAGGGAGAGAAAGGCTGCAAGGATGTTCCTCTTGAATAGGTGGTTGGAGCACCTTACTGGAAATAGTACAAAGTTCAATCTTCCAGTGGGGTGGGGATGGGGGGGCGCGGGAGGAATTCTTTGCCCGGTCGGCTGGAGCCATCCGGTTCATTCCACTTTCTGCTGTTGTGACAAAGACTTTCTTCACCCAGGTGGCTCCAGCTGTCCTGAGCCACGCAGTTGGGGTGGGGAGGATGCTCCAATTGTGCCAGATGGAGGAAAGCACAAGAGAAAATACAGGGGCTCCCTATAGAATCTTTGGGCCCCACCCCTGGATATTCCGGCATCTCCTCCCTCCCCCAACAGTCCAAGCAAAACAGTTCTCCAGTGCTCCAACACCCACCTCTCCAAAATAACTCACAGATCCTGTTTCTCTGCAATGGATGGAATCAGTTCCACATTTGTATGTTGTAAATGTTTCAGCTCTCTCCAATCTTTGTCAGAACAGCAGAAAGTGGAAAGAACCGTACGGCTCCAGCCGACCAGGGATCAAGGGTGAGCTAGCAAATTGGATACAAAATTGGCTTGGTGATAGGAGGCAGAGGGTGGTAGTGCAGGGTTGTTTTTCAGATTGGAGGCCGGTGACCAGTGGTGTGCTGCAGGGATCGGTGCTGGGCCCTCTGTTGTTTGTCATATATATTAATGACTTGGATGTGAATGCAGGGGGCATGATTATTAAGTTTGCAAATGACACCAAAATTGGTGGTATAGTGGACAGTGAAGAAGGTTGTCTGAGGTTACAGCAGGATATAGATCAACTGGGAAAGTGGGCAAGGGATTGGCAAATGGAATTTAATGCAGACAAGTGTGAAGTGATGCATTTTGGGAAGTTAAACCTGGGCAGGGCATATGCAGTGAATGGCACCCTGGGGAGTGTTGTTGAGCAGAGAGACCTTGGGGTGCAAGTACATAGTTCCCTAAAAGTGGCAAGACAGGTAGACAGGGTGGTGAAGAGGGCATATGACATGCTTGCCTTCATCAGCTGAGGCATTGAGTACAAGAGTTGGGACGTCATGTTACAGTTGTACATAATGTTGGTTAGGCTGCACTTGGAATGCTGTGTGCAGTTCTGGTCACCGCATTACAAGAAAGATGTGATTAAGCGAGAGAGGGTGCAGAAAAGATTCACAAGGATGTTGCCTGGTATGGAGGGCTTGAGTTATAAAGAGAGACTGGAAAGGCTGGGTCTCTTTTCCTTGGAGCGAAGGAATCTGAGAGGGGACATTCTGGAGGTACATAAAATTATGAGAGGCGTACATAGGTTAGATAGCCAGAGTCTGTTTCCCATGGTAGGGCTGACTAAAACTAGAGGGCATAGATTAAAGGTGAGAGGGAGGAGGTTTAAAGGGGATCAAAATGATAAATGTTTCACACAAAGAATAGTGGGTATCTGGAATGAGCTGCCAGAGGAGATGGTGGAGGCAGGAACAGTAGCAACATTTTAGAGGCATCTGGACAGGTACTTGAATGAGCAAGGTATAGAGGGATATGGAATTAATGCAGGCAGGTGAGATTAGTATAGATAGGCATTATGGTTGGCATGGACGCGGTGGGCCGAAGGGCCTGTTTCTATGCTGTACGACTCTACGACTCTATCAGCTCATGTATTCTAAAAATTCTGTTTACATTTCCCTGGTATTGTTTACAGTAACCGATGAACAACTGACTGGGTTTTTTTGGATGATGTATGAAATTCTGAACTTCACTGAACCTGCAATTAACCATGACATTCACTCCATTTCTCTGTTGCATACCTGAACCGACGGGAAATTCCTGCTCAGGTTTAAAGAAGGACAAGGTGAGATAAGGGTATTGAACTGACTCTGTCTCAGAGATACCATTACATGTGACATTAATCCCAGTTACCTGTTGCCATTTGATTCTTATCTGAAATATTTTCTCAGGTTTGACAAAGGGCAGGGTTTGTTAAACTTATGTTACCTGGGAGTTGCTGTCACGATAAGCTCATCTACAAAGCACCACTAATGTCAACAGTCAGTCCTACTCCTGACACAGGTTACAGTCCATGTATCGGGGGTTTCTATTAAACCCTCTCACCCTCCTGTATCTGGGGAGGTCCCTCTAAGCACTGTCTCACACTCCTGTATCTGGGGACATTAGGTGAGGTCAGAGTCAGGGAGAAAGACATAGAGTTAAATCAGGGTTAATGTGCACACTGATCAATGCACAGAGTGTCGTTAATATGATCGGTAAGTTATTGGCGCAGTTTGATATGTGGAAATATGATGTTGTGGCTCTAACAAAGACCTGGCTGAATGAAGGGCAGGACTGGCAGAATGCTTCCACTCCAACAAGAAGCGAGGCTCTGGTTCATGGCAGTGAGGTGGGCCAAGTGGATCAAATATCTGTGGAGGAACAGAGAGATTTAAAGGGATAGGTATGGAAATGATTAGCAACCATTGGACCGTCCAAAAATTATTGAAAATGCTGATGGAATTGAAGTCTTTACCTCAATGGGGCTGGAACAGAAATGGTGGAAGTTATGTTACAGTTGTGTGAAGCTCTGGTTAAATCACATCTGGAGGACTGTGTTCTGATCTGGACACCTCACCTCTGGAAGGATAATTTGGTTTTAAAGAGGATGCAGTACAGATTCACCAGCATTGTACCAGGGTTTAGAGGGTTAAATTATGAGTCCTGGTTGTATAGATTCGGCTTGTATTGCCTTGAGTATAGAAGATTAAATAATGATCTCATTGACGTGTTGAAGATGATAAAAGGATTAATGTCAGGAAACTCTTCTTTAGACAAGAAGTCGAGGAAATCAGAACCTCTCCGCCCCCAATAGGCTGTTGAGGCTGGGGGTCAATTGTAAAGTGACAAAAAGTGATAGATGTTAGGAAGGGAATGAAGGAATATGGAACTAAGTGGATTAGATGGAGTTAATCTGCAAATCAACCATCAACTAATTGAAAGGCAGACCAAGCTTGAGGTGCTGAATGACCTACTCCTGTTCCTTATTTTATCAAGGGATATGGATCAAAGGTGGTAAATCAATTTGAGGTACAGAACAGTCATCATGTAATTACATTGGGAATGGACTCGAGGGGCTGAATGGTCAAACTCGGTTGCTGTAAACATATAAAACTACTTATCATTATTATGAGGCAGACAATCCCATCACATCGAAACAGTTTGAGTTAGTGAGGCTGAAAACCCAAAATGAAAATGTCACCAGGCACTCAGACCTTCTCTCCAATTCAGGGAATGACTATGAGGTACTGAGACATTCAAAACTAGTGTCAAACTTTAATGAGAAGGTTGAGTCATATTTAATGTCAGCTGCAAAAAATAGCTACCAGGCTAAGTTGGCCGAAAGAATTTTGGACTCTCCTCTCAACAAGGTCAGTTCGTGGGTAGGGCATGTGAAGCTTTTTCTCTATTATCAGAAGAAAGCACCTTTGACCGTCAACAAACTAAAATTAGAATTCTAAATGCGTGTGAGTTAGTACCTGCAGCCTATATGACAGAAACTGAGACACACCAGGATTAGACCCGCATAGACTTGCATTGAAATTCAAAGAATTAAACAGATGACATTCGATCGCTGGATACAATCTTTCAAGCTTAAACCCTCACATGAAAATTTGAGAGAAGTGACGTTGCTACAAGAAATTAAAAATAGTATCGCAGTTAATACAAGAACCCACCTTGAAGAACAAAGAGTTAAAGGGTAAGAGAAGCCACAGAAATGACTGACAATGATGAGTTAATACACAGACCCCCTAACTCTGAATAAATTTGGGTCTAGTAACTCTTACATGCCAGGGAGAGATAGCAGGGATGCAGATGAAACAGAAATGGGCTCGAGAGAAAAGGAAAGTAGGGAATGAAAACCAAGCCAGTCTCCAACTGTTTCAGAGAAGGAACTCAGCTGATAAACCAGTAAGGACACGCCGGATGTGTTTCCAATGTTATTATAAACCTCTTTCCGTTCAGCCCAGATAGTTCTATCTCTCACTGGGGTCCGGGTTCCATCGGCAGTTCCTTCACGGGAATATTCTGACTATTGTTATTGGACCACTGGAAACATCACTGTCTGTTCCCACTGTGACCTACCGGTACAGGCCCTAACCACTGATTACATTCCTCTCCCCAGTCACTGTCTGAAACTGAACCAGACTGTTCACAACCTCATCGTCCTATTTAATCCAGAGCTGCATTTTTAACCCTGCATCACCAAGACTGCCAACTGTCACCTCTATAACAGTCACGGTCTCCACCCCTGCCTCAACTCATCTGCTGTTGGATCCTCATCCATACCAGTAAAGAGGGGCTTGCCCTGGGGTCGAAGAGCAAAACTCATGCTAGAAACAAAGCAAAAACAAGAAATGCTGGATTCACTCAGCAGGTCTGGCAGCATCTGTGGAAAGAGAAGCAGAGTTAACGTTTCGGGTCAGTGACCCTTCTTCGGAACTCCGAAAAAGAGTCACTGACCCGAAACGTTAACTCTGCTTCTCTTTCCACAGATGCTGCCAGACCTGCTGAGTGAATCCAGCATTTCTTGTTTTTGTTTCAGATTTCCAGCATCCGCAGTATTTTGCTTTTATTCTAGAAACAAAGCAAATGGCAGCCTTTTTAAACTTTAAGGATTTGATGGGGGGGGGGCGCAGGGAGTAGAGGAGATAGGGGTGGAAAGGAAATGGAAAAGGAGAGAATAGATGGCTGAGTCGTGGAAGGGAGAGAAAGGCTGCAAGGATGTTCCTCTTGAATAGGTGGTTGGAGCACCTTACTGGAAATAGTACAAAGTTCAATCTTCCAGTGGGGTGGGGATGGGGGGGCGCGGGAGGAATTCTTTGCCCGGTCGGCTGGAGCCATCCGGTTCATTCCACTTTCTGCTGTTGTGACAAAGACTTTCTTCACCCAGGTGGCTCCAGCTGTCCTGAGCCACGCAGTTGGGGTGGGGAGGATGCTCCAATTGTGCCAGATGGAGGAAAGCACAAGAGAAAATACAGGGGCTCCCTATAGAATCTTTGGGCCCCACCCCTGGATATTCCGGCATCTCCTCCCTCCCCCAACAGTCCAAGCAAAACAGTTCTCCAGTGCTCCAACACCCACCTCTCCAAAATAACTCACAGATCCTGTTTCTCTGCAATGGATGGAATCAGTTCCACATTTGTATGTTGTAAATGTTTCAGCTCTCTCCAATCTTTGTCAGAACAGCAGAAAGTGGAAAGAACCGTACGGCTCCAGCCGACCAGGGATCAAGGGTGAGCTAGCAAATTGGATACAAAATTGGCTTGGTGATAGGAGGCAGAGGGTGGTAGTGCAGGGTTGTTTTTCAGATTGGAGGCCGGTGACCAGTGGTGTGCTGCAGGGATCGGTGCTGGGCCCTCTGTTGTTTGTCATATATATTAATGACTTGGATGTGAATGCAGGGGGCATGATTATTAAGTTTGCAAATGACACCAAAATTGGTGGTATAGTGGACAGTGAAGAAGGTTGTCTGAGGTTACAGCAGGATATAGATCAACTGGGAAAGTGGGCAAGGGATTGGCAAATGGAATTTAATGCAGACAAGTGTGAAGTGATGCATTTTGGGAAGTTAAACCTGGGCAGGGCATATGCAGTGAATGGCACCCTGGGGAGTGTTGTTGAGCAGAGAGACCTTGGGGTGCAAGTACATAGTTCCCTAAAAGTGGCAAGACAGGTAGACAGGGTGGTGAAGAGGGCATATGACATGCTTGCCTTCATCAGCTGAGGCATTGAGTACAAGAGTTGGGACGTCATGTTACAGTTGTACATAATGTTGGTTAGGCTGCACTTGGAATGCTGTGTGCAGTTCTGGTCACCGCATTACAAGAAAGATGTGATTAAGCGAGAGAGGGTGCAGAAAAGATTCACAAGGATGTTGCCTGGTATGGAGGGCTTGAGTTATAAAGAGAGACTGGAAAGGCTGGGTCTCTTTTCCTTGGAGCGAAGGAATCTGAGAGGGGACATTCTGGAGGTACATAAAATTATGAGAGGCGTACATAGGTTAGATAGCCAGAGTCTGTTTCCCATGGTAGGGCTGACTAAAACTAGAGGGCATAGATTAAAGGTGAGAGGGAGGAGGTTTAAAGGGGATCAAAATGATAAATGTTTCACACAAAGAATAGTGGGTATCTGGAATGAGCTGCCAGAGGAGATGGTGGAGGCAGGAACAGTAGCAACATTTTAGAGGCATCTGGACAGGTACTTGAATGAGCAAGGTATAGAGGGATATGGAATTAATGCAGGCAGGTGAGATTAGTATAGATAGGCATTATGGTTGGCATGGACGCGGTGGGCCGAAGGGCCTGTTTCTATGCTGTACGACTCTACGACTCTATCAGCTCATGTATTCTAAAAATTCTGTTTACATTTCCCTGGTATTGTTTACAGTAACCGATGAACAACTGACTGGGTTTTTTTGGATGATGTATGAAATTCTGAACTTCACTGAACCTGCAATTAACCATGACATTCACTCCATTTCTCTGTTGCATACCTGAACCGACGGGAAATTCCTGCTCAGGTTTAAAGAAGGACAAGGTGAGATAAGGGTATTGAACTGACTCTGTCTCAGAGATACCATTACATGTGACATTAATCCCAGTTACCTGTTGCCATTTGATTCTTATCTGAAATATTTTCTCAGGTTTGACAAAGGGCAGGGTTTGTTAAACTTATGTTACCTGGGAGTTGCTGTCACGATAAGCTCATCTACAAAGCACCACTAATGTCAACAGTCAGTCCTACTCCTGACACAGGTTACAGTCCATGTATCGGGGGTTTCTATTAAACCCTCTCACCCTCCTGTATCTGGGGAGGTCCCTCTAAGCACTGTCTCACACTCCTGTATCTGGGGACATTAGGTGAGGTCAGAGTCAGGGAGAAAGACATAGAGTTAAATCAGGGTTAATGTGCACACTGATCAATGCACAGAGTGTCGTTAATATGATCGGTAAGTTATTGGCGCAGTTTGATATGTGGAAATATGATGTTGTGGCTCTAACAAAGACCTGGCTGAATGAAGGGCAGGACTGGCAGAATGCTTCCACTCCAACAAGAAGCGAGGCTCTGGTTCATGGCAGTGAGGTGGGCCAAGTGGATCAAATATCTGTGGAGGAACAGAGAGATTTAAAGGGATAGGTATGGAAATGATTAGCAACCATTGGACCGTCCAAAAATTATTGAAAATGCTGATGGAATTGAAGTCTTTACCTCAATGGGGCTGGAACAGAAATGGTGGAAGTTATGTTACAGTTGTGTGAAGCTCTGGTTAAATCACATCTGGAGGACTGTGTTCTGATCTGGACACCTCACCTCTGGAAGGATAATTTGGTTTTAAAGAGGATGCAGTACAGATTCACCAGCATTGTACCAGGGTTTAGAGGGTTAAATTATGAGTCCTGGTTGTATAGATTCGGCTTGTATTGCCTTGAGTATAGAAGATTAAATAATGATCTCATTGACGTGTTGAAGATGATAAAAGGATTAATGTCAGGAAACTCTTCTTTAGACAAGAAGTCGAGGAAATCAGAACCTCTCCGCCCCCAATAGGCTGTTGAGGCTGGGGGTCAATTGTAAAGTGACAAAAAGTGATAGATGTTAGGAAGGGAATGAAGGAATATGGAACTAAGTGGATTAGATGGAGTTAATCTACAAATCAACCATCAACTAATTGAAAGGCAGACCAAGCTTGAGGTGCTGAATGACCTACTCCTGTTCCTTAGTTTATCAAGGGATATGGATCAAAGGTGGTAAATCAATTTGAGGTACAGAACAGTCATCATGTAATTACATTGGGAATGGACTCGAGGGGCTGAATGGTCAAACTCGGTTGCTGTAAACATATAAAACTACTTATCATTATTATGAGGCAGACAATCCCATCACATCGAAACAGTTTGAGTTAGTGAGGCTGAAAACCCAAAATGAAAATGTCACCAGGCACTCAGACCTTCTCTCCAATTCAGGGAATGACTATGAGGTACTGAGACATTCAAAACTAGTGTCAAACTTTAATGAGAAGGTTGAGTCATATTTAATGTCAGCTGCAAAAAATAGCTACCAGGCTAAGTTGGCCGAAAGAATTTTGGACTCTCCTCTCAACAAGGTCAGTTCGTGGGTAGGGCATGTGAAGCTTTTTCTCTGTTATCAGAAGAAAGCACCTTTGACCGTCAACAAACTAAAATTAGAATTCTAAATGCGTGTGAGTTAGTACCTGCAGCCTATATGACAGAAACTGAGACACACCAGGATTAGACCCGCATAGACTTGCATTGAAATTCAAAGAATTAAACAGATGACATTCGATCGCCGGATACGATCTTTCAAGCTTAAACCCTCACATGAAAATTTGAGAGAAGTGACGTTGCGACAAGAAATTAAAAATAGTATCGCAGTTAATACAAGAACCCACCTTGAAGAACAAAGAGTTAAAGGGTAAGAGAAGCCACAGAAATGACTGACAATGATGAGTTAATACACAGACCCCCTAACTCTGAATAAATTTGGGTCTAGTAACTCTTACATGCCAGGGAGAGATAGCAGGGATGCAGATGAAACAGAAATGGGCTCGAGAGAAAAGGAAAGTAGGGAATGAAAACCAAGCCAGTCTCCAACTGTTTCAGAGAAGGAACTCAGCTGATAAACCAGTAAGGACACGCCGGATGTGTTTCCAATGTTATTATAAACCTCTTTCCGTTCAGCCCAGATGGTTCTCTCTCTCACTGGGATCCGGGTTCCATCGGCAGTTCCTTCACGGGAATATTCTGACTATTGTTATTGGACCACTGGAAACATCACTGTCTGTTCCCACTGTGACCTACCGGTACAGGCCCTAACCACTGATTACATTCCTCTCCCCAGTCACTGTCTGAAACTGAACCAGACTGTTCACAACCTCATCGTCCTATTTAATCCAGAGCTGCATTTTTAACCCTGCATCCTCTGCATCACCAAGACTGCCAACTGTCACCTCTATAACAGTCACGGTCTCCACCCCTGCCTCAACTCATCTGCTGTTGGATCCTCATCCATACCAGTAAAGAGGGGCTTGCCCTGGGGTCGAAGAGCAAAACCCACCCTAGAAACAAAGCAAAAACAAGAAATGCTGGATTCACTCAGCAGGTCTGGCAGCATCTGTGGAAAGAGAAGCAGAGTTAACGTTTCGGGTCAGTGACCCTTCTTCGGAACTCCGAAAAAGAGTCACTGACCCGAAACGTTAACTCTGCTTCTCTTTCCACAGATGCTGCCAGACCTGCTGAGTGAATCCAGCATTTCTTGTTTTTGTTTCAGATTTCCAGCATCCGCAGTATTTTGCTTTTATTCTAGAAACAAAGCAAATGGCAGCCTTTTTAAACTTTAAGGATTTGATGGGGGGGGGGGGGCGCAGGGAGTAGAGGAGATAGGGGTGGAAAGGAAATGGAAAAGGAGAGAATAGATGGCTGAGTCGTGGAAGGGAGAGAAAGGCTGCAAGGATGTTCCTCTTGAATAGGTGGTTGGAGCACCTTACTGGAAATAGTACAAAGTTCAATCTTCCAGTGGGTCGGGGATGGGGGGGGGGGGGGGCGGCGCGGGAGGAATTCTTTGCCCGGTCGGCTGGAGCCATCCGGTTCATTCCACTTTCTGCTGTTGTGACAAAGACTTTCTTCACCCAGGTGGCTCCAGTTGTCCTGAGCCACGCAGTTGGGGTGGGGAGGATGCTCCAATTGTGCCAGATGGAGGAAAGCACAAGAGAAAATACAGGGGCTCCCTATAGAATCTTTGGGCCCCACCCCTGGATATTCCGGCATCTCCTCCCTCCCCCAACAGTCCAAGCAAAACAGTTCTCCAGTGCTCCAACACCCACCTCTCCAAAATAACTCACAGATCCTGTTTCTCTGCAATGGATGGAATCAGTTCCACATTTGTATGTTGTAAATGTTTCAGCTCTCTCCAATCTTTGTCAGAACAGCAGAAAGTGGAAAGAACCGTACGGCTCCAGCCGACCAGGGATCAAGGGTGAGCTAGCAAATTGGATACAAAATTGGCTTGGTGATCGGAGGCAGAGGGTGGTAGTGCAGGGTTGTTTTTCAGATTGGAGGCCGGTGACCAGTGGTGTGCTGCAGGGATCGGTGCTGGGCCCTCTGTTGTTTGTCATATATATTAATGACTTGGATGTGAATGCAGGGGGCATGATTATTAAGTTTGCAAATGACACCAAAATTGGTGGTATAGTGGACAGTGAAGAAGGTTGTCTGAGGTTACAGCAGGATATAGATCAACTGGGAAAGTGGGCAAGGGATTGGCAAATGGAATTTAATGCAGACAAGTGTGAAGTGATGCATTTTGGGAAGTTAAACCTGGGCAGGGCATATGCAGTGAATGGCACCCTGGGGAGTGTTGTTGAGCAGAGAGACCTTGGGGTGCAAGTACATAGTTCCCTAAAAGTGGCAAGACAGGTAGACAGGGTGGTGAAGAGGGCATATGACATGCTTGCCTTCATCAGCTGAGGCATTGAGTACAAGAGTTGGGACGTCATGTTACAGTTGTACATAATGTTGGTTAGGCTGCACTTGGAATGCTGTGTGCAGTTCTGGTCACCGCATTACAAGAAAGATGTGATTAAGCGAGAGAGGGTGCAGAAAAGATTCACAAGGATGTTGCCTGGTATGGAGGGCTTGAGTTATAAAGAGAGACTGGAAAGGCTGGGTCTCTTTTCCTTGGAGCGAAGGAATCTGAGAGGGGACATTCTGGAGGTACATAAAATTATGAGAGGCGTACATAGGTTAGATAGCCAGAGTCTGTTTCCCATGGTAGGGCTGACTAAAACTAGAGGGCATAGATTAAAGGTGAGAGGGAGGAGGTTTAAAGGGGATCAAAATGATAAATGTTTCACACAAAGAATAGTGGGTATCTGGAATGAGCTGCCAGAGGAGATGGTGGAGGCAGGAACAGTAGCAACATTTTAGAGGCATCTGGACAGGTACTTGAATGAGCAAGGTATAGAGGGATATGGAATTAATGCAGGCAGGTGAGATTAGTATAGATAGGCATTATGGTTGGCATGGACGCGGTGGGCCGAAGGGCCTGTTTCTATGCTGTACGACTCTACGACTCTATCAGCTCATGTATTCTAAAAATTCTGTTTACATTTCCCTGGTATTGTTTACAGTAACCGATGAACAACTGACTGGGTTTTTTTGGATGATGTATGAAATTCTGAACTTCACTGAACCTGCAATTAACCATGACATTCACTCCATTTCTCTGTTGCATACCTGAACCGACGGGAAATTCCTGCTCAGGTTTAAAGAAGGACAAGGTGAGATAAGGGTATTGAACTGACTCTGTCTCAGAGATACCATTACATGTGACATTAATCCCAGTTACCTGTTGCCATTTGATTCTTATCTGAAATATTTTCTCAGGTTTGACAAAGGGCAGGGTTTGTTAAACTTATGTTACCTGGGAGTTGCTGTCACGATAAGCTCATCTACAAAGCACCACTAATGTCAACAGTCAGTCCTACTCCTGACACAGGTTACAGTCCATGTATCGGGGGTTTCTATTAAACCCTCTCACCCTCCTGTATCTGGGGAGGTCCCTCTAAGCACTGTCTCACACTCCTGTATCTGGGGACATTAGGTGAGGTCAGAGTCAGGGAGAAAGACATAGAGTTAAATCAGGGTTAATGTGCACACTGATCAATGCACAGAGTGTCGTTAATATGATCGGTAAGTTATTGGCGCAGTTTGATATGTGGAAATATGATGTTGTGGCTCTAACAAAGACCTGGCTGAATGAAGGGCAGGACTGGCAGAATGCTTCCACTCCAACAAGAAGCGAGGCTCTGGTTCATGGCAGTGAGGTGGGCCAAGTGGATCAAATATCTGTGGAGGAACAGAGAGATTTAAAGGGATAGGTATGGAAATGATTAGCAACCATTGGACCGTCCAAAAATTATTGAAAATGCTGATGGAATTGAAGTCTTTACCTCAATGGGGCTGGAACAGAAATGGTGGAAGTTATGTTACAGTTGTGTGAAGCTCTGGTTAAATCACATCTGGAGGACTGTGTTCTGATCTGGACACCTCACCTCTGGAAGGATAATTTGGTTTTAAAGAGGATGCAGTACAGATTCACCAGCATTGTACCAGGGTTTAGAGGGTTAAATTATGAGTCCTGGTTGTATAGATTCGGCTTGTATTGCCTTGAGTATAGAAGATTAAATAATGATCTCATTGACGTGTTGAAGATGATAAAAGGATTAATGTCAGGAAACTCTTCTTTAGACAAGAAGTCGAGGAAATCAGAACCTCTCCGCCCCCAATAGGCTGTTGAGGCTGGGGGTCAATTGTAAAGTGACAAAAAGTGATAGATGTTAGGAAGGGAATGAAGGAATATGGAACTAAGTGGATTAGATGGAGTTAATCTACAAATCAACCATCAACTAATTGAAAGGCAGACCAAGCTTGAGGTGCTGAATGACCTACTCCTGTTCCTTAGTTTATCAAGGGATATGGATCAAAGGTGGTAAATCAATTTGAGGTACAGAACAGTCATCATGTAATTACATTGGGAATGGACTCGAGGGGCTGAATGGTCAAACTCGGTTGCTGTAAACATATAAAACTACTTATCATTATTATGAGGCAGACAATCCCATCACATCGAAACAGTTTGAGTTAGTGAGGCTGAAAACCCAAAATGAAAATGTCACCAGGCACTCAGACCTTCTCTCCAATTCAGGGAATGACTATGAGGTACTGAGACATTCAAAACTAGTGTCAAACTTTAATGAGAAGGTTGAGTCATATTTAATGTCAGCTGCAAAAAATAGCTACCAGGCTAAGTTGGCCGAAAGAATTTTGGACTCTCCTCTCAACAAGGTCAGTTCGTGGGTAGGGCATGTGAAGCTTTTTCTCTGTTATCAGAAGAAAGCACCTTTGACCGTCAACAAACTAAAATTAGAATTCTAAATGCGTGTGAGTTAGTACCTGCAGCCTATATGACAGAAACTGAGACACACCAGGATTAGACCCGCATAGACTTGCATTGAAATTCAAAGAATTAAACAGATGACATTCGATCGCTGGATACGATCTTTCAAGCTTAAACCCTCACATGAAAATTTGAGAGAAGTGACGTTGCGACAAGAAATTAAAAATAGTATCGCAGTTAATACAAGAACCCACCTTGAAGAACAAAGAGTTAAAGGGTAAGAGAAGCCACAGAAATGACTGACAATGATGAGTTAATACACAGACCCCCTAACTCTGAATAAATTTGGGTCTAGTAACTCTTACATGCCAGGGAGAGATAGCAGGGATGCAGATGAAACAGAAATGGGCTCGAGAGAAAAGGAAAGTAGGGAATGAAAACCAAGCCAGTCTCCAACTGTTTCAGAGAAGGAACTCAGCTGATAAACCAGTAAGGACACGCCGGATGTGTTTCCAATGTTATTATAAACCTCTTTCCGTTCAGCCCAGATGGTTCTCTCTCTCACTGGGATCCGGGTTCCATCGGCAGTTCCTTCACGGGAATATTCTGACTATTGTTATTGGACCACTGGAAACATCACTGTCTGTTCCCACTGTGACCTACCGGTACAGGCCCTAACCACTGATTACATTCCTCTCCCCAGTCACTGTCTGAAACTGAACCAGACTGTTCACAACCTCATCGTCCTATTTAATCCAGAGCTGCATTTTTAACCCTGCATCACCAAGACTGCCAACTGTCACCTCTATAACAGTCACGGTCTCCACCCCTGCCTCAACTCATCTGCTGTTGGATCCTCATCCATACCAGTAAAGAGGGGCTTGCCCTGGGGTCGAAGAGCAAAACCCACCCTAGAAACAAAGCAAAAACAAGAAATGCTGGATTCACTCAGCAGGTCTGGCAGCATCTGTGGAAAGAGAAGCAGAGTTAACGTTTCGGGTCAGTGACCCTTCTTCGGAACTCCGAAAAAGAGTCACTGACCCGAAACGTTAACTCTGCTTCTCTTTCCACAGATGCTGCCAGACCTGCTGAGTGAATCCAGCATTTCTTGTTTTTGTTTCAGATTTCCAGCATCCGCAGTATTTTGCTTTTATTCTAGAAACAAAGCAAATGGCAGCCTTTTTAAACTTTAAGGATTTGATGGGGGGGGGGGGCGCAGGGAGTAGAGGAGATAGGGGTGGAAAGGAAATGGAAAAGGAGAGAATAGATGGCTGAGTCGTGGAAGGGAGAGAAAGGCTGCAAGGATGTTCCTCTTGAATAGGTGGTTGGAGCACCTTACTGGAAATAGTACAAAGTTCAATCTTCCAGTGGGTCGGGGATGGGGGGGGGGGGGGGGCGGCGCGGGAGGAATTCTTTGCCCGGTCGGCTGGAGCCATCCGGTTCATTCCACTTTCTGCTGTTGTGACAAAGACTTTCTTCACCCAGGTGGCTCCAGTTGTCCTGAGCCACGCAGTTGGGGTGGGGAGGATGCTCCAATTGTGCCAGATGGAGGAAAGCACAAGAGAAAATACAGGGGCTCCCTATAGAATCTTTGGGCCCCACCCCTGGATATTCCGGCATCTCCTCCCTCCCCCAACAGTCCAAGCAAAACAGTTCTCCAGTGCTCCAACACCCACCTCTCCAAAATAACTCACAGATCCTGTTTCTCTGCAATGGATGGAATCAGTTCCACATTTGTATGTTGTAAATGTTTCAGCTCTCTCCAATCTTTGTCAGAACAGCAGAAAGTGGAAAGAACCGTACGGCTCCAGCCGACCAGGGATCAAGGGTGAGCTAGCAAATTGGATACAAAATTGGCTTGGTGATCGGAGGCAGAGGGTGGTAGTGCAGGGTTGTTTTTCAGATTGGAGGCCGGTGACCAGTGGTGTGCTGCAGGGATCGGTGCTGGGCCCTCTGTTGTTTGTCATATATATTAATGACTTGGATGTGAATGCAGGGGGCATGATTATTAAGTTTGCAAATGACACCAAAATTGGTGGTATAGTGGACAGTGAAGAAGGTTGTCTGAGGTTACAGCAGGATATAGATCAACTGGGAAAGTGGGCAAGGGATTGGCAAATGGAATTTAATGCAGACAAGTGTGAAGTGATGCATTTTGGGAAGTTAAACCTGGGCAGGGCATATGCAGTGAATGGCACCCTGGGGAGTGTTGTTGAGCAGAGAGACCTTGGGGTGCAAGTACATAGTTCCCTAAAAGTGGCAAGACAGGTAGACAGGGTGGTGAAGAGGGCATATGACATGCTTGCCTTCATCAGCTGAGGCATTGAGTACAAGAGTTGGGACGTCATGTTACAGTTGTACATAATGTTGGTTAGGCTGCACTTGGAATGCTGTGTGCAGTTCTGGTCACCGCATTACAAGAAAGATGTGATTAAGCGAGAGAGGGTGCAGAAAAGATTCACAAGGATGTTGCCTGGTATGGAGGGCTTGAGTTATGAAGAGAGATTGGAAAGGCTGGGTCTGTTTTCCTTGGAGCGAAGGAATCTGAGAGGGGACATTCTGGAGGTACATAAAATTATGAGAGTCGTACATAGGTTAGATAGCCAGAGTCTGTTTCCCATGGTCGGGCTGACTAAAACTAGAGGGCATAGATTAAAGGTGAGAGGGAGGAGGTTTAAAGGGGATCAAAATGATAAATGTTTCACACAAAGAATAGTGGGTATCTGGAATGAGCTGCCAGAGGAGATGGTGGAGGCAGGAACAGTAGCAACATTTTAGAGGCATCTGGACAGGTACTTGAATGAGCAAGGTATAGAGGGATATGGAATTAATGCAGGCAGGTGAGATTAGTATAGATAGGCATTATGGTTGGCATGGACGCGGTGGGCCAAAGGGCCTGTTTCTATGCTGTACGACTCTACGACTCTATCAGCTCATGTATTCTAAAAATTCTGTTTACATTTCCCTGGTATTGTTTACAGTAACCGATGAACAACTGACTGGGTTTTTTTGGATGATGTATGAAATTCTGAACTTCACTGAACCTGCAATTAACTATGACATTCACTCCATTTCTCTGTTGCATACCTGAACCGACGGGAAATTCCTGCTCAGGTTTAAAGAAGGACAAGGTGAGATAAGGGTATTGAACTGACTCTGTCTCAGAGATACCATTACATGTGACATTAATCCCAGTTACCTGTTGCCATTTGATTCTTATCTGAAATATTTTCTCAGGTTTGACAAAGGGCAGGGTTTGTTAAACTTATGTTACCTGGGAGTTGCTGTCACGATAAGCTCATCTACAAAGCACCACTAATGTCAACAGTCAGTCCGACTCCTGACACAGGTTACAGTCCATGTATCGGGGGTTTCTATTAAACCCTCTCACCCTCCTGTATCTGGGGAGGTCCCTCTAAGCCCTGTCTCACACTCCTGTATCAGGGGATATTAGGTGAGGTCAGAGTCAGGGAGTTAAATCAGGGTTAATGTGCACACTGATCAATGCACAGAGTGTCATTAATATGATCGGTAAGTTATTGGCGCAGTTTGATATGTGGAAATATGATGTTGTGGCTCTAACAAAGACCTGGCTGAATGAAGGGCAGGACTGGCAGAATGCTTCCACTCCAACAAGAAGCGAGGCTCTGGTTCATGGCAGTGAGGTGGGCCAAGTGGATCAAATATCAGTCGGAGAACATTTAGGGGACAGTGATCATTGTATCATGTTTAGGTTGGCTCTGCATGACTGGGTGTTAAAGATAGGCAAGGAAGAAAAGGGCGAGGAGTGGCAGGTAAGGAGAGCATTACAGTGCTGGAGAGAGAGGATATCCCAGAAGGGTCAAGGACAGAACCTATTTGGCTAAAGCTAAAGAACAAAAAGGGTGCAGTTACTCAGTGTCGTCTATAGGCCAATAACTAATGGAAAGGGTGCAGAGGAACAAATCTGCAATGAAATTACAGGAAGGTGTAGGAATTATGGAATCATTGTAATGGGGCATGTAAATATCTGAATATTGAATGGGATATTAATAGTGTAAAGGGCAGAGAGGGGTAAGAGTTCCTAGAGTGTGTTCAGGAACATTTTCTACAGCAGTATGTTTCCACTGCAACTGGAAGGGAGGCGCTGCTGGACCTGGTTCATGGGAGTGAGGTGGACCCAGTGGATCAAATATCAGTTGGAGAACATTTAGGGAACAGTGATCAGGTATCATAAGGTTTAGGTTGGCTATGGAAAAGGAGAAAGAACAATCTTGAGTAAGAATACTTAATTGGGGGAAAGCCAACTTCAATGGGGTGAGAATGAATCTGGGCCGAATAAAGTGGAACTTTTTGGTTGCAGCAGCTTTTTCAGAAGCGGAGAGTGCAGAGCGAACTATCAGCTGGGAGGTCAGTTTCAGTTTAAAGTTAAAGTTAATTCCCTTTTGTTTCGGAGGACCAGGGGACTGCTGGGTAAGTCAAAACCTATATATTTGGCCAGTGGCTGAACCCGAGACACTACACGTGCAGTGTCTCCCACCCGCCCTCCTCCTCTAACCAAAAAAAAAGGACTCTGGTGTGTTGATAATGTAAGCTTTTTATTTTATTTCTTCTGTATCGTGTGATTGGTAAAAATTTACTTTCTTCTTTTACTTTTTTGACTTATCTATTAATTGGTTATTTGAAAAAGACCACAGCAGAGAAGTATCAAAGTATTTAGCTCTTAAAGTAGAGATGGCTGGGCAGGTGATGTGCTGTAGCTGTATGATGTGGGAGCTGGCTGATCCCATTATGAGCGGCAGGGACTGCATCTGCGGGAAGTGCAGCCAACTCCAGCTCCTCGAGAACCGCGTTAGGGAACTGGAGCTGGAGCTGGATGAACTTCGGATCATTCGGGAGGCGGAGGGGGTTATTGAGAGGAGTTATAGGGAGGTAGTCACACCTCAGGTAAAAGAAGTAGGTAGATGGGTTACCGTCAGGGGAAGGAGAGGGAACCAGCAGGCAGTGCAGGGATCCCCTGTGGCCGTTTCCCTCAACAACAGGTATACCGTTTTGGATACTGTTGGGGGGGGGGGGACTTACCAGGGGTAAGCAAAGGGGTACTGGTCTCTGGCACAGAGTCTGTCCCTGTTGCTCAGAAGGGAAGGGGGAAGAGGAGCAGAGCATTAGTCATTGGGGACTCCATAGTTAGGGGAACAGATAGGAGGTTCTGTGGGAACGAGAGAGACTCACGGTTGGTGTGTTGCCTCCCAGGTGCCAGGGTTCGTGATGTCTCGGATCGTGTTTTTGGGATCCTTAAGGGGGAGGGGGAGCAGTCCCAAGTCGTGGTCCACATAGGCACCAATGACATAGGTAGGAAGAGAGATGGGGATTTAAGGCAGAAATTCAGGGAGCTGGGGTGGAAGCTTAGAGCGAGAACAAACAGAGTTGTTATCTCCAAGTTGTTGCCCGTGCCACGTGCTAGCGAAGCGAGGAATAGGGAGAGAGAGGAGTTGAACACGTGGCTGCAGGGATGGTGTAGAAGGGAGGGTTTTGGTTTCCTGGATAATTGGGGTTCTTTCTGGGGTAGGTGGGACCTCTACAAACAGGATGGTCTTCACCTGAACCAGAGGGGTACCAATATCCTGGGGGGGAAGATTTGCTAGTGCTCTTCGGGGGGGTTTAAACTAATTCAGCAGGGGGATGGGAACCTAAATTGTAGTTCCAGTGTACAGGATGTTGAGAGTAGTGAGGTCAGGGATAAGGTTACAAGGACGCAAGAGGGCACTGGCAAGCAAGAACTTGGTTTAAAGTGTGTCTACTTCAACGCCAGGAGCATCCGGAATAAGGTGGGTGAGCTTGCAGCATGGGTTGGTACCTGGGATCTCGATGTTGTGGCTATTTCGGAGACATGGGTAGAGCAGGGACAGGAATGGATGTTGCAGGTTCCGGGATTTAGATGTTTCAGTAAGAACAGAGAAGATGGTAAAAGAGGGGGGGGTGTGGCATTGTTAATCAAGGAGAGTATTACGGCAGCAGAAAGGACGTTTGAGGACTCGTCTACTGAGGTATTATGGGCCGAGGTTAGAAACAGGAGAGGAGAGATCACCCTGTTGGGAGTTTTCTATAGACCTCCGAATAGTTCCAGAGATGTAGAGGAAAGGATAGCGAAGATGATTCTCGACAGGGGCGAGAGAAACAGGGTAGTTGTTATGGGGGACTTTAACTTTCCAAATATTGACTGGAAATACTATAGTTCGAGTACTTTAGATGGGTCAGTTTTTGTCCAGTGTGTGCAGGAGGGTTTTCTGACACAGTATGTAGACAGGCCAACCAGGGGCGATGCCACACTGGATTTGGTACTGGGTAATGAACCAGGCCAGGTGTTAGATTGAGATGTAGGTGAGCACTTTGGTGATAGTGATCACAATTCGGTTAGGTTTACCTTAGCGATGGGCAGGGACAGGTATATACCGCAGGGCAAGAATTATAGCTGGGGGAAAGGAAATTATGATGCGATTAGGCAAGATTTAGGATGCGTCGGATGGGGAAGGAAACTGCAGGGCATGGGCACAATCGAAATGTTAAAGATAATAAACTTTCATCTTTCTTGTTTAAACTCAAGAAAACCTGTCTGAATGGTTCTTTGTTAATTCTATTAGAGGAACAGAAGCAAGTGCTCACTGAGGTGGTAAGTTCAATCATTGTGTTAAAAAAGGATAAACCCTGTTGTAGTCAAACCAAAGAAGGGGCGAAAGGGGTGCCTGAGACAGGTTCAGACAGCAGAGAAGGTGAGCAGGCAATGTTTCAAAGGTGATGGACAGCAGGCTGGGAATCGATTGGGTGTGGGTGGAGGAAACTGAACTAAGGGTCAAACAGGACACCAGAGTTCTCACCTCTGGGTGTAGCCTGAGGCGACAGTGGAGAGACTGATAAATCCAAAACCGGGACTGTGATGGTGAATCTCGGAGTGAAAGAGGACAGTGTCAGTTTGGCGACAGTTAACCAGAAAGCGACTTAGCACTGAGTGCGACTTGAA
Source organism: Heterodontus francisci (assembly GCF_036365525.1). Taxonomy (NCBI): domain Eukaryota; kingdom Metazoa; phylum Chordata; class Chondrichthyes; order Heterodontiformes; family Heterodontidae; genus Heterodontus; species Heterodontus francisci. The sequence goes on from NC_090399.1 coordinate 56,913,289, forward strand.
CATTGTGCTGGGAGTTTGGTGAATTGAGGGAGTTGGGGAAGGAGGTGCTCCTTTGCTTTTTTCTAACTTTTTCACCCTGTAGCATTTCATTCTTACTCGACCAGAGGGGAAGAACTAGCTATTTGACGAGTATCTGGAAACAGTTAAAGTCAAGTCTATTCCTAAGATTTAAAATAGTACAGGAACTGGTGGTAAGGTTAATAAAATATATAAAAAGGAAAATAAATAATTGAATAAAATAATTAAGTTAATTAAAACACATTAAGGATGGCATTTTGCATTTGCATCAGTATTCACCAAAGAGAACGACTTGGTGGATGATGAGTCTAGGGAAGGGTGTGTAGATAGTCTGGGTCATGTCGTTATCAAAAAGGAGGAGGTGTTGGGCGTTTTGCAAAGCATTAAGGTAGATAAGTCCCCCGGGCCTGATGGGATCTACCCCAGAATACTGAGGGAGGCAAGGGAAGAAATTCCTGTGGCCTTGACAGAAATCTTTGCATCCTCATTGGCTACAGGTGAGGTCCCAGAGGAATGGAGAATAGTCAATGTTGTTCCTTTGTTTAAGAAGGGTAGCAAGGATAATCCAGGAAACTATAGACCGGTGAGCCTTACGTCAGTGGTAGGGAAATTATTAGAGAGGATTCTTCGGGACAGGATTTACTCCCATTTGGAAACAAATGATCTTATTAGTGAGAGGCAGCATGGTTTTGTGAAGGGGAGGTCATGTCTCACTAACTTGATTGAGTTTTTTGAGGAAGTGACGAAGATGATTGATGAAGGAAGGGCAGTGGATGTTGTCTATATGGATTTCAGTAAAGCCTTTAACAAGGTCCCTCATGGCAGACTGGCAAAAAAGGTGAAGTCACACGGGATCAGAGATGAGCTGGCAAGATGGATACAGAACTGGCTCGGTCACAGAAGACATAGGGTGGGTAGCAGTGGAAGGGTGCTTTTCTGAATGGACAGCTGTGACCAGTGGTGTTCCGCAGGGATCAGCGCTGGGACCTTTGCTGTTTGTAGTATATATAAATGATTTGGAGGAAAATGTAGCTGGTATGATCAGTAAGTTTGCGCACGACACAAAGATTGGTGCAGTTGCGGTAGTGATGAGGATTGTCAGAGGATACAGCAGGATATAGATCGGTTGCAGACTTGGGCGGAGAAATGGCAGGTGAAGTTTAATCCGGACAAATGTGAGGTAATGCATTTTGGAAGATCTAATACATGTGGGAAGTATACAGTAAATGGCAGAACCCTGAGGAGTATTGACAGGCAGAGAGAGTTGGGCGTACAGGTCCACAGGTCACTGAAAGTGGCAATGCAGGTGGATAATGTAGTCAAGAAGGCATACGGCATGCTTGTCTTCATCAGTCAGGGCACAGAGTATAAAAATTGGCAAGTCACGCTGCAGCTGTACAGAACTTTAGTTAGGCCACACTTAGAATATTGCATGCAATTCTGGTCGCCACACTACCAGAAGGACGTGGAGGCTTTGGAGAGGGTACAGAAGAGGTTTACCAGGATGTTGCCTGGTCGGGAGGGTATTAGCTATGAGGAGAGGTTGGATAAACTGGGATTGTTTTCACTGGAACGACGGAGGTGAAGGGGTGACATGATGGAGGTTTACAAAGTTATGAGTGGCATGGACAGAGTGGATAAGTCAGAAGCTTTTTCCCAGGGTGAACGAGTCAGTTACTCGGGGACATAGGTTTAAGGTGCGAGGGGCAAAGTTTAGAGGGGATGTATGAGGCAAGTTCTTTACACAGAGGGTGGTGAGTGCTTGGAACTTGCTGCCAGGGGAGGTGGTGGAAGCAGGTACGATAGCGATGTTTAAGAGGCATCTTGACAAATACATGAATAGGATGGGAATAGAGGGATACGGTCCCCGAAAGTGCAGAAGGTTTTAGTTTAGACAGACATCAAGATCGGCGCAGGCTTGGAGGGCCGAATGGCCTGTTCCGTGCTGTCCTGTTCTTTGTTCGTTGATGGCAGGATGTGTCAGGGCTGCAGCATGTGGGAGCTCCTGGATGTCAGTGAGATCCAGGGCAAACACATCTGCAGTAAGTGTTTGCTGCTCGAAGAGCTTCGGCTCAGAGTCATTGAGCTGGAGGCCGAGCTGCAGACACTGTGACACATCTGGGAAGGGGAAAGTTACCCGGACACTCTGTACCAGAAGGCGGTCAAACCCCTTAGGATCGTATCTTCTGATTTGGTCAGCGGTCAAGGCCAGGAGAGTGTGGCTGCAGCTGAGGCAGGGAAGGGGACCCAGAGGGCAGGAGTGCAGGAACCTCAACATTTGTGACTGCCCAACAGGTTTGAGGTTCTTTCAGCTTGTTTGGATGAGAGTGGGGCTGCAGGGTGGATGAGCAGACTGACCATGGCACTGTGGTACAGGAAGCCATTCAAGTGGGGGGAGAAAAAAGGAATGTAATGATAGGAGGGGACAGTACAGTGAGGGGGATTGACACTGTTCTCTGCAACAAAGAGCGAGAGTCCAGAAGGCTGTGTTGCCTGCCCAATGACAGGGTTCGGGACATCTGCTCAGGGCTGGAGAGGAATTTACAGTGGAAGAGGTAGGATCCAGTCATCGTGATCCATGTAGGTACCAACGACATAGACAGGTCAAGGAAGGAGCTTCTGCATAGTCAGTATGAGGAGCTAGGCACCAAATTAAGAAGCAGAACATCAAAGGTAATAACTCTGGGTTATTACCTGAGCCACGTGCAAATTGGTATAGGGCAATAAGTATGATCAGATATCCATTACAAATACATGGCTGCAGGATGACAGATTGGGACCTGAATATTAAAGGGTGCATGACATTTAGGAAGGACAAGAAGCCAGGAAAAGGTGGAAGGGTGGATCTATTAATTAATGATGGTTTTAGCACATTGGAGAGGGATGCCCTAAGTTCAGGAAACCAGGATGTAGAAGCTGTTTGGGTAAATAGAAATGATAAAGGCAAGAAGTCACTCGTGGGAGTGGTGTCCAGGCCCCCTAACAGTAACCACATGGTTGAACGGAGTAGAAAGGAAGAAATAATGGGAGCTTGTCAGAAAGAAACAGCGATAATCATGGGGGATTTTAATCTACATATAGACTGGAAAAATCAGATGGGCAAAGTTAGCCTAGATGAGGAGTTCATAGAATGTTTCGGGATAGTTTCTTAGAACAGCAAGTTCTGAAGCCAACTAGAGAGCAGACTATACTCGACCTGGAATTGTGCAACAAGACTGGATTAAAAGTCAAGAGTTGGAATAACTTACAACATCGAAGGAGGCCATTCGGCCCATCAAGACCATGCCGGCTCTCCAATGAGCTATTCAATCCCACACCCCCGCATGATCCCAAAGCTCTGCAAGTCTATTTCCTTCAAGTGGCCATCCAATTTCCTTTTGAAGTAACTGATTGAGTGCATTCACCCATGAATTTCACATCATGAAACTATTCAGCTTTAAGAGTAATTCTTTTGAAAATTAACTTCTTCTGAAGTGTGAAAATGACACATTATCTGGTCAAAAAAGTTCAAAATTCATTCCTTTGCACCTTAATGTTGGGTAATTAAATGGCATTTCAAGGCCAGAATTAAATTGGCATCCCTTGTTTTATCTCGCACACTACCATTCTAACAGCTGGAAGAAAAGTTTACTGCGAGACAGTGATAATTGCATGATAAACATTCATTGCTTTTGCAAGTTTTTAGGTATGCTCACAGAGAAAGATTACACAAGTAACTTCACTCAGTCTGACAAAACAGTCTGATTTAAGAACACATCTGTTTCCATAATCATTCCAATATAAAAGCTTATGTTAACATGTAAGGTGTTGAAGCAAGGTTAATTAAATTACCTTCAAAACACTGGATAAATTGTTTTGTTGGTCGTTTTTAAATTAATAATGTGAATGCTTAGAGCGCCACTCTCTGGACAAAGATTGCTGTCGCAAAACGCCAGCACAGGCACAACTGATGACGTCATAGTGAAGGTGCCCCCAGGCAGCAGCGATCATAATATGCATGAATTTTACATTCATTTTGAGGCAGAATGGGTCTAAGACTAATATTTTAAACTTAAATAATGGCAAATTATGAGGGCATGAAAGCAGAGCTGAAGTGAACTGACAAATCAGGTTCAAGGATCGGTCAATAGAAACCTAGAAAATAGGAGCAGAAGTAGGCCATTCGGCCCTTCGAGCCTGCTCCGCCATTCATTATGATCATGGCTGATTATCCAACTCAGTCACCTGTTCCCACTTTCTCCCCATACCCTTTGACCCAAGAGCAAAATCTAACTCCTTCTTGAAAACATACAATGTTTTGGCCTCAACTGCTTTCTGTGGTCGCGAATTCCACAGGCTTACCACTCAATGGGAGAAGAAATTTCTCCTCATCTCAGTCCTGTAAGGTTTACCCCCTATCTTTAGAGGATAACCCCTGGTTCTGGACTCCCCCACCATCGGGAACATCCTTCCTGCATCTACCCTGTCAAGTCCTGTTTGAATTTTCTCGGTAATAGAGATGCAGTGGCAGACATTTAAGGGGATATTTCAGAATACACAGAATAGATACATTCCAACGAGAAAAATTCCAAGGGGAGGACTCACCATCCGTGGTTAAGCAAAAAGTTAAAGATAGAATCAAACTTAAAGAAAAAGCATATAATTGCTCAAAGATGGGTGGCAGGTCAGAAGATTGGAAAAAATATTTAAAAAAGCAAAGAATGACTTAAAAGATTGATAAGAAGGGAAAAGTTAGAGCACGAGAGAAAGTTAGCTAGAAATATAAAAGCAGAAAGTAAGAGTTTCCACAGATATTTAAAAAAGAAAAGGGTTAACAAAGTGAGCGTTGGTCTTATAGAAAGTGGGTCTGGGGAATTACTAAGAGAAAATAAGGAGATGACAGATGAACTGAACAGGTATTTTGCATCGGTCTTCACCATAGAGGATACTAGCAACATCCCAGAAAAAGCTGTAAATCAAGAAATAGAAGGGAGGGAGGAACTCAAGAAAATTACAATCGCCAGGGAAGTGGCACTGAACAAATTGTTGGGGCTGCAGGCTGACAAATTCCCGGGTCCTGAAGGACGTCATCCTAGGCTCCGAAAACAAGTGACCAGTGAGATATTTGATGCGTTGGTTTTAATTTTCCAAAATTCCCTAGATTCGGGGAAGGTTCCATTAGATTGGAAAATAGCGAATTTAAAAAGGGAGGGAGACAGAAAGCATGAAAATAGAGGCCAGTTAGCTGAACAACTGTCTTGGGGAAAATGTTAGAAGTTATTATTAAAGACATTATAGCAGGACACAGAAAAATTCAAGATAATCAGGCAGAGTCAGCATGGTTTTGTGAAAGGGAAAACACATTTAACCAATGTATTGGAGTTCTTTGAAGAAGTAACGTGCTGGAATAAAGGGGAACCTGCGGATGTACTGTACTTAGATTTCCAGAAGGCATTTTGATAAGGGGCCACATCAAAGGTTATTGCAGAAAATAAAAGTTTGTGGGATGGGGGCGGGGTGGGTAACATATTGGCATGTATAGAAGATTGGCTAGCTAACAGGAAATAAAACAGCATAAAATGGTAATTTTCTGATTGGCAAGATGTAATGAGTGATGTGCCGCAGGGATCAGTGCTGGGGCTTCAACTTTTTACAACTGTTAAAAATGACTTGGATGAAAAGATTGAAGGTATGTTGTTAGATTTTCTGATGACACAAAGATAGATTGGAAAGTAAGTTGTGAAGAGGGCATAAGTAGGCTACAAAGGGATATATACAGGTTAAGGGAGTGGGCAAAGATCTGGCAAATGGAGTATAATGCGAGAAAATGTGAAATTGTCCATTTTGTCGAAAGAATAAAAAAGAAGCATATTATCTAAATGGTGAGAGATTGCAGAGCTCTGAGATGCAGAGGGATCTGGGTGTCCCACTGCATGAATCACAAAAGGTCAGTATGTAGGTTCAGCAAGTAATGAGGAAAGCTCATAGAATTTAATCATTTATTGCAAGGGGAATTGAATACAAAAGTAGGGAAGTTATGCTTCAGCTGAACAGGGCATTGCTGAGACCACATCTGGAGTACTGTGAACAGTAGTGGTCTCCTTATTTAAGGAAGGATGTAAATGTGTTGGAAGCAGTTCAGAGAAGGTTTACTAGACTAGTACCTGGAATGGGCAGGTTGTCTTATGAGGAAAAGTTGGGCAGCCTAGGCGTGTATCCCCTGGAATTTAGAAGAGCAAGAGGCAACTTGATTGAAACATATAAGATCCTGAGGGGTCTCGACAGGGTGGATGTGAAAAGGATGTTTCCCCTTGTGGGAAAATCTAGAACTAAGGGTCACTGTTTAAAAATAAGGGGTCGCCCATTTAAGACAGAGATGAGGAGAAATTTTTTCTCTCAGAGGGTCGTGAGTCTCTCTTCCTCAAAAGGTGGTGGAAGCACAGTCTTTGAATATTTTTAAGGCAGAAGTAGATAGATTCTTGATAAGCAATAGATTGAAAGGTTATCGGGCTTAGGCGGGAATGTGGAGTTGAGATCAGCCATGAACTGATTGAATGACGGAGCAGGCTCTATGACCGAAGTGACCTACTCCTGCTCCTAATTCGTATGTTCGCATTGTCAGGCAAACCCCCCACCTGCCAAGACTGAGGCACACGTTATTTTGCCACATGAACATTAAAACTTAAAAATCACAAGCCCCTGACTGGAAAGACATTTTTGCCAAGTACCAGACGGTGTTGAAACAATGGGGATCCAGTAGTTGCTTCCCCAATACAAAGAAGTGGTCAGAGCAGTTTTAGTTACATGACTAACTGGCGGCTGCAGAGGTTTGATCTGAGAGTTCTAAATTGGAGAAAACAGGATTTCAACTGAGAAAAAGTTGTGGGCAGGAACCCTCACAACATTTAAGAAGTATTTAGATGAGCACTTGAAACGCCATAGCATATAAGGCTACGGGACAAGTGCTGGAAAATGGGATTAGAATAGTTAGGTGCTTGATGCCCGGCACAGATACGATGGGCCGAAGGGCCTGTTTCTGTGCTGTATAACTCTGTGACTCATGGAGTGAAGATCTTTCCTGGAACTGAAGCAAGAATTACCTCCTCTCCTGTCTGCCTGCCTCCATCTCTTCCCCACAGAACTGAATCTTGTGAAGACACGTAAACTCAGACAGAGAAAAATCTCCTACGTGAACTAGGTTTACGAAGGATACTGGGCCCCAATGAAACGCAAGACCATATCTTCAATCAAGCACTACGGCGAGCTCGAGAAACAGTAACAAGATATTGCCTCAAACTGTTCTACTTATCTGTTCCTCTGCTCTTTTCTGTCCCAATTTGTATGTGTGTATTGCATGTGCATGCAAGCATAGGCATGTCGTATATCTGTAGGTGTTAACTGTATTAGAGTTTAAGTTAGGTAGGTTTAATAAATTTCATCTTTCTTCTTTAAACCACAGAAAGCCTTATAATTGGAAAGTTGTGAACAAGGATTCACAAAGGGGCATCTCAAAATAAAGTGTGTTTAAAAATAAAACCCTGTTACAATAAGACCAGATGAAGATAGTAACAGACCCCGAGACACCTTTTGCACCTTGTCATAACAGGATGTAACATTCACTCCCTCCACCACTGGCGCACAGTGGCAGCAGTGTGTACCATCGACAAGATGCACTGCAGAAACTCATCAAGTCTCCTTCGACAACACCTTCCAAACCTGCGACCTCTACGACCTAGAAGGACAAGAGCAGCAGATGTATGGGAACACCACCACCTGCAAGTTCCCTCCAAGCCACACACAATCCTGACAAGGAACTATATCACTGTTCATTCACTGTTGCTGGGTCAAAATCCTGGAACTCCCTTTTTACCAACACTGTGGGCGTACCTACACCATATGGACTTCAGCGATTCAAGAAAGCAGCTCATCTCCACCTTCTCAAATGCAATTAGGGATGTGCAATAAATGCTGGCCCAGCCAGCGATGTCCACATCCCATGAATGAATAATTTTTAAAAATCAGTCCTCAATTTAACCCTTTTAGCTTCAGTATTATTCTGGTGAATAGGTGCTGCACCCCATCCTAAACTAATACATCATTCTTGAGGTGTAGGGTCCAGAACTGAATACATCACTCTCAATGGGGTCTTCCCTTGCCTGTTTTAGTATACACGGATGCAATTCATCCAGTTTCCAGAATTTATCATCTCCAGGTTTTACTGCTATCCCCTCCTTTCTGTTTTAAATGTTTTGATATCTACCTGTAATGATGTCAAATCCACCTTGTTAGTCCAGCTGGTAAAACTGAAGCAAAGTAATTCTCCAATCTTTCTGCCATCTCTCCCCATTACCTGTGAGTTTTTACTGTGCAGCCGACATTGGCTTTATCCCTATTCGGATTTACCTTTCTGTTATTTATGTGTCTGTAGGATATTTTAATATTTCTTTTTATATTTCTTCAAAATTTAATTTCACAGTTTCTCTTTGTTTTACTTTTTGAAGATGTTCCCTAACCTCCTGATTTTTGGTTTTTGTCATCCTCTCCCTTATTCTCAATATACTTATTACCTGCCTTTGACTTTCATTTCAGTTTCACACTTATCCCTTTTTTCATTTATGGTGTTTCATAATTGGTTAATTGATTCTTGTTTTGTGGAATTTATTTCTCCTGAAGTCTAGTGATCACCTTTTTACATATTTTCCACTGCTGATCTATCTTTGTTCATCAATATTTTGTTCCAGTTTTCTTCACAACTTCCATTTTCATCCCCCAAAAGTCAGCTTTTTACAATCAATTTTTTTTTTGCCTTTTCTTAGTTACATCTTTCTCAAACATTCCCTTAAACTATATTCTGTTCTGACTGATATTCCAACGAATTTCTCCGAAATCTCCAACTTTTATCTGCTCTGGTGCATTCTATATTGCTTGATCCATCAGTGATTCCTCTCTTGTTTGGGCTTCTTATGTACTGGGGTGGAAAGATGTCTGGAACACAGGGTAACTGCTCCATTCCCTTTTATCCCCTTTTCCTTCCTCTTCCTGACAGATTATTTGCTATGAAATTTTCCATGATTATGATGCTATGAATTTTACTTGTTTCATAGCTTTGTATATTTTCCTTTCGATCTCTTCCACTATTAGGTGGTCTGTAGAATAACCTTTGTTACATTATTTAACCTGACTGGATCCACATTCCTCTGAGGTATCGATGTCCTATATGGAAATGTCTTTATAAGATCAGCAGCAATTGCTTGCCAATTGCTCAAATGTTTAAGATAAATTTGGAAACTGACCAAATAGCTTCAGTTACAAAGACAGGTTGTCAGAAATAAGGAAAAACAAGGTCCAGAAGATTTACAGAGTGGAGCACATTGCAGGTATATGAACATTAGATATAGGAGCAGGAGTAGGCCACTCGGCCATTGGAACTTGCTCCACCCGTTCATATGTTTTTGGCTGATCTGTTACCTTCATTCCACCTTCACACACCATCTCCATATCCCTTAATCCCTCATTGTCTAAAAATCAATCAATCTCTGCTTTCAATATACTCAGTGTCTGAGCATCCGCAGCCCTCTGGGGTAGAGAATTCCAGATGCAAAACCCTTTGGGGGAAGAAATTCCTCCTCATCTTAGTCTTAAGTGGCTGACCCTTATTCAGAGACTGTGTCTCCTAGTTCTAGACTCTACAGCTAGTGTATATACATCAGCAGGTGGATATGTCACTGCAAGATGAAACGTGATAAAATGAGTTTATGAAGAGGACTGGGTGAGATGGGAGGCAGAGCTGCTTCCGAGTACAGAAGGAAAGGCAATTTCCCCTCCAGATTAACAGCAAAATGGTGCTGGAGTCGAAACCACTGATGGGGCCTGGCACATTCACAGATCATTTAAAAAACTGGGAGTGTAGATGCTGCATCAGCTGATACAGTATATTCAGTATGGAATAATATATCTTCGAATGTATTCAGAATACAGGCTGGGATTGTGTGTATATTGTGTTGGGACAGTTGGGAGATGGTGGTGTGGTGGTATTGTCATTGGATTAGTAACCCAGAGACCCGGGGTATTGCTCTGGGGACATGGTTTCGAATCCCACCACGACAGATCGTGGAATTTGAATTTAATTAATAAAAAAATCTGGAATGAAAAGCTAGTCTAATGATGACCACCATTGTCGATTGTTGTTGAGAGAGACTAAGAGACAGAGGCAGAAATAGTGAGAGGAAATGAGGTGAGAAAGACAAAGTGAAAGAGAGAGAAGTAATAGAGGCAGAGAGATGAGAGGCCTTTCTCTATTATTAGGGATAAGCCTCTTCTGAAGCCGCCAGAGGAATTAGTTTCCCGCTAGCTATCCGAACTAAGCCTTTAATCATCAAGAACACTTCAAAATATCACCCATTAATCTTCTAATCAATGCTAGTCTGTAAAACCTATCCTTATTATTTAAACCTTTCAACCCGATCTCCATTCTGGTGAATTTGTATTTCACCCCCTCCAAAACTAAAACATCATTCTTCAGGTGTGGGGTCTCGAACTGTATGTACTGCTCTCAATGGAGTATTCCACTGACCCATGTGGATGTAATTCATCCAGTTCCAAGAGTTTATTTTCTCTAATATTTACTGGTATCCCATCCTTTCTATTCTATATATTTTAATATCTACTTGGAATGCTGTCTAGTCCACATTGTTAGTCCAGCTGGTAAAAATTGAGATAAACTAATTCTCCAATATTTCTGCCATACCTCTGTCATTATCTGTGAATTGTTCTTGTACATCCTTCAGTGACTCTGTCCCTATTCTGAATGACCTTTTGTTATCTATATGTGTCTGTATGATACTTTACTTCTGCTTTTCATATTCCTTGACTATTTATATTTGCTGCTCTTCTTTGCCTTCATAATTTTTTGACTTCATTCCTAATCTCTTTGATTTCGTTTTTCATTGTTTGCTCATTTTTGCCAATGTATTTAGTACATGATTTTTACTTTAGTTTCAATTTTGTCCTTATCCCTTTATTCGTCCATAATGATTCATAAAAGGCCAGTCTGTTCTTTTATCATGGAATATATTTCTCCTGAAGTCTATGATTCCCCTGCACTGTTCTCTCTGTTTGTTAATATTCTGTTCCAGTTAAATCTTCACTAGTTGCATTCTCAATCCCCAATAATCAGCTTTTTCTAATCTATTTTTGGCTTTTCTTACTTGTATTGATCTGAATCATTGCCTTAAACCTTATTATGTTGTGATTGATATTGGCTCAATTTTCACTTAAGTTTGCTTTTCATATTTGCTCTGATTTATTTTCAACGACTAGATCCATCACCACTGCCTTGGTGGATTTCCGATCTGCTGGGTAGGAATTGCTGAGAAGTTGTGGTACACGTTGGCACCAACAACATAGCAAGGACAGGGAGGTCCTACGTCAGATTTTCAGGAGCTAGGGAGGAAGTTGAAGAGTAGAACCTTGAGCTTAGTAATCTCTGGATTACTCCCAGTGCCACGTGTTAGTGAGAGTAGAAATAAGAAGATTCGGAGGATCAATGCGTGGTTTACACACAAACACACAAATTAGGAGCAGGAGTAGGCCGCTCGGCCCCTCGAGCCTGCTCCTCTGATTGTAACCTCAACCCCACATTCCTGCCTACCCCCGATAACCTTTCACCCCTTGCTTATCAATAATCTATCTGCCTCGGCCTTAACATTATTCAAAGACTCAGCTTTCACCGTCTTTTGAAGAAGAGAGTTCCAAAGACTCACAACCCTCTGATTTCTGTCTTAAATGGGCAACTCCTTATTTTTAAATAGTGACCCCAAGTTATAAATTATCCCACAAGAGGAAACATCATGGCTTGAGATATAGTATAGGAAGCAGGGCTTCAGATCCTTGGGGCATTGGGACCAGTTCCGGGGCAGAAGGCACCTGGACAAAAGAGACAGGTTGCACCTGAACAGTAATGGGATCACAATCGTTGCAGGGAGATTCAGTAGTGTGGTTGGGAGAGTTTAAACTAAATTGACGGGGTGGGCACCAGTACATGGAAGTAGAAAAAGGAATAAGGTGCACAATGTGAGAGAGCGTTAGACTGGACTAGAGAAGTTCTGTATTAGATTGCAGCGGACTGAGAGGAATGCAAAGGATCATAGGATCAGAGAAGTAGGAGTAGGTCATTTGGCCTGTTGAGCCTGCTCTGTCATTCAAACTGATCATGGCTAATCATCTACCTCTACACCATTTTCCCCCAATATTCCCATATCCCTTGATATCATTAGTATTCAGAAATCTGTTTTGAACATGCTGAACGACTGAGTTTCCACAGCCCTCTGGGGGAGAGAATTCCAGATTCACCACCCTCTGAGTAAAGAAATTCCTCCTCATCTCAGTCTGAAATGACCTACCCCTTATTCTGAGACTGTGTCCCCTTCTTCTCGACACACCAGCCAGAGGAAACATCCGATCCACATCTACCCTGTCACAACCTGTTAGAATTTTCTAAGTTTCAATGAGATCACCTCTCATTCTCCGAAATTCCGGAGAACACAGACCCAGTTTCTGCAATCTCTCTTCATAAAACAATCCCACCATCCCAGGGATTAGTCTGGTGAACCTCCGTTGCACACCCTCTATGGCTAGTATATCCTTCCTTAGATAAGGAAACCAAAACTGTACACAATACTCCAGACAGGATTACAATGCATGTGTGCAAATGCAAAACGTGTGGTGAAAAGTTTTGGTAAACTCCAAGCACAAATAGCAGTATGGGAATATGATGTAGTGGCAATGGCAGAAATGTGGCTTAAAAATGGTGAGGACTGGGCACTGAATATACAAGGACATAAAGTGTTCAGAAAAGATAGAAAAAGAACAAAAAGGAGGTGGGGTGACAGTCCTGATTAGGGAAGGCATTGTACTGTTGAAAAGAGAGGAAATCCTTGAAGGGGCAAGGACTAAATCCATTTGCTTCGAGCTGAGAAGCAAAATGTGTAAGATCACAGTATTGGGGGTATTCTATAGGCCTCTATATTGATAGAGAGAAATAGAGGAACAAATCTGCAGGGAATTCACAGAGATGTGCAAGAACTATAGAGTGGTGATATTGGGGGACTTTAATTATCCAAATATCGATTGGAATAATTCTAGAGTCAAAGTTAAGAAGGGGGAGGAATTTCTGAAATGTGTTCAGGAGAATTTCCTTGACCAGTCTGTTCTCAGCCCAACTAGAAAGGAGGTATTGCTGGATCTGGTGCTGGGAAATGAGGTGGACCAAGTGGACCAAGTATCAGTGGGGGAACACTTGGGTAGAGTGATCATCACATCATAAGGTTTAGACTAGTAACGTGGAAAAACAAGGAACTAAATAAGCTAGAACGTCTAGATTGGAAGAGAATTAATTTTAATGTGATGAGAAGGGATCGAACCTAAGGAACCAAAAACTGACAGGAAGCACTGTATCGGAACAATGGGATATCTTTAAGGAAGAGATGCTTCAGGTCCAGGCTAGATACATTCCAACAAGGGCGATAGGTAGGGGAACCAAAAAAAGGCTCCCTGGATGACCAGGGAGATAGAGATTATGATGAAACAAAAAAAGAGGATGTGTGGTGCATGTCAGGTGAATTCTTCAAGTGAGAATCAGGCCATTTACAATGGGTTGAGAGGAGAGGTGCAGTAGAAAATAAGACTGGCAAAGAGAGAATGTGAGAATAGGATGGCAGTCAACATAAAAGGGAACCCAAAATCTTTTACTGGCATGTAAACAGTAAGCGAGTAGTAAGATGTGAAGTGGGGCCTATTAGGGACAAAGTGGGTAATATATGCTGAGAGGAGCTGGGCAATATTTATATACTTAATGAGTACTTTGTAACTCTGTTCACTAATGCAGTGCAATCTGACAAAATATCAGTAGAAGCAGAGAAGGTAGAGGCAATGGATAGGGTAAATATTGAGGAGGGTGGGGGGGGTGGGGAAATACTAAAAAGGCTGGCTATGCTTCAGGTAAATAAGTCCCCTGATCCGGATGGCTTGCATCCCAGGTTACTAAAGGAAGTGGGGATGGAGATAGCAGAAGGGTTTGCCATAATCTTCCAATCTTCACTGGATATGGGGGAGGTGCTAGAGGACTGGAGAGTGACATCCTTATTCAAGAAGGTCAGTGCTAGCAACTACAGGCCAGTTAGTTTAACATCAGTGGTGGGTAAGGTTTTCGAAACAATAATTAGGGAGGAAATCAACTGAAACTTGTAGAGGTTTGAGTTAATTAAGGATAATCAGCACGGATTTGTAAAAGGCAGATCAGATTCAATCTCATTGATTTTTTTGATGAAGTAACAGAGAAGGTTGATGAGGGAATGTGGTTGATGCTGTTTTTATGGATTTTAATAAAGTGTTTGATAATGTACACATAAAAGGCTGGTTAAAAACATTGAAGCTCAGGGAATAGGAGGGTCAGTGTCAAATTGGATAAAAATATTGGCTTAAGGACAGAAAACAGCGACTTACAGTAAATGGTTGTTTTTCAGACTGGAGAATGGTAGACAGTGGTGTTTCCCAGGAGTCAGTTCTGGAACGACTGCTTTTTTTTTGCTAAATAGAAATGATTTACATCTTTTAATGCAGAGTAGAATTTTGAAATTTGCTGATGACACCAAATTTGGAGATGTGGCAATCTTTAAGGATGACATGAACCACCTGCAACAGGACATAGACAGGCCAGCAGAATGGGCTGACAGGTGGCAGATGGAATTTAATACTAACAAGTGTGAAGTGATGCATCTTGGCAGAAGGAATAAGGAGAGACAATATAGACTTAATAGCACAGTTTTAAAGAGCGCAGGAAGAGGGACCAGGGAGTGGACATATTGAGAGATTGGTTAGCAAAGCATATGGGATCTTGAGCTTCATAAATAGAGGCATTGAGTACAAAAGCAGGGAAGTTATGCTGAACCTTTATAAAGCACTGGTTAGTTTAGTTTAGTTTAGAGATACAGCACTGAAACAGGCCCTTCGGCCCACCGAGTCTGTGCCGACCATCAACCACCCATTTCTACTAATCCTACATTAATCCCATATTCCTACCGTATCCCCACCTGTCCCTATATTTCCCTACCACCTACCTATACCAGAGGCAATTGCTAATGGCCAATTTACCTATCAACCTGCAAGTCTTTTGGCTTGTGGGAGGAAACCGGAGCACCCGGAGAAAACCCACGCAGACACAGGGAGAACTTGCAAACTCCACACAGGCAGTACCCAGAATTGAACCCGGGTCGCTGGAGCTGTGAGGCTGCGGTGCTAACCACTGCGCCACCCCAACTGGAGAATTGTGTCCATTTCTGGTCACCACACTTTAAGAAGGATGTGAAAGTCCTGGAGAGGATGCAGAGGAGATTTACCAGAATGGTCCCAGGGATGGAGGATTTTAGTTACAGGTTAGGTCGGAAAAGCTGGGGTTGTTCTGCTTAGAGGAAAGGAGTTTGAGGAGAGATTTAATAGAGGTGAACAAGATTATGACAAGCATAGATAAGTTAGACAAGGAAAAAACTGTTTCCATTAACTAATGGTACAAGGTCTAAGGGACACAGATTGAAGGTTTTGGGAAAGAGATACAGGGTGAATATGAGTAAGAATATTTTTTACACAGTGGGTGTTAATGACGTGGACCTCGCTGCCCACAAGGGTGGTGGAAGTGGAGACAATCATTGATTTCAAAAGGAAATTGAAGGAAATAAACTTGCAGGGCTATGGGGGAG
Source organism: Heterodontus francisci (assembly GCF_036365525.1). NCBI lineage: Eukaryota > Metazoa > Chordata > Chondrichthyes > Heterodontiformes > Heterodontidae > Heterodontus > Heterodontus francisci. The sequence continues at coordinate 56,929,038 of NC_090399.1, forward strand.
TGGGACTGACTGGTTTGCTCCATGGAGAGCTGGCATGGATTCGATGGGCCAAATGGCCTCCTGTGCATCACTCTCTAACTAACAGGAGCAGAGGTAGGCCATTCGGCCCCTCAAGCCTGCTCCGTCATTCAATAAGTTCACGGCTGATCGAATTGTGGCCTGAACTTCACTTTCCTGCTGCAAACTCCACACCCCCCACCACCCATAACCCTTCACTCCCTCGTAGATCAAAAATCTGTCTAATTCAGCCTTGAATATATTCAGTGACTCAGCTTCCACTGCTCTTTGGGGAAGAGAATTCCAAAGATTAACAACCCTCTGACAGAAGAAATTCCTCCTCACATTACATTCCTACATGAAAACAGTGTCTCCATTTCAAAACTACTTCATTGGCTATAAAGTGCTTTGAGATGTTCTATTGTTGTGAATGGAGACATGAAAGTCTTTCTTTTTCTTTACATGTAAATGTCAAACACTCCCAGGTGAGGTCTGGGCAATGTTTATACGAGTTAAACTCGGCTCAAATCAAAGGCCAAGCCTGATGGCAGATGGTGAAATGCTCCCAGTATCTGGTTACACTCTCACCTCAGCAAAATCCTGGACTAATGGGATTTTCAGTAAAGATCCTCACCTTTCCAGTTATTGTTGATGATTCCTGTTTTCTCCCGTCTCCAACACCGAGGCTCTTGGTTCCAGCAGAACTGCTCTGGGGATCCAGTGACATTTCTCCAATCCCAGTTAGTGTGGCAATGATTCAACTTCTCTCTCTCTCTCCACCTTCCTGAGATATTCCACACGCCAAGAAACTATCAATAGAAAAATGATTCATATTAATCCCAGAACCTGTAACTGGAATACAATGGGACTGTTTTTATAATTATGACTGTATTTAATGGCAATTTATTTGTAATTAATGAATTGGCTTGAATTTATAACTTTTGTTATGAAGTTGGTCTTTTCTGTCCTTTGTCCTGTTTATCAGGACTGAACTCACTCCAGTGTCAGGTGTCACACCAGCTCCTCCCACACCGACATCCCAGTGATGGGGCGTAACCAGGGGCAGGAACCTGTCAGAAGCCAATCACACAGCAATAATGTCACAAAGCAGCCAGAGCCCCTCCCACTCGAGGTGTCACAGGATCACATGACCAGTCTCTGCTCCTGGTGTGCAATGTCACTGGACATGAACATCAATCAGTCCCGTCTCCAACCCCACTCCCATCATAGAATGGTTGCAGCACAGAAGGAGGCCATTCGGTCTGTCATGTCCATGCCAGCTCTCTGCAAGAACAACTCAGCTGGTTCCATTCCACTGCCCTGTCCCCATAGCTCTGCATTTTTTTCCTCTTCAGGTTCTTATCCAATTCCCTTTTGAAAGTCCTGACTGTACCTGCCACCACCACTCTCAGGCAGTGAATTCCACTTCCTAACCACTCGAAGTGCAAAATAAGTTTTCCCTCAACTCGCAGTTGGTTCTTTTGCCAGGGTCTTCTTCTTCTCTTCCACCAACAGGAACAGTTTCTCTCTATCTACTCTGCCGAGACCTCTCATGATCTTGAACACCACATCAAATCTCCTCTCAACCTTCTCTCCCACAAGGAGAACAGCCCCAGCTTCTCCAATCTATCCACGTAACTGAATTCCTTTACCCCGAAAACCATTTTTGTAAATCTTTTCTGCACCCTCTTCCTAAAGTGCGGTGCCCAGAATTGGACATAATACTCCAGTTGAGGCCGAACCAGTATTTTATAAAGGTTCATCGTAACATCCTTGCCTTTGTACTCCATGCCTCTATTTAGAAAGCCCAGGTCCCATATGTTTTTGAACCCCTTTCTCAATCTGTACTTGTCATCATCAACCATTTATGCACATCTACCCCCAGATCTCTCTGTTCCTGCACCCTCCTTAGAATTGTATCATTTATTTTATATTGCCTCTTCTCGTTCTTCCTAAAAACATATACCACTTCACAAAATCACAGAATCACCAAATTGTTAGAGTGCAGAGGAGGCCATTCGGCCTATCGTGTCTGCACCGGCTCTCTGAATGAGTAATTAACCTAATACCATTCCCCTGCCTTCTCCCCGTAACCCTGTACATTCTTTCTTTTCAGTTAACAGTCTAATTCCCTTCTGAATGCCTCAATTGAATCTGCTTCCACCATTCTCTCAGGCAGTGCATTCCAGATCCTAACCATTCGCTGTGTGAAAATGTTTTTCCTCATGTCACTTTTGCTTCTTTTACCAATTACTTTAAATTTGTGCCCTCTCATTCTCCAATCTTTCATGAGTGGGAACAGTTTTTTCCTACCCACTCTGTCCAGACCCCTCATGATTTTGAATACTTCTATCAAATCACCTCTCAGCCTTCACTTCTCCATGGAAAACAGTCCCAACGTCTCCAATCTGTCTGCATACCTGAAGTTCCTCATCCCTGGAACCATTCTCCTGAATCTTTTCTGTACTTTCTCCAAAGCTTAATATCTTTCCGAAAGTGCAGCGCCCAGAATTGGACACAATACTCCAGCTGAGGACAAACTAGTGTCTTTCACAAGTTTACCATAACCTCCTTGCTCTTGTACTCTATGCCCCTATTAATAAAGCCCAGGATACTGTATGCTTTATTTCCCACTCTTTCAACACCTTCAATAACTTATGCACATATATACCGAGGTCCCTCTGCTCTTTATGATCAGCCATGATCATACTGAATGCCGGTGCAGGTTCGAAGGGCCGAATGGCCTACTCCTATTTTTCTATGTTTCTGTATTCTCTCTCCATGTTCTTCCTACCAAAATGAATCACTTCACATCTCTCTGCATTGAACTTCATCTGCTACTTGCCTGACCATTCCACCAACTTGTCTTTGTCCTTTTCAAGTTCTACACTATCCTCCTCACAGTTCACAATTTTTCCAAGTTTTGTATCATCTGCAACTACTGAAATTGTGTCCTGTACACCAAGGTCTAGGTCATTAATAATGATCAGGAAGAGCAAGGGTCCCAACACTGACCCCTGAGGAAATCCATTACAAATCTTCCTCCAGTCCAAAGAACAGGCATTAACCACTAAATCTGTTTCCTGTCACTCAGCCAATTTTGTATCCATGTTGCTACTGTCCCTTTTATTCCATTAGCTATAATTTTACTGACAAGTCTGCTGTGTGGTACTGTATCAAATGCCTTCAGTCTTCTCTGTATGAAATGTCATCTGCCACATGCCTGCCCATTCCACCAGCCTGTCTATGTCCTCTTGAAGTCTATCACAGTCCTCAAAGTTCACAATGCTTCCAATTTTTGTGTCATTTGCAAATTTTAAAATTATGCCTTGCACACCCAAGTCTCGGTCATTAATATATATCATGAATTATAGAGTGATATGGCACTGGAGATGTCCATTCAGCCCATCGTGTCTGTGCTGGCTCTTTGAAAGAACTTTCCAATCAGTTATACACACCTGTTATTTCCACGTTGGCTGCAATTTTTTCAACTTTAATTATTCGTCCAATTCCCTTTTGACAGTTATTATTGAATCTGCTTCCACCACCTCTTCAGACAGAACATTCCAGATCATAATAATTCACTGTGTAAATTACCATTTCCTCATGTTCCTTCTTGTTATTTTGCTAATTACCTTCAATGTGTGTCCTCTGGTTCCTGACATTCCTGCCATCAGAAACGATTTCTCCTTATTTACTCTTTCAAAACCATTCATGATTGTGAACAACTCTATCAAATATTCCCTTAACCTTCTCTGCTACAATGAAAACCACCCCAGTTTCTCTAATCTTTCCACATAACTAGGATTATATTGGATACACAGCACAGAAACAGGCCATTCGGCCCAGCCAGTCTATGCCAGCGGTTATGCTCCATTCGAGCCTGTTCCTGTCTTTCCTCATGTAAATCTATCATCATTATCCTCTATTCCCTTCTCCCTCCTATGATTCCCATTAAATGCATCTACAGTATTTGCTTCAACCTCTCCCTGTGGTAGCGAGTTCCACATTCTCACCACTCTCTGGGTAAAAAAGTTTCTTCTGAATTCCCTATTGGATTTCTTGGTGACGATATTATATTGATGGCCTCGAGTGATGTTCTTACTCACAAGAGGAAACATTCTCTCTGGATCCACTGTATCACAACCTTCCATCATTTTAAAGACCTCTATTAGGCCACCCCTCAACCTCCCTTTTTGCAAAAGAAAAGAGACCCAGTCTGTTCATCCTTTCCTGACATGTTTACCCACACATGAAAATAAGGAAATGGCAGATTTGGTGAATAATTACTTTATATCAGTCTTCACAGTGGAGGAAGATGATAATGTACCTGACATTCCAGGGAAACTGATGTTGAATCAGGGACTGGGAGTCACTTAAATAAATGAGTGTACCGAAGGCTCGAGTTCCTGATCATCTGGATCTCTGGCAGCAGGTCGTCCATCTTCAATGTGTGTGATGGGTGTGACAGGAGAGGGGCATTCTGATCAGTCAGGAACTCCCAGACTAACTGAAAGAGAGAGAGGCTGCAATCAGAAACATACAATGAGGGATATCCAATTAGAGTGCACTGAGCCCCACAGAGCACAGGAAGATCCCAGGCTCCATTCCCAGCCTGTGCTATGTGACATGCTCAAAGCTGGTGTGGTACCAAAGCCCAAACACAGAGTACAGGAAGATCCCAGGCGCTATCCCCACCACCGCCCCCCCCCCCCCCCCCGCCCCGTGCTGAGTGATCTGACTCCAGGGGGTTTGAACAGTTGCTGCAGCTCCTTCACTGGCAGGACTGGGGATCTGCAGCGTGACATGTTTACATCGGAATCTGCCATTGGCAACCCTGAGCTGGGGATTTACAACCGGGCGAGGCGGGGATTCCCGGCCCTAAACTCCTTCCCTCTTCTGGTGCCTCGTAGCTGGGTCATGAGCCTGGCCAAGGCTGGGGGACTGAAATCGCCACCAAAACACAGACAGCCGCTGCCGCTCTGCCCAGTGTGTGATCAGTCCGCGAACAATCCCCACCCTTGAGCCAAGCTGGAGGCCAATCAGGGTGGACGTTCAGAGACCGGCACGACCTCAACCAATGGGAAGGGATAATAATATGAGCGACATCTCCTGCAACCATTCGGATTGTCGGGTTGAGTGCGTGACAGCTCCATGATCCAATCGAAATGCAGTCTTTCTGTCTCCGCCAAAACAAGCGGCGCTTCAAAACCTGACCAATCACAGCGCGGCTTTGCTCAGCTCAGTTCCGAAGAAGGGTCACTGACCCGAAACGTTAACTCTGCTTCTCTTTCCACAGATGCTGCCAGACCTGCTGAGTGAACCCAGCATTTCTTGTTTTTGTTTGCTCAGCTCAGCACCGCCTCTCAATGTGTGTGACCGACAGCTCGTTAAACCAATCAGTAAGCTGTACTGCTGCATACTACCCAATCAAAGAACAGCGTTGCTGTTAAATTCCTGCAGCGTTACTCCCGTCCAGAGTCAATGCATCACACTTGGCTGAACGTCATTACGTCATGCCGCTCTGACGATCTTTCCCGAACAGTTTGCTGCAGATGCTGGAGGCGGGGCAAAGCTCCTTAAAGCGAGTCTGCACAGAGAATTGCTGTTGTGCAACCATATTTCACTGTTGTCAATTGAAGCGCGAGCTGAACTGCGGGAAATCAGTGAATGAGAGGAGATACACCCGGGTACAAAGGGAGGTGAAGGAAATGGGGGAAGGAAGGATGTGAGGTAGAGAGATGGTGGATTGGAGAAGCAATTCCAGAGTTTAGGGCTGAGGCAGCGGAAGGTTAAAATCAGGGATGTTCAAGAGAGCAGAATTCGAGAGGCAGAGATACCTCAGAGGGTTGAGGGGGTGGAGGAGATTACAGAGATAGGGAGGGGCGAGGTCATGGAGTGATTTGAAAACAAGGATGAAAATTTTAAAGGATTTGGAAACACTAAACCCAGCCACTCGAACTCGAGAATGGAGCAGATTCCATTCCTTTTTCAGTACAAACATCTTCTTTTCCCCAATTAGCCTCACAGCTCCAGCGACCCGGGTTCGGTTCAGGTACTGCCTGTGCGGAGTTTGCAAGTTCTCCCTGTGACTGCGTGGGTTTCTTCCGGGTGCTCCGGTTTCCTCCCACATGCCAAAGACTTGCGGGTTGATAGGTAAATTGTCCATTGTAAAAATTGCCCCCAGTGTAAGTAGGTGGTCGGAGAGTTGAGGGATGGTGGGGATGTGAGGGAAAATGGGATGAATGTAGGATTAATGTAAATGGCTGGTTGATGGCCAGTGCGGACTCGGTGGGCCGAAGGGCCTCTTTCAGTTCTGTATCTCTCTCTGACTCTATCTATAAGACATTGCTTGACCGGGAGATAATTTTTTTTAAAAATTCATTCATGTGATCTGGGCGTCGCTGGCCAGGCCAGCATTTATTGCTCATCCCTAATTGCCCTTGAGAAGGTGGTGATGAGCTGCCTTCTTGAACCGCTGCAGTCCATGTGGGGTAGGTACACCCACAGTGCTGTTAGGAAGGGAGTTCCAGGATTTTGACCCAGCAACAGTGAAGCAACGGCGATATAGTTCCAAGTCAGGATGGCGTGTGACTTGGAGGGGAACTTGCAGGTGGTGGTGTTCCCATGTATTTGCTGCCCTTGTCCTTCTAGTTGGTAGAGGTCACGGGTTTGGATGGTACTGTCTAAGGAGCCTTGGCGTTTTTCTGCAGTGCATCTTGTAGATGGTACGCACTCCTGCCACTGTGCGTCGGCGGTGGAGGGAGTGAATGTTTGTGGATGGGGTGCCAATCAAGCAGGCTGCTCTGTCCTGGATGGTGTCGAGCTTCTTGAGTGTTGTTGGAGCAGGCTTTGAGGAGTCAGGAGGTGAGTTACTTGCCGCAGGATTCCTAGTCTCTGACCTGCTCTTGTAGCCACAGTATTTATATAGCTACTCCAGTTCAGCTTCTGGCCAATGGTAGCCCTTAGGATGCCAATAGTGGGGGATTCAGCGATGGTAATGCCATTGAATGTCAAGGGGAGATGGTTAGATTCTCTCTTGTTGGAGATGGTCATTGCCTAGCACTTGTGTGGCGCGAATGTTACTTGTCACTTATCAGCCCAAGCCTGGATATTGTCCAAGTCATGCTCCATTTCTACACCAACTGCTTCAGTATCTGAGGAGTCGCGAATGGTGCTGAACAGTGTGCAATCATCAGCGAACATCCCCACTTCTGACCTTATGATTGAAGGAAGGTCATTGATGAAGCAGCTGAAGATGGTTGGGCATAGGACACTACCCTGAGCAACTCCTGCACTGAAGTCCTGGAGCTCCTATGATTGACCTCCAACAACCACAACCATCTTCCTTTGCGCTATATATGACTCCAACCAGCGGTGGGTTTCCCCCCTGATTCCCATTGACTTCAGTTTTGCTCGGGCTCCTTGATGCCATACTCGGTCAAATGCTGCCTTGATGTCAAGGGCAGTCACTCTCACCTCACCTCTTGAGTTCCGCTCTTTTGTCCATGTTTGAACGAAGGCTGTAATGAGGTCAGGAGCTGAGTGGCCCTGGCGGAACCCAAGCTGAGTGTCACTGAGCAAGTTATTGCTAAGCAAGTGCCGCTTGATGGCACTGTTGATGACACCTTCCATCACTTTACTGATGATTGAGAAGAGGCTAATGGGGCGGTAGTTGGCCGGGTTGGATTTGTCCTGATTTTTGTGTACAGGACATACCTGGGCAATTTTCCACATTGCAGGGTAGATGCCAGTGTTGTAGCTGCACTGGAACAGCTTGGCTAGGGACGCGGCAAGTTCAGAAGCACAGGTCTTCCGTACTATTGCCGGAATATTGTCAGGGCCCATTGCTTTTGCAGTATCCAGTGCCTTCAGTCGTTTCTTGATATCATGCGGAGTGAATCGAATTGGCTGAAGTCTGCATCCGTGATGCTGGGGACTTCAAGAGGAGGCCGAGATGGATCATCAACTCGGCACTTCTGGCTGAAGACTGTTGCAAATGCTTCAGCCTTATCTTTCGCACTGATGTGCTGGGCTCCTCCATCATTGAGGATGGGGATATTTGTGGAGCCACCTCTCCAGTTAGTTGTTTAATTGTCCACCACCATTCACGACTGGATGTGGCAGGACTGCAGAGCTTAGATCTGATCTTTTGGTTATGGGATCACTTAGCTCTGTCCATCGCATGCTGCTTACGCAGTTTGGCACGCAGATAGTCCTGTGTTGTAGCTTCACCAGGTTGACACCTCATTTTGAGGTATGCCTGGTGCTGCTCCTGGCATGCTCTCCTGCACTCTTCATTGAACCAGGGTTGGTCTCCTGGCTTGATGGTAATGGTAGCGTGGGGGATATACTGGGCCATGAGGTTACAGATTGTAGTTGAGTACAATTCTGCTGCTGATGGCCCACTGCGCCTCATGGATGTCCATTTTTGCATTGCTACATCTGTTTGAAATCCATCCCATTTAGCACGGTGGTAGTGCCACACAACACGATGGAGGGTATCCTCAATGTGAAGCCGGGACTTCGTCTCCACAACGACTGTGCGGTGGTCACTCCACCCAATCCTGTCATGGACAGATGCATCTGTGGCAGGCACATTGGTGAGGACGAGGTCAAGTATGTTTTTCCCTCTTGTTGGTTCCTTCACCACCTGCCGTACACCCAGTCTAGCAGATATGTCCTTTAGGACTCGTCCAGCTCAGTCATTAGTGGTGCTACCGAGCCACTCTTGGTGATGGACATTGAAGTCCCCCACCCAGAGTACATTCTGTGCCCTTGCCACCCTCAGTGCTTCCTCAAAGTGCTGTTCAACATGGAGGAGTACTGAGTCATCAGCTGAGGGAGGGCGGTAGGTGGTAATCAGCAGGAGGTTTCCTTGTCCATGTTTGACCTGATGTCATGAGACTTCATGGGGTTTGGAGTCAATGTTGAGGACTCCCAGGGCAACTCCCACCCTACTGTATACCACTGTGCCACCACCTCTGCTGGGTCTGTCCTGCCGGTGGAGCAGGACATATCTGGGGATGGTGATGGCAGTGTCTGGGACATTGTCTGTTCAGTATGATTCCGTGAGTATGACTGTGTCAGGCTGTTGCTTGACTAGTTTGTGGGACAGCTCTCCCAACTTTGGCACAAGCCCCCAGATGTTAGTAAGGAGGACTTTGCAGGGTCGACAGGGCTGGGTTTGCCATTGTCGTTTCCGGTGCCTAGGTCAATGCCGGGTGATCCGTCCGGTTTCATTCCTTTTTATTGACTTCGTAGCGGTTATATACAACTGATTGGCTTGCTAGGCCATTTCAGAGGGCATGTAAGAGTTAACCACATTGCTGTGGGTCTGGAGTCACCTGTAGGCCAGACCAGGTAAGGACAGCAGATTTCCTTCCCTGAAGGACATTAATGAACCAGATGGGTTTTAAGCCCCATTAATGACAGCAGTTATCACTGGTCAGACATGATCATCACATTGGAAATCCACCAGCAACTGTGTCCGGAGGGCTGGAATCTGTCATTGTTGCCCCATCCTCTCCCAATCCTGCTGGAGGTGCTGCAGTGCAGGGTTTATTCCCAGTTGCTACAGCTATCAAACACCACACCCATAGCGCTGCTGCTGGGTGGTTGTAACTGTGTCAGAAAAACTAGTTGAAGCTCGTCACGGAAATCCTAGGGGGCTTCGCCCAGAGCTCTGCAGTGAATGGGTTGTGTGCGCCTATAAAGGTTCACTGGCCGATTGGTGAAAGCCATCGACCTTTCATTGGGATTGTGCTTTGCTCATGTGCACACACCTAACATGTCAATATCGTTAATGACTAAGGCACACAAAATCTCCCTGGCACGGTAAACTCAATGAGTGTCCTTCCTCATCACAGTAGGATCGACAGTGACCCTCACTCTCAGGTCAAGAGTACCCCAAAAAATCTCTGAGTAAACCCAGCCAAAAGTTTCGATGCTGGTGTTCGTTTTGATGGGACGGTCACTCGTCTTAATGGTCCTTAACTCTCTAGACAAGGCCTCAGCCTCCTCCCCGGTTGGACACGTAGCTTGAGTAAAGTCGTCTGAGAAAACAATTGCCGTCCCTGGGAATGACTGTTTTCCAGTGTGGGTCCACATTAACGGGCCGCACTCTCTGCGATGGGATCTCTGGATACATCCCGTCAGTATTATCTTCCTAGCTGGGCTGTCCCCGGTCTGTTAATCATATTAACAGTATTAAAATAGTGTTAAGAGCTTAATAATGTGACGGGACTGAATTAACAGTGCGTTGTTGCCGCCAGTGTGCATCTGAGGTCACTCAATTTTTCTGCTAACTTCTGCTGTTCTAATGCATGCTGGTACGTTTCTTTGATAAAAAGTTAATTTGACTGTTCTTTTTCTTCCTGGAGCTTGTCATCTCTCAAATATCCACGCTATGCGCACAAATGGGCCACATATTGCAATGGATGCTTCCTCTTTTTGAGTTACACTTGCCCAGATTAATCTCTTCTTGACCCAATCAACTGCTTTCTTGTTCAAGCCCCCTTCGGACTTGCAAGAAATGAGACCAAATCACGGGCTGACAGCTTCTCTAACTCCCTGCCCCTGGCACATTAACCACAATTATCTATACACAGTCCCTGATCACTTCACTAATCACACAAAGGTGATCGGTCACGTGCCATTGGAATCCACTTACATGGAATAAACATTAAAAATAAAGAAAATAATCTTCTCAATTCTGGCTGGCTTGCCATTTGTTATAAATTGAGTGAGGGAGACAGTTAACCATTTATCCCCTTTTCCCAAATTCTCAAATGACTCGAGGTGATAACCTTTAATGGCAACTACTTGCCCAATGTGGCAGGTTGACTGCAATTGTTCAGTGCAGTGCATATCTGTTGTAATCAGGGACTAAGAACTAAGTATTTAATTTCTGTTTTACAATACGAATTTTTAGTGGTTTAGGGGAAGGGCTAACATGGCATTGATGGAATAGGTAATATCAGACCAGATATTTCCTGTTTGTTCAGAGGTCTCTCTGATAGCCATTCAAAGGACAAGTGTCTCTGCATACTGGGGAAGAACGCTTTTGAAACCATCTTTTGATAACTCCTCCTGGCAACAGTAGAGGGTAACCACACTGAATCACAACATTGCAGAATTATTACAGCGCAGAAGGAGGCCATTCTATCCATCGTGTCTACACCAGCTTTCCGAATGAACAACTCACTGAGTGTCATTCCCCAGCATTCTCCCCAAAACCTTGCACATTTTTCCTTTTCATATAGCAGTCTAATTCCCTTTTGAATGTCTCAATTGAACATCCCTCCACCACAGTCTCAGGCAGTGTTTTCCAGACCATAACCATTCGCTACATGAAGAAGATTTTACTCATGTTGCTTTTCCTTCTTTTACGAATTACTTCAAATCAGCGTCCTCTCGTTCTCATTCCGTTCATGAGTGGGAACAGTTTCTCCCTATTGACTCTGTCCAGAACCCTCATGATTATGAATACCTCTATCAAATCTCCCCTCAGTCTTCTTTTCTCAAAGGAAAACAGCATAGCAGCCGGATCATCCATCTTCAGCCAGAAGTGCCAAGTGGATGATCCAGTTCAGCCTCCTGAGGTTCCCAGGATCACAGATGCCATACTTAGCCAATCAGATTCACTCCATTTGATATCAAGAAGCGTTTGAAAGCACTGAATACTGCAAAGGCTATGGGCCATGACAATATTCCGGAAATAGCACTGAAGACTTGTTTTGCAGAACTAGCTGTGCTCCTAGCCAAGCTGTTCCAGTACAGCTTTCACACTGGTATCTACTCGGCAATGTGGAATATTGCCAACTATGTCCTGTACACAGAAAGCAGGACAAATCCAACCTGGCCAATTGCCACTCTATCAGTCTACTTTCAATCATCAGCATGAAGATGGAAGGGATCAGTGACAGTGCCATCAAGCAGCACTTGTTCAACAATAACCTGCTTACTGACGCTCAGTTTGGGTTCTGCCAGGGCCACACAGCTCCTGACATCATTACAGCCTTTGTCCAAATTGGACAAAGGAGCTGAACTCCAGAGGTGAGGTGAGAGTGACTGCCCTTGACATCAAGGCAGCATTAAACTGAGTATGGTAGCAAGGTGCCCGGGCAAAACTGGAGTCAATAGGAATCAGGGGAAACATTCTCTACCGTTTGGAGTCATACCTAGCACAAAGGAAAATGGTTGTGGTTGTTAGAGGTCAATCATCTCAGTCACAGGACATCAGTGAAGGAGTTCCTCAGGGTAGTGGCCAAGCTCCAAAATCTTCAGCTGCTTCATCAATGACATTCCCACCATCATAAGGTCATAAGTGGGGATTTTTGTTGACGATTGCACAATGTTCTGCACCATTCACGACTCCTCAGATACTGAAGCAGCCCGTGTCCAGGTGCAGCAAGACTTGAGCTGATAAGTGCCAAGTAACATATGTGGCACAAACGTGCCAGGCAATGACCATCTCCAACAAGCGAGAATATAACCCTTTGATGTGACATTACCATTGCTGAATCCCCTGTCAACATCCTGTGGTGAGCATTGACCAGAAAGTGAACTATGGCTACAAGAACAGATCAGAGGCTGGGAATTCTGGGATGAGTAACTCATCTTCTGACTCCACAAAGCCTGTCTACCATCTAAAGACACACGTCAGGAGTGTGATGGAATATTTTCCACTTGCTTGGATGCGTGTAGCTCCTAAAACACCATCCAGGGCAAAGCAGCCTGCTTGATTGGCACCTCATCCAGCACCTTCAGCATTCACTCCTTCACTACTGATGCATAGTTGCAGCAGTGTGTACCATCTACCAGATGCACTGCAGCAACTGACCAATGTTCCTTCTACAGCACCTTCCAAATGCATGACTTTGATCACCTAGAAGGACAAAGGCGGCAGGTGCATGGGAACACCACCACCTGCGAGTTCCCCTGCAAGTCACACACTATCCTGACTTGGAACTATATCACCGTTCCTTCACTGTCGTCAGGTCAAAGTCCTGGAACTCCTAACAGCACTGTGGGTACATTCTGAGGACTGCAGCTGTTTAAGAATGCAGCTCACCACCAACACTTCAAGGGCAATTAAGGATGGGCAATAAATGCTGGCCTAGCCAACACCGCCCACATCCAATGACCTAATAAAAAGAAACTTCTCCAATCTATCTTCACAACTGAACTTCCTCATCCCTGGTAGCATTCTGGTGATTTTTTTCTCTAATCTCTCCAAATGCTTAAACATCTTTCCTGAAGTGTGACACCCAGAACTGGATGCAATACTCCAGCTGAGGCTGAACTAGCGTCTGATACGATTTCAGCGTGTCTCGCACGTGGTAGGAGGAACCATCCACAAATATATCCAGGGCGCTCTCGATGGTTCTTTCATGACAGGATGTGAATCAAAGTTAATAAGAGGCAGTGGACACTTATGAGGATTGCCCTCATAAGTCAGTAACAGTGGTAATAACGTTATCTTTTTTGTTGTAATATTAAGATCTTAGTTCAGTTAGTTGAAAGTCAACTTGTTTATAGTTGAGATGAAACCAATGAGTCTCCTGGCGTCATTAGTAAATTCAGTGTTGTGTGTGGTGAGTGTAAAATGATCTGCTGCAAAACTGTGATATATGTAACGTGGTGGATGACCCAAAACGTGTCCAGCAGGTGACGTTCACACGCAGAATACGTAGTTTCAACCCCTTTCAGGATCCCTGCCGCAAATGCAATTTGCTGCAGTCTTCCCACATATTTCTGATAAAGCACAACGGATGGACTTTGTTCTGTAGATGTGACCTCGATTTGGAATGGCTGAGTAGGGTCAGGCATGATTTAACTCAGAGCTTGCATGAAGACCATTTGAAGTTTTGTTTTGTCTTCAGTGTGACAAGGTATCCAGTCCCACTGGATATCAAAACTTCAGACAGCCGCTTTACCATCCCGGGAAAGTCAGGAATACAGTTTCACTGACAGCTAACCAAATCCAAAAATGATGGAAGTACGGTTTTACATTGAGGGAGCGGCAGTCTCGAGATGATTTCGAATTTGTGGCCATCTGCGCTCATTCCCTCCAGAGCGATTCAAAATCCGACGATTGTAACTCATTCTTGAAATAACTGAGCTTTACGCGGATTGACTTTGAGACCCGCCTGAGTCAAAATTGTTAACAGTTGGTCCAGCGATGACAAAGGCCCGTCTCCAGTCTTGGTTGCTAGCAACACATCGTCTACATACTGCAACAGGAACACTGGTCTGTAAAAATCATTCAGGGCTGTTACCAATCGTTGATGAACAATTGTGCGGCCATTGGGGAATCCCTGTTTCAGATAAATCCAATTGCAACTTTGATTCTCGAATGTGAAGGCACATTTATACAAATCTTCCTTTTTAATGGGGATGATCCAAACCCCATTAGAAATGTCCAATGTGCAGAAATACTTCGAACCAACTGGTATTTTCTATAGAAGAGTGGGAATTTCTCACACAACAGGGGAACAGGCTGGGGTTACGGATTTGAGTTTACAATGGTCGATAGTTAATCTCCAACTGCCATCAGTTTTCTTTCCGGGTCAAATTGGTGAGCTCGCTGTGAAAATACCTGGTCTCACAATGACCTGATTAATGAGGGACTGAATCATTTCTCTGATACAGGAGTGACTTTCTATGGAGATCTAGTATTGTTTGATTAATGGGTGAGGAGGTCTGTTGATGGACTCCTCTCTTTCAATCCGCCCGCAGTCAAGTTTGCTGGTTGCAAAAGTAACGAGATGTCTTTGAATCAGCTGATCTATCTGAATATTATCAAGCCTAGGAGGTTCATACACACACGCCTTTTTGACTGCATAGACATATTGAACATCTGAGATTACCATGACATTTTTACTTCCTGATCCGTGACACATACAATTACGGTTATAATCAATAATTGCTCCGTACTGATTTAACACATCAGTTCCCACTATTCCCCTTTCCTGCCGGTATGGTCAGATATACTGGTGATGGCAAAGTGCAGGTAAAGCCCCCTAACCGGAGTTCAGAAGCCTTTCCTGTCCACACCAGAGTATCATTCCCGGTAAAACCTGTCAGTGATGTGGACCCTTTCCCACTGCTGTATAGTATTCAGGGTGTGGGATGTGGATGATCGTGATGACGGAGCTCGTATCAATTAACACAGTCTGTTACTGGTCCCCCTCAAAAACAACAGAGATGATCGGACCCCCATCACAATCACGCTGTTACCCCACATCCAACCAGGGGGCAAACCCGCTTCATTGGTGTCTCTTCACAACAGATGCTCTTGGTCGGACAGTATTTACCGACTGCATAATAGCAAATTGGTCTCCAATGACGGATTCCACTTCGATGGTATTGGCTTCGCCTTGGTGTCATGGATCGGTCGCTTTGGTCAAAATTGCCAGAGTGCTCCGAACCATTGGATGGAGTTGCTTCAAAAACATATTTTTGAAACTGATCTGATTTTTCTCTCCGTGGATGGTTCGAGGGGCGACAAGTTGGGAACGTTTATTCAAAGAATATAATCAGTTGGAGAAGGTGCGAGCTGACTCATCTGGGCGTTGCTGAGTCTGATGTATCTTTTCAGTTATATTTACCCCCATAATCCCGAGGACGCATAAAATGTGATCTACCATTTCCGCATTGGTCCATGAATTATAAACATCTGGGCCTGCATTATCCTTTAGAGCCCTTGTACAGGCAGATAAAGGAATTCGCCTAAGGTCCAAATCCTCGAATTCTGAATCACCCCGTCTAAAATCTGCCAGCGCCTATTTACCTCAAGGGATCATCTCCATCTTGTACTGTTCCCAACTCTCTGACACTTGTACCATGACATTTGCTCTCTCTTACACTTGCACCATGACATTTGCTCTCCCTTACACTTGCACCATGACATTTGCTCTCTCTAACGCTTGTACCATGACATTTGCTCTCTCTGACACTTGTACCATGACATTTGCTCTCTCTTACACTTGTATCTCAGTGATGGTGAGGAGAACGGATTGCTCCCCCTCATGCCCCACGTCACCGTTTTGATTTTTCACTGTCTTCTTTGATCCTGCAGTGACAGAACTGATTCTACTTTCTCTTCAGTGGGAAGGGGAAGCGGGACACGGGACTACTCTGTCAATAAAGAAGGATGTTACTGTGTGTTGTCTGATGAACTACCATGCTCGGAGGGTACAACAGAAATGGTGAACCTTGGTAACTAGGTGCATTAAAATGACTTCAATAGCCTCCAGTATAAGGAAAGGTTGGACAAGGCCTGTAACCGGGACATTCAGACACTCTGAACTGTGTATCTGACAAAAGTATACTCCACAGGAACTGCATTTTAAGGTGTTACTGGATTGCTCCTTCTTCCTATCAGTGGGGGACAGGTCATCCCTGCGGGCGGTGAGGGATCAGGCTATTCCCAGTCAGACACACACGCTCTGGGTCAGACTGTCATATATCCGGTATCTCACTTCCCCTGGTAACGGTAGTGACCACAGCCCGCTGTCTACCTAACTGTCAATCTAGTTCACAAATCCATAACTGACACTGAGTATAATCTACCTCCAGCTCTCACTGGTTAATGTATTCTCAAAGGACACCTCCAGCGTCCCCTGGGTCTAACTGAAGCTTTTCATTTTCTGCCTTGCACTCGGCAAGTCCCTGTCTTAGCTGTTGTGCTTCAACATCCACTGCCCCAGCAGTCACAATTGAATAGTTCTGCTGTTGTCGCATATCAGCCGTTCTGTCGGTATCTCTTTCTCGGTCGCGAACACGGGTCGACAGACTTAACATCTGCTGATCCATTTGGATACTTAAGGCCTCTAACACCTGACCATTTTGCTCTCTCTGTTTTTCCAGCAGCTGCTGTAACTCCTGGATCTTTCGATTCTTTCTCCTGATAATCTTGTCATCTTCCGCGGCAACAAAGTACGTTCCAAATGCCAGAAGGCCCGGAGTCTTCCTGCCCTCAACTTCTTATTTTCCACTCGTCCTTCAATAAAGGTGATCACTTCCCGAAAAGACACCCTCTTCCTTCCTTCTGTAGTACTCTCCTTGATGAGACAGCATTATTCTTTATTAATAGAGTTCTCCTGTTTATTCTAGTCCTGCCATGGTCGCACCTGAAAGTCTGAAATCTTTGTTGCGGACAATCACTTCAAGCACGAAATTAACCAATTCAGGCAAGAGGATACTTGATTAATAAATCCAGAATGTTTATTGAGAGTAAAACAATACTTAACAATTGAAAGTAAAATTATATTTAGCAGACTTGGGAATATAACTTTCCAGCTCTAGCAGGTGAACTTGGTCACAGAGTGAGGCGGTTCTCTTTCTTTGGTCCAGATCTCTCCTCAGGTGGATGAACGTGGCTGATGGTCTGTGCCTTTACCTCCGAGCTCTTCTAGTTTCCCTGCCTGACAAAATGTTGCAAGACCCCTGTTTTTAACATCTGGATGACCATCACACCATCTCAGTCAGGCTCTTGTAAAACAATAATTGGTTCTAGTTGTTGCTAGCTAAACTTAATTGTTTTTTAATGATGTCTTCCACTAACGGCCACCTGTGTTCTTTCGAGTACAATGGACTGGTTTCAAACTGTCTCCAAATCTGATCTCTAACACTTCTCCATTCATTAAAGCCAAACTCTTGAAAGTCACGATGTACCATCTCATGGGCTTTATCAGGATCCTAGAAAAGTCCAATGATGAACACCTTTTGCTGAAATTGCACTTTCTGACACAGAAACAGAAAATTACAGTAAGTAAATTTAATAAGCTTTAAATGAAAACACATTCTATCTAAAATGATTATTGATTCACTAATTATAACTGAATCAAAGTTCATTACTTTTACAATCATCTGTTTCCTGATGGGTAACTATGCATCAGTTAACACACAATAGAAAATGGTTTAATTGGTCACTTGTTCGTATTAAAAAGGCTTCCTTGACCTTGTTATTCATGACAATGGATACAATATAAAAATGGTCAAGTTAAGCTAAAATCTAACTCCCCAAATCTACCTACAAATCTATCCAAGACATAGCAGCCCGCTTGATCAACACCCCATACACCAACTTTATCATTCACTCCTTCCACCACTGGTGCACAGTGGCTGCAGTGTATACCATCTACCGGATGCACTGTAGAAACTCATGAAGGTTCCTTCAACAGCACATTCCAAACCCACGGTTTTTACCCCAATACATGGGAACACCACCTGCCTTCTACCTCCAAGTCACACACCATCCAGACTTACAAATATATCGCTGTTCTTTCACTGCCGTTGGGTCTAAATCCTGGAACTACTTTCCAAACAGTCCTATTGGTGTAGCTAAAATGGATGGACTCCAGATTCTTCAGGGTAATTAGGGATGGGCAACAAAATCTGTCCTTGTCTGCAATGCTCACACCCAATACACGAAGAATAAAAATCTGGGTCAGCCTCAGGCTGCAGACAACAGAAAGATTTGGGAGTCCAAGTGCAAAAATCATTAAAAACAAGTATAAAAAAGTTATCAAAATGGCCAACAGAATGCTGGCTGGAATACAAATGCAATTATTCAGTTCTTCATTTAGAGACAGACTTGTTCAGAACCAATCAGGAACACTGCTTATAGTTCTGGGAATCAATGTTCAGGAAGGATATAATAACCTTGTCGTGGATGAAGCACAGATTCAACAGAATGATACCGGGTTAAAACGGGTTAGATTATGAGAAGAGGTGGAAAACATATGGTTTATATTTCCTTCAGTGGAAGAGATTGAGGGCTGCTCATTGAGAAGTGAATACAAATGTTAAATGTTTCTATAGGGTAGATACAGAGAACTCTTTCCTCTGCTGGAAGAATAAAGCACAATGGAACATATTGTGGATTTCACACCACAAGGAGCAGTTGAGGCAAATATCATCGATGTATTTAAAAGGAAGCTCATTTTTTCAGATGAAATGTGTGTAATAGTAATAGAAGGTCATAGTGATAGTGTTAGATAAAGAGAGGTGAGAGGAAGCTCCTGTAGAGGATAAACAGAGACCAGATGGGCCGAGTGGTCTGCTTCTGTGCTGGAAATTCTATATAATTCTGTACAATGAATGTTCAATGCGAGTGACGTCCTTCAAAAGTGATATCAGGAAGCACTTTTTGACACGAAGGGAGGTAGAAATTTAAAACTCACTTGTCAAAAAGCTGTGAATGCTGCGGGTTCATTTATAGCTTTTCAGGGCAGTGATTTTTTTTAAGCTGTAGGTAGCAAACGATATGGAGCAAAGGTGGGGGCGGGAAGGGGGCAGATGGGAATGGAGCTGAACTGCAGATCACAATGATCTAATTGAATGGCGGAGCAGGACTGAAAGGCTGAATGGCCTGCTAATGGTCTTAATGTGCTCATGTTACAAGTCTTCACCTTAGAATTAGAATTAGAACATTACAGCGCAGTACAGGCCCTTCGGCCCTCGATGTTGCGCCGACCTGTGAAACTATCTGACCTACACTATTCCATTTTCATCCATATGTCTATCCAATGACCACTTAAATGCCCTTAAAGTTGGCGAGTCTACTACTGTTGCAGGCAGGGCGTTCCATGCCCCTACTACTCTCTGAGTAAAGAAACTACCTCTAACATCTGTCCTATATCTATCACCCCTCAACTTAAAGCTATGTCCCCTCGTGTTTGCCATCACCATCCGAGGAAAAAGACTCTCACTATCCACCCTATCTAACCCTCTGATTATCTTATATGTCTCCATTAAGTCACCTCTCCTCCTCCTTCTCTCCAACGAAAACAACCTCAAGTCCCTCAGCCTTTCCTCGTAAGACCTTGTCTCCATACCAGGCAACATCCTAGTAAATCTCCTCTGCACCCTCTCCAAAGCTTCCACATCCTTCCTATAATGCGGTGACCAGAACTGCATGCAATACTCCAGGTGCGGTCTCACCAGAGTTTTGTACAGCTGCAGCATGACCTCGTGGCTCCGAAACTCGATCCCCCTACTAATAAAAGATAACACACCATATGCCTTCTTAACAGCCCTATTAACCTGGGTCGCAACTTTCAGGGATTTATGTACCTGGACACCAAGATCTCTCTGTTCATCTACACTACCAAGAATCTTCCCATCAGCCCAGTACTCTGCATTCCTGCAACTCCTTCCAAAGTGAATCACCTCACACTTTTCCGCATTAAACTGCATTTGCCATCTCTCAGCCCAGCTCTGCAGCCTATCTATGTCCCTCTGTACCCTACAACATCCTTCGGCACTATCCACAACTCCACTGACCTTTGTGTCATCCGCAAATTTACTAACCCACCCTTCTACACCCTCTTCCAGGTCATTTATAAAAATGACAAACAGCAGTGGCCCCAAAACAGATCCTTGCGGTACACCACTAGTAACTAAACTCCAGGATGAACATTTGCCATCAACCACCACCCTCTGTCTTCTTTCAGCTGGCCAATTTCTGATCCAAAGCTCTAAATCACCTTCAACCCCATACTTCCGTATTTTCTGCAATAGCCTACCGTGGGGAACCTTATCAAATGCCTTACTGAAATCCATATACACCACATCCACGGCTTTACCCTCATCCACCTGTTTGGTCACCTTCTCGAAAAACTCAATAAGGTTTGTGAGGCACGACCTACCCTTCACAAAACCGTGCTGACTATCGCTAATGAACTTATTCTTTTCAAGATGATTATAAATCCTGTCTCTTATAACCTTTTCCAACATTTTACCCACAACCGAATTAAGGCTCACAGGTCTATAATTACCAGGGCTGTCTCTACTCCCCTTCTTGAACAAGGGGACAACATTTGCTATCCTCCAGTCTTCCGGCACTATTCCTGTCGACAATGACGACATAAAGATCAAGACAAAGGCTGTGCAATCTCCTCCCTAGCTTCCCAGAATATCCTAGGATAAATCCCATCTGGCCCAGGGGACTTATCTATTTTCACACTTTCCAAAATTGCTAACACCTCCTCCTTGTGAACCTCAATCCCATCTAGCCTAGTCATCTGTATCTCAGTATTCTCCTCGACAACATTTTCTTTCTCTACTGTAAATACTGACGAAAAATATTCATTTAACGCTTCCCCTATCTCCTCTGATTCCACACACAACTTCCCACTACTATCCTTGATTGGCCCTAATCTAACTCTTGTCATTCTTTTATTCCTGATATACCTATAGAAAGCCTTAGGGTTTTCCCTGATCCTATCCGCCAATGACTTCTCGTGTCCTCTCCTTGCTCTTCTTTGCTCTCCCTTTAGATCCTTCCTGGCTAGCTTGTAACTCTCAAGCGCCCTAACTGAGCCTTCACGTCTCATCCTAACATGAGCCTTCTTCTTCCTCTTGACAAGCGCTTCAACTTCTTTAGTAAACCAGGGCTCCCTCGCTCGACAACTCCCTCCCTGCCTGACAGGTACATACGTATCAAGGACACGCAGTAGCTGCTCCTTGAATAAGCTCCACATTTCGATTGTTCCCATCCCCTGCAGTTTCCTTCCCCATCCTACGCATCCTAAATCTTGCCTAATCGCATCATAATTTCCTTTCCCCCAGCTATAATTCTTGCCCTGCGGTATATACCTGTCCCTGCCCATCGCTAAGATATACCTAACCGAATTGTGATCACTATCACCAAAGTGCTCACCTACATCTAAATCTGACACCTGGCCGGGTTCATTACCCAGTACCAAATCCAATGTGGCATCACCCCTGGTTGGCCTGTCTACATACTGTGTCAGAAAACCCTCCTGCACACACTGGACAAAAACTGACCCATCTAAAGTACTCGAACTATAGTATTTCCAGTCAATATTTGGAAAGTTAAAGTCCCCCATAACAACTACCCTGTTACTTTCGCCCCTGTCGAGAATCATCTTCGCTATCCTTTCCTCTACATCTCTGGAACTATTCGGAGGTCTATAGAAAACTCCCAACAGGGTGACCTCCTCTCCTGTTTCTAACCTCGGCCCATACTACCTCAGTAGACGAGTCCTCAAATGTCCTTTCTGTCGCTGTAATACTCTCCTTGATTAACAATGCCACACTCCCCCCTTCTATTACTTCACTGGAAAGTTCAAAGTGAAGCTAACTGGATTGGACAACAATAGAAACTAATAAACTGAGCAGAAAGTCGAATCCCCACCACCGGAAAGAGAATCCGGGGGGATGTAGATTTCCAAAGAGATTTTCCTTCAAATGTGTCAGACCCTATTTCAGTATTGTACAACTCCCGATAGCTTCTTAGAACTGAATGGGATCTCTTTTAACATCAGCTGCAACCTTCACAGAATGTAAATTTCAGTGAAACTGTGGATTTCCCAAGCCAGTGTTCATGATGATCTATTTCTACCTGATATTTTAGATTTATTGTATTTCATGAGTTAGTGCATATAGGGTTCCGGTGGTGGGGATTCGACTTTCTGCTCAGTTTATTAGTTTCTATTGTTGTCCAATCCAGTCGCTCTGAACAGGCTCCAGAAGCTGGCCGAGCGCGTCTACCCTGAGGCACAGTGTGGCTTTCGTGCAGAGAGATCGACTATTGACATGCTGTTCTCCCTTCGTCAGATACAGGAGAAATGCCGTGAACAACAGATGCCCCTCTACATTGCTTTCATTGATCTCACCAAAGCCTTTGACCTCGTCAGCAGACGTGGTCTCTTCAGACTACTAGAAAAGATCAGATGTCCACCAAAGCTACTAAGTATCATCACCTCATTCCATGACAATATGAAAGGCACAATTCAACATGGTGGCTCCTCATCAGAGCCCTTTCCTATCCTGAGTGGTGTGAAACAGGGCTGTGTTCTCGCACCCACACTTTTTGGGATTTTCTTCTCCCTGCTGCTTTCACATGCGTTCAAATCCTCTGAAGAAGGAATTTTCCTCCACACAAGATCAGGGGGCAGGTTGTTCAACCTTGCCCGTCTAAGAGCGAAGTCCAAAGTACGGAAAGTCCTCATCAGAGAACTCCTCTTTGCTGACGATGCTGCTTTAACATCTCACACTGAAGAATGCCTGCAGAGTCTCATCGACAGGTTTGCGTCTGCCTGCAATGAATTTGGCCTAACCATCAGCCTCAAGAAAACGAACATCATGGGGCAGGATGTCAGAAATGCTCCATCCATCAATATTGGCGACCACGCTCTGGAAGTGGTTCAAGAGTTCACCTACCTAGGCTCAACTATCACCAGTAACCTGTCTCTAGATGCAGAAATCAACAAGCGCATGGGTAAGGCTTCCACTGCTATGTTCAGACTGGCCAAGAGAGTGTGGGAAAATGGCGCACTGACACGGAACACAAAAGTCCGAGTGTATCAGGCCTGTGTCCTCAGTACCTTGCTCTACGGCAGCGAGGCCTGGACAACGTATGCCAGCCAAGAGCGACGTCTCAATTCATTCCATCTTCGCTGCCTTCGGAGAATACTTGGCATCAGGTGGCAGGACTATATCTCCAACACAGAAGTCCTTGAAGCGACCAACATCCCCAGCTTATACACACTACTGAGTCAGCGGCGCTTGAGATGGCTTGGCCATGTGAGCCGCATGGAAGATGGCAGGATCCCCAAAGACACATTGTACAGCGAGCTCGCCACTGGTATCAGACCCACCGGCCGTCCATGTCTCCGTTATAAAGACGTCTGCAAACGCGACATGAAATCGTGTGACATTGATCACAAGTCGTGGGAGTCAGTTGCCAGCATTCGCCAGAGCTGGCGGGCAGCCATAAAGACAGGGCTAAATTGTGGCGAGTCGAAGAGACTTAGTAGTTGGCAGGAAAAAAGACAGAGGTGCAAGGGGAGAGCCAACTGTGCAACAGCCCCGACAAACAAATTTCTCTGCAGCACCTGTGGAAGAGCCTGTCACTCCAGAATTGGCCTTTTTGCCACTCCAGGCGCTGCTTCACAAACCACTGACCACCTCCAGGCGCGTATCCATTGTCTCTCGAGATAAGGAGGCCCAAAAGAGTGCAAAGCCAGAACTGTTCACAGTCAGAACACATAACTTTCTAATTCAGTTACGGCTCCTCTACCCGCTTGAAAAAACGGATAAGTTTCCATCGCCGAGCTGGTGTAAAACCTTAAAATCAGTTTGAGAATTCACATGGTGGGTGCATCGACAAAGATGAACCGATTCACATAACAACAGAAACCAAAGCTGCTTTTGTTTAACGCACAGAAGTGATGCAGTCAGGGCCAGGCATTCAGTATGTTGCTAGATAGAAATGCGGACAAAATGTAATTCCGATTTTGGGCTGTTTCTTTAAAAACAAACAATTACAATGTCTGTTTGCGTAAAACGAGAGCAGCCCAAATCTGCAGTATTTTGCTTTTATTACAGTGAAGGGAGTTGGCTGCTTGTTCAAATGACTGGAAGTAATGTCAATGCTCCCCTGCTTCAGGATCTCACGGGAGGTGTCTCTCAATTATAAATATGGGATTTCTCTTAATCTCTCATCCCACAGTTAGTTGGAGTTCCGTGTCCAGCGGCAAGAGTCACCATCACTTCTCAGACAGAATGAGAGTTCCATTGAGCTTTTATCCATTTAAAATGTTACCACCAATGTTCCAGACAGTAATGATTTACTATCCGATTATAGCAGCAATTGGAATCCCAGGTAAGTGATTATATTCAGTCACTAAATGTATAAAGCAGAGGTTAACTGTATTCCTGCTCTTATCTCGGTAACTGTTCCTTTTCACTGTTTTTTATTCTCACGCCAATCCAAAAGCAGAACCACATTCTTTGTATTTTCCACTCTCCTCTACTCATTACAGATTATTTGTTGACGTTAAAATGTTCTTTTAAATCTCCATCAAAGCCTGCAGCTTATTTTCTTCATTTAACATCTTCAAACTGGTTCCGTCTGAACTGAGAATGCGTTCAGTGCGTGATAAAACGGATTATTTCAGTTTAATTTTTCCGTTGCCCAACAGACTCACTCTCCTCTCCTTCATTCCAGTAACAATCAGTAATATCTGACAAGCAATAACTTTTACTCTTCCTTCACTGTTTTATAAAATGCCCCAGTTTCTCCCCCTCTGATTTCTGCTGGGGACAGATCTGCTGACAGATATATACTTGTGAGTACGGACAGTCAGCACCGGGATTTGTTCAGTCCCATTATTCAGATATTCTCACTGTTCTCAGTCTGTTTCTATAATGTGTTGGATCTTATTCCTGATGATCACAATCCACTCCGAGTGTGGATTTGTTCTCCGTGAAGGAACACAGACTCTCCCTCTGATCTTCTCTCCTGTCCGGTTACCAGCCTGTTCTCAGTTACCTCTTCTCCCACCGAGCGGGTATTCTGTTCCTTTCAGCCGGTGGGAGGCAGCTGGTTTCTGTCCCAGACCTTCCTGCAGGTGGGGCAGGGAATTCAACACAGTGAAAGAGTGATTTAAACACTGCAGCGGGACTCTGTGAAACGGTCCTGCGTTGCCCCAGTTGAGAAACTCGTTTCAGCTTTCACCATCCGGATTTGACCAATCTCACGCTCGCAGTTTGATACAAAAACGCTGCACTCTGAGCATGTCCGTCCACCCAGTCAAATCACTGGTCCTCTCAAATATCATGTAATTTAACTCCAGATTCTTGTACATAGAAGATATCCTAATCAGATTTCCACACCCTGTCCCCCTAAACCTTCACCACCTCTTCCTCCATCCACCTGTTCAATCTACTCTGTATCTGGATATAGTTTCTGCCTCAACCCCTAATCCTGGAACTGAACTGCACCGTTTCCCAACTCTCTTTGTGAAGACATTTCTCCTGTTTTCTGTTCCAAATATCTTCCATTTAATCTTTCAGCTCTGCTGCCTCCCGCTGCAGTGTTGCAGTCACTCTTTCGCTGCATTGAATTCCCTGCCCCACCTGCAGGAAGGTCTGGGACAGAAACCAGCTGCCTCCCACCGGCTGAAGGGAACAGAGTATCCGCTCGGTGGGAGAAGAGGTAACTGAGAACAGGCTGGTAACCGGACAGGAGAGAAGATCAGAGGGAGAGTCTGTGTTCCTTCACGGAGCACAAATCCACACTCGGAGTGGATTGTTATCATCAGGAATAAGATCCAACACATTGTGGAAACAGACCGAGAACAGTGAGAATATCTGAATAATGGGACTGAACAAATCCCGGTGTTCACTGTCTCATTTTTTCGAAACCATGTTCTTCCATCCACCTTCTCCCACTCTTCCATAACTTTAAACACTTCCATTATATCGCCCTGTAATCTATGTCGCTGTTACTTTCTTCTCCCTCACATTTACAGTTTAATGTGACAGAGCCCAGTGTGTGAAAATGGTGCAGTTTAACCCTTACTGTACCACGGACTCAAATTCCCCACTTGAGGTGTGAAAGTAAAATCTCACAATCAGTGGAACGAGTCCCCATCTCCAGAGGACACTGAACCTTTACAGATTTATTTTTGAAGAAATGTGACCGACATTAAACTCCAATGCTCCGGCTGTTGTTTTTTGAAATTCTGCTGAGCCTATTTAAAGATGTTACACAGGAAGAGAAGAGTGAAGTGAGTTGTCTCACTGTCTCACTGACTCTCACTAACCTCAGGGCCAATGCAGCCCAATGCTCCCATTGGAAGATTCACTCCTGTATTTCGAAGGGTTTCTCTGAATGTATCCGCTCACGGGGTCAGTTAGATCTCGGTGTCCCGCAGCAATATTCATAATTATTTCTCATAGATAAATGAAGTTTAATTTATTGTGCATCCATTTGACCAAGCGATTCTTTGTGTTCCTGGTTACGGATTCTAAACTTATTTATTTTATGCAGGGTTTAACTGTATCACCGCTCGTTTTGCGTATTCTTCAAATTGCTGTGTTTCTTCTGAAGTATTTGTTTTGCTGTTTCTAATTCAAGATCAGAGTTTAACTATATATCACGTCAGTAGATATCACGTCTATTACAGTAGAGAAAGAAAATGTTGTCGAGGAGAATACTGAGATACAGACTACTCGGCTAGATGGGATTGAGGTTCACAAGGAGGAGGTGTTAGCAATTTTGGAAAGTGTGAAAATAGATAAGTCCCCTGGGCCAGATGGGATTTATCCTAGGATTCTCTGGGAAGCCAGGGAGGAGATTGCAGAGCCTTTGTCCTTGATCTTTATGTCGTCATTGTCGACAGGAATAGTGCTGGAAGACTGGAGGATAGCAAATGTTGTCCCCTTGTTCAAGAAGGGGAGTAGAGACAGCCCTGGTGATTATAGACCTGTGAGCCTTACTTTGGTTGTGGGTAAAATGTTGGAAAAGGTTATAAGAGATAGGATTTATAATCATCTTGAAAAGAATAAGTTCATTAGCGATAGTCAGCACGGTTTTGTGAAGGGTAGGTCGTGCCTCACAAACCTTATTG
The DNA here is from genome assembly GCF_036365525.1 of Heterodontus francisci. NCBI lineage: Eukaryota > Metazoa > Chordata > Chondrichthyes > Heterodontiformes > Heterodontidae > Heterodontus > Heterodontus francisci. The sequence goes on from NC_090399.1 coordinate 56,956,430, forward strand.
AGTTTTTCGAGAAGGTGACCAAACAGGTGGATGAGGGTAAAGCCGTGGATGTGGTGTATATGGATTTCAGTAAGGCGTTTGATAAGGTTCCCCACGGTAGGCTATTGCAGAAAATACGGAAGTATGGGATTGAAGGTGATTTAGTGCTTTGGTTCAGAAATTGGCTAGCTGAAAGAAGACAGAGGGTGGTGGTTGATGGCAAATGTTCATCCTGGAGTTTAGTTACTAGTGGTGTACCGCAAGGATCTGTTTTGGGGCCACTGCTGTTTGTCATTTTTATAAATGACCTGGAAGAGGGTGTAGAAGGGTGGGTTAGTAAATTTGCGGATGACACGAAGGTCGGTGGAGTTGTGGATAGGGCCGAAGGATGTTATAGGTTACAGAGGGACATAGATAGGCTGCAGAGCTGGGCTGAGAGATGGCAAATGGAGTTTAATGCGGAAAAGTGCGAGGTGATTCACTTTGGAAGGAGTAACAGGAATGCAGAATACTGGGCTAATGGGAAGATTCTTGGTAGTGTAGATGAGCAGAGAGATCTTGGTGTCCAGGTACATAAATCCCTGAAAGTTGCCCCCCAGGTTAATAGGGCTGTTAAGAAGGCATATGGTGTGTTAGCTTTTATTAGTAGGGGGATCGAGTTTCGGAGCCACAAGGTCATGCTGCAGCTGTACAGAACTCTGGTGCGGCCGCACCTGGAGTGTTGCGTGCAGTTCTGGTCACCGCATTATAGGAAGGATGTGGAAGCTTTGGAAAGGGTGCAGAGGAGATTTACTGGGATGTTGCCTGGTATGGAGGGAAGGTCCTACGAGGAAAGGCTGAGGGACTTGAGGTTGTTTTCGTTGGAGAGAAGGAGGAGGAGAGGTGACTTAATAGAGACATATAAGATAATCAGAGGGTTAGATAGGGTGGATAGTGAGAGTCTTTTTCCTCGGATGGTGATGGTAAACACGAGGGGACATAGCTTTAAGTTGAGGGGTGATAGATATAGGACAGATGTCAGAGGTAGTTTCTTTACTCAGAGAGTAGTAGGGGCGTGGAACGCCCTGCCTGCAACAGTAGTAGACTCGCCAACTTTAAGGGCATTTAAGTGATCATTGGATAGACATATGGATGAAAATGGAATAGTGTAGGTCAGATGGTTTCACAGGTCGGCGCAACATCGAGGGCCGAAGGGCCTGTACTGCGCTGTAATGTTTTATGTTCTATGTTCTATGTTCCTCCCATTCCGCCACTTTCTGCATATGATCTGCTTACTGGGATCATAATATGCTTATAATATCCCGCAAAATCTCCTCTCTACACTGTCAGCCTCGCTACCTCGCTGTATTTTAAGAAACTCCTTAAAAACTACTACTTTGACCAAGTTTTTGGTATTTTTTTTACTTCTTTCATGGATATGGACATCGCTGGCATCATTACCCATCCCTCATTGCCCTTGACAACTGAATGGCTTCCTAGGTCACTTCAGAGGGCAGTTAAGAGTCAACCACATTGCTGTGGGTCTGAAGTCACATGTAGGCCAGATCACATCAGGAAAGCAGATTTTCTTCCCTGTAGGACATGAGTGAACCACATGGGTTTGACAACAATCAATGATAGTTTCATAGCACCATTACTTAGACTAACTTTCAATTCAAGATTTGTTAATTAATAGAATTTGTGTTCTACCAGCTGTTGTGATAGGATTTGAACCCGCATCTAGGGCATCAGCCTGGGTATCTACATTACTAGTTCAGTGACATGACTACTGTACCACTGTCTCCCCATCTGACCTCATATCTCTTTATGTGGTTCTGTGTCACAGTCTGCTTCATAATGCTCCTGTGAAGCACTTTGGCACATTTAGTTACCATAAACGCGCGCTATGAACAGAAGTTTTGTTGTAGAAAACCCCAAATTGTTATCTTCATGCAATGTCATCTTGTGCACGTGTATTAACTATTATCTAAATGGTGAAAGGTTGCAAAGCTGTAAGATGTAGAGGGATCTGGGTGTCCTAATGCATGAATCACAAAAGGTTAGTATGCATGTACAGCAAATCATTAGGAAAGCAAATGGAATGTTACCGTTTATTGCGAGGGAAATTGAATACAAAGATAAGGAGGTAATGATTCAGTTATACATGTCATTGGTGAGACCACATCTGGAATACTGTGTACATTATTTGTCTCCTTTTTTGAGGAAGGATGTAAGTGCGTTGGAAGCAGTTCGGAGCCGGTTTCCTAGACTAATGGAGTGGGCAGGTCGTCTTCTGAGGAAAGCTTGGACAGTTTAGGCTTGTATCTGCTGGAGTTTAGAAGAGTAACAGGCAGCTTGATTGAAACATAAACCCTGAGGGGTCTTGACAGGGTGAATGTGGAAAGAATGTTTCCTCTTGTGGGAGAATCTAGAACTTGGGATCACTGTTTAAAAATAAGTGGTCATCCATTTAAGACAAAGATGAGGATTTTATTTTTCCATCACAGGGTAGTGAGTCTTTGGAAATCTCTTCCTCCAAATATGGTGGAAGCAGAATCTTTGAATATTTTTAAGGCAGAGGTAGATTGATTCTTAAGCTGATAAGCAAGGGGTGAAAGATTATCGGGGATAAAAACAAGAAATGCTGGAACCATTCAGCAGGTCTGGCAGCATCTGTGAAAAGAGAAGCAGAGTTAACGTTTTGGGTCAGTGACCCTTCTTCGGAACCGGTTGCGAGCTGGGAGACAGAGATCGGTGATGCATGTTAATGTAATGTTACTTTCCTTTATCTTTCGGATGTATGAATGATAAACTGTGCATGAGATGCAGTTGTACAGAGTCTTGGTCAGACCCCCGCTGGAGTACTGCATTCAGTGGGGCAGCGCCCCACTGGGAAGACGTATTGGCGTTGGGGCGGGGGTGGCCTGGGGGTTTCAGCCCAGATTCAACAGACTGATACCAGGGCTGAAAGGATCAAATTCAGAGGACAGGATCCATAAACTTAGCCCGTGTTCCCTTGTGTTCGGAATTTTGATGGGTGACACAGTCCAAGTATTTAAATTGATAATATGATTTGAAGGGTAGATGGAAGTAAACTGTTTCCTGGCGCCGTGTAATCGAAAACAAGGGAAAATAATCTTAAAATTAGAATTATGCCATTTAAGAATGAAAGCAGAATTTTTCACGGAAGGAATAGCGGAAATCTGGAGTTCGTTCTCTTTAAAGCCTGTTACTGCTTGCTCAATTACATTTTAAAGACTGAGATTGATAGATTTTTAAGGTAAGAATATAAAGGACGATGGAAACAAGACATGAATGGAGTTAAGGCACAGATTAGCCAGGGTCTAATGGAGTGTTGGGAAAGGCTTGTGGGGCTGAATAACCTCCTCTTGTGTTCTTATATTCCTCTGCGTTAATCACCAGATCATCAGAACTTCTGAAATGAGTGAAACATTAATCGCAAGACTGGAATCAGTGTAACTGAAACCTCTATCGGGACAAATGGTTTCTGATGTTATTCTTACTGAGTTTCGAGTTCCCAGTAAGTCTCTCTGAAGTATTACTGATGGTCTAAATCCATCTCTCCCTCGATGAATGCTCTCTCTGTTCATTTACTCTGTTCGTTTTGAAGTGATTATTTTGCTAATTTCAGGTCTGTTACGGAAATTACGAGAATATCATGCACTGCCGTTCCTCCATCTTCCATTTGGGATATATTTATTGATAGGACAACGTTCTTTCAAACTCCAGCTAACACACCAATGGTTTTCTACATTAATAGTCTCGGGCTGTTACGGTTTTATTTCAGAATGTGAACAGCATTCACAGAATGGGATATGATGAGATTATGAAGTAGTTCCAGTTAATCTGCAGCAGCGACACGGGCCTTTGCTGAATGTTCTCCTGTGGACATTCTCTGGTCACTTTATCTCCATCGCCCTTCACTGCAACAGCCGTGGTTCAGTGGTTCCCCTCTCCTCTCTGAGTCAGGAGGATGTGGTTTCGAGACCCTTTTGAAAGTCCAGGTTGATAGTTCAAGAAGTACTAATGCCATGCTGCACAGTTGAATAACAGACACTCCTAGGCTGTTTTATATGAACCTCAAATTCACAAACTCTGTAGCTTCCAAATCAGTATTTTTTGACTCACAATTTGCGCCACCGGATGTGATGTCTTTCCTATCGTACTCTTTCGAACAAAGTACTCCTAAACGAATATCACGAAACAGATTATTATTTTGTGGGGCTTTGTGTGCAAATTCACATTTAATTGTGCACTCGGAAGTCAAAGTGACCACCTCCCGACAGAAGGTGAAGGCCCATATTGACACTGTGTGTGAAACTTACCAGAGCTAGGTATTACTGCGAAGTTCAAGGAACTCTGTGCTGAGGTCGCTGGTAACATTGTTGTATTGCCAATTATTTCCTGAAACCACACTGGTCAAACATCATATTCAAAGCTTCAATCGTGCACCAACTTCAGTAAAGATGTATCCTCGCTAAACTGTATGATAATTTTGTATGTCAGTTGAAAAATACATTATAATGTTTATATTTCGGATATTACACGAACAATGAACGCTGAGGCTGAAGGAATCGAGAGTTGGGAAACGATAAGCATTAAGGAACAGTTATAATGACATTTTTAGATTTAACAGGCGACATTGGTGGTTGGATTCTGTGAGCGATGGACATTGTTTGCTTTGTTTCCAGTCATTGCATAACATTTACAAACAGAAACAAGTATAAATGATTGTAATCGTTTTATAATTAGATTCATTGTTAATTCAGAGTCACGACTCCTTAAACTGTCACTCTAAGTAAGACGGGGACTATAATGAATAAATCATTGAATAACTGGTACAATTGTTAAATCAATGACTATTTGAATAACGAACAGGTGGCATGATTGATCAATGTTTATGGCAGAATATTTTAGATAAATAAGTTACGAACGAAACTAAAACGTATTGGGAGCAGTCTCACCACACGGACTGCAACGGTTCAAGAAAATGCCTCACCTCCATCTCTCGCAGTGACTGGGAAGCAACACACCATCTCTGATTCCGGATTACTACAGTCATTTTTCTTAGAACTTTCCCACGACATTTCTGTGTCAAAGGTACCCGTCCCACTCACTCCTCACCCAACCACACACACACAAACACTGAATTAAATTAAGCTTATACACTCTGAAACGCCTGTGATAGAATTTACACCGAAGAGTTTATTATCAAAGTCAGTTCTAGAGGAATACAGTTAATTATTTCGACACCAGCTGCTCAGGATGTCTCTTCAGTGCAGAAATGTCTCTGGTACATGTTGTATTCTCTCTCTCTCTCACTTTCCGGCTTACCCTCTTTCTATATCAAATTGTTAAACTGTTGAAGGACACAATATCCTGCAGATCCCAAGGATCCCAGTCAAACTATTCGGAGTATCTCTTATATTGTTGATTGTTTGTTCTGGAGCTCAGGTTTATATATTGCCCCGATCCTCTGGGATGGACTTCAGGACAGTCTTTCACACCAGGGAGATGGATTCTCAATATTGCTGATGTACCGGTTTAATATTACAGAGCGATTCGGCCAATTCAGAGGGAACACCTTCTTACTCATTATCTCTGAAGGTGACTCTCGGTAGGTATCTGGTTTTACCTGAAACCTCTGGTCTCACTTGCACTGATCTTTGCAGCCATCCTGGTATCGCCACCACCATCTCCCTCTGAGGTTTCCTGCAATATCAGAGGTGACAACATCCTGGTCTGGATTGTCGTCCTTCTTCTATCGTCTACTTTGGAAAGTTCTTCTGTTCCGAGGATCAACGGATGAAATATTGTTGTGTTGCTGCTCACATCTCAACTTCACTTTGCGGCCATTGTTGGATTTTATTCAGATGGGATTGTGTTGTTTAAATCGCCGATGAATTTCCAGAGAGGGGAAATCGGCTGAACATCTGAAATGTTCATCCGGTGGTTTGTAAACAGAAACTTCTGTTATTTGGTCGAGTTGATCCACAGCAATTCACCATGTAATATGTTGTTTGGCAGCTGTTTTTCACCGGTCTTTACTCATTACCGCTAGTCTGAAACTATAACCTGGCAACTCTAGGCCATTTCCCTCACCAGGTATCTACTCTCCTCTGCTGTTCACGGATCCAAACCCCGCCGTTTAATCTAATTTCTTGGCAGTCCTCGTTTAGCATTTACCACATTTTGGGCCGGTTTCATTCTCACGATTCCCTACTAGATCATTTATCTTCCAATTTATTATTGACCATTTATTACTTATTTTCAATTAATTTTTTTATGTTTTCTTTTGATTAGTTCATTTGTTCTTTCACTGGACTGTTACTTCTTGCAATTATTTATAGTTTATTATCTCACTGTTAACTTACTTGTAGCAGTTCAATGGGTGGAAATTTACCCAGAACTCTTCCGTTTTCCACTGCACGTCCGATGATGTTACAGTGGAACGGGAGCAGCTCTGAGCAAATTCCACACAAAGTCTACTTGGTTCGTTCTATGTTATTTGCTAAAGGTATCTCTTTAAATTTATTTACTCCACACTGTATACATTACATTGCAATTTCATATCAAAATCTTTTCAATTACACAGTTCCAGCAGCAGTAAACTCCAGTTCCCATCCCATGATCCTGCAGTAAAGGACATTTCATACTAAACACTGTGGACCTGAATCATTCCTTGTATCCTGATGGATGATCCTTTTTTTTCCTGTTCGTTTGTGTTTTGCAGTAAATGTGATGACGATTGTGATCCTGTCCCGGGGAAAGTGCGGTCTCTCCAGATGTATCACTCACTACCTGGTCGCCATGGCAGCAGCGGATCTATTGGTCACTATCACTGACGTGGTGTTAAATCGGATTAATGATTATTATTTCCCGACTACCTTCCTGTTTCTCACCCCTGTGTGCTCTTTCCACACCGTCCTGGTTCGTGCAGCCACTGATATTTCTGTCTGGTTAACAGTCGCTTTCACTTTTGATCGTTTTGTTACTATTTGTTGCCAGAAGCTGAGGACTAAATATTGCACCGAGAAAACGGCAGCTGTAGTTATAGGAACTGTGTGTCTGCTGTTCTGTTTGAAAAACATTCCCTGGTACTTTACATTTGAACCCTACATTACAATCGACAACATACCCTGGGGCTGCCATCAAAAGCTGCAGTATTACACATTAACTGCATGGATAGCATTTAGCTGGATTGACCGCTGTCTCACCCCACTGCTCCCAACATTCCTGATATTACTGCTCAATGCTCTGACCATTGGACACATTTTAGTGGCCAGTAGAGTCCGCAGGAGGTTGAGGGGCACCAGGAATGCCGTGGATCACAGTGATCCGGAGATGGAGAGCAGAAGAAAATCTATCATTTTACTGTTCGCTATATCCGGAAACTTCATACTGTTATGGATGACGTATGTGATAGTTTTCCTATTAATCCAAATTACAAACCAATATTATTTAACAGACTTCAATGACCCGATGATGATCGCAGACTATACCAGCTACATGCTCCTGCTTTTGAGCTGCTGCACAAACACGTGTATTTATGCAGTGATCCAGACTAAATTCAGAGAGGAGCTGAAGAATGGGATGAAATATCCACTGAGGATAATACTTACATTATTGAAACAAAGAAAATAACAGAGGAATTACCAGAATTGAAGCTGAATCACATCTCATATCATATCCTGTGTTCTTTGTGTCTTCTGCTGACTCCATCTCTGGCCCACTCTGCTCCAGTTATAATGTTGGACAATATCAGACAAAGACTGTGTTTTTCAATGTAGGAGTCTGTGACCGAGGTAGAAACGGTGACATTATCCAGATGATAATAGAGGTTTTTGTTTTCTCTTTGTTTTCTCAATGAAATTGATCCGGATGAAACTGACGAGCACAGCTGCCGATACTTCAATCTCCGATCCTGCTGTCTTCACAGTCCAGAGTGTCTGCAGCCACGGCATGCGGTCAGTCCATTGAGGTGAAGAAGGAGCTGCGGGACCCGAGAGAAGTCCTGAGAAAAGGTGCCCCGAACACCCAAAAAATCCACGAACGCCCCCCCCCCCCCCCACCCCCCGGCCGCAACTTCAAAGCGCCCGCGGGAGATGGCTCGGAGAGCATCTGCAGCGCACTGTCGGCAATGCTGCATGCCTTTATTTAAACCACTGCAAAAAAAAAACCCTTAGCAAATGTAATCGCCTCTAAGTCTGCTTCACCTCCCGAAGGACGTGGATGAGCTTTCCGGACGTCGATGGTGGGAACTGAGGAAATGGCTTATTACCTGCACCAGCTTCCCCCCCACTCCCACCCCTTTACCCCCCTTCCACCACCCCACCCCCGTCCCCTTCCCTGCTCCACCCTCTCAGCTCACCCCCTCACAACCCCCGTCCCAGCCCGCCCCCCCTCGCACCATCTTCACCCCGCACCCCCTTCCCCTGCAACCCCCCCACCCCCTCCCTCTACCCCTCCCCCTTGCATCCCCTCCTCCCACCGGCACCATCCTACACCTGTGTAGGGGCCCCAACAACCCCACTGCCTTGTGGGCGTCTCGGGAGGGACCAAGGCTAAGGGAGTAAACCCTAACAGAAAATCCGGAGCGGAACCCCGTAGGCGGTCATGTGTCACCTTTGGCATGTTTCCGGCAGTTCCTGCAGCCATACTGGTGCCAAACGTCGTGTCCTGCACTCCTTTGGACCCCACCAGAAAGGCCGAGAGGGGGATTTTGACGACTGGGCAACTCTCAACCTCCATAAATTTGCCCAGGCATGCGCCATGGAGAGGTCACTCCATAGTTGCCTCACAGCGACTAAAACAACACGGAAGGCAGCAGTTATGGGTTATAAGTCCAGATAAATTGGCGTAGAAACTGGGCGCCACGGGTTGCCTTTGTCGGTGGGAGAGGTCATTGCACCTCACTGGACAGCTACCGCCCGCCTCAAACCGGGCAGCCCCCGGTCAATAAGGTTCTGTCCCGCCACAGTCTGCCTGCTTCAATGGGTGCTTGGAGTTCAGGGTCATTGCCCGAAAGGTGGACTGATACACCGCACCAAACAACATGAAAAAAGGAAAGAAGGGACCAGCCCTTTGCTTTGCAAGCTGGAACGTCAGAACTATGTGTCCTGGCCTGTCAGAAGACCATACACAAATCAACGATTCTCGGAAGACCGCCATCATTAACAACGAGCTCAGTAGATTCAATGTGGACATTGCAGCACTTCAGGAGACTCACCTCCCGCGAGTGGCTCTCTAGCAGAGCAAGACTACACCTTCTTCTGGCAGGGCAGGGATCCTGAAGAACCAAGACAGCATGGAGTGGGCTTCGCCATCAGAAACTCCTTGCTCAGCATGATAGAGCCTCCCTCAAATGGCTCGGAACGCATACTGTCCATCCGACTGCTCACCACCTCTGGTCCAGTACACCTACTCAGCATCTATGCTCCAACACTCTGCTCCCCACCTGAAGCTAAAGACCAGTTCTATGAACAACTCCATAACATCATTAGCAGCATCCCCAACACCGAACACCTATTCCTGCTGGGGGACTTTAATGCCAGGGTTGGGGCCGACCATGACTCATGGCCCTCCTGCCTTGGGCGCTATGGCGTTGGAAGGATGAATGAGAACGGGCAGAGACTGCTTGAGTTATGTACCTATCATAACCTCTGCATCACCAACTCGTTCTTTCACACTAAACCCTGTCACCAGGTTTCATGGAGGCACCCAAGATCACGTCGTTGGCACCAGCTAGACCTCATTGTCACAAGGCGAGCCGCCTTAAACAGTGTTCAAATCACACGCAGCTTCCACAGTGTGGACTGCGACACCGACCACTCCCTGGTGTGCAGCAAGGTTAGACTCAGACCAAAGAAGTTGCATCATTCCAAGCAGAAGGGCCACCCGCGCATCAACACGAGCAGAATTTCTCACCCACAGCTGTTACAAAAATTTCTAAATTCACTTGTAACAGCCCTTCAAAACACTCCCACAGGGGATGCTGAGACCAAGTGGGCCCACATCAGAGACGCCATCTATGAGTCAGCTTTGACCACCTAAGGCAAAAGTGCGAAGAGAAATGCAGACTGGTTTCAATCTCATAATGAAGAGCTGGAACCTGTCATAGCCGCTAAGCGCATTGCACTGTTGAACTACAAGAAAGCCCCCAGCGATTTAACATCCGCAGCACTTAAAGCAGCCAGAAGTACTGCACAAAGAACAGCTAGGCGTTGCGCAAACGACTACTGGCAACACCTATGCAGTCATATTCAGCTGGCCTCAGACACTGGAAACATCAGAGGAATGTATGATGGCATGAAGAGAGCTCTTGGGCCAACCATCAAGAAGATCACCCCCCTCAAATCTAAATCGGGGGACATAATCACTGACCAACGCAAACAGATGGACCGCTGGGTTGAGCACTACCTAGAACTGTACTCCAGGGAGAATGCTGTCACTGAGACTGACCTCAATGCAGCCCAGCCTCTACCAGTCACGGATGAGCTGGACATACAGCCAACCAAATCGGAACTCAGTGATGCCATTGATTCCCTAGCCAGCGGAAAAGCCCCTGGGAAGGACAGCATTACCCCTGAAATAATCAAGAGTGCCAAGCCTGCTATACTCTCAGCACTACATGAACTGCTATGCCTGTGCTGGGACGAGGGAGCAGTACCCCAGGACATGCGCGATGCCAACATCATCACCCTCTATAAAAACAAAGGTGACCGCGGTGACTGCAACAACTACCGTGGAATCTCCCTGCTCAGCATAGTGGGGAAAGTCTTTGCTCGAGTCGCTCTGAACAGGCTCCAGAAGCTGGCCGAGCGCGTCTACCCTGAGGCACAGTGTGGCTTTCGTGCAGAGAGATCGACCGTTGACATGCTGTTCTCCCTTCGTCAGATACAGGAGAAATGCCGCAAACAACAGATGCCCCTCTACATTGCTTTCATTGATCTCACCAAAGCCTTTGACCTCGTCAGCAGACGTGGTCTCTTCAGACTACTAGAAAAGATCGGATGTCCACCAAAGCTACTAAGTATCGTCACCTCATTCCATGACAATATGAAAGGCACAATTCAACATGGTGGGTCCTCATCAGAGCCCTTTCCTATCCTGAGTGGTGTGAAACAGGGCTGTGTTCTCGCACCCACACTTTTTGGGATTTTCTTCTCCCTGCTGCTTTCACATGCGTTCAAATCCTCTGAAGAAGGAATTTTCCTCCACACAAGATCAGGGGGCAGGTTGTTCAACCTTGCCCGTCTAAGAGCGAAGTCCAAAGTACGGAAAGTCCTCATCAGAGAACTCCTCTTTGCTGACGATGCTGCTTTAACATCTCACACTGAAGAGTGCCTGCAGAGTCTCATCGACAGGTTTGCGTCTGCCTGCAATGAATTTGGCCTAACCATCAGCCTCAAGAAAATGAACATCATGGGGCAGGACGTCAGAAATGCTCCATCCATCAATATTGGCGACCACGCTCTGGAAGTGGTTCAAGAGTTCACCTACCTAGGCTCAACTATCACCAGTAACCTGTCTCTAGATGCAGAAATCAACAAGCGCATGGGTAAGGCTTCCACTGCTATGTCCAGACTGGCCAAGAGAGTGTGGGAAAATGGTGCACTGACACGGAACACAAAAGTCCGAGTGTATCAGGCCTGTGTCCTCAGTACCTTGCTCTACAGCAGCGAGGCCTGGACAACGTATGCCAGCCAAGAGCGACGTCTCAATTCATTCCATCTTCGCTGCCTTCGGAGAATACTTGGCATCAGGTGGCAGGACTATATCTCCAACACAGAAGTCCTTGAAGCGGCCAACACCCCCAGCTTATACACACTACTGAGTCAGCGGCTCTTGAGATGGCTTGGCCATGTGAGCCGCATGGAAGATGGCAGGATCCCCAAAGACACATTGTGCAGCGAGCTCGCCACTGGTATCAGACCCACCGGCTGTCCATGTCTCCGCTATAAAGACGTCTGCAAACGCGACATGAAATCGTGTGACATTGATCACAAGCCGTGGGAGTCAGTTGCCAGCATTCGCCAGAGCTGGCGGGCAGCCATAAAGACAGGGCTAAATTGTGGCGAGTCGAAGAGACTTAGTAGTTGGCAGGAAAAAAGACAGAGGCGCAAGGGGAGAGCCAACTGTGCAACAGCCCCGACAAACAAATTTCTCTGCAGCACCTGTGGAAGAGCCTGTCACTCTAGAATTGGCCTTTATAGCCACTCCAGGCGCTGCTTCACAAACCACTGACCACCTCCAGGCGCGTATCCATTGTCTCTCGAGATAAGGAGGCCCAAAAGAAAAAAGAATAGAGGTAGAATTTCATTGCATTAAATCACACTGCTGGACCCAAAGAGATAAAGGAACCAGCACTGAGGTTTAGGTTGGTGTGAGAATAGGTGAAATGCGGGATATGATTCAGAACATGTGAGAAATCCCAGGGGTGGGTGAAAGGAGAATAATCCTGTGTCAAATTAATATCTAAAGATAAGGAGGTGGAGGACAAATATGTGTGAAATCCGTAAAGTAATAAACAGATCAATCTTGTAAAGGACATGTACTGCTTTTGGTCTTTTATTGTCTCTATTTCACCAACATTTCCTCCATCACCATTGTGGATTTTTTGAACCTTCAGCTATGGAATTTCCAGTAGCGAGTTGACTTGGTTTGTGTCTATGAACAGTGTTTTTTCTAGTAGCTCGCCCCCTGGGTTTGTGTCTGGAGTCAGAAAGTCGGTTAGACTTTAGAGGGAGGCCACTCGGTCCATCGAATTCATGCCGGTTCTCCACCGAGCTATCCAATCAGACCAGAAGTGGACACAATGCTCTAGTTGGGTCCTAACCGGAGCTTTAGAAAAATCTGGCATAACTGCCCTGCTTTTGGACTCAATGCCTCTATCTGTGCAGCCTTTAACTCCAGAAACAGATGTTCGTGTCCCATCCACATCTCAGTTTGTGTGAAGGACTCCCTGGGTCAGTATGTTATCCAATACAAACAATGTGGAATTTATTTAAAGTCACATAATACTGAGTTGTGTTCCAGGAGCAGCGGTGGTTTTGTGTATGGATGTCGCTTGCTGAAACACTATTTGATTTCCTCTTCTGAAATAAGCAGGTACCAATTAATGCGTTGCTGTTCGACAGGAGTCACATTCAGGCCAATCCGGGACTATGTTTAGCAGAACATAGTTCATTTGTCGATGTATTCGCGCGACCTGGGCCCACTTACTCACGGAAACAAAAAAAAAATCATTTTAAAAACATTCAACATTGATCATAAAAGCGATCCAGGTATAATAGCAATTAGTTAATCAGTGGTCGCCTAGTTTAAACGGTAAATGCAGGAACATGCGAATTAGGAGCAGGAGTAGATCACTGGACCACACGAACCTGCTCCGCCTTTCAATAAGTTCATTGCTGAGTTGATTACTCCACATTTCCACCTACACCTGATAACTTACTATCCCCTGTGGTTGTCTTTGATTTTTAACCTTCGAGTAATCACAAGATTACTTCAGCTCTGCCGCATGACGGCTCATACTGTATAGTTTTTAATTTACTCTTTATTCACTTCAGAAATTCAAATCCAATTTGCTGCCCATTTCACATATTAATGTACTGAACTTGAACAAATGGTGAATATTCCATCTTTCAATTATTTTGAGAATAATATCTACACAGAGCCTTATACATGCTCACAAGAGGATATTTTTCAAATCCTCTTTCAGTTTTGTTCGACTCCCGTGAAGAAAAAACAAACAAAATAAACACATCAAAATTCCTTCTTTGAATGATCAGGAATCTGGTCACACTATTTGCTCAGTTCCTCGCCGCTCCACCAGGCCCGAAGAGACTCTTCTTCAATCTCCATCTCAAAATAGATTCCCAGGGGATTCCCAATCCCACTCTGCTGCCCTCATCCAGCAAGGAAACCTCACACAACTGCTGAGCAAAGTGCTTGAAATTATTTAACTGCGGACATGTGACCAGGAAATGGAACAGATTCTCGTCCTGTGTCCTGCACACTGGGCAGGTTCCCGCCTCCCCTCACCCCATTTTATACAAAACAGGCAAGATAAATATCCAGTTGTAGGCCAATTTAAAGTACACTTCAATCCATTCTGGACATTCAGAATACATCCACACAAAATACTGTGGATGCTGGGAATCTGAAATTTAAAAAAACACAGAAAGTGCAGGAAATATTCACCAGGTCTGGCATTATTTGTGCAGAGAGAAACAGGGTTAACGTTTCTACTCTGTGACTTTTCATCATTCTTGTCGGACATGATCCGTGTTGCTCTTTTCGAAAATCCCACCCGAAAGACAATTGCTGAACCGAATTTTGCAGAATCTGCAATGACTTTTTTGTTTTTTTATTAATACAAGCAATGGCGCTTACCCATTGTCTTTCGAGACAAGGAGGCCAAAGAGAGAGAGAGAATTGCCATTATTTACTATCAAGAGGAGATGGTCGGATTCGTACTTGCCTCATACTTGTATGGCGTGAACCTAACTGTCTGTATGTAAATGTTTGTCTTTGTGCTTTTGTCTGTCTGTGTAACTGTCTGTGTGTATGTTTCTGCGCCTCAAATTGTCTGCACTTTTCTGCGTGGGTGTTTGTTACTCAGTCTCCTCGATCCAATTACTCTGGATCTGAATTTACAAAGAGATGGAAATGTGAATTGTAAGTTTTCTTTCAACAAATGCAACTGGTTTCCGTTAGCAAAAAAAGAAAAACATAACAATCATGCAATGAAAAGTAATTCTTTATTGTGTTGGTTTAGCAGGCGAAACAACAAGCTAAGGTATAAAGACAGCTGGGGCCGTGATTCGGATTTGAACCGAGGTTGCAGCGGCCACGACGCAGAGTACTAACCACTGTACAATCACGGCGCCACGTCCCACCTGGGCAGTTCAGCGCTTACCCTATAACACACTCAAAAACGAAACTGCTTCGAAAAGATGCATTTTGGTGACAAGACCAAAATAAGAAGTCAACAATACTCCCACGAATGGAATTCGACACACGCCCCAGCACCGACTACAGCTTTCATCTACTAGCTTAGACCGTTCACCCAGGTTACCATCAATAACTGTCTACAGTTTTGAAACTAACTGAAAGCTGGTTTTCCTGATGATTGCCCGCCCACTCCATGGTTTTGCATTGGACAGAGAGAATACAATCAAATGTTATCAAATGTATTTTTGGAAAGACTGAGTGGAACAAGAACCATGAACGCCACCATCTGGAGACTGTGGATGTGTTCCTCATTAGTATAATGATGAGTATTCTCATCTATGATATAGGAGAGCGGGATTGAAATTGCTGACAGCAACAATGCAATTTTAACAAGTCAAACTTTTCAGTCATTGTGTAACTTCCGAAACGTCATCATCCTGGAACATTAACTCTGTTTCTCATTACAAAGATGCTGTCAAACCTGCTGAGTAACTCCAGCATTCTCTTTTTATATTTCACATTTCCAGCATCTGCAACATTTCACTTTTGTGTGAAGTTGGGGAATATATGACTCTATTTGTGGATAAATCTCGACTCCGTTTGGGACCCACAGCTTCTGGTTGGATTCTCTCCGTCCAATACCAAACCTTGGACTCGGCGGGCAATCGGGGGAACCCAGTTTTCAGTTAGATTCAAAGCTGGAATCAGTTATTTATGATACTCTGAGTGAACGGTCTAAAGCAGTGCATTAAAGCTGTAGTCACTGCTGGGACGTGTGTCAAATTCCATTCGTGGGAGTATTTTTAACTTCTTATTTTGGTCTTGTCACCAAAATGCATCTTTTCGAAGCAGTTCCGTTTTTCACTGTATTTATAGAGTACTCGCTACACTGTGCAGTTGGCATGTGGTGCTGTGATCATATTGTAGTTAATTCTCTGTGTTGTGGCCGCAGTCACCTCAGTTTGAATCCGCGTTCCAACACCAGCTGTCTTTCTACCTTTGCTTTCTGCTTCGCCTGCAATAAAGAATCAGTTTTCATTGTATGTTTGTTATATTTTTCTTGTTTTGCTGACGGAAACCAATTTACTGCATCAAAACCTCGCGCTCTCACATGGCTGTACTTGATACTCCAAAATGCAAATCCCAGATTTTTCTCCTTCCACGATCACTCACCCTCCTTTACTTTCCTCCTTCCATTTCATTGTCACTTTACTGCGGGATTACCTAATATAACACTCACATTCAATATTTAAGCGTTTATGTTGTTCTGACACCACCGCTGTTCCTGGGGGTGGATCTCCCATTTACACCAATGTACATCTGTGCCTTGAAACCAGTCGATACTTTTTGATCTGTGGGATGGCCAGTCAGACAAGCGCTGTGAAAGCAGGACTGACCTCCGGAAGGGCAGCGGCGCCATTGCTCACAACATTTTCTTGGGAATCTGTTGATAATTTCAAAGCTAACTGAAGACCTGGGTTTATTTTTTTTTACACGCTGGCTGGCGCTTTTCTCTGAGCAGATGAAGTGAATGAAAGATGGGCTGACAAGCTGAGGCGGCGCATCAAGTTGGAAATTGTTCCGAATTCAAGTTATCTGCTGAAATGTGCGATTGAAATGAATGGAGGAGAAATGAAAAGATTGCGAATGGTGAATAAGGAGCGATTAGAACAGGTTGGTCCTGAGAGAAATATCGTTTGAACTCCTGTGACGCAGGAGGCTGTGTTCAGAAACTGCAGGCTTTAAAACACTTGTGTGGAAATATAAAGAAAGCTCTTGTGTGAGAAGAGCTGAAAAAGCAAATGCGTCCTTGAGACAAGTTCCGTTTTGTTAGGAAAATGCAACATTAAAAACAGAAACTGCTGGAAATATTCATCAGGTCAGACACCAGCTGGTGATTCAGTTGGCTGAAGAAATTATTCCTCTTTATTTACCCAATCAAATCCCTTTAATGTTTAAACAACTCGATCAGTTCATTCCTCAATCCTCCTCTAGACTCCGAACTAAAACAGTATTTGGAAAGTGGGTCGGCAGACTGTGGAATACAATGGCACGGGGCAGCGGACAATATTTAAAATACTGCAACCTGTGGGACAAAGGGACAGAGATCGAAGATGTACAAGGGCAGATTCAGCACCATAGGGGTTTTGAGACGTTATGCCATGCTACACCTAGGAACAACACCCCGAGTAAGAACCACACTGCCCAGACATCATTGGTCCAAATTTCCAAAAGTGCAAGAAAAGGTTCTTGACAAACATGAGAAGAAAACGTCTATATATGACAGAAATGCGGGTACAGAGCTGTCTAGACGATACGTGGGATGAAATGTTTAGGTCATACATCCAACCAAAGGAACCTCGTCTCCTGCAGAGGTTTCCAAGGTATGCACTGAACCTGGGTCCTATGAGTTCATGACACTGAATGGAGTGGCTTCACGGAGAAACTGAAGCCAGCTGAAAGAGTTAACCAGTTGTGTAACATCCTGCACTCCAGTTGTGTCAAGAACATACTCCAAGGTGATTGTGTTTTTATTCTTTCACAGGAGGTGGGCATCACTAGCTACCCAGCATTTGTTAGCCATCCCCAATTGCCATTGCGAAGGTGACGGTAAGCCACCTTCTTGAACCATTGCAGTCCATGTGGTATAATGTTGGTAGGAAGGGAGCAACTGGATTTTGACCCAGTGACAGAAAAAGAGTGGCAATGTAGTTCCAAGTCAGGATGATGTGTGGCTTGGAGGAGTGTGTGCAGGTGGTGGTATTCCCACGCACCTGCTGACCTTGTCCTTCTCGGCAATAGAGGTTGCTGGTTTGGAAGGTGCTGTCAAGGATCCTTGGTGAGTTGCTGCAGTACATCTTGTAGATGATAAACACTGCAGCCACTGTGCGTGGTGATGAAGGGTGTGAATATTGAAAGTGATAAATGGTGTGTCAATCAAGAGGACTGCTTTGTTCTGGAGGGTAACGAGTTTCTTGTGTATTGTTGGAGCTGCACTCATCCAGGCAAGTGGAGAGTATTCCATCACATTCCTAACTTGTGCCTTGTAGATGGGCAGGATGTGGGGAGTCAGGAGGTGAGTTATTCGCTGCAGAATCACCAAGTCCGACCTGCTTTTGTCGTCACAGTACTTATGTGGCTGGTCCAGTTCAATTCCTGGTCAATGTTAACCTCAAGGATGTTTATAGTGGGGATTCAGTGATGGTAATGCTATTGAATGACAAGGAGAGATGGTTGGATTCTCTCTTGTTGGAGATGGTCATTACTGGCATTTGACTGCCATCTATGATGCCGAGGACCTTAGGAGGAGGCTGAGATGGACCATCCACTTGGCACTTCTGGATGAAGCTGGATGCAAATGCTTTAGCCTTGTCTTTCGCACTGAGCTGCCGAGTTCCCACACCATCATTGTGGAGGGGTTTTTGTGGCAGCTGCTCCTCCTGTTCGTTGTTTTATCATCGACCACCATTTATGACTGGATGACAACACTGCAAAGCTTAGGTCTGATCCATTGATTGTGGGAATCGCTCATCCTTCTCTATCGCATGCTGTTTCCACTGTTAGGCATGCAAGAGTCCGGTGTTGCACCTTCACCAGCTGACACCTCATTTTTGTAGGTTTGCCTGTTTCTGTTACTGTCATGCCCTCTTGTACTATTCATTGAACCAAGTTTGATCCCCTGAATAGTTTGTAATGGTAGAGTTGGGGAGGGGGGGGGGTGGGGGTGGTGGGAAATGTGGCCATGAGGTTACATGTTGTGGTTCAATACATTTCTGCTGCTGCTGATGGCCCACGGCGAGTCATGGATGCCCAGTTTTGAGTTTCTAGATCTGTTCAAAGTCTATCCCATTTAGCATAATGGTAGATATCCTCAATGTGAAGACGGGACTTCATCTTCCCAAGGACTGTAAGGTGGTCACTCCTACAAATACTATCACGGACAGCTGCATCTGCGACAAATAGATTGGTGAGACGAGGTCAAGTAGTTTTTTTCTCCCCTCTTGTTGGTTCCCTCACCACCTGCTGCTGACCCAGTCTAGCAGTCATGTCCTTTAGGAATCAGCCAGCTCGATCAGTAGTGGTGCTACTGAACCACTATTGGTGATGGACATTGAAGTTCCCACCCAGAGTATATTCTGTGTCCTTGCTACCCTCAGTGTCTTCTCCAATTGATGTTCAACATGGAGAAGCAGTGATTCAGCAGCCGGGGGGCAGGGGTTGGGGGAGACGGGGTGGCGGCTGTGCAGTTGGTGGTAATCAGCAGGAGTTTTCTTGCCCATGTTTGACTTGACGTCATGAGATTTCATGGGGTCCACATTCAATATTGAGGACTCCCAAGGCAACTCCCTCCCGACTGTATACCAGTCTGTCGCCACTTCTGGTGTAAAAACAAGAAATGCTGGAACCACTTAGCAGGTCTGGCAGCATCTGTGGAAAGAGAAGCAGAGTTAACGTTTCGGGTCAGTGACCCTTCTTCGGAACGGTTCCGAAGAAGGGTCACTGACCTGAAACGTTAACTCTGCTTCTCTTTCCACAGATGCTGCCAGACCTGCTGAGTGGTTCCAGCATTTCTTGTTTTTATTTCAGATTTCCAGCATCCGCAGCATTTTGCTTTTATTTTAGTGCCACTTCTGGTGGGTTTGTTCTGCTGGTAGGACAGCACATACCCAGGGATTTTGATGGTGCTCTCTGCGTGATTATCTGTAAGGTATGATTCCGTGAGTATGACTATGTCAGGCTGTTGCTTGACTACTCTGTGGGTCAGCTTTCCCAATTTTAGCACAACCCCCGATGTTGGTCAGGAGGACTATGCAGGATCGCCAGGGCTGGGTTTGCAGTTGTCATTTCCAGTGCCTAGGTTGTCATTTCCAGTGGAGTCTGTCCAGTTTCATCTCTTTTCTTAATTTTCATCGAGCTTTGATACAACTTAGTGGTTTGATAAGGAAACCACATTGCTGGGGCTCTGGAGTCACTTGTAGGCCAGACCAGGTAAGGAAAGATTTCCTTCCCTAAGGGGCATTAGTAAACCAGCTGGGCTTTTACAACAATCGACAATGGTTTCAGGATTACCATTAGACAAGCTTGTAATTCCAGACTTTTTAATTGAATTCCATTTTCACCATCTGCTGTGTTGGAATTTAACCCATGTCCCCAGTACAATAACCTGAGCCTCTGGATTATTAGTCAAATGGCTTTGATTTACGAGACTCACTGCTGGAAAGACGACTGTTTACAGACAGAGAAGCAGGTGACTCAGTACTGGAAAAATGTCTGTTCATGGTCACAGAGAGGATACACACTGCTGGATGCACCACTGTCATAGAGTCATAGAGCGATACAGCACAGAAAAAGGCCCTTCGGCCCATAGTGTCTGTGCCAGCCATCAAGCACCTAACTATTCTAATCCCATTTTCCAGCACTTGACCCGTGTATGCTATGGCGTTTCAAGTGCTCATCTAAATACTTCTTAAATGTTGTGAGGGTTCTTGCCTCTCCCACCCCTTCAGGTAGTTCGTTCCAAATTCCAACCACCCTCTGATTGAAAACTTTTTCACCTCAAGTCCCCTCTAAACCTCCTGCCACTTACCATAAATCTATGCTCCCTGGTTATTGACCCTTCTGCTAAGGGGAAAAGTTTCTTCCTATCTGACCTATCAATGCTCCTCATAATTTTGTATACCTCAGTCATGTCCCCCCTCAGCCTTCTCTGCTCTAAGAAAAACAACCCGAGCCTTTTCAGTCCCAGAACTGTAAACGGTATTCTTGCTGTGGCTTAACTGGCATCATAACAGCTCCATCATAACCTCCCTGCTCTTATATTCTATGCCTCGGCTAATAAAGGCACGTATCCCATATGCCTTCCTAACTACAATATCTACCTGTGCTGCTGCCTTCAGTGATCTATGGACAAGTACACCAAGATCCCTCTGATCCTCTGTACTTCCTAGGGTCCTACCATCCATTGTATATTCCCTTGCCTTGTTAGTCCTCCCAACATGCATCACCTCACACTTCTCAGGATTAAATTCCATTTGCCACTGCTCCACCCATCTTACCAGCCCATCTATAGCGTCCTGTAATCTACGGCTTTCCTCCTCACTATTTATGACACCACCAATTTTCGTGTCATCTGCAAACTTACTGATCACACCTCCTATATTCATGTCTAAATCATTAATGTACACTACAGGCAGCAAGGGGCCCAGCACCGATCCCTGTGGTACACCACTGGTCACAGGCTTCCACTCGGAAAAACAACCCTCGATCATTAGTCTCTGCCTCCTGCCACGAAGTCAATTTTGGATCCAGTTTGCCAAATTGCCCTGAATCCCATGGGCTTTTATCTTCTTAACCAATCTCAAATTGGACCTCATCAAAAGCTGTACTGAAGTCCATGTAGACTGCATCAACTGCTTTACCCTCATCTGCACATCCACTCACCGCCTTGAAAAATTCAATCAAGTTAGTTAGACACCATTCCCCCCTGACAAAGCCATGCTGACTATCCCTGATTAATCCCTGCCTCCTCAAGTGGAGATTAATCCTGTCCCTCAGATTTTCTTCCAATAATTTCCCTACCACTGATGTTAGACTCACCGGCCTGTAATTACCTGGTTTATCCCTGCTACCCTTCTTGAATAATGGTTCCAAATTCGCTGTCCTTCATTCCTCTGGTACCTCTTCTGTGGCCAGAGAGAATTTGAAAATTTGTGTCAGAGCTCCTGCTATCTCCTCCCTTTCCTCACATAACAGCCTGGGATACATCTCATCTGGGCCTGGGGATTTATCCACTTTTAAGTCTGCTAAAACAGCTAATAATTCCTCCATTTCAATGCTAATTTGTTCAAGTATATCACAATTCCCCTCCCTCATCTCTACACCGACATCGCCTTCTTCATCGTGAACACAGATGAAAAGTAATCATTTAAAACCTCATCTATGTCCTCCACACACAGATTGCCACTTGGTCTGTACTCTTTCACTGGTTAACCCCTTGCTCTTAATCTACTTAGAAAACACCTTGGGATTTTCCTTTATCTTGCCTGCCAGTGTTTTTTCATGTCCCCTCTTCGCTCTCCAAATTACTTGTTTAAGTACCCCCCTACAATTTCTATCCTACTCTAGTGCCTCTGCTGTTTTCAGGCCTCTGAATCTGCTGTAAGCCTCCTTTTTGTTCCTTATCCAATCCTCTATATCCCTTGACATCCAGGGTTCCCTGGACCTGTTGGTCCTACTCTTCACCTTAACAGGAACATGTTGGCTCTGAACTCTCACTATTTCCTCTTTAAATGCCTCCCACTGCTCTGATGTAGACTTTCCTACAAGTAGCTGCTCCCAGTCCACTTTGGCCAGATCCTGTTTTATCATATTCAAATCAGCCTTCCCCCAATTCAGTACCTTTATTTCTGGTCCATCTTTGTCCTTTTCCATAACTACCTTAAATCTTACAGAGTTATGGTCACTATCACTGAAATGCTCCCCCACTGACACTTCTACCACTTGTCCAGCTTCATTCCCTAGGATTAGGTCCAGTCCTGCCCCTTCTCTTGTAGGACTTTCTGCATACTGGCTCAAAAAGCTCTTCTGTATGAATTTTAAGAATTCCACCCCCTTTAAGCCTTTTGC
Organism: Heterodontus francisci; assembly: GCF_036365525.1. NCBI lineage: Eukaryota > Metazoa > Chordata > Chondrichthyes > Heterodontiformes > Heterodontidae > Heterodontus > Heterodontus francisci. Next base: position 56,978,993 of record NC_090399.1, read on the forward strand.
ACTATTACTATCCCAGTTGATATTGGGGAAGTTGAAATCCCCCACTATTATTACCCTATTATTTTTACACCTCTCTGAGATTTGCCTACATATCTGCTCATCTATCTCTCCCTGACTGTTTGGAGACCTATAGGACACTCCCAGTCAAGTGATTGCCCCCCTTTTTGTTTCTAAGTTCTACCCATATGGCCTCATTTGAGGAACCTTCTAAGATATCATCCCTCCTTACTGCAGTAACTGACTCCTTGATCAAGAGTGCAATGTCACCTCCTCTTTTACCACCAACCTCGCCCCCCCCCCCCCCACCTCCCCTTTCTCGCCTGCAGATTCTATACCCTGGAATATTGAGCTGCCAGTCCTGCCCCTCCCTTAACTACGTCTCTGTGATAGCAATAATATCATAATCTCATGTGCTAATCATCACCCTCAATTTATCTGCCTTATTAGTAAGACTCATTGCATTAAAATAGCTGCAAAAGAGACCTGCATTTTTCACTTGTGCCTTAACAGGTCTATATTTGCTCTGCCTTCCAGACTGATTCAGTTTCTATTATTTTGACTGTGCATCACCGCCTACTGTACCTGTATCCCATTCCCCTACAAATTTACTTTAAACCCCCCAACAGCACAAGCAAATCTCCCAGCAAGGATGTTGGTCCCGTTCCCGTTCAGGCGCAACTGGTCCAACTAGCACGGGTCCCACCTTCGCCAGAAACAGACCCAGTGATCCAGAAAACTAAAGCCCTCCATCCTGCATCATCTCTTCAGCCACGCATTCATCTGCTGTATCCTCTTATTCCTATACTCACCAGTACATGGCACCGGGAATAATCCAGAGATTACAACCTTTGAAGTCCTGATTTTTAATCTGCTACATAGCTCCCTAAATTCTTCTTGCAGGGTCTCATCCCTCTTTCTACCTATGTTGTTGATACCAATGTATACCATGACCTCTACCTGTTCACCTTCCCCCTTCAGAATGTCCTGCAGCTGCTCCGTGACATCCTTGACCCTAGCATGAGGGAGGCAACATACCATCCTGGATTCACGTTTGTGGCCACAAAAATCCTATCTGTACCCCTTACGAGGCATAGCTACGTGAGACCCATTGCTCTAAACACCATTGTTCATTGACACAGATACAGGTGACTCACGAACGGATACATCACTATCGGTAGACAGAGACACACGAGACTCACTGCTGGAAACGAAAGAACATAGGCAAAGATAGAGGAGATACACAGCTGGAAACATCACTGCTCATATTCACAGTTGCATTATAATCACTGCTGCAAACACGACTCATTGCAGACACAGATACAGCAGACTAACTGCTGTAAACACCACGGTTCATAGACACAGATACAGGCGACATACTGCTAGAAGCACAACTATTCATCGACACAGTTAAAGGGGACCTACAGCTGGAAACACCACTGTTCGTGGACACACGTGCTCACTGGTGGAAACACCACATCACAGATAGATACAGGAGACTCACTGATGGATATAACACTGTTCATAGATACAGATGCAGGGTTCTCACTACTGAACACACGTCAGATCACTGAAACAGTTGGAGGAGACTCACTACTGGATACATCATTGTTCATACACACAGGTACAAGGGACTCACTACTGGAGATACCACTTTTCATAGACATAGAATAGGGGAATCACTACTGAATACACAACTGTTAATAGGTGCAGATACAGGCGTCCCACTACAGGAGGCACGTCTGTTCATAGAGAAAGATAGAGGTGACTCACTGCTGGAAACACCACTGCTCACAGACAGAGATACAGGAGACTCAATACTGGATATACTACTGTCCACAAACATAAAAATAGGGGACTCACTACTGGATACACAACTGCTCAATGACTTGGCCTGTGGTGTGTGTGTGTTTGCAGTACACGAAACAAGCCTATTTATAGACACATACAGAGGAGACACAGAGCTGGAAACACTACTGATCACAGACAAAGAAACTGGAGACTCAATCCTTTACACACCACTGCTCATAGAATCAGATTGTCTCATCTGACGCATTAACAAAAAAATTTTTCTTCCTTTCAGGTATCAAGGAACGCAAGCTCCAGCAGCTGATGGGGACTAATGCCCCTCCAGAACTTCTTCCCCTTCACTTCATTCTGACCACACCCCTTCTGATCTGACCCCTTGCCGTGTATTCACTATACCCTCTGACCACCTCCTCTGTGACCCTGAAAGTTCTGTACTCAGCAAAGGTCTCAGTTTTAACCTCTGACATACCCACCTCAATGAATTTCGCACTTGGCATGACGTTGAGCTCTTCTTCGGTCGCCTCCACCTCTGGACTCACTTCATTGACCAGGAGTCCTTCCTCCAATCAGTAGACTCATTTACCCTCCTCCAGCATTCTCCCTCTACCTGGATCCTTCCCCCTGGTCTCTTACCTGCTCATCATCTTTTCATTGAAAACTGTTGGCGAGGCATTGGACATCTCAATTTCTCTGCACCCCTCACTCACTCTAACCTGTCCCCCTCTGAACTTGAGGCACTCCGTTCTCTCAGGTCTAACCCCGACATGGTCATCAAACCTGCAGACAAGGGTGGTGCTGTTGTTGTATGGCGTACCGACCTCTACCTTGCAGAGGCTCAGCGCCAAATCTCAGACACTTCTTCCTACCTCCCTCTGGACCATGACCCCACCATCAAGCTACTATCCACAGGACTGTCACTGACCTCATCTCCTCTGGAGATCTTCCTTCTACAGCTTCAAACCTCATAGTCCCACAACCCCGGACAGCCCGCTTCTACCTCCTTCCCAAAATTCACAAACAGGACTGTCCTGGCAGACCCATTGTGTCAGCCTGCTCCTGCCCCACTGAACTTATTTCTTCCTATCTTGTCTCTATCTTGTCTCTATCTTTTCTCTGCTGGTCCAGTCTTTTCCCCCCTACATCCAGGACTCTTCTGACACCATACGTCATTTTGACAATTTCCAGTTTCCTGGCCCCAACCGCCTCCTCTTCACTATGGATGTGCAATCTCTCTACACCTCCATCCCCCACTGGTACGATTTGAGGGCACTCCGCTCCTTCCTGGAACAGAGGCCCAACCAATCCCCATCCACCACCACCCTCCTCCACCTGGCTGAACTTGTTCTCACATTGAACAGCTTCTCCTTCAACTCCACTCACTTCCGTCAAGTAAAAGGTGTTGCTATGGGTACCCACATGAGTCCTAGTTATGCCTGTCTTTTTGTGGGATATGTCGAACATTCCTTCTTCCAGTCCTACTCAGGCCCCCTCCCCCAACTCTTTGGCTGGTTTATTGATGACTGTATTATTGCTTTTTCCTGCTCCTGCCCCGAACTGGAAAACTTTATCAACTTTGCTTCTAATTTCCACCCTTCTCTCACCTTTACATGGTCCATCTCCAACACTTCCCTTCCTCGACTTTTCTGTCCCCATCTCTGGGGATAGGTTGTCTACTAATATCCATTATAAGCCCACCGACTCCCACAGCTACCTCAATTACACTTCTTCACACCCTGCCTTCTGTAAGGACTCCATTACATTCTCCCAGTTTCTCCAACTCCCACACATCTGCTCTGATGATGCTACCTTCCATGACAGCACTTCTGATATGTCACTGACCGGAAATGTTAACTCTGCTTCTCTTTTCACAGATGCTGCCAGACCTGCTGAGTGGTTCCAGCATTTCTTGTTTTTACTTCTGATATGTCTTCCTTTTTCCTCAATCGAGGATTCCCCCCCCCCCCCCCACCCTCCACCACTGTGGTTGACAGGGCCTTCAACCATGTCCGGCCCATTTCCCGCACCTCTACCCTCACCCCTTCCCCTCCCTCCCAGTACCGTGACAGGGTTCCCCTTGTCCTCACTTTCCACCCCATCAGCCTCCATATCCAAAGGATCATCCTCCGCCATTTCTGCCACCTCCAGCGTGATGCCACTACCAAACGCATCTTCCCCTCCCTTCCCCTGTCAGCATTCCGAAGGGATCATTCCCTCCGTGACACCATGGTCCACTCCTCCATTACCCCACCACCTTGTCCCCTTCACATGGAACCTTCCCCTGCAATCGCAGGAGATGTAATATCTGCCCATTTACCTCCTCTCTCCTCACGATCCCAGGCCCAAACACTCCTTTCAGGTGAAGCAGCAATTTACTTGTACTTCCTTCAATGTAGTATACTGTATTCGCTGCTCACAATGTGGTCTCCTCTACATTGGGGAGACCAAACGCAGACTGGCTGACTGCTTTGCAGAACACCTCCACTCAGTCCGCAAGCAGGACCCCGAATTTACGGTTGCTGGGCATTTCAACACTGCCCCCCCCACCGCCCCACCCCTGCTCTCATGCTCACATCTCTGTCCTTGGATTGCTGCAGTGTTCCAGTGAACATCAACGCAAGCTCAAGGAACAGTTTCTCATTTACCGATTAGGCACACTACAGCCTGCTGGAGTGAACACTGAGTTCAATAATTTCAGAGCATGACGGGCCCCCCCCCCCTTGTTACTTTTATTTCTAGCTATTTTTTCTTTTTCCTTTATTTAAAATTTGCTTGTGTTTATTTTATTTCATCTTAGTTTGTTCAGTTTGCTTACCCACTTTTTTTTTTCATGTTTTTACTTGTGGCTGTTCAATTTCCAGTCCATTAACACCCTATCTGTACGAATGCATTGTCTTTCAACACGCCATTAACATATTGTTTGCCTTTGCTCCACAACCTTCTGGTCAGCTGTTCTGTGACCTTGTCCTATCTACACCTATCTCCTTTGTTATCTCTTGCCCCACCCCCACTTTACTTGCTTATAACCTTCTACATTTCTAATATTCGCCAGTTCTGAGAAGGGTCACTGACCTGAAACGTTAACTCTGCTTCTCTCTCCACAGATGCTGCCAGACCTGCTGAGTATTCCCAGCATTTCTTGTTTTTATATCAGCTACAGGGGACCTACTCCTGGAAACACCGCTGTTCATGGACACAGATACATCACTCTTCATAGACACAGACACAGGGGACTCACTGCTGGAAACACCACTGTTCATTCACACATATACGGGAGACTCACTGCTGGAAACACCACTGGTCATAATCACAGATGCAAGAGTCTCACTGCTGGAAACACCACTGTTCATACACACACATCTTGGAAATTCACTACTGGAAATACCACTGGTCATAGGCACAGACACTGGGGACTCACTACTGGAAGCACTACTGTTGATAGGTACAGACACAGGAGACTTACTGCTGGAAACACCACCGTTAAGGTGCACTTATTAAGCAGAAACAATGCTGCAAACACGTTTGTTCATAGACACACATTAAAGAGACTCACTGCTGCATACATCACTGTTCACAGAAACAGATACTCACTACTCAAAGTACGACTGTTCATAGACACAAATAGAGCAGACTCACTACTGGAAACAACACTGTTCAAAGGCACAGGTATAGTGGACTCACGGCTAGAAAGACGGCTGTTCATAGGCACAGATCAAGGAAACTTACTACTGGAAACGCCACTGTTCACAAACACTAGTACAGGCGACTCACAACTCGAAACACTAATGCTCATAGACACAAATGCATTAGACTTCCTATCGCATAGACCACTGTTCACAGACATTGCGACAGAGGACTCATTGCTGGAAACACCACTTTTTATAGATATAGCATTAGGAGTGCTTCTATTTTTTGATACATTTTGAGAATTTGTGTTCAAATTGAAAAGGAGTACGTGGATGTTTTTGTTTACCAGGTTCACTGAGAGGTTTGGATTGTAAACAATTACTGGAATACACTTGCCTTCAAATAAATATCCATCAGGGTTGTGTTTGTTTGGTTTGGAGAAGATGTTTACAGAGAAGATAGAGGTCAAGAATATCGAGGTCAAGTGGTTTGCCTTCCAGAATGTTTTTTGGTTTCACTTTGAATTTTTAAAAAAGGACAATTGGGTTGAACACTGTTTTGAAAGGGAGTTGCAGAATCAACTTGCCAAGAAAACCACCCCAACTCAGTCTGTTCTGGCAGATTGGAAAAAGCCTGCCAGTTTACCATCTCTTGAGAATCTGCAAAGTAAGTGAAAGAAGCAGGCTGAAACTGTTGCTGCATTTCCTGTAAGGCCAGTAAGGAAGCTCTGTCGCTGGATTTCCTGGAAAGCCTATCCAAACTGATCCGCAATGTCGCCTCAAATGAACTGTTCTAGATCGATCCCAGTGTCAGCTGTCTATTAGCATTTGGGACGTAAAACCAATAAAAAAGACATCTTTCCAAATTGTTACCACTGAGGCGGGAGGAGTGCACTGTTAATTCAGTACCACTTGTCCACAGTTCACAACATATCAATACATTTTCACACTTACCAAAAAAGTCACTTAGATATTCTATTTGTCCCCAGATTTCTTTAATAAACAACAAACTTATCCGTTTATTATAAAACCAAGTCTGAACCAATAAGGGAGTAAATATATACGTGAATTGAGATATTAAAGCCCCGTAGTAGTTTTTTTTATCCTACCACTCACACATGTACATACATCCAAAAACAAGTTAACTGGGGGAAAAAGGACTTTTTTTTTTACAGCTGTTACGAAGAAATAGAAGGAATAAAAAAAAACTTAGACTGCAAAGATATGGAAGGACGTCCTTTCTTTTGGCGAGGTGTCCCAAAGATGAATAGGTGGCTACCACTAGAAATCTTTCCAGGTGATGTTGGTGAACCTTCTGTTTGGGTAGGCATTGAAAGAAATTCAGCTACAGAAGGCTTCACATTGGTCTTACAGCAGGTGTGCAGCAACAGGGGTTTCAATCCTCACACATTCGATGCAAAGTCATTTTTTAAAGATTCAAAGTTTCTGCAACCATTTGGAATGTCTCCAAAGCACAGGAGGCAAGGGTACAACCTCACACAGGCTTTTGCATTCACCAGAACGGATTATTCAAAGAGAGGTAACATTGATCTGTTTGTTTTTCTTCTGATCTGCTGGCAGCTCAATAATCAAAATCCAACTGCCTTTCTTCGACCAAAAAATAGCTGGCTTCTAACAGTTTAAAGTGAAACCAAAAAAAGTTCATCAACAATCCTGTGACAGCCATATATTGTGGTCTGTCATTTCCTTGAAAATATCTGTCCCTTCATGTTAGAACCCCTTGTGCTATTTACTTAATATCACACGCTTTCTAGTAAAAACATGTTTACTGGTCAACATTTTGTTGAAATTCCTTTTAAAAAAGAACACCCAAAGATCAGCCTCTTAAGTTTCAAAAATAACAATTCCAAGTTGTAACAAAATTTATGACAACTGTCGTAATAATATCTTCTCGTTTTCCTTTAAGAAATCTTTTTTTCTTCAGTTAAGTGGTGTGTGTGTGTGTGTGTGTGTGTGTGTGTCTGTGTCTGTCTGTGTGTGTGTGTGTGTGTGTGTGTGTGTGTGTGAGGGGTTAAAGTAAAAATGGGACTTTAATATTTTAATCTGTGTATTAACGCTTTGCTTTATCACTGGTAAAGACTTGTTTTATAAGAACTGATAATTTTGTTGCTTGTTACAGAAACCTGGTGGGTGTGTTTTCGTCTGGGAGAAAATAGAGTCCATAATTGACTGTATCCATAATTGGAAATATATATATGTTGTGAACTGTGGAGATGTGGAATTAAAATAAACAGTGCACTCCTCTTGCCTCGTTTGTAACATATATTTGGGGGCTCTTTGTGGGATAAACCCAACGCCAATGATGTGCAATAATTGAAAAGAAAAAAAGTAAAAACAAAACAAAACCAGGTTTCTTGTGCAATTTAGTAACATCTACACCACGGGAATGTCTTCATTCGTTGCTGTGACCTTTCTGGGGAAGGAGGATGTTTCTCTGCTTAATTTGAGAACGTTAACCAAGGTTAGCCGAAAGGATTTAGCTGACCTGTTGGCATCAGAGTTAAAACCAGGAACTAAGAAATCAGATATCATTGAAGTAATAGCAAGAAATGCTGTAAATGCTCAGCAGGTCTGGCAGCATCTGTGGAGAGAGAAGCAGAGTTAATGTTTCAGGTCAGTGGCCCTTCTTCAGAACTGACCTTAAACGTTAAATCTGCTTCTCTCTCTACAGATGCTGCCAGACCTGCTGAGCATTTCCAACATTTCTTGTTTTTATTTCAGATTTCCAGCATCGACAGTATTTTGCTTTTATTGAAGTAATAGCACTACTTTTGCAGTTGGAAGAAGAAGAATGTAAACCAGAAGGTAATTCAGTAGAATTAGCTAAAATTCATGAAGCAGCTTAAACTTGACAAATAAAAAGAAGTGGAAAATTTTACTTTGCAACAGAAAAACAAAAATGCGGCAGAATTGAACAGAAATTTGAACCTATAAGAGAATTGAAAATGAATAAACTTGAACTTGAGGAAAGGGAAAGACAAAGAGAAAGAAAATTCAAATTAAAAAAACAATGGAACTAAAACAAAGGGGTGGTCTTGACTCCAGTGCAGGTTTTGGTGGGTAAAGATCAGACCCCAGCCAGGGCCCAGTGAAGAGCTGTTTAAATTTGTGGAAGCACTACCTAAGTTTGAGGAAAGAGCCATAGAGGCATTTTTCATTTCTTTTGAAAAGGTAGCCAAACAGATGAAGTGGCCAAAGGAAAGCTGGATACTGCTTATGCAAAGCAGGTTGATGGGCATAGCTCATGAAATTTATGCCATGCTTTCTGAGGAGGTTTCTGCAGGTTATGTGATGGCAAAAAAAGGTTACTCTCCCTGCATATGAGTTAGTTCCTGAAGCGTACCAGCAGAAATTTTGGAACCACCGGAGATTGTGCAGACGTTTATAGAATTTGAGAGGTAAAGCAAATTAATTTTGATCGTTGTATATGGACACTAAAGGTAGAGTCCACGTATGAGAAATGTTTGGAACTAATTCTCCTGGAAGAATTTAAAAACTTACTCCCTCCATTGGTAAGAACGCATATCGAGAACAGTAACAAAGTGAAACTCTTACCCAATTCTACACTTGAAAGACTGTATTGACACATTGGGCAATGCCACGTTTCTTACAAAAATAGATTGGCTAAAGGGAAGCTGGCAAGTTCCTTTAACACCCAATCTAAAGAAATATCAGCCTTTCTCACACCAGACGGTATTTTTCAATACCAAGAGATACCATTCGGAATAAAAAAGGCAATGAACCAAGTGATAGCCAGTGTTCCTGACTGTATAGTTTACCTTGATAATGTGCTAATATACATTGACACTTCGAAGGACCACTTGAAACATCTAGAAGCTCTGTTTAGAAAATTACAATTGGCTGATTTAGTTATAAAACTTACCAAAAGTGCATTTGCAAAAGCGGCAGTAACCTATCTATATACAGTAGGGCAAGGAGAAGTGTTGCCAAGAACAGCAGAAGTACAAGCACTGGTGGAATGTCTTAGCCCTAAGACAAAGTGAGAAATCATGAGGTTTTTGAGGATGTGTGGTTTCTACTGAACATTTGTACCAGATTTTAATACTATAGTTGCTCCACTGACAGATTTGGTACAGAACAAGAAAACCAAGGTAGTGTGGTCATGAGAGTGCCAAGCATCTTTTGAGAATCTGTAAGCCATTTTGACTAATGAAACAGTGTTGGCTGCTTCACATTTCACTAAGCCCTGCAAGGTAACGATTGAGGCTAGTGATGTGGGGCTGGTGCAAACCTGTTGCAAATCGATGGATCAGGTATGTAAATGACAGTGAGATATTTTTCCAAAAAGCTAACTCGACCTCAAAAAAGATAAAAACAGTGGAAGAAGAACCCCTAAGTTTATTATTGGCTTTAAGCTTTTTGAAGTCTATTCACCACGACTACGGAGAGACACCAGTATATACTAATCATTAGCCCCTAGCCTTTGTGGAAAAATTTAAAAACAGAATGCCAGACAATTCCGATGGAGTTTACTATTGCCACCTTATCGCTTAAAGATTATCCACATTTCGGGCAAAAATAATGTAATTGCTGACACTTTTTCTAGAATCTAACTTTGTTTATATTATATGAATTCAAAGATGGTACAAAGCAGAATTGTATTAACTACAGGTAAAGAGAATGAGTACGAGTGTGAAAATGTTGTTTTCATTTTTTTCCATCATCTGTTTTTTTTCCACATTTTGCAATGAAACACATCTAACAATGTATTTCACTCTGCCAAGTGTGAAGGTTTTACAAGTGCTTCCATTTCTTTTTGTTATAAGAAGAGAAGTGGAACTAGAGTAAACAATGCACTCTTCCCACCTCAGTCATAACAACAGATGCAGGAGACTCAGTACTGGAAGCAGCACAGTTAATGAACACAGATACAGGAGATTATCTGTTAAAATACCACTGTTCACAGTTAGGCACCTTTGCAGGATTTCAGAAGCCCAGATGTGAGTTGGAGCTGAGATACAACAACTGGGTGCCAAGGACACCATATTTTGACTGTTTTGGCCAGGCACTAACATTCAAATGCTTAAGAGATGTCAGAGAATGGGAAGTCAGAGATCTTGCGGGTTTGGCTTGGCTTGGGCGGCCAGAGGTTCAATGAAATCTTTTGTAGTTGAGCACTTCAAAAAATTGCATGATTCGATCTCCATAGGCTTTCATGGGAAAATAATGCATAAGAAAGGCTCACCTGGTCAGTGAGTAACATAGGAAATAGGAGCGCGATTAGGCTATTTGTCCCCTTGAGTCTGCTCCGCCATTCAACCAGATCAGGGATGATCTTCTACCTTAATGACATTCTCCTGCTCTATCCCCTTATCACTTGATGTCTTTAATGTCTAGAAATCTAACAACAGCTGTCTTGAACATACTCAGTGAATGAGCTTCCACAGCTCTCTGTGGTAGAGAATGCCTTCCACAGATTCACCTCTCTCTGAGAAAAGAAATTCCTCCTCATCTCAGTCCTAAATGGCCTACCTCCTTATCTGAGAATGTGCCCCTGGTTCTATACACCTCCACCCCAGCCAGAGGCAGTGTCCTTTCTGCTTCAAACATGTCGAGTCCTGTAAGAATTCTGGATACTTCAATAAGATTACCTCTCATTCATCTAAATTCCAGAGAATATAGGCCTAATCTTCTCATTCTCTCCTCATTCGACTGTCCCGCCATCACTGGAATCAGCTGGTGACTCTTCCTCTCACTTTCTTTTGGCAATATATCCTTCCTTACGGAAGGAGACCAAATCTCTACAGAATACTCCAGTGCTGTCTCACCAAGGCTCTATACAATTGCAGCAAAACTTCTTTACTACTGTACTCAAATCCTCTTACAATAAAAGCCAACATATCATTTGCCTTTCTAATTTATTGCTGCACCTGCATGTTAGCTTTCAGTGACTTATGAACAAGAATGCCCAAGTACCTTTGGATATCAACAGTTCCCAATCTCTCATCATTTAAGAAATACTTTCCATTTCTCTTTTCCTACCGAGTGGATAACTTCACCTTTTTCTACATTATATTCCAAGTGTCAATTTTTTTGCCCACTCACTTGTCTAATCCCCCTAAAGCCTCTTTGCATTATTCTCACATCTCACATTCCCACCTATTTTTGTGTCATCAGAAATCTTGGAAATATTACATATAAGGGTGTCACATTTTCCACTGTCCAATCTTTTAGCACCTCCCCCATATCCAGTGAAGAATGGAAGATTATGCAAAACCCTTCTGCTGTCTCCATCCCCACTTCCTTTAGTAACCTGGGATGCAAGCCATCTGGATCAGGGGACTTATTTACCTGAAGCATAGCCAGCCTTTTTAGTACTTCCCCCCCCCCACCCACCCCTCAATATTTACCCTATCCGTTGCCTCTAACTTCTCTGCTTCTACTGATATTTTGTCAGATTGCACTGCTTTAGTGAACAGAGTTACAAAGTACTCATTAAGTATATAAATATTGCCCAGATCCTCGAAGCATATATTACCCACTTTGTCCCTAATAGGCCCCACTTCACATCTTACTACTCACTTACTGTTTACATGCTGGTAAAAGATTTTGGGTTCCCTTTTATGTTGACTGTCATCCTATTCTCACATTCTCTTTGCCAGTCTTATTTTCTGCTGCACCTCTCCTCTCAACCCATTGTAAATGGCCTGATTCTCACTTGAAGAATTCACCTGACATGCACCACACACCCTCTTTTTTTGTTTCATCATAATCTCTATCTCCCTGGTCATCCAAGGAGCCCTTTTTTTGGTTCCCCTACCTATTGCCCTTGTTGGAATGTATCTAGCCTGTACTTGAAGCATCTCTTCCTTAAAGATAACCCATTGTTCCGATACAGAGCTTCCTGTCAGTTTTTGGTTCCTTAGGTTCAATCCCTTCTCGTCAGGGCGGCACAATGGCGCAGTGGTTAGCACCGCAGCCTCACAGCTCCAGCGACCCGGGTTCAATTCTGGGTACTGCCTGTGTGGAGTTTACAAGTTCTCCCTGTGTCTGTGTGGGTTTCCTCAGGGTGCTCCAGTTTCCTCCCACATGCCAAAGACTTGCAGGTTGATAGGTTAATTGGCCATTATAAATTTCCCCTAGTATAGGTAGGTGGTAGGGAAATATAGGGACAGGTGGGGATATGGGATTAGTGTAGGATTAGTATAAATGGGTGGTTGATGGTCGGCACAGACTCGGTGGGCTGAAGGGCCTGTTTCAGTGCTGTATCTCAAAACTAAACTAATACTCCAGTGCTGTCTCACCAAGGCTCCATACAATTGCAGCAAAACTTCTTTACTCCTGTACTCAGATCCTCTTACAATAAAGGCCAACATATCATTTTCCTTTCTAATTGATTGTTACACCTACATGTTAGCTTTCAGTGACTTATGAACAAGAATGCCCAAGTACCTTTGGATATCAACAGTTCCCAATCTCTCACCATTTAAGAAATACTCTCCATTTCTCTTTTCCTACCGAGTGGATAACTTCACCTTTTTCTACATTATATTCCAACTGTCAATTTTTTTGCCCACTCACTTGTCTAATCCCCCTAAAGCCTCTTTGCATTATCCTCACATCTCACATTCCCACCTATTTTTGTGTCATCAGCAAGCTTGGAAATATTACATTTGGTCTCCACATCCACATCATTGATAAATATTGTGAATATCTGGGGCCCAAGCACTGGATCATCAGGTCCAGGTGATTTATTAGCTTTCAGTCCCATTTATTTCTCCAGTACTACTTTTTTTTTATTGACACTAATTTCTTTCAGTTCCCGATTCTCGCTCTTTATTATTAGTATTTATGGAGGTTTTTTTTGTATTTTCCTCCCTGAAGACAAACCTAATGTATTGTTTAGTTTCTCTGCCAGTTCCTTATTCACCACTATAAGTTACCCTGTCTCTGTCTGTAATGGGCCCACATTTGTATTTGCTAATCCTTTCCTTTTTACATACCTAATGACGATTTTACAGTCCATTTTATGTTTCTCGCTAGTTTACTTTCATATTCTATTTTTTTCTTTCTTACCAGTTGCTTGCTCTTTCTTTGTTAAGTACGAAAATGTTCCCAATCCTCAGGCTTAGTACATTTTTGGCAACTTGTGAATAGCTGGGGCCTCTTCCTTTAATCTAATATAATTTCCAATCTTGCATGTTCATACTGGTTGGATCACCTTATCTCTTATTTTTTGTGCCTCAGAGGAATGTAAATCACGTATTAATTCTTTAAATACGGTAGCAACAGAAACGGGAACCCCTGGCTAGGCGTGAGGTCATAAGCATAACCATCATTTTATCACACTTTTCTTCCACTTTGTCAACTTTTTCCCCCAGTGAAGAAGTCCCAGGATTAGACTTCCCCTGAACGTGATAGCGAGCGGGGAGCTCCCTTTTTTTTACCGTTGTTGTCTATCCTCCACTTTCCAATCGATAATCCTTTAGCATAAGTCCATGAGGTGGACAACAGTGAGAAATTCCATTCCCCTCGACACAAACTTCCAACTTGATGGTTCTGCCAGACTGGTGGTGTCTGCTTTCATTAATGGCCCCAGCAGCGGTCGATGCTTGATGATGCGGGGCCATCTGTGATGGTCAGCCATACCCCACATCCTGGACACAACCTATTAGCCAGAGGGAAAACTTGTGTCTATTTGGCATACCTGTCTGTCATCATATATTTTAATGTAGTTTCCCAATCGACCACAGCCAACTTGCCCCCCTACCAACCGCCACCAGCCACCCCCCCCCCCCCCCCCCCGCCCACACAACCCCATCCTCGCTCAATACCTTGGAGTTTCCTTTGTTTTTCCTTTGTCACGTCTCCATAATGGCAATTCGATCATACCTGCTGAAGACGCTCTCTGGCTAATGGCTGACCAGCCAACACAGTAAACTGAACTTCCTGCGTGTAATTTAAGAATTAATGAGATATAGGGTCGGAAGAGGCAGCGCGATTCTATGTTCAGGACTGGAGCTGATCGGTGAACAGACCGGGAACAGCACAGCTGGGATGGGAATAGCGGTAGGATTTATTCAGAGATCCCATCACAGGGAGTGTTGCCCGTTAATGTGGACTGGAGAACAGTCATTCGAGGTCGGGCAATTGGTTTCCCAGGTACCGTTACTGCGGCAACAATTTCAACCACTGTAATGGCGTAGGAGGCTGAGACCTCGGCTAGAGAGTTAGAGAGAATAAATTTGGTGACGCCCCATCGAAACAAACTCCAGGCTCAGGGTTGAGTAAGACCTGGAGGGTGAGGACGTATAAAGGTTTTTTTTTCGGTATCGTTGACTCTGAAGTTAGGCCACTGTCGATCCTTCTCTGATGACAATGGACACTGATAGTGATTACCTTGTTGGGAAGATTTTATGTGCCTTAGGCATTAATTTTTATTTATTTATTTAGAGATACAGCACTGAAACAGGCCCTTCAGCCCACCGAGTCTGTGCCGACCAGCAACCACCCATTTATACTAATCCTACACTATTCCCATATTCCTACCATATCCCCACCTGTCCCGATATTTCCCTACCACCTACCTATACTAGGGGCAATTTATAATGGCCAATTTACTTACCAATGATTACCTACCATAATGATATCAAATCGTTTGGGTCATTCACATCAGCAAAGCAGGGTCCCAATGAAAGTCTGCCGGCTTTCTCTAATAGGCTCATCAAGTGGACCTTTATAGACGCACTCAGCCCATTCATTCCGGAGCTCCGGGAGAAGCCCTCCTCGGATTTCTGTAATGAGGAGCAGTTGTGACGTCTTTTTCAGGCCCAGTCACAACAACTAGTGATGTGGTTGATAGGTCCAACAACTGGGATCAAATCCTGCCCTGCAGTAAAGATGCATGGGTAACGGTTCAAGATAACATTCCTGAACGGGGGAAACTGATGCAAGGAAACATTTCAACGGGAGAATGACCTTACTAGCGGGCAGTAGCATGTTATAGATGCGGGAGACCCGGACTCATGCTGAAGGATTATCGACTGGAAAGTGGAGGACAGACAACAATGGTTAAAAAAGGAGATTCCCGCTCGCTATCATGTTCAGGGGAAGTCCAATCCGGGGATTCCTTCGCTGGGGGAAAAAATGACAAACTGGAAGAGAAGTGTGATAAAATGATGGCTATGCTTATGACCTCACACCTAGCCAGGGGATAGATGGGAGCCCCAGATTCTGTTGTTACCGTACATTTACCTCCTCTTTCTCTACCACCAGAAGGATGTGAAGAACTGGACAACAATAAGAGATTCCATCCCCCTCGACACAAAGTTCCAACGTGATGGTTCTGCCAGACTGGTGGTGTCTGCTTTCATTAATGGCGCCCAGCAGCAGTCGATGTTTGACAATGCTGGGCCATCTGTGATGGTCATCCATACCCCACATCCTGGACACAACTAAGTAGCCAGAGGGAAAGCTTGTTTCTATCTGGCATTGATGGATTCTCCCAAATGCTGATTGAGGTTTAGAATGTTTGCTGTGTGAATTGCAATCCATGGCAGCGGTTCATCTTAGAGGGAGGATCGGGATTTTAGGAGACAATGTGTAGGACAATACGGTTACCTGATAGATTATGTGAAAGAATGCCTCTGGCTTGTTGGGGTGGGCGACTTTGTGAGGTGGCGGGGGAGTGTTTTGCGCAAAAATTGCAGATTCTCATTCGACCTTTGGAAGTAAAAAGGCATTACAGTTACCCACTTTTGTGTATTCTGATCCCGTGATCGAGGTACGCAGTCAGAACTATGACACGGCTGTTTCCAAATCAAAACATGACTCAGCGATTTAACATTGAAGAGGTCATTAACAGATCCCCACATTCCCTCACCAAACAGTACTCTATTCCAAAAGACAGTCACCCCATGTCATTGCAACAACAAAAAAACTCTACTGTCGTTGCAAATGTTGATATTTGCAAGGACTTGAGTGAACTTGTACAAGAAGCACAGAAAGTTAGCATGCGTGTACAGCATTTAATTAGGAAGGCAAATGGCGTGCTGGCCTTTATTGCAAAGGGATTGGAGTATAAGAATAAAGAGGATTTGTTATAATGTTCCAGGGCTTTGATGAGAGCTCACCTTGACTACTGTGTGCAGATTACCATACATATTTAAGGACGGATATACTTCCACTGGAGGCGGTAAAGGGAAGGTTGACTAGGTTGGTCCCTGTGGTGAGAAGGGTGTCCGATGATGAGAGGCTGAGTAAATTGGCCAATATTCTCTGGAATTTAGAAGAATGAGAAGTGATCTCATTGAAACATTCAATATTCTGAGGGGGACTTCACAGGGTAGACACTGAGAGATTGTTTCTCCTGGCTAGGAAATCTAGAACACGGAGGTGTATTCTCAGGATAAACAACTGATCATTTCGGACTGATTTGAGGAGAAATTCCTCACTCAAAGGGTTGTGAATATTTGGAATTCTCTATTCCAGAAGGTTGTGGATGCTCCATCATTGTATATAATTAAGGCTAAGATAGACAGATTTTCTGCCTTTCAGGGAATCAAGGCACATGGGGAGTGGGTGGGAAAGTGGAGCTGAAGGCAAAGATCAGTCATGACTGTAGTGAATGGTGGAGCAGGCTCGACGGGCCATGTCATCTACTCCTGCTTCTATCTCTTATGTGCGTTTTAAAAATATGTTTATGTGTTCTACTACAACAGGGTGCTATTAGAAAAGGCATGTCCACGATGCATTCACCAATCTGGCCCGTTAAAAATCCTTAATGCAACTGGTGCCTTTCCAATCACTATCGGAAATTGAATTATGTCACAGCAACGCGCTCTCCAGTGGTGTGAGAACTCAAATCATCCTGTCCCAAATTCCACTGGGTTTAACATGATTTTCACATTGGATTTAGCTAACAGTTCCTGGAGCATCCCTGTTTGATGTGCAGACCACTATTAATGTGCCTTTATTTTTGAGTATCAGAATTATATGTGGATTTGCCTTCTGAGAGGCTTCCATACTACACTGATGATATTTCATAAATATATGGAAGCTGCTATTAAGACCTTTTCGTGACCATAATGCTTGTTGCAATGTGTGGAGAATTTGCAGTTGGATGCCAGCAATTAGAAAGGGTATGTCCTGCTACAGAAAGCAGGATTAAAACTCAGTCCCCGCAAGACACAGTTGACGCAGCAGCGTGTCACCTTTTTGAGAGCGTCAATGTCAGCACTGTTCAGGAACTTCCTGCACTAAAGGTACAAACTATTCAAAAACGACCACTGCCCACTTCGAAAACCACTTTGTGATCTTTTTTTGAATTAGTTGATTATCAGAGAATGTTTATCCCAAGGTCTGCCGAATTAGGAAAACTTCTACATGATAAACTGAGAGGGATGGGAGACAATATATTGTCCGAATGGATACTAACACTGTGCAGTCCCTCAAACAGACAGTAATGCAGGCGGTGTCTTTAACAGCTCCGAACTCTAACCAGCCCTTCCACCTTGAATTAGTGGCAGCTGACCATGGCTTGGCTGCAGTTGTCTGTCAGGATGTCAAGAATAGTCTGTTGTAAAATGTATACACGTCACAAATCTTCGCAGGAGTTGAGACAACCCATGACACCTGGAAACAGAATTTGCTAGCCATTTTCTCTAAAGTAATATCTTTTACAAATATCACAGGCTTGTGAAAATTTTGTTCCACCTTTCTCACAATTCACTGAATTTAATACTAGACTCCGGACATTTCTCTCCTACTTGGCAAAGTCATTAGACATTGCTGCTAATGGAGAGTCACTTGGACATTACTTCAAAATGTATCACTCTATGAGCTCAAATGATGCAGTACGAGGGAGAGCTCCGTAAATGTCCGCTCCATCTCCTTAACTTCGTGGCACATCAAGTCAAGAAGTCTGGGATCAAAAAACACTCCTGATATTTACATTGATGGCTCATCGTTCCATGTGAACGAGAAACCCGTGACTGGGTTTTCTGTCATCATCCTGACCGTGTTCTTCAGTACCAATGTACCCTCCATTCTGCACAATACGCTGAGACAGTAGCCCTCGTGGTGGCAGTAATTTCAACTGCCGAACAAAAGGTTAATATTTGGTCCTATAATGCCCATACTATTAACATTATGCTTCATTTGTCCCTTTACCATAGGAATGATTGGTGTATATCTGACAGTAAACCTCTGACCCACGCCACACTCTTTAGGCCGATGTGGCACTTGCTACATAAAAGAATGCAGGCCTATTTTGCAGGCAAAGTTAAAGGACATATTAAGAGCTCGAATGCACACATGCTCTGCAATTGAGAAGCAGACCAGACAGCAAAAGAGACCATCATCTCCGGCGACCAATTCAGGTCGTGGTCTTCAGGTATGTGTCCACTGTGGAAGATCGTTCATGCTAATGTGATTCTTTCCCTCTCCAGAAATCATGGCCATCCTATGCAGTTACCCTCACCAGGCATGCCCCAACCAACTGCGTGGGCTCACCAAATCATCTATATATCGGGGGGATAGTCTACCCATTCTAAGAATTCCCTTTTGATGCTTAAACCGACATCCGATTCTTTTCCCACTGTCCGTGTTCCCCTTCAATGGCAGAATTTTGTTTTGAGACTTTTCACTGGCAGCCTGGAGCTGGCCGCTCTTCTGATGAGATAACTGTTGGTAAATTCCATATGGTAGCATGGTGCGGGATGAGGGAGGATAGCTCCAGCAGAGTAGCTAAATGTCTGGTGTGCCTACAGGATAAACTGGCACCTTGACCATCCGAGCCCTCCTTCAGAGCGCTGCTACCCAATGGCCCATGGACACACCTCCAAATCAAGTTTATCAGGTCCGTACCTCGGGTCCCGTCAGGCTGCCAGAATTGCCTGGTCAGCATAGACAAATGTACCAAATGGTTGGAGGTGCCCCTGTAAAGCCACCACAGGAATGTTGGGAACTCAAGTCTTATTGTGAAAAGTGTTCTGCAGGAGGGGTTCATTCTGTGGCTGTCAGTCACTGGTATTTTTGTGATTGTCGGGATTCTTTGTTTCTATCCATCTCTGGTACTGTCTGTTCGTGTGAGATTCATTTTAAATCTGTCAGTGTTTGGTACTGTTTGTAATGGTGGGGTGCCCCTTGCTTCTGTCAGTCTCTGTTACTGTTTCTGAGTGGGGGATGCATTCGGTATCTGTCAGTATTTGGTGCTATGTGTGATTGTGGGGGTTTCCTTTGTTCCTGTCAGTCTCTGGCACTGGGTATGAGTGTGGGGTTCATTCTAAATCTGTCAGACTTTGGTACTTTATGTGAGCGTGAGATTCATTCTATGTCTGTCAGGCTTTGTTAGAGTGTGTGAATGTCAGATTAATATGTGCATGTAAATCTACCTATATCCCCTATGAACTTGCATGTAAAGAAACGGTCCATCCTGCCTGTTGGTTTGTAAATGTATTGGCGAATAACGTGTTGATTTTGGAAACTCCACGGTATAATACACAAAGGAAGAATTGCAACTTCGAATGGTTGTAAAGCACGAGTATTTTTACACATCAGATCACCCAGTGAAGAACATCCCATGATGGGAGTGCATTATTGGGAATTTGTGTACTGAGGTATTGGAAGTCTGTGCACAGCCCCTTGCCTTAAAATGGATTTAAATGAATGCCTACATATAACAGAATCTAGATTAATAAATACTTTAAAAAACTAGAAAAGCAAATGTAATCATAATCGGAGCTCATAGACATAAAATAACGTGAGTATTAGGATGAGAGGTAAAAAAAAACACCTAAAGTGACTTCACCACAACCTGATTGGTGAGTAGCTCATGTGTTTTTTTCTGTCCAGTTCTGATACAAGCCTTACCTTTATTTCTGCCAAGTTTAGATAGCATTCCAATAATTAGAAACATAGCAGGGTAGGGCAGTCATATTGGATGCATATCCTATGCCATAGGGAACGCCAGGATGTGCCTCATGTCCTGGACAACTGCATGTGCAGGAAGTGTAATCAGCTGGAGGAACTCGGGTTTCGGGGTTTGGAGTTTGAGCAGCAGTAAACCTCACTGTGGTGCATTTGTGAGGCCGAGGGCTATGTCAATAGCTTCTTTCAAGGTGTGGCCAATCCACTGTTTGAGAGTGTGCAGGCAGAGAGGTACTGAACGACCAACAGATGGACAAGAAGGACCAGATATCTTGCTCTGTAACAGGTGTTCAGATTTGGATACTGGTGAGTCCGATGTTTCATCTGAGGAATACAGCCAGAGTCAAGACCACAGCAGCATGTGTGACTCTGCTGTACAGTGGTTGTGGGGGAAAGGCAGTGGAGGGACAAGAAGAAAGCAAGAAAAGCAACAGCGATAGAGGCTTTTATAATTTGGGAACAGAAGGCGTTTCTGTAGCACAGACATGATTCCAAGATGGTATGTGGCCTCCCTGGTTACAGGGGCAGATTTTAAGGAGCTGAGAAAGAAATTAAAATTAGGACCCCAAAGGTAATATTTCTGGATTGCTTCCAGTACCATGCGCTAGTGAGTATAGAAATAGATGGATAGAACAGATGAATACCTGGCTGGAAGATGGCGCGAGAGGGAAGGCGTTCGATTCCTGGGGCACTGGGACCGGTTCTGAGGGAGATAGGACCTGTGCAAGCTGGAGGATCTGTACCTGAACAGACTGGAACGAATATCCTGGTTGACAGTTTTGAATTAGCCGGAGCAAAGATTCAGAAAGGAGGGAGAACAGTTAGGAAGAAAAGGCAGGAAATTAGTAAGCGAGTATGGAAGGCAGAAGAAACAATGTCCAGAAAACAGACAACAGAAGAATTGATCAGTGATTAGTGGTAGATACTTTAATACAAGAAGTTAGCAAATAAGGCCGATGTCTGATGTTTCAGGTCAATGATCTGTGATCAGAACTTGGAAATATTCGAACTGTGTTATGTTTTAAGCTCACAAAAGTGGGGAAGGCACAAAAATAACAAAGGGGAAGGTCTGTGATGGGGTGGAAGTCAGGAGAGTTTAAATAACAAAAGGGTACATGGTCAAAAGGTGTGGTAAATAGAATAATACAATGATTACAGCACAAAATGAGGACATTCAGTCCATCGTGTCCATTCCCACTCTATAAGACTAATTGAGAAAGTAAAAATATGTCTAGAGGAGGGATGAATGGCAGATTGCTGAATAACTGCCAGAAAACCAAATCAAGTGAAAAAGAGACGAAAAACGAAACCTATAAATAAAAAGAAAATTTGGTGCAAAATTGTTAAATGCAATGTTAAGGCCGGATGGTTGTAAAGTGCATAATCAAAAGATGAGACACTTTTCATCAACCATACATTGACCTTCAGTGCAGGAGGCTGAGGACTGAGAGGTCAGTGTGAGAGCCAGATCGCCAGTCATTTTGATTCACCACCTTGACTCTGTGGATTAGTTTGTTAATGTTTCTGTTAAGTTAGCGGATGATCTTGCATGCAATTCTGTCCCAAGAAGCAACCACGTAGACAGTTGCTGCCCAGCAAGTGATTTGAGTCCGAGCCAACTTTCCTGATCCTTAATTCCCTCTGAGCTTCATTGTCGAACCGCATGAAAAGGCTCACTTCTTGCTCAGCAATACTGCTAAATACATATAAATTATAGTCAAATCAAAATCACACATGGAGCTCCTTGGTCTTTCAAACTGCATGCTTTTTCAGACAAGTTTTCAACTGGATGCATCCATCGAGCTGCCTGAACCTAAAAGCAGGAGGTCGCCTGAAATTGTGAACTGCGGGAACAGTGGGGCTACAGAGTGGCACATCAAAGAGACTTAGCAGCTGGCAGGAAAAAAGACAGAAGCGCAAGGAGAGAGCCAACTGTGTAACATCCCCGACAACCAATTTTATCTGCAGCGACTGTGGAAGAGTCTGTCACTCTAGAATTAGCCTTCATAGCCACTCCAGGCATTGTTTCACAAACCACTGACCACCTCTAGGCGCTTACCCATTGTTTCTCGAGACAAGGAGTGCAAAGAAGTGGGTAAGAGTGAACATCACATCAGAAGGTTTAGACTTGTAATCCAAAAATGTAACGAGCAAAATAATGTAGAAAGGCTAGAAGGGGAAAGGGTTAATTTTAATGCAATGAGTAGGGATCTAGCATTGGCAAGCAAAAACAAGGTGAACCCAAAGATGATTTATCAATACATTAAGAGTAAGAGGATAACTAAGGAGAGAGTAGGGCATATAAAATATCAAAAAGGTCACCTGTGTGTTGGGGCAAAAGAGGGGGAATGGTGCAAATATTGCAGTTAAGGAGGAAGAGTATGAAGTATTGGATGTGATAAACAAAGGGAGAGAGGAAGTATTAATGGGATTCGCATCCTTGAAAGTTGATAAACCACCAGGGGCAGATGAACTGTCTCCTCGGCTGTTAAAAGAAGCAAGAGAGGAAATAGCAGAAGGTCTGACAATCAGTTTCCAGTCCTCACTGGACACAGGTGTAGTGCCGGAGGATTGGAGAACTGCTAACACTGTACCTTGAATAAAAAGGGAACGAACAATAGACCAATGAGTCTAACCTCAGTAGTGGGCAAATTATTGGAATCTATTCTGACAGACAGGATAAACTGTCACTTAGAAAGGCACAGATTAATTAAAGATAGTCAGCATGGATTTGCTCAGGGAAGCTCTTGTTTGATCAACTTGATCGAATTTTTTGAAGAAATAACAGGAAGAAAGATGAAGATAGTGCAGTTGAAGTGGTCTGCATGGATTTTCACAAGGCTTTTGACAAGTTCCCTCATGGCAGACTGGTTAAAAAATAAAATCCCATGGGATCCAGGGCAATGTAGCAAGGTGGATACAAAATTGTCTCATTGGCAGGAAACAAAGGGTAATTGTTGACAGCTATTTTAGTGACTGGACGGCTGTTTCCAGTGGCTCTCTACCGGGTCTCATACTTTTTGTGGTATATATTAACGATTTGGACGTAAATGCCAAAGACTTGCAGGTTGGTAGGTAAATTGGCCATTATAAATTGACCCTAGTATAGGTAGGTGGTAGGGAAATATAGGGACAGGTGGGGATGTGGTAGGAATATGGGATTAGTGTAGGATTAGTATAAAAAATGGGTGGTTGATGGTCGGCACAGACTCGGTGGGCCGATGGGCCTGTTTCAGTGCTGTATCTCTAAATAAATTTTAAAAAATAAAATGTAGGGGGCATGATCTGGAGGTTTGCAGACAGCACAATGATTGGCTGTGTGGTAGATAGCGAGGAGGATAGCTGTAGGCTACAGGAAGATAGTGATGGCCTGGTCAGATGGGTAGAAAACTGGCAAATGGAATTCAACTTGGAGAAGTGTGAGGTGATGCATTTGGGGAGGTCAAACAAGGCAAATGAGTGCACGATTAATGGGAAAATACTAAGAAGTGTTGAGGAGGTGAGACATTTTGGAGTGCATGTCCACAGATCCGTGAAGGTAACAGGAGGGGTTCGATAGGTGGTTAAGAAAGCACGTGGAATCCTTTCTTTTATTAGCCGTGGTATAGAATACAAGAGCAGGGGGGTTATGCTGGAACTGTATAACTCATTGGTTAGGCCACAACTTGATTACTGTGTGCAGTTCTGGTCACTTCATTACAGAAAGGATGTAATTGCACTAGAAAGTGTACAGAGGCGATTTACGAGGATGTTGCCAGGACTGGGAAAATGCAGCTATGAGGAAAGATTGGATAGGTTGGGGTTGTTGTCCTTGGAACAGTGAAGGCTGAGGGGAGATCTGATTGAAATGTACAAAATTTTGAGAGGTTTGGATTGAGTGGAGGTGAAGGGTCTATTCACCTTAGCAGAGAGGTCAGTGACGAGGGGGCATAGATCTAAAGTGATTGGTAGAAAAATTAGAGGGGAGATGAGGAAAAACTTTTTCACCCAGAGGGTGGTGGGGGTCTGGAACTCACTGTCTGAAAGGGTAGTTGAGGCAGAAACCCTCAACTCATTCAAAAGGAGTCTGGATATGCACCTCAAGTGCCATAATCTGCAAAGCTACGAACCAAATTAAGTGGGGCATTGACAGGGTGGATAGGGAGCAGCTGTTCCCCTTAGTTGAAGGGTTAGTTACGAGGGGACACAAGTTTAAGCTGAGGGGCTGGAGGTTTAAGGGGGATTTGAGGAAGAACTTTTTTACCCAGAGGGTGGTGACGGTCTGGAATGCACTGCCTGGGAGGGTGGTAGAGGCGGGTTGCCTCACATCCTTTAAAAAGTACCTGGATGAGCGCTTGGCACGTCATAACATTCAAGGCTATGGGCCAAGTGCTGGCAAATGGGATTAGGTAGACAGGTCAGGTGTCTTTAAGCCATCAGTGAAGACTCGATGGACTGAAGGGCCTCTTCTGCACTGAATTATTCTGTAATTCTGAAATGCTGAAAGGTGGGATTAGAATAGGTGGATCGTTTTTCGCCCAGGACAGAAATGATGGGCCAAATGACCTCTTTCTGTGCCTTAAACTTTCTATGATTCTCTGATTCTAAATGGAACAAAGCGCTGACTGTAAGAAGTGTAACAGAATAACAGGTTATCTCTAAGGAATACAGGCTCGCTACATTCCAACAAGAGGAAAGGTTAGGGAAACAGAAAACAGAGCTCATCTGATGACTAGGTTGATAGAGATTATGAAGAAACAAAAAATGAAAGTATATGATGCATTTCAGATGAATTATTCAAATGAGAACGGGACTAAATACAATATGTGGAGAGGGGAGGTGAAGAGGACAATCCTTCTGGTAAACAGAGGATATGAGAACACAATGGCAGTCAACAGAAAAGGAAACATGCAAACATTTGAACATATGAATTAGGCGCATGAGTAGGCCACTCACCCCTCGAGCCCACTGCGCCATTCAACAAGATCATGGCTGATCTGATTGTAATCTCAATTACACATTGCCGCCTACCCAAATAACGTTTCACCCCCTCTGCCTTAAAAATATCCAAAGACTCTGCTTCCACTGTCTTTTGAGGAAGAGAGTTCCAAAGAATCACGACCATCTGAGAGAAAACAAATTCTCCTAATCTTCGTCTTAAATGGGCGACCCCTTATTTTTGAACAATAACCGAAAAATCTTCCACTGGCATGTAACTGGCAAGTGGGTCATAGGCGGTGGAGTGGTGCCTATTAGGACCAAAGATGGTGATATATGCTTAGTGGTACAGGGCAAGGCTAGAATAATTAATGAGCACTTTGTATCGGTGTTAACTAAGGAAGAAGAATCTACAAAATATCGGTAGAAGCTGACTGAGCAAAGGCCATGGAGAGGGTAAAAATTGAGATGGATGAGGTACTGGAGAGGGTGTCTATGAATTGAGGTAGATAGGGCCGAATAGTTTCTAAAGGAATTGGGGCTGGAGATAGAAGAGGTCTTCCATAATCTTTCTGTCTTCCCTGGATATTAAGGAGGTGCCAGAGGATGGGAGAGTGGAAAATGTGACACTGTTGTTCAAGAAAGTGTACAAGCTCAATCCTAGCAACTACAGACAAGTTAGTTTACCATTGGTGATGCCTACAGAAAATATCAACAGCACTCTGAGAAGTTTGAGTTAATTAAGGATAACTCGCCCGGATTTGTAAACAGTGGATCATGCTTGACTAATCCAATTGATTATTTTGATGAAGTAACAGAGAACGTCAATGAAGGGGATGTTGTGTATATGGATTTTAAGAAAGCGTTTGATGAAATACCACATAAAAGGTTGTTTAACAAAAGAGGTTCATGGAATTGGAGGGTCAATGTCAGCCTGGATAAAAAAATAACAAATGTCTTAAGGTCAGGTGACACAGAGTCTTGGTAAACAGTTGTTTTTCAGACTGGAGGATGGTAAACAGTGGTGTTACCCACTGGCTAGTGCTGAGACCACTGTTATTTTTCTCTCACTCCAGCTATCACCACTGGATGTCTTCTCTTACAGCGTTCCTTCAAGCTGCATTCTGAAGAGTGCCTTCTCACAGGCTGTGTGATGGCACAATGGGATGATTCCTACCTTGCAACCTGTCTTCATGCAGAACGTCTGTTAAATTTATCTGGAGTTCGAATTCAATCCTTTATTGCTCTACTGCAAAATACAAAGACCAGTATTCTGAGTTTCCCATAACTATTCAGCCTTTCCATTGTCCTCAAGGGTTAACACCTGCCTGGGTCAAGTTTCCTGTTCACAATGGTTGACTCCTCGTTTTTATTTATTTATTTTTTATTTAGAGATACAGAACTGAAATAGGCTCTTCGGCCCACCGTGTCTTTGACAACCAACAACCAACCATTTATACTAATCCTACATTAACCCCATATTCTCTACCGCATCCCCACCATTCTCCTACCACTTATCTACACTAGGGGCAATTTACAATGGCCAATTTACCTATCAACCTGCAAGTCTTTGGCTGTGAGAGGAAACCAGAGCACCCGGCAGAAACCCACACAGACACAGGGAGAACTTACAAACTCCGCACAGGCAATACCCAGAACTGAACCCGGGTCGCTGGAGCTGTGAGGCTGCGGTGCTAACCACTGTGCCAGCCACTGTGCCACTGTGCCCCTTTTTCTTTTATGATCCAAACATCCGGAAGGGCAGAACCCATTGTTATTCAGGTTTAATTGTGTAGTGTCTGTTCTTCAGAAGACAGTCCTGAATCTGTTTCCTCTGTTATCCTGGTAAGATTTTGTAGAGTGGAGATGAGGTCAGCTGACCTTCTGGACTCTATATTAAACTTTTAAAAATCACAATATTTAAGGCATAATCATGTTTCATGGCCCAGCCTTCGTAACGGCAGGACATAGTGAGAGAGCAGTTCGCAATGCAGATGAGATTTTGGGCTTCATAAATGGGGACAGAGAGATCAAAACAGGAAAGTTGTTATGAACCTTGATAAAGCTCTGGTTAGGTCCCAACTAGAATATTGTGTCCATTTCTGATCACCACACCTTACGAAGGATGTGCAGGTCCTTGGGAGGATGTAGATGAGACTTAACAGATTGGGGGACTGGGGGATTTGAGTTGGAAGGCTAGGTTGGAAAAACTGGTGTTGCTCTCCCTGGAGCAAAGGAGATTGAAGGGAGATTTGATGAAGTCGTACAAGACTGTGGCAGGCTTAGATAAGTGAGACAAGGGAAAACTGTCCTCATTAACTGATGGCACAATAACTAGGGGACAGAGATTGAAGGTTTTGAGCAAGAGATGCTGGGAGAATGTTAGAAAGAACTTTTTTTTACACAGAAGATGATAATGTAAGTAATTCTGCCCGCGGGTTTGATGGAAGTGGAAACAATCAATAATGTCAAAAGGAAATTGGATGGTCAGTTGAAGGAAATAAACTTGCAGGGCTACGGGGATCGAGCGGGGGATTGAAACTGATTGGCTTGCTCATTGAAGAGCTGGAATGGTCTTGATGGGCCAAGTAGCCTCCTTTTATTCCATAAATGGCTCTATCACTCCATGGTTGGGCCTAGGGCATGTCCCTCCAGAACTCGTGCAGAGATAACTTTCGACTGAGATGGTTGGCCTCCAAAAATCACAAGAATCTTCCTTTGAGTTCAGACTGACTCAGACCAGTGGAGAGTTTTCCCCGATTCCCATTGGATTCAATTTTGCTGGAGCTCCTTGATATTTATCAATATTTGTCAAAACGTTTCAGTACAGTTTCCTGTCTCAACATTTATAATGAAGATGTAGGTTGTAGTTCCAGCTCTCAGTTACTAGGTGGCACAAATGCGAGTTCACCAATTTGTCTTCCAACTCCAGCAGTCATGCAGTAAGCCCTGATTTCTAGGCTATTCACTCTCTTTTCCATTTGTAGTTCTTCCCCTGCCATTCTCCAACCATCTAACCAATCTAATATCTCTGGCACTATGAAGATCCAGCTTTCCATGCTGACGAAATGGTTGACTGCCAAATTATAAGTCCAGCTAATCATAGGAACATAGGAACTTAGGAACAGGAGTAGGCAATTCATCCTGTGGAGCCTGCTCCGCCATTCAATTAGACCATGACTAGTCATCTACCTCAACGTCACTTTCCTGCACTGTCTCCATATCCCTTGATGTCATTAGTATTCAGATATCTATCAAATTCGGTCTCGAACATTCTCAATGATTGAGCTTCCACAGCCCCCTGGGATAGAGAAGTCCTAAGATTCACCACTCTCTAAGTGAAGAAATGTCTCCTTGCCTCTGTCTTAAATGGCCCACCTCTTATTCTTAGACTATGTCCCCTGCTTCTCGATATCCCCAGCCAGGAGGAAGATCCTATCAACATCCACCCTGTCACGCCCTGTAAGAACTTTGTATGTTTCAATGATATCACCTCTCCTTCTTCGAAACTCTCGAGAATACAAACCCAGTTTCCTGGCATCAATCCGCCATCTCAGGGATTAGTCTGGTGAACATCCATTGTACTGCTCCCTCTATGGTAGGTATATACTTTCCTGGATAAGGAGATGGAAATACTACAGCATACCCCAGGTGCAGTTTCACCAAGGCTCTATACAATTGCAGCAAGAAACGTTTACTCCTGTACTCAAATCCCCTTGCCATGAAGACCAACATACGATTTCTCTTCCTGACTGCTTACTGCACCTGCCTGCTAGCTTTCATGAACAAGGACACCAAGGTCCCTTTGGATAGCAACACTTCCCGATCTCTCACTATTTAAGAAATATTCTGTCTTTCTGTTCTTTCTACCAAAGTGGATAACTTCACACTTATTCACATAATATTCCATTTGTAATGTTCTTACCCATTCATTTAGCCTGTTCAAGTCGCCTTGAAACCTCCAGAAAATTTAGGAATATTGCATTTGGTCCACACATTCAAATCATTGACATAGATTGTGATCCTTGAGGACCCCCATCGTAACAGCCTACCATCCTGAGCATGACCCGTTTATTCTGACTCTCTGTTTTCTATCTGTTAACCAATTCTCAATCCATACTAGTATATTACCATCAATCCCATGTGCTCTAATTTTGTTTGTTAACCTCCTGTGTGGGACCTTATCAAAAGCCTTTTCACAATCCAAATACACCACATCCACTGTTTCCCCTTCATCTGCGCTACAAGAAACATCCTCAAAAATTCCAACAGGTTTCTTAAACATGATTTACCTTTCATAAATCCATGTTGACTCTGCCCAATCATATCATTATTTTCTAAGTGTCTAGGTATCACATCCTTTACAATAGATGTTAACATTTACCCTACTACTAACGTCAAATTGCCAGTCTGTCTTTCCCCGTTTTCTGTCTCCTTCCTTTCTTAAATAGTGAGGATACATTTGCTACTTTTCAGTCCACAGGAACCTTTCCAGAACCTATAGAATTTTGAAAGATAGCCACCAGTGCATCCACCACCTCTATAGCCACCACCTTCAACACTCTGGGATGTAGCTCATCTGGTCCAGGGGATTTATCAATCTCAATCTCGTTATCAATACTAGTTTCTTTCAGTTCCACATTTTCACAGGTCGCTTGGTTCTCAAATATTTCTGGGAGATTTTTTGTATCTTGCTCCGTGAAGACAGATGCAAAATAATTGTTTAATTTCTCTACCATTTCTCTACTCCATTATAAATTCTTGTGTTTCCATCTGTAATGGTCCCACATTTTTCTTTGCTGATTTTTTTCCCCTTTCTACATACCGAAGGACACTTTTACAATCCTCCTTTATGTTTCTCACTAGCTTGCATTCATATTTTGTTTTCCCCTTCTTTATCAGTTTCTTGGTCATCATTTTCTGGAATCTAAATTGCTCCCAATAATCATCCCGTTTGCTTTTCTTGGTGGTATGTGCTAAAATTATTAGCTATGACCTCTGACCCCTTCATCCCACAGGTTGCACCGATCCTGGCCTGTGATATCGAACACTATTACCCACTTAACCATTACCTCTGATCGCACTATCAAGCTAACACTACCACCATAACTTCAGTCCCCACAGTGAACTCTAACGTCCTCCTCCCTGCTTCACCAATCTGTTAGCTCTGCTCTTATTCTGGGAGCTTTGCTACCTTCGAAATTTCTCTGTGATGGATAACCCACAGAGTGAATTTTAAAGTATTAGAATATTTTAAGCACTTGAACTGATTAGAGCATATATTGCATCGAATTAACTTTTGTTTACACAATCTGACAATCTTGTTTTTTTTTAATCTCAAAGCAGTCTACATTTTAAAATATATGTTTATTGTCATAAAATGTATAATCTTTCCTCGGTATTGCTGAAAGTAGCTGCTGTTAAAACAAACAAAAGTCAGTCAACACCCACCGGGGCAGGAAGCAATGGCACCAATGGACGAATGGGCCAGTATTCTCCACTGAACAACGGCTTGTTAATTTGTTAATATCCTGGTATATCTTTTCTCCATTAAATCTTTATTTGTGGGTGTTTCCACTGATTAGGATTATTATTAGGTATCGAAGCCTTTCAGAAGTTTAAAAGCCTCTATTATTTTACCCGTCAGCCTTCACTTCTCGAGAGAAAAGAAACCCAACATTTTTATTGTCTCCTGACAGGATTACTCTGCATTTCTTGTATCATACTTGTAATTGTTTGCACCCTATCCAGTGCCTGTATCCCTTTATCATATGGTGATCTGAGTTATGTGTAATACTCCAGATCTGATCCATCCAAAGATCGATACATGTTTAGCAGAACTTTTTTTTCAAACTTTTAAATTCCATCCCTCTAGAAATAAACCCAATTGTGATTAGTTATTTTTTATAATCTTGTTAAGCTGCTTCGCCAGGTTTAGTGATTTGTATATTTGTAAACCTAGATCCCTTTTCTCTTCTACCCCATTTACATTTTCTCAGTAATATGCAACCTCCTTATTCTTCTTGAAAAAAAATAATAACCCAGATTTGTCTATATTTAAATTCATTTAACAGTAATTTACCAATTCTTCAAGTTTATTAATATCTTCCTATGATTTGTTGCAGTTTTCCTCAGTATTGGCTAACTCTCCCCCCAACCCCCCCGTACCCACCTCCCCCACCCCCCCCCCCCCCCCCGCTCCCCCCACCCTCAATATCCTGCTCCCCAATTCTTAACAATTTGGTGGCTTCTGTAAATTTAGAAATTGCGGTTTTGGCTCCAAAGTCTAAACTGTTAATATAAATTGTAATGGAGGTCCCAGCACTGATCCTTCTGGAACACCACTTCCCACCTGCTGTCACTCTGAAGAATGTCTTGAAGTTAACTCGCTATCTGTTCTGCTACTTGTCCACTGACTCCGCATTCTCTGACCATATCATAGTCTATTATGTGGGCCCTGATCGAAAGCCTTTCGGAAATCCAGATAATTTACATCTACTGTATCATCTTTGTCTAGTCTCCCTGTTACCTCTTCAAAAAATTCAATGAAGTTGGTCAAGTAAGACTTTCCCTTTTGTAATCCATACTGACTAATCATTATCATGTTTTTGTTTCTAAATGATCTTCTAATTTTTTAATAGGGATTCCATTATTTTACCTACCACAATATTAAGCTAACTGGTCTACAGAACACTGAACGTGCTCTATCTCCTTTCTTTAGTACAGGTATAACATTAGCTGTCCGCCAGACCTCTGGCACTACAGCATTTTCTAATGAGTTGTTAAAAATATATCATTGTGCCTCTGCTATCTCTTCCCTAGATTCTTCCAAAATGCACAGATGTAAACTGTTCAGAGTAAGTTTGTTGCCCTCTTTGACTTTGAGACGTTTATTTAATATTTCAGCTTTATTTATTTTAAATGCAGTTACCTTATTTCTAATATTATCATCTAACACCATGTCCATTTGTCCTGGTCCCCTGGTAAGTATATATACAAATTATTTCTTTAATATTTCTGCCATTTATTTTTCGTTGTCTGTGATATTATCCTGTCCATCATTAATTGACCCTAATCCCACAATTGACTTTTTTTTATTCATGCACCTGAAGCTTAAGGGATGATGTAAAGCAGATCCACTGGGGTGAGGTTTGAGGAAATAAAATATGTTGCAAAACGAGAAAAGATGGTGGGGTTTGCTTTGACCGAAGGTTGAAAACATTAGCGGATTGCTAAAAGGACACACCTGCTTGAAAGTCTGGATTTAACACACATTTTAGGTCTTATTTGACCCCAATTTGAACTTGCATGAATGTGTTAAGTCATCACCAACCAGTTTATTGCTCATGGTCTGGTTAGCAGCAACATTGGTGGAGCACTGCATACGGGCTCCTCACTCCTCCGTCTGTCTGTGTGGGGTGTTCTGGTTGGTACAGGGACGATCATTGCAAAAAGACTCGGGGAGCGAGGGAGCGTTGCATTGGTTTTTCGATACGGGCGCTCTGGCAGACGACCTCCAGAGCAGGAGGGATGTCTTTACCGCTTGAGAATAGGATACAACGTTGACCTCCTCCTGTCACTCTCTCTTGCAGAAGCTACTGCTGTCCTGCTTGACATCCTGTGTTCCTCCCGTTTCTCGTTAAGCCGAAGGAGAGCCTTCACTCATCTACCCATGACAGAGCAATCCCTTTCTCTGGATGACTCCGAGAATGTATTGAATGTGGTTGAGAACACAACACCGAATAGCACTTAGTATTTTTAGGGGAATTTCTCAGAGTTCCCAGAATGTATGTTGCTCGAGTGTTGGAACAGTGTTGACAAAGCATCCCAAAGTGTCTCCCATGGTGTTCCAGAGATGTTTTTTCACAACGACAGCAGAAATGATCGTGACATAGTGAGTATCCCTTTAAGTAGCTCTTGAAGTCAACATCAATGTGGTGTTTGCTCCCAAACAGCTCGTCGTTGTTAGGAAAGGGCATTACATGAAGCATTAACTACCAAAATGCCGTGTAGACTCTTTAATGAGCGTTAGCAGGCATTTTACACAGCAATAAGCTACTCAATGAGTGTCTGAGTGTCTCTCTGAGCTCTGGTTTCAACTGCTTTACCAAGATAACATATCTTCCTCAAGTGCGAGCTAAACTGACGTTGTATATTAGTCACATCTGAGGATCTTTAGTTCCTAAAACATTCGATGAAAATCACTGCCCCTCCCTCTTTGGTGAAATGAATTAGATTACAGGGCAATATGATCAAAGTGTTTAAAATTATAACTAACGTGAGCAGTGTAGATAGAAGAAGTCTGTTTTCAGAAGTTGATGGTGTAAGAAAAAATGACAACAGATAGAACTGTCCATAAATAAAGAAATAGGAGCAGGAGTAGGTCATTTGGTACCTCGAGTCTGCTCCATCATTCAATAAGATCATGGCTAATCTGACACTGGCCTTAACTCCACTTTCCTGCCTGCCTCTCATAACACTTGACTCCCTTGTGGATCAAACAACTGTCTAGCTCGGCCTTGAATCTATTCAATGACCTAACCTCCACTGTTCTCTGGGTTAGAGAATTCAAAGATTAAAGACCCTCGAAGAGAAGAAATGCCTGCTCGTCTGGGTCTTAAATGTGAGACCACTTATTTTGAAACTGTTCACCCTCGTTCCAGATTTCCCCACCAGGGAACGCATCCTCTCAGCATCTACCCTGTCAAGCCCGCTGAGAATCCTAAATGTTTCAAAAACATCACCTCTCATTCTTCTAAGCTCCAATGAGTATAGGGCCAATCCGCTCAGCCTTTCCTCATAAGGTAATCCTTTAAACCCAGTAAACAACCTAGTGAACCTTCTCTAAACTGCATCCAATATATTCCCTCCTTAAATAAGGAGAACAAAACTCTGCAAAGTATTCTAGGTGTGGTCTCACCAATGTCCTGTACAGCTGTAGTAAGACTTTCTAACTTTTATACTCCATCCTCCTTGCAGTAAATGCCAAGGTTCTATTTGCCTCCCTAATTACTTGCTGTATCTGCATGGTAACGTGTTTGTGATTCTTGTATGAGAACACCCATAAACCTCTGTGTTGTAACATTCTTCAGTCTCTCTCCATTTAAATAATATCGTTTTTTTCCTAGTTTTCTCACCAAAGTGGACAACCTCATATTTTCCCATATTATACTCCATCTGCCAAATTGTTGTCCACTCACGTAATCTATCTATATCCCTTTGAAAACTCTTTGTGTCTTCCTAACAACTTGTTTTCACACCTATCTTTGTATTGTTCGCAAATTTGTTTGCAATATAGTCAATCGTTTCATCAAAGTCATTCATATAGATGGTAAATAGTTGAGGCCTCAGCACTGCTCACCATTTACAACTTGCTCACCTGAAAATGACACATTTATCCCAATTCTCTTTCTCCTATTGGCCAAAACTCTATTCATGCTAATATATTGCCATGATTGAGGGAAGGGAAGGACTGGCAGCTCAATATTCCAGGGTATAGAATCTTCAGGCATGACGGGAGGTGGGCAGGGGGTGTAAAAGAGGAGGTGGCATTGCAATATTGATCAAGGAGTCAATTACTGCAGTTGGGAGGGATGATATCTTCGAAGGATCCTCAAATGAGGACTTATGGATAGAACTTTAAAACAAAAAGGGGGAAATCACTTTGCTAGGGGTGTACTACATGTCTCCAAACAGTGAGTAAGAGATAGAGGAGCAGATATGTAGGAAAATCTCAGACAGGTGTAAAAATAATCAGGTAATAATAGTCCAGGATTTAAATTTCCCTGATATTAACTGGGATAGTCTTTGTGCAAAAGGCTTAAAGGGGGCAGAATTCTTAAAGTGCAGACAGGACAGCTTTTTGAGCCAGCACATAGAAAGTCCTACAACAGAAGGGAATGAAGCTGGACAAGTGGTAGAAGTGTCAGTAGGGGAGCATTTCAGGGATAGTGACCAAATCTCTGCAAGATTTAAGGTGGTTGTGGAAAAGGACAAAGATGGACCAGAAATAAAGATACTGAATTTGGGGAAGGCCAATTTCAATATGATAAAACAGAATCTGGGAGCAGCTACTTGTAGGAAAATCTACATCAGACCAGTGGGAGTCACTTAAAAAGGAAATAGAGTTCAGAGCCAACATGTTCCTGTAATGGTGATGGGTCAAACCAACAAGTCCAGGGAACCCTGGATGTCAAGGGATGTAGAGAATTGGATAAGAAAAGAAAAAAGAGGCTTATGATAGATTCAGAGGGCTGAAAACAGTGGCGGCCCTAGAGGAGTATAGAAAGTGTAGGAGGGTGCTTAAAAAAGTAATTCGGAGACCAAAGAGGGGGCATGAAAAAACACTGGAGGGCAAGATAAGGGAAAATCCTAAGGCGTTTCATATGTATAATAAGGGCAAGAGGATAACCAGGGAAAGAGTAGGGTCCAATCGGGATCAAAGTGACAATCTGTGCCTGGAGTGGGGCAACGTAGGTGAGGTTTTAATTGATTACTTTTCATCTGTGTTCATTATGGAGATGTAGATCAGGGAAGGGGATTGTGATACACTCCAACAAATTATCACAGCGGTTTTAGCGGGCTTAAAAGTGGCTAAATCCCGAGGCCTGGATGGGATGTATCGCAGGCTGCTACGTGAGGCAAGGGAGGTGACTGCAGGAGTTCTAACGCAAATTTTCAAATACTCTCTGGCCACAGGATAGTTGCCAGAGGACTGTAGGACAGCAAATGTGGTACAATTATTCAAGAAGGGTAGCAAGGATAAAGCAGGTAATTACAGACCAGTGAGTCTAACATCAGTGGTCGAGAAACTATTGGAAAATATTCTGAGGACAGGATTAATCTCCACGTGGAGAGGCAGGGATTAATCAAGGATAGTCAGCATGGCTTTGACAGGGCGAGATAATGTTCAAAAAATTTGAATTTTTTTGAGGAAGTGACGAGATGTGGAGATGAGGGTAAAGCAGTTGATGTTGTCTACATGGACTTCGGTAAGGCATTTCATAAGTCATGGGAGATCAATTAAGAAGGTAAGAGCCCATGGTAATTTGGCAACTTGGATCCAAAATTGGCTTAGTGGCAGAAGGCAGAGGGTGATGGCCAAGGGTTGTTTTTGTGACTGGAAGCCTGTGACCAGTGGTGTACCACAGGGTTCGGTGCTGGGACCCTTGCTGGTTGCAGTGTACATTAATGATTTAGACATGAATATAGGAGGCATGATCAGTAAGTTCGCAGATGACACGAAAATTCATGCTGTCGTAAATACTGAGGAGGAAAGCTATGGATTACAGGACAGTATAGATGGGCAGAGCAGTGGCAAATGGGATTTAATCCTGAGAAGTGTTAGGTGATGCATTTTGGGAGGACTAACAAGGCAAGGGAATATACAATGGATGGTAGGACCCTCGGAAATACAGAGGGTCAGAGAGACCTTGGTGCACTTGTCCATATATCACTGAAGGCAGCAGCACAGATAGATAAGGTGGTTAGGAAGGGTTACGGGATACTTGCCTTCATTAGTCGAGGCATAGAATATAAGAGCAGGAGGAATATGATGGGAGCTGTATAAAATGCTAGTTGGCCGCAGCTGGAGTACTGTGTACAGTTCTGGGCACCACACTATAGGAAGGATGTGATTGCACTGGAGAGGGTGCAGAGGAGATTCATCAGGATGTTGCCGGGGCTGAAACATTTCAGCTATGAAGAGAGACTGGATAGGCTAGGGTTGTTTTCCTTAGAGCAGAGAAGGCGGAGGGGGAACCTGATTCAGGTGTACAGGATTATGAGGGGCATAGATAGGGTAGACGGGAAGAAACTTTTTTTTCCCTTAGCAGAGGTGTCACTAACCAGACGGCATAGATTTAAGTTAAGTGGCAGGACGTTTAGAGGGGACGTGAGGATTTTTTTCACCCAGAGGGTGGTTGGAATCTGGAACACACTGCCTGAAGGGGTGGTAGAGGCAGGAACCCTCACACCATTTATGAAGTATTTAGATCAGCACTTGAAATGCCCTAGCACACAAGTTTAGGGGCCAAGTGCTGGAAAATGGGATTAGAATAGATAGGTGCTTGATGCTTGGCATGGAATCAAAGGGCCTGTTTCTGTGCTGTATAACTCTATGATTCTATGACACCCTCACCCTCCCCCACCGACATCATGAGCTCTTATCTTATTCAGTACCCTTTTTGTTGGCACTTTATCAAATGCCTTTTGGAAATCCACATACAGGATGTCCACTGGTTCCCCTTTATCCACCCTACTTGCTACATCCTCAAAGAACACTAATAAATTTGTGAACAACGATTTTCCTTCCACGGAACCATGTTAACTTTGCTTAGTTGTATTTTTATTTTATAAATGTCTCGCAATTACTTCCTTCATAACTGTCACCACACTACCAGAAGGACGTGGAGGCTTTGGAGAGGGTACAGAGTAGGTTTACCAGGATGTTGCCTGGTCTGGAGGGCTTTAGCTATGAGGAGAGGTTGGTTAAACTTGGATTGTTTTCACTGGAATGGTGGAGGGGCGACATGATACAGGTTTACAAAGTTATGAGCGGCATGGACAGAGTGGATAGTCAGAAGTTTTTTCCCAGGGTGGAAGAGTCAGTTACTGGGGGACATAGGTTTAAGGTGCGAGGGGCAAAGTTTAGAGGGGATATACGAGGCAAGTTCTTTACACAGATGGTGGTGAGTGCCTGGAACCTGCTGCCGGGGGAGGTGGTGGAAGCAGGTACGATAGCGACGTTTAAGGGGCATCTTGACAAATACATGAATAGGATGGGAATAGAGGGATATAGACCACGGAAGTGCAGAAGGTTTTAGTTTAGGCAGGCATCAAGATCGGCACAGGCTTGGAGGGCCGAATGGCCTGTTCCTGTGCTGTACTGTTCTTTGTTCTTTGTTCTTTATACTGAATTCCACTTTTCCCAATGACACATTTTAGGCTAACTGGCCTCTTGTGTCCTGCATTCATTCTACCTCTTTTCTTGAATACAGGTGCTCCATTTGTGGTTTTTTAATCCACTGGAAACTTTTGAGAATCTATAGTATTTTGGTAAATTACTAAGCATACATTACTTTTTCTGCAGCCACTTTCAGGGGACATGTCACCTTTCATTCCATTAGTTTGCCCAGTACTTTTTTTTCTGATGGTAGTGAGTGTTTTTAGTTCCTCCCTCCCTTTTGGCCCTTGATAGTCTTCTGGTCTTGTGATATTTTTTGTGTCTTCTCCCGTGACAGTGAAATTTTAAGAGATTTATAATTGAAAGAAGGAGAAACTTCTTCACAGAGATGTGTGGCTGTTTATTGTAAGAATTATGGCAAGATTCAGAATTAGAGTGGATGTGGTGATTAGGAAAAATGGTGAAATTATCTGGGAATAAGGTGGGTCAATGTAATTGGGACTTTTTGCTCTGGTGGAGAGTTAATGCTGACGTGGATTTAATAGTGTATTTCCCTCTTCCAGCTTGCATGTTTCCAATTAGCCAATAATCCTTAGAGTTAAGCAACAATCTGATGTTTGTTCAAAAGACCGTAAATAATGTCAGTCACTGAGTAACATAATTAGTTCACCTGAGAATTCTTTTAGGTATAATAAAAGGTTTGAATTGAAGCACCTTCATCTGCTTGTTAATCAGAGATGTTGCCAGCAGCACTCACATCACATCATTCAACAGATGGATCGACCAATCCTTGTGCAGATTGAAGCAGTTTACTACCCCTTCCTCGCAGCTGTTGGTGTTCCTGGTGAGTCATTGCCATCATTTGTTTATGCAACTGGGCGTTGAACCACTTGATTGTTCTTGCTGATTTTGTGGTCTGTTTGTTTGAAACGGTTTGCTGTAAAGCCCTCATATTTACTGAGATCTTTATTAAATGAAATTATTATTGTGATATGATCTTTTATTACCCATCCCTGGTTGCTCTTGAGGAGGTGATGATAGTTCTTCTTGGCATCTTTATAAGTCTCTTCCTTTAATCTAATCTAATATTTAACTTCCATTGTTAGCTATGGTTAGATCACTTCTTTTGCTGGGTTTTTTGTGACTCAAATGAATGTAAATTCTTTGTAAGCATGTATTAATTCCTTACATACTGGCTATTGCCTGTCGACTGTCATAGCTTCTCATGAAGTTTCCCAATCCACCACAGCTAACTTTCCCCTCATACCTTCGTCGTTTCCTTTGTTTAGATTTAAAACTCTAATTTCTGATTGAACTACAGCACTTTCAAACTTAAAGTATTTTCGATCATATAATGGTCACTTTATGGCAGACAAGAGAAGTTAAATATTGTATTAGATCAAGGGAAGGGGCTGATAAGTTGCCAAAAAAAAAGACAAGTTAGCCTTTGGAATTTAGCAAAGAAGGGCCAAGAAACTGATAAGAAAGGGAAAACAGAATATGAAAATAAACTAGCAAGGAACTTAAAAACGGATTGTAAAAGCTTCTCTTGTTATGTATAAAGGAAAAGATTAGCAAAGACAAATGTGGGTCCATATCAGGCAGAGGCATGGAAATTTATAATGGGAATAGGGAAATTGTAGATAAACTAAAGAAATAATTTTTGTCTGTCTTCACGGAGGAAGACACAAAAAACTTTCCAGAAATACTTGTGATCCAAGGAACTAGCGAGAAAACTGAAAGAAATTAGTATTAGCAAAATGTAGTATTGAAGAAATTAATGTGACTGAAAGTTGGTAAATCCCCTTGGCCCGATAATCTACATTTCAGAGCGTTGAAAGAGGTAGCTGTAGAGATAGCAAATATATTGGTGAACATCTTGCACAATTGCATAGATTCTGGAGCCGTTCCTGAAGACTGGAAGGTTGCAAATGTATCCCCACTATTTAAGAAAGGAGGGAGAGAGAAATCGGGAGACCACAGACCTGTTAGCCTGACATCAGAAGTAGGGAATATGTATCTACTATAAAGGATGTGATAACTGGACACTTAGAAAATATGGGTGCAATGGGGCAGAGTCAATATGGATTTAAGAAAGGGAAATCATGTTTTAAAAACCTGTTGGAGTATTTTTTGAGGATGTAACTAGCAGGATAGATAAGGGGGGACCAGTGGATGTGGTGTCGTTGGATTTTCAGAAGGCTTTCGATAAGGTCCCACACAGGAGGTGAGGAAGTAAAATTAGAACGCATGGAATTGGGAGTAATATAACTGACATGGATTGAGAATTGATTAAGGGACAGAAAACAAAGAGCAGGGATTATCGTGTCATTCCCAGGTTGGCAGTCTATGACTAGTGGTGTACCACAAGGATCAGTGCTTGGTCCAAGCTGTTCACAATCTATGTCAGTGATTTGGATGTGAGGACCAAATGCAATATTTCCAATTTTTCTGATGTTACAAATCTCTGTGGGAATGTGAGTTGTGAGGAGAATGTAAAGGGGCTACAAGGGAACTTAGATATGTTAAGTTAGTGGCAAGAACATTGCAGATGGAATATAATGTGGAAAAGTGTGAAGTTATCCACTTTGGTCGGAAAAACAGAAATACAGTGCATTTCTTAAATGGCAAGGGGTTGGGAAGTGTTGATGTTCAAAGAGACCTGGATGTCCTTGTTCTTAAGTCACTGATTGCGAGCATGCAGGTGGAGCAAGCAATTAGGAAGGGAAATTATATGTCGGATTTTATTGCAAGAGGTTTTGAGTACAAGAGTAAAGAAGTCTTGTTGCAATTGTATAAAGCCTTGGTGAGAATGCACCTGGAATATTGTGTACAGTTTTTGTATCTTTAACTCAGGAAGGATATACTTGCCAAAGAGAGGGTGCAATGGTTGTTCACAAGAGTGATTACTGGGATACTGGGTTGGCCTCTGAGGAGAGATTGAGGAGGCTGGGCCTGTATTCTGTGGAATATAGAAGAATGAGAAATGATCTCATTGAAGCAAACACAATTATTACAGGGTTCGACAGTGTTGATACAGGAAGGATGTTGCCCCTGGCTGGGGATAGCTAAAACCAGGGAACAGTGTCTCAGAATAAGAGGTAGTCCATTTGGGACTGAAATGAGGAGGAATGTCTTCATTCAGAGTGTGCTGAATATGTGGAATTCTCTATCCCAGAGGGTTGTGGAGGCTCAGTCGCTGAGTATGTTCAAGACAGAGATCAATAGTTTCTATAAATTAAAGAAAACAATGGAATTGAGGATAGTGCAGGAAAATGGCGTTGAAGTAGAAGATCAGTCATGATCTATTTGACTGGCGGAGTAAGCTCGAGGGGCCGAATGGCCTACTTCTGCTCCTATTTCCTATGTTCCTATGTATTTTCTTGAATCTCTGCAGCGTGCGTGGTGAATGTTCTCCCATAATACTGTTAGGTAGTACACACTAGGATTTTGACCCAACATCAGGATGGTGTGGAACTTGAAGGGTAACTGGAGATGCTGGCTACCCGTGTCTTTCTGGGTGGTGGAAGTCACGGATTTGAGAGATTCTGGTTTTGAAACGTGGTGAATCACTGCAGTGCAGCCTGTGGATAGTAAACACTGTATTCACAAGTGATGGATGGAGCAGTTGTTAACCTAGTCGGTGCGGTGCCGATTCTTGATGTAGTTACTGCACCCTTCCAGGCGAGTGGGCAGGATGTCATTATACTCCTGATTTGTGTCTTGTAGTTATTTTAAGGTCTTGGATAGTCCGGAGGTTAACTCGTCTATTCATGACCTAAATCTGTGTCCTCACAGAAGGTACTGAGGATATTACAATTCTCTCCACAGCCTCAATATCAATGATTTCACAACTTAATTTACAGTCTTGCAATAATGAGTCTAATCAGTTTCAGGGTCAGTTCAGCGATCAGTTTCATTGCATTTTCATTTCAGAAATATTCTCAGATCAAAGTAACCTGATGTCACAGATGAATAAATTTGTCTTGTTCAATGTTGATAATTTCTTGCGGTACATTTTCTGCTGATTTGCTCTCCGTGCTGAGTCTTATCCACTGTGAGCACATTGCTTTAAACCGCGAGTCGGCAGACCTCGATTTCCGTGCGTGAGGGGTAAAAAATCAGAGGGAGAGAATTAGGTCTTGAATGGTATTCCAAAGATGAAGTAGGGAATCTGCAGCCCGTTTTACACCCTGCCTGATATTTATTCCCATTGACTTCAATAAGAAAATACAATTGAGAGAGGTTTAAACCGGTCTGTCAATTCGCTGTCACCTGCTTTACAGTAAAATTAATTTCATGAGTGTTTGTGCAGCGTTACCTGGTGCAAAGTGCAATTGAATTTCATCCTATCAATGATTGACATGTTGCTATCAAATTCCTGTCTGCAAGAATGGAGCGAGGAAATTCGTCCAGAAGCAAAGACAGCTACTTCAGATCTCCTGATCGAATGTGGTACTTTCAACAGATATTTTGTACAGGTGGTGTATGTGGGGAGTCCGCCGAGCTTCTACCAGCAGAGTTATCATGGCCGCTTCGACAATCCTGAAAGAATCTCCTGCGGTCCAACATCAAACAGGAGAAATCAACGAAAAAGAACAGTCAGAATCAAACTAGTAGATAACAAATGGAATGGTGTAGACCGAAGGTGTCAGAGAAAGGAAGAGATATCCAGATTCGGGATAAAGATAGTGTCACAATCCTGTGTTTTTCTTTCTCCTCGGGAAATATTGTGGTGCGCCTTTAAGAGTGTAAAGAGATCCGTGCATCTTTAAGATCTCTCCAGAAGCACTGTGAGTGAAAGTGCATTCTGGTAGCCAAGTTACAGCCATGCAGAGAGGGAGAACAGAGAATCAATATATCCATTTTGACTTTGAAACTGGCTGGCAGAGAGAGACAGTTGACAGACTGATCCAGCATGGGAAGGAAATAGGAGAGCGCTCTCTAAGTCCATTTAAACCTGGGTAGTTTCTCTCTTGAACTTCTTTGAGCCAAGTTAATTCCTTAAAGAAATAAGAAAATAAAAAGTTTTTTTCTCTCACCACAAATTATTTATCTGCTCTGTTCATCGCTGGCAAAAAGAGTTTAATAGAGTTTGGGGTGGCACAGTGGTGCAGTGGTTAGCACTGCAACCTCACAGCTCTAGTGACCTGGGTTCGGTTCTGGGTATGGTTCTGGGTACTGCCTGTGTGGAGTTTGCAAGTTCTCTCTGTGACCGTGTGGGTTTCCATCATGTGCTCCGGTTTCCTCCCACAGCCAAAGACTTGCAGATTGATGGGTAAATTGAACAAAGAGCAAAGAACAAAGATAATTACAGCACAGGAACAGGCCCTTCGGCCCTCCAAGCCTGCGCCGATCCAGATCCTCTCTCTAAACATGTCGCCTATTTTCTAAGGTTCTGTATCTCTTTTCTTCCTGCCCATTCATGTATCTGTCTGGATACATCTTAAAAGACTCCATCGTGCCCGCATCTACCACCTC
Organism: Heterodontus francisci; assembly: GCF_036365525.1. Lineage (NCBI taxonomy): Eukaryota > Metazoa > Chordata > Chondrichthyes > Heterodontiformes > Heterodontidae > Heterodontus > Heterodontus francisci. The sequence continues at coordinate 57,022,634 of NC_090399.1, forward strand.
CGCTGGCAATGCGTTCCAGGTGCCCACCACCCTCTGCATAAAGAACTTTCCACGCATATCCCCCCTAAACTTTTCCCCTTTCACTTTGAACTCGTGTCCTCTAGTAATTGAAACCCCCACTCTGGGAAAAAGCCTCTTGCTATCCACCCTGTCTATACCTCTCATGATTTTGTACACCTCAATCAGGTCCCCCCTCAACCTCCGTCTTTCTAATGAAAATAATCCTAATCTGCTCAACCTCTCTTCATAGCTAGCGCCCTCCATACCAGGCAACATCCTGGTGAACCTCCTCTGCACCCTCTCCAAAGCATCCACATCCTTTTGATAATATGGCGACCAGAACTGTACGCAGTATTCCAAATGTGGCCGAACCAAAGTCCTATACAACTGTAACATGACCTGCCAACGCTTGTACTCAATGCCCCGTCCGATGAAGGAAAGCATGCCGTATGCCTTCTTGACCACTCTATTTACCTGCGTTGCCACCTTCAGGGAACAGTGGACCTGAACACCCAAATCTCTCTGGACATCAATTTTCCCCAGGACTTTTCCATTTACTGTATAGTTCACTCTTGAATTGGATCTTCCAAAATGCATCACCTCGCATTTGCCCTGATTGAACTCCATCTGCCATTTCTCTGCCCAACTCTCCAATCTATCTATATTCTGCTGTATTCTCTGACAGTCCCCTTCACTATCTGCTACTCCACCAATCTTAGTGTCGTCTGCAAATTTGCTAATCAGTCCACCTATACTTTCCTCCAAATCATTAATGTATATCACAAACAACAGTGGTCCCAGCACGGATCCCTGTGGAACACCACTGGTCACACGTCTCCATTTTGAGAAACTCCCTTCTACTGCTACTCTCTGTCTCCTGTTGCCCAGCCAGTTCTTTATCCATCTAGCTAGTACACCTTGGACCCCAAGCGCCTTCACTTTCTCCATCAGCCTGCCATGGGGAACCTTATCAAACGCCTTACTGAAGTCCATGTATATGACATCGACAGCCCTTCCCTCATCAATCAACTTTGTCACTTCCTCAAAGAATTCTATTAAGTTGGTAAGACATGACCTTCCCTGCACAAAACCATGTTGCCTATCACTGATGAGCCCATTTTCTTCCAAATGGGAATAGATCCTATCCCTCAGTATCTTCTCCAGCAGCTTCCCTACCACTGACGTCAGGCTCACCGGTCTATAATTACCTGGATTATCCCTGCTACCCTTCTTAAACAAGGGGACAACATTAGCAATTCTCCAGTCCTCCGGGACCTAACCCTAACCCTAACCCTAACCCTAACCCTAACCCTAACAAAGAACAAAGAACAAAGAACAAAGATAATTACAGCACAGGAACAGGCCCTTCGGCCCTCCAAGCCTGCGCCGATCCAGATCCTCTCTCTAAACATGTCGCCTATTTTCTAAGGTTCTGTATCTCTTTTCTTCCTGCCCATTCATGTATCTATCTAGATACATCTTAAAAGACTCCATCGTGCCCGCATCTACCACCTCCGCTGGCAATGCATTCCAGGTGCCCACCACCCTCTGCGTAAAGAACTTTCCACGCATATCCCCCCTAAACTTTTCCCCTTTCACTTTGAACTCGTGTCCTCTAGTAATTGAAACCCCCACTCTGGGAAAAAGCCTCTTGCTATCCACCCTGTCTATACCTCTCATGATTTTGTACACCTCAATCAGGTCCCCCCTCAACCTCCGTCTTTCTAATGAAAATAATCCTAATCTGCTCAACCTCTCTTCATAGCTAGCGCCCTCCATACCAGGCAACATCCTGGTGAACCTCCTCTGCACCCTCTCCAAAGCATCCACATCCTTTTGATAATGTGGCGACCAGAACTGTACGCAGTATTCCAAATGTGGCCGAACCAAAGTCCTATACAACTGTAACATGACCTGCCAACGCTTGTACTCAATGCCCCGTCCGATGAAGGAAAGCATGCCGTATGCCTTCTTGACCACTCTATTTACCTGCGTTGCCACCTTCAGGGAACAGTGGACCTGAACACCCAAATCTCTCTGGACATCAATTTTCCCCAGGACTTTTCCATTTACTGTATAGTTCACTCTTGAATTGGATCTTCCAAAATGCATCACCTCGCATTTGCCCTGATTGAACTCCATCTGCCATTTCTCTGCCCAACTCTCCAATCTATCTATATTCTGCTGTATTCTCTGACAGTCCCCTTCACTATCTGCTACTCCACCAATCTTAGTGTCGTCTGCAAATTTGCTAATCAGTCCACCTATACTTTCCTCCAAATCATTAATGTATATCACAAACAACAGTGGTCCCAGCACGGATCCCTGTGGAACACCACTGGTCACACGTCTCCATTTTGAGAAACTCCCTTCTACTGCTACTCTCTGTCTCCTGTTGCCCAGCCAGTTCTTTATCCATCTAGCTAGTACACCTTGGACCCCAAGCGCCTTCACTTTCTCCATCAGCCTGCCATGGGGAACCTTATCAAACGCCTTACTGAAGTCCATGTATATGACATCGACAGCCCTTCCCTCATCAATCAACTTTGTCACTTCCTCAAAGAATTCTATTAAGTTGGTAAGACATGACCTTCCCTGCACAAAACCATGTTGCCTATCACTGATGAGCCCATTTTCTTCCAAATGGGAATAGATCCTATCCCTCAGTATCTTCTCCAGCAGCTTCCCTACCACTGACGTCAGGCTCACCGGTCTATAATTACCTGGATTATCCCTGCTACCCTTCTTAAACAAGGGGACAACATTAGCAATTCTCCAGTCCTCCGGGACCTCACCCGTGTTTAAGGATGCTGCAAAGATATCTGTTAAGGCCCCAGCTATTTCCTCTCTCGCTTCCCTCAGTAACCTGGGATAGATCCCATCCGGACCTGGGGACTTGTCCACCTTAATGCCCTTTAGAATATCCAACACTTCCTCCCTCCTTATGCCGACTTGACCTAGAGTAATCAAACATCTGTTCCTAACCTCAACATCCGTCATGTCCCTCTCCTCGGTGAATACCGATGCAAAGTACTCGTTTAGAATCTCACCCATTTTCTCTGAGTCCAAGCATAACATTCCTCCTTTGTCCTTTAGTGGGCCAATCCTTTCTCTAGTTACCCTCTTTCTCCTTATATATGAATAAAAGGCTTTGGGATTTTCCTTAACCCTGTTTGCTAAAGATATTTCATCACCCCTTTTAGCCCTCTTAATTCCTCGTTTCAGATTGGTCCTACATTCCCGATATTCTTTCAAAGCTTCGTCTTTCATCAGCCGCCTAGACCTTATGTATGCTTCCTTTTTCCTCTTAGCTAGTCTCACAATTTCACCTGTCATCCATGGTTCCCTAATCTTGCCATTTCTATCCCTCATTTTCACAGGAACATGTCTCTCCTGCACGCTAATCAACCTCTCTTTAAAAGCCTCCCACATATCACATGTGGATTTACCTTCAAACAGCTGCTCCCAATCTACATTTCCCAGCTCCTGCCGAATTTTGGTGTAGTTGGCCTTCCCCCAATTTAGCACTCTCCCTTTTGGACCACTCTCGTCTTTGTCCATGAGTATTTTAAAGCTTACGGAATTGTGATCACTATTCCCAAAGTAGTCCCCGACTGAAACTTCAACAACCTGGCCGGGCTCATTCCCCAACACCAGGTCCAGTATGGCCCCTTCCCGAGTTGGACTATTTACATACTGCTCTAGAAAACCCTCCTGGATGCTCCTTACAAATTCTGCTCCATCTGGACCTCTAACACTAAGCGAATCCCAGTCAATGTTGGGAAAATTAAAATCTCCTATCACCACCACCCTGTTGCTCCTACATCTTTCCATAATCTGTTTACATATTTGTACCTCTATCTCACGCTCGCTGTTGGGAGGCCTGTAGTACAGCCCCAACATTGTTACCGCACCCTTCCTATTTCTGAGTTCTGTCCATATTGCCTCACTGCTCGAGTCCTCCATAGTGCCCTCCTTCAGCACAGCTGTGATATCCTCTTTGACCAGTAATGCAACTCCTCCACCCCTTTTACCTCCCTCTCTATCCCGCCTGAAGCATCGATATCCTGGGATATTTAGTTGCCAATCATGCCCTTCCCTCAACCAAGTCTCAGTAATAGCAATAACATCATACTCCCAGGTACTAATCCAAGCCCTAAGTTCATCTGCCTTACCTACTACACTTCTTGCATTAAAACAAATGCACCTCAGACCACCAGTCCCTTTATATTCATCATCTGCTCCCTGCCTGCTCTTCCCCTTAGTCACACTGACTTCATTATCTAGTTCCTTACAGGCTTTTGTTACTACCTCCTTACTGTCAACTGACCTCAATTTGTTCCCATCCCCCTGCCACATTAGTTTAAACCCTCCCCAACAGCGTTAGCAAAAGCACCTCCAAGGACATTGGTTCCAGTCCGGCCCAGGTGTAGACTGTCCAATTTGTAATACTCCCACCTCCCCCAGAACCGGTCCCAATGTCCCAAAAATCTGAACCCCTCCTTCCTGCACCATCTCTCAAGCCATTGTAAATTGCCCCTAGTGTAGGTAGGTGGTAAGAGAATGGTGGGGATGTGGTAGGGAATATGGGATTAATGTAGGATTAGTATAAATGGGTGGTTGTTGGTCAGCACAGACTCGGTGGGCCGAAGGGCCTGTTTCAGTGCTGTATCTCTCTATGACTCTAATACTACAACTGTCAAACTGAACTGTTGAACCCCTATCTCTGGAAGGGCCCTTTTCTCATGGACCTTGGAAAACTGCAAATGAACTTGGACTCTGTTGAATTGGAAGACTGTTCGTCAGAAGCATAATCCACAAAGATTTTATTGTTTTTCTATTTTTTTCGTGCAGCTAATTAAAAAACAAACAACTGTTAGTTCGAATACATGTATGCAAATGTGGGAGTTAGATTTTTAAGTAAGAAGTTATAAGGTCTTTAGATATTAGTTTATCTTAATAGTGTTTAAGATTTCAGTTTTTAAATAAATAGTTAATTTGTTGATATCTAAAGATACCTAGTTTGGTTCGCCTCATTTAGGGATTACCAGATTGTTTCAATTTGGATGCTGCTTTCTTGGATTTGGAATGCTTAAAGATATATGATGTGACCTGTGGAGTGACGGGACTGAATTAACAGTGTGTTGCTCCAACCGCAATCAGAAGCATATATTTTAAGACCGCATTTGTTGACAACGCGAACGGTAGGTGGCGCTGTTTTGGCACATATGCAAATACAGCATGTGCCACGAAAACGTCACAGATTGCGAGTGGAGCAGCTGCCAGGACTAAAGATGGCGCTGCTCAAAGAATCACACAGAGGCGACCTAACGAACACGTGGCAGTATACAATGGCCGGAGTGAGAGAGCAGCGTGGGGGCGGGGGAGAGCAGCGCGGGGGTCGGTGGGGGGGTAAGAGAGGATGGAGGGGGGGAAAAGAGGAGGGAGGGGTGGGGGTGAAGGGCGGGAGTGGGGGGTGGGGGAGAGTGGGGGGGGAGCAGCGGAACGGAAGAGGAGTGCCTTTTCCTGTGCATGCGCCAGAAACACAACAGCAAAAGACTTACCGGCCAGTCCCTGGACCCGGCGACACCAAGGTCTTCGCACGCTCGCTCCCCGCAGCTCTCTACGGCCTCTCGCATCCGGCCCTCTCCATTCAGCCGTTCCCTGCAGCTGCGGATGCCCAATCCAGTTGCTTCTCCCCTCCTTCTCCACAGTACTTCAGGAATTGCAACTGTCTGGTCCCTGCATTTTGCATGCTCCCTCTCCCCACCCCTCCCTGCTCTCCCCACCCCTCCCCCCTCTCCATCTACCCCCCTACCTCCACCCCTCCCTCTACCCCCCTACCTCCACCCCTCCACCACAGTTGAATACCTGAAGTGCAGTTGCAAAGTTGGGAAAATAGCATGCAAAACAAAGCCTCAACAATTCTGGGGTTAATTATTGAGAAGTTTTATTAAGTTCATTAAGCATCCGAGGAACTGCTGTGCATGGATACATGAGTGTTGTGTTTCCAGCATTCCCGTTAGACAGACAGGCCGAGTCTCTGCTATACAGAACTAAAGAGATTGTTCCTGGAGAGCCTTGTGGTGAATGAACGCTTGGCTCTCTATTCCACTACTGTATTGTCCATGTGAAGAAGGCAAAGTCACAAGAGTCTGAGCTCAGTCTATTCTTGGTGAATGTTCCCCAAACGCATCCCAATGTGCATTCCCAATTCATCCATAAATGCAATGTTCCTTTCCACATCGTGATGAGCTCCGCAGCATGATCCAGTTGCCTTCGTTGCTTGAATGCTGACCTTAAGTCTCAAGGATTGTTTTCTCGACGGCATGTTTTACATGAAAAGAAATAAAGCAAATCAGAGTCAGAGCTTGCCTCCCTCCATCCACTGAAATTACTGTTGTGCACACCTTTTTAAGTTCTGCAGTGAAGGCACCAATTGATAACGTCGCCAATGAAGCACTTATTACCCACCTCAGATGCAGGAATCAGCACATCCTTGCGTCCTCTCCTGCACTGCCTCCTTTGCTGGAATGCCGTCCTTAAATGTCAAGGATTGTTTTCTCAAGGGCACATTTTACATGAAAGGAAATAAGGAAAGAACATCAGTGTCAGAGCTTCCCTCCCTCCAATGAAATTACTGTTGAGCATGCTTTGTGTTCTGCGGTAAAGGCATGTACTGATAACACCGCCAATGAATCATTTAGTACCCACCTCAGCTGTAGGAGGCAGGCTGATGTTACTGCCCCGATCTCGTGATGGTTCAATGCTGCTCTCAGGGAAAACATGAATGATGTGAGGGTGCTGGAAAAGAAGCACATTTCTTTTGGGCTATGAACATAAAGTTGGCCATTTAGCCCAGCAGTTCCCTGCTAGTGGTGATGTTACTCGTGCGTCTTCCCGTCCATTCCCATTTAATCCTGCCTACTACTATCACCAGTTGTGTACACAGCAAGAGCATTCACATTTCTGCTACCACTGGACACGGCATGCTTGTTTCTTTTAGTGCTCAGTCTCTTCTTGCTGAATGTTCCCCAAGTGCTTGACCCCTTTGGACGCCCTCTCTGCTTGACAGGCAGCAGCTGGCAATTGCGGAGTCTCACAAGGCTCTGCATGGTTGTTTCAAAGGCGGATGGGGAAACAGGTGGCTGTGTGCCCAGGTGCACTGCTCTGATGGGTGTAGGAACAGGTGGCTGTGTGCCCATGTGCACTGCTCTGATGGGTGTAGGAACAGGTAACTGTGTGCCCATGTGCACTGCTCTGATGGGTGTAGGAACAGGTGGCTGTGTGCCCATATGCACTGCTCTGATGGGTGTAGGAACAGGTGGCTGTGTGCCCATGTGCACTGCTCTGATGGGTGCAGGAACAGGTGACTGTGTAACTGAGCAGCAAGGAGAGGGTACCGCAGGTAGGGGAAGTGGAGCTTTGAACAGGCAGGCATATGTATGGTCCATCAGATCATGAGGCCAGGGGGTGAGACGCTCAGGATCCAGGGTTTGTGACACGTGACTGATGTCCAGCGCGTGGCCACCTCCATCCGAAGGTGCTTCCGGGTAATTGTTGGGCATAGTAAATGGCTCCATCTCATCAGCCAGTCCTTGCTGCCAGCGGAGAGTCTGTTGCCACAGCCAGTCCAGTCTCCTCACGGGAAACATGAGATGAGATAAGAAATACAGAATGCACTCCATTAAAACGTTACAAAAACGAAAGTGACCGTTAAGACGGTAGGTTGCAGCACATGTACAGCCTGCACACAGCAACTCACAACAGGGACTGGAGAATATGCGGTGGCCCAGACAATGGAAATGTTTTCAGAGCAACTTACAAAGGCAGAGCAACTTACCTTGGAACAATCTCCTGTGTCAAATAAAAATGAAGCAAGTCTCCAAAACGAATAAATAATTCAGATAAAATGCGAGAAAATGCCCGATGAAACTTCTCCTCCTTCCACTTTCAAAAAGTCGCGCCGAAGCTTTGACGCATGCGCAGAGGCCAACCTGGCGCGTTGCCCGAGGAAGACGACGTAACGCGATGACGTCATCTGCGCATGCGCACAACGGTCCTGGCAAGCCGGACCGCAGCGCGTGCGCAGAGATCAGGAGACCGTGTGCGCATGTGCGTACCGCGTCATCTGTGCATGCGCAAAGCAGTCCTGGCAAGCCGGACAGCAGCGCATGCGCAGAGGGCATGAGACTGTCTGCTCATGTGCACACCGTGGCGCATTCTGATGAATTCGGCGATGATGTTGCGTCGTCATGAATTACTTTGATATTTTAATAGGGGGCTTTGTCCTGAGTGGTTGTAACATATATATACAATGCTACCACTGGGTGGCGCTGCAGTAACACATGCGCAAATGCAGCACGTGCCACTAAAACGTCACAGTCTGCGACTTCAGGCAGCTGCCAAGCCGAAAGATGGCATTGCTCAAATAACTGAACAAAGGCAACCTAACCTAAACACATGGCAGCACACAATGGCAGGAGGGGGAGGGAGAGCGAGTGAGTGAGGGGGCCGGGGGGGGGAGTGGAGTGGAGCGGGCCGGGGGCCGGGGATCGTTAGGGAGCAGAGCGGAGAGGGCCGGGGATTGGGAGGGTGCGGAGCAGGACGTGGGGCGGGACGTGGGAGGGAAGCGGAGCGGGAATGGGTGGACGGGAGCGGGACGTGGGGGGGGGAGGGCGGGAGCGGCACGGTGGGGGGAGAGTGGGAGCAGGACGGGGGGGTGCGGAGCGGGGGGGTAGCGGAGCGGGACGGGGAGGCGGTGAGCGAGTGAACGGGCCTTTGACAGGGGCGAGCGGAGTGGCCGAAAGAGTGGAGCGGACGGAGAGAGCAGCGAGGGGTGGGGTGGGGGACTGGACCAGCCGAAAGAGCGGATCGGCTGGAGAAAGCGGCTGGGGGGGTAGCAGAACGGAGCGGCCAAAAGAGTGGAGTGGCCGGAGAGAGCAGCGATGGGGGGTAGCGGAGCAGAGCGGCCAGGGAGAGCAACGAGGGACGGTAGCGGAGCAGAGAGGCCGGAGAGAGCAGCGAGGGGGGGGGTGGGGTAGCGGAGCGGAGATGCCAGAGAGAGCAGCGAGGGGGGCTAGCGGAGCGGAGCGGCCAAAAGAGCGGAGCGGCCGAAGAGAGCAGCAGAGGGGGCGGGGGGGGGGGGAGCGGAGCTTGACACATGGGTGAATACCCGTTAACGTTGCATTGTTGTGCACGTAAAGTGCATAAGCAGAGGCCAACCAGGCGCATTGTCCAAAGATGTACTCGTCACGCGATGACGTGATTGGCGCATGCGCTAAACAGTCCTGGCAAGCCGGTACGCAGCACATGCGCAGAGAGCAGGAGACCCTCTGCACATGTGTGCACCTTGGCACAGACTGATGTCGTCAGTGGCCGGCTGCGTTGTCAGGAATCACTTTGATATTTACTTGGGGGCTCGTCCACAGTCAAATCATATTTTAATTAGGTGGCTCACGTCTGGGATCAGAAACAGACTAATTTGGAAGGCTCGTGTTTGGAATCATATTAATTTCTCTTGTGTCTGTGATCATATCAATTGGAACCTCGATTGTTGGGCTCTAAATCTAACACCAATTACGAAGAAATAAAATGAACCAGGTCTCTTGTATAATAAGGTACAGTCTATATCATAGTAATGGCATTAGCAGTTGCAGCAGAGTTTTTTGGAAAGCAGAGTGTTTCCCTCAGTGACTTGATAACTTTACCTAAGAACAAATTAAAAGAACTGGCGGCAAAATTGGGGTTAGAATTTAAATTAGGTGTCAAAAAAGCAGAGATAATTGACATAATAGCCCAACATCTGGAATTAGAGGAAGAAGAAGTAAAAGAAGAATTCAAGGAACAAGAAAGTAGTGAGTCAGAGGGTGATGCAGTGGTATTGGCTAGGATTCAGTTCGAAATGGAAAAAACTTGAGGCTGAAAAAGAAATGAAAAGGCTTGATTTGGAAAAAGAGGAAAGGGAGAAAGAGAAAGCATTTCAGAGAGAATGTGAAAGAGAAGAGATGGAATTTAGGCCAGAAGAGATGAACTAAGACAAAAGGGTTGTCTTATATCCAGGGAGAATTCAGGTCAAGAAGAATCTGAAATTAGCTCAGGTCCCAGCGAAGAGTTCTTTAAATTTATTCAATCCCTCCCTAAGTTCTGAAAAAATACCCAAACAGATGAAATGACTGAAGGAAGTTGGACACTGCTTATGCAAAGCAGGTTGGTAGTCAGAGCTCGTGATGTTTATGCAATGCTTCCTGAAGAGGCTTCTGCAGATTATGAGATGGTAAAAAAGGCTATTCACGCTGCATATGAACTAGTCCCTGAAACTTACTGTCAGAAGTTTCGGAGCTTACGGAAATTGGCTAGGAAGACATATGAGTGGGTGAAGCTAATTAATTTTGATCGTTGGACGCGGGCATTAAAGATGGAAACCACATTTGAAACCTTCAGGAGTTGATTCTCTGAGAAGAGTTTAAAATTCAATTCCTTCAGTAGTGAGGTCTCATGTAAATAAACTGAAAGTTTTGAAAGCTAGGCAAGCAGTGGAAATTGATGATGATTTTGAGATTGTGAATAAGCCAACCTCTTTTGTCCATCACCTCCATAAACACGAGGATGGAAAGTGGAAGACTGAAAGGAAGACATAAAGGAACAGCTGGGATTGCCCCAGGATAACTTCCTCCAGTCAGAAAGGAAGGTGCTGAGGGTAGAAATGAAGTTTGCAAGCCACAGTGTTATCATTGCTACAAAACAGATCATCTTCGTTCAGAATGCTGGAAATTGTGAGGTAAACCCATTGGACGTGTTGGGATATGCAAAGCTAGTGCAGAGGTAATGACTCTGACTGAGAGCATAGCAGACCAGGCTACAGCTTTAACAACAGTTTTAAAACCAGATATTAAATTAAAAGAAGTATAGAGGTTCAGAATAAAATACCCGAAAGTCATAATGAATTTTTGTCAATGGGATTTGGAATGCTTAAAAATGTATGATGTGACCTGTGGAGTGACGGGACTGAATGGACAGTGTGTTTCTCCCACCACAATCAGAATCATATATTCAGATTGGGGGCTTTGTCCTGAGCGGTCATAACATTAGCGAGAAAGACAGACATATTTGGGGATATTGATAGCGAAGCACTCAGGCACAGGGTTAGAGGTAGACAGATTGAGAGAGAGAGAGAGAGAGAAACAGATAGAAACAGAGATGCAGATTTAGTTACTTAAATAAAGAAACAGGTAACTAGATTCAGGGATATATTTAGAAATAGAAACATATAGACATAGAGAGAGAAGGATCTAAGGAAGGAGAGAGAGATGGAAGCCCATATTCTCCTCGCCCAATATTGCTGTAGGTTCTATGCATACAATATTTACACAAAGCCGGACAGAAAATGTGCCAAATCTGTTGTACAACAAAATGCCTGATGACTGTGTAAGGAAAGCTTTAATCAGACTACCTTAATATCAGTTAATTGTATAAGTTTGTTGATTTAATTTCATATTCCACTAATAGTAACCTGTAACATTTGCCTGTTACGTGTCAGTTAATTTAGATCAGTGACCATTGATGCATTGAATTGCAACTAACTTTAAAGTTAGGGTTAGTTTAGTATTTTATTTTGGTTCCTGGGACGTGAGTGTCACTAGTAATTAATGTCCATCCCTAATTGCCTTTCAGAAGGTGGTGGGGAACCACCTTTTTGAACTTTTGCAGCCAAAGCAAGCAAGTCCAGTAGGCAGGCCGTGCAGGGGCAGGACAGGGAGCGTGGAAGGTCTGATAGGCTAAACTGCATTTAATTTAATGCAAGAAGCCTTACAGGTAAGGCAGATAAACTCAGAGCATGGATCAGTACATGGGATTGTGATATTATAGCTATTACGGAAACGTGGTTAAGGGATGTGCAGGACTGGCAGCTCAATATTCTGGGGTACCGATCCTTCTGACGTGACAGAGGTGGAGGTAAGAGAGGAGGGGGAGTTGCACTATTGATTAGGGAGGACATCACAGCAGTACTTAGAGAGGATATCCTGGGGGAATGTATAGCGAGGCCATATGGGTGGAACTTAGAAATAAGAAAGGGGTGATCACTTTGATGGGATTATACTATAGGCCCCCCAATAGTTAGAGGGAATTGGAGGAGCATATATGTAGGAAATCACAGATAGGTGTAGGAATTATAGGGTGGTAATAGTAGATGATTTTAACTTCCCTAATATTGACTGGGACTGCCTTAGTACGAAGGGATCAGATGGGGAAGAATTTGTTAAGTGTGTCCAGGATAGTTTTCTGAAGCAGTATGTGGATGGCCCTACTAGAGAAGGGGCTACATTCGACCTCCTCTTAGGAAATGAGGATGGGCAGGTGGTTGATGTGTCTGTGGGGGAGCACTTTGGGACCAGTGACCATAACTCTATTAGCTTCAAGATAGTTATGGAAAAGGATAGGACTGGCCCTCAGGTTGAAGTCCTAAATTGGGGGAAGGCATCAGACAGGAATTCTCAAAAGTTGAATGGGAGGCTGTTTACAGGTAAAGGGACGTCTGGCAAGTGGGAGGCTTTTAAAAGTAAGATAGGAAGAGTTCAGGGCCAACATGTTCCTGTTAGATGGAAGGGCAAGGCTGTCAAGTTTAAGGAATCTTGGTTGACGAGGGATATTGAGGTCTGGTCAGGACAAAGAAGGAGGCATATGTCAGGTATAGGCAGCTGGGATCGAGCGAGTCCGTCGAGGAGTATAGAGGATGTAGGACTACACTTAAGAAGGAAATTAGGCAGGCGAAAAGGGGCCATGAGATTTCCCTGGCAGATACGATAAGGAGTATAAGTATATTAAGAGTAAAAGGGTAGCTAGGGAGAGAGTAGATCCCCTTAAGGATCAGTGTGGCAATCTATGTGTGGAGCCACGGGAAATGGGAGAGGTCATAAATGAATATTTCTCGTCCGTATTTACCTTGGAGAAGGTCATGGAAGCTAGTGAGTTCAAGGGAGGGAACACTGATATCCTGGAGCATATCAACATTACAAAGGAGGAGGTATTGGAGATTTTGAAGCGCATTAAGGTGGCTAAATCCCCAGGGCCTGATCAGGAGTATCCTAGGATGCTTTGGGAAGCAAAGGAGGAGATTGCTGGGGCCCTGGCAGAGATCTTTGTATCATCGTTAGCCACGGGTGAGGTACCGGAAGACTGGAGGAAAGGTCATGTTATGCCTTTATTTCCGATGGGCAGCAGGGATAAGCCAGGGAACTACAGGCCGGTGAGCCTTACATCAGTGGTGGGAAAGTTATTGGAAGGGATTCTGAGAGACAGGATTTATATGCATCTCGATAGACATGGTCTGATTAGGGATGGCTTTGTGCATGGGGAATCATGTCTCACGAATTTGATTGAGTTTTTTGAGGAGGTGACCAAGAGCAAGGCCTTTGACAAGGTCCCACATGGTAGGCTGGTCCAGAAGGTTCAAACACATGGGATCCAGGGTGAGCTAGCAATTTGGATACAAAATTGGCTTGGTGATAGGAGGCAGAGGGTGGTAGTGTTGGGTTGTTTTTCAGATTGGAGGCCAGTGACCAGTGGTGTGCCACAGGGATCAGTGCTGGGCCCTCTGTTGTTTGTCATATGTATTAATGACTTGGAATTGAATGTAAGGGGCATGATTAGCAAGTTTGCGGATGACACCAAAATTGGTGACAGTGAAGAAGGTTGTCTAAGGTTACAACAGGTTATAGATCAACTGGGAAAGTGGGCAAGAGAGTTGCAAACAGAATTTAACGCAGACAAGTGTGAAGTGATGCATTTTGGGAAGTTAAACCAAGGCAGGACATATATAGTGAATGACAGGGCCCTGGGGAGTGTTCTTGAGCAGAGAAACCTTGGGGTGCAAATACATAGTTCCCTGAAAGTGGCAACACAGGTAGACAGGGTGGTGAAGAAGGTGTATGGCATGCTTGCCTTCATCGGCTGAGGCACTGAGTACAAGAGTTGGGACGTCATGTTACAGTTGTACATAACATTGGTTCGGCCGCATTTGGAGTACTGTGTGCAGTTCTGGTCACCGCACGATAGAAAAGATGTGATTAAGCTAGAGAGGGTGCAGAAAAGATTCACAAGGATGTTGCCTGGTTTGGAGGGCTTGAGTTATAAAGAGAGATTGGAAAGGCTGGGTCTGTTTTCACTGGAGTGAAGAAGGCTGAGAGGGAACATGATAGAGGTATGTAAAATTATGAGAGGCATAGATAAGGTAGATAGCCAGAGTCTGTTTCCCATGGTCGGGGTGACTAAAACTAGAGGGCATAGAATTAAGGTGAGGGAGGAGGTTTAAAGGGGATCAATGGGGTACATTTTTCACACAAAGAATAGTGGGTATCTGGAATGAGCTGCCAGAGGAGGTGGTGGAGGCAGGAACAGTAGCAGCATTTAAGAGGCATTTGGACAGGTACTTGAATGAGCAAGGCATAGAGGGATATGGAATTAATGCAAGCAGGTGGAATTAGTATAGATAGGCATTATGGTCAGCATGGACACGGTGGGCCGAAGGGCCAGTTTCTATGCTGTACGACTCTGACTCGATGTGGTGTAAGTACAGCAGCAATGCTGTTAGGCAGGGAATTCCAGGATTCTGACCCAGCAACAATGAAGGAATGGCGATATTGTTCCAAAACAAGTTGATGTGTGACATTGAGCAGAACTTGCAGGTTTTGGTTTTCCCATCTGTCTGTTCTTTTAGGTGGTAGAGATTGTGAGTTGGGAAGGTGCTATCGAAGGAGCGTTGGCGAGTTGCTGCAGTGTCTCTTGTTGGAGGTAAACACTTCTACCTCTGAGTGCTGGTGATGGAGAGAATGTAAGGTAATGGACGGGGTACCAATCAAATGGGCTGCTTCATCGTGGGTAATTTCAAGCTTTTTAAGTCTTGTTGGAGCTGCACTTATCCAGGCAACTCGGGGGTATTCCATCACACTCCTGATTTGTGCCTTGTAGATGGTGGACAGGAATTGGAGAGTCAGGAAGTAAGTTAGTCATCACAGAATTCCCAGTCTCTGACCTGCTGTAGTAGCCACAGTATTTATATGGCTGGTCCAGGCAAAATTCTGGTCAATGGTAAGCCCCAGGATATTGATGGTGCAGGATTCATAATGCCATTGAACAACAAGGTGCTGTCTTGTTGATGTTCATTGCTGGGCACTTGTGTGTCACGAATGTTACTTGCCACCTATCAAGCAAGCCTGAATGTCGTCCAGGTCCTGCTGCATGTGGGCACAGACTGCTTCAGTTTCCGAGGAGTTGCCAAAAGATACTGAACACTGTACAATCATCAGCGTACATTACCACTTCAAATTTTATGTTGAAGAGGGCTGGCCTGTGACACTACCTTAGAAACTCTTGCAGGGATGTCATGGGACTGTGGTGATTGTCCTCCAACAACCACAACTACCTTGCTTTGTGCTCAGTATGACTCCAACCAATGCAGAGAATTCTTCTGGGTTCCCATTGATTTCAGTTTTGCTAAGGGACCTTGATGCCACACTTGGTCAAATGCTACCATGGTGTCAAGGGCAGTCACTGTCAACTTAACTCTGGAATTCAGTTTTGTTTCATGTTTGGGTTAACGTTCTAATGAGGTTTTGTAATTTATGTAAATATAATGAAAAGACAATCCAGTGCAAAGTGATGCATATATTTCAGAGAAATTGAATTAGTTGATAACAAGTTCTGCAGAGTGAAATATATGTGAATACCCCATCCTCTTTAGAAGTGGAAGATTGGTATGTAGTGGTACTGCAGCTAAAGGCCTGCTTGGGTCTGGGAAAAATCCCGGCCCGATCCCGACAGAACCACATCGGACCCAAGCCTGACCCGGCCCGAGTCCTTCTATTTTCTCCCGAGCCCGACCTGACCCGAGCCTGACCCGACCACCGGAATGTTCACTTTCTCCAGTTGACAGCATTCATTTTACATGCACTCACTGTCCTTCCCACTTTTGGATGGATGGAATAGAAGGAAGCTGCAGCATGAGTGTGATGACATCATAGAGACACTGACTCACTCACACACTGCGCAGACTCAGAGTCTGTGGAGTCCGGATGTACGTTTCCCTCCTTGACCTCCCAGACTCCCAGCTCAGGCTTTTCAAATTTTGAGCTTACTTACTCAACTTCCCTTTTCCTCCCAGCAGAGCAAAAGGTAGTACTGTGTGTGTCCGACCCGGACCAGGCCCGACCCGAGCGCGAAAGCCAAACCCGGAAGAGCGACCTCTGGTCCCGTCAGGTTTGGGTCGGGTAGCAGGCCTTTAACTGCAGCAAAGACACATTTATAATTAGAGATTCTCTTGGTGAATAGTAATCCGATGTAACAAGATTGAAACTATCTATAATACAACAATGCAGCTGAATTGTATGAAAAAACTTGTTATTGATAAGCAACAAGGTATTAAAATTGTCTGTATATGAAGTTATGTTATGCATTTTAGTTTAGAGATGCAGCACTGAAACAGGCCCTTCGGCCCACCAAGTCTGTGCCGACCATCAACCACCCATTTATACCAATCCTACACTAATTCCATATTCGTACCACATCCCCTCCTGTCCCTATATTTCCCGACCACCTACCTATACTAGGGGCAATTGCTAATGGCCAATTTACCTATCAACCTGCAAGTCTTTGGCATGTGGAAGGAAACCGGAGCACCCGGAGGAAACCCACGCAGACACAGAGAGAACTTGCAAACTCCACACAGGCAGTACCCAGGATTGAACCCGGGTTGCTGGAGCTGTGAGGCTGCGGTGCTAACCACTGCGCCACTGTGCCGCCACTGCTGAGGCTTTCCGAAAGTCGGATCAACCGATATCCACCATTGGGCCGAAGGACCTGTTTCGGTGCTGTATTCCCGATGACTCCTTGAAACGGCATTGTGTTTGAGTTCCCGACTTAACCCGCAAGGTTTTCTCATCAATACTGCTTTTAAGTGTATGCTTAGGTACGGGATGCGTAATTCCGTGAAACTTGACCTTCAATATTTAAGAACCTTATTTATTTTGGGAGTTATTAAAAGTACGCCTTAAGGGGATTTGCAGAGTAGATGCTGGGTGTTTTTGGGGCAGAGCAAGTGTCAAGAATTGGAGCTGCAGTCTCAGAATGAAGGGTCGGTCATTTCGGACTGTGATGAGGAGAAATTTCTTCACTCAAAGAATTGTGAATCTTTGGAATTCTCTACTCCAGAGAGCTGTGGATCCCCCATTGGTGAGAATATTCAAGACACAAATCCACAGATTTTGTTGGATATTCAGGGAATCAAGGGATATAGGATAGTGCGGGACAATACAGTTCAGGTAGGAGATTGGCCATAACTGCGTTGAATGGTGCAGCAGACTCGAAGGGCCGAATGGCCTACTCCTGCTCCTGCCCTTATATTAAGTACACATCTAATATCTCTAACATTTTCTGAATGCATAGTGGAAGCAACAACTTCAAATGAAATCATTTTTCTTAATATTGTGTGTTTTACCTGCGTATCATTTCCTGCCATTCTGCTGTGCAGAGCACCTGACATAAAGAACACCTCTCAAATGGAAATCAGGTAGTTGTTCAGGAAAGGCAGCTATATGGATAGTCCTAGAAAAGAAGCTGTAATATCATGATAGCTTGTGTTTTGACCATTTTGTAACCTTGTTTTATTTAATCTTTAATTGTTCTACAATGAGCCGATCTTCTCGAACTGTTACACCAAATGATGTAAACTATCATATTTTCCCCAGCATTACTACTGGAACAAACGGGCTTCTCCTTGGGAATTTTCCATCTGATGTGTTTGGGGGAGGAGGTATATTTACACAGGGATGCCAGATAGACCAGACTGAAGGAGCGATGCTCTCTGCCCCACCCACTGGTATCTGGTGTGTTGTATTCACATACGGAAGTGAAAATATCTCACTTTTACAAATGATTAGTGCTGATGGAAGTTAGGTTTTTTTTCTCAAATGAAGCTGGGACAACTGACCCAATGGTATTGCTAACAGATGCGGACACCTACTCATAGTTTTAGATGCTTCTCTTAAGGTTTCAGTCACATTGTGATGCTGCATAAAATAAGACATGTCAAGATGACTGACTGTTGCTTTTCCCTAACTGGCCTCACCAGTCAAATTCCACCAAACGTTTTGGTAGACCCTGACCCAACTGCCTGACAAATGTCTTTGCGAATTGGCTTCTTATTGTCTTGGCTCTCAGAGGTGCAGATGCTGAGCTGCTAAAGCATCTGAAGATAGTGTGCATTCTAGCTCAGGCTAGGACATTGAAGAACAATGGTCAGCTGTGACGGAGAACATAGCCCCACATCATCATAGACATGATGCATTTTCACTGTCATGTGACTGATTGGGTATTTTTCATCAATGGACACAAAGGTCACAGAGGGTCACCTCAATTACAGCCGCCACTTGCTTCATCACTTCAGCTGCCATTAAACTATTGAGCAGGTGCTTGTCTTCTGCATGACTTGGTGGCCAACTCATGGCTGCCTCGTGGGTTACCTTTTCCTTTCAAAGCCTCCTGTCTCCTCCTGGTGCCTTAATTCTTCAGCATTGTAAAACAAAACATCTGAAATTTTATAGATAACTTCGGAAATGTTCTCTCCCATTACGGCACTGTCTTTAATTGTTCCCATTTCTTTCAATTTGAGAAAAGCACTTCCTGCTTCAATTACAAATGTGCCCCGAGACCTGTGTAAATTCCCATCTGGAGTTCTGCTATTAGCAGAATTCATAAAACTGGATGTTAACAACATAATTCCAATTGAATTTCTCCAATAGGCGAACTCTCCAAATACATCAGCTAAACTAAAAGAGGAAATTATATATCAGAGACAGAAAAAAGGTGGAAGATAGAAACTGAGAGATAAATAAAAAGGGAATGAGTTGACTGACAGAAAAAAGATGCACCACAATTAATATATTTTATCAACCTATTAATCCTCTCATTGTGAATAGAATCATTAATTTCTCTTTTCCTATCTTTATTGCAGCTAATTTATTAACAATTGTGATTCTGTCCCGTGGAAAATGCGGTCTCTCCAAATGCATCAGTCGTTATATGGTGGCCATGACAACAGCAGATCTACTGGTCCTAATATTTGAAGTAATTCTGTATGAGATTAAGGAGATGTATTTCACAAATTCATTTCTGGATTACACCTCCATCTGTAGTCTTACATTGATCTTCAGTTTTATTTCCACTGATTGTTCTGTCTGGTTAACAGTCGCTTTCAGCTTTGATCGCTTTGTATCCATCTGTTACCAGAAACTGAGAAACAAATACTGCACAGAAAAAACTGCACTTGTCGTTATAGCAGCGGTGTGTGGACTTTCCGTTTTACAAAACATTCCATTTTACTTTGTAAATAAACCTGGAATAATGATTGATAACATACCATGGTTCTGTATTGTAAAATCTGCATTCTATATTTTGCCTGTTTGGATGGCTTACTTGTGGCTTAACATTATTTTAACCCCACTTGCTGCATTTTTCTTAATTTTGTTCTTCAATGCTCTGACCATCAGACACATTGTAATGACCAATAGAGTCAGGAGGGGATTCCGGGAAAAGAGCAAAGATCCAGAGATAGAGAGCCGCAGAAAGTCCATCATATTACTGCTCGCTATTTCGGGCAGTTTTATCTTGTTATGGATTCTAATCTCCATCTGTGATATTTCTGTACAATTTACGGAAAATCAATTTTTCCAAAGTGATTACAATGACCCTTTCACCATCATGGAACAGACCGGACTCATGCTCCAGCGTTTGAGTTCCTGCACCAACACGGTTATTTATGCAGTGGTACAGACCAAGTTCAGAGATGAGTTAAAGAATATTGTTAAATATCCCTTTACCCAGATGATTAAGGTAAATAAATTAAATTAATCGGAATGCGTTAAATTTATCTCCCCACCCACCCACCCCGGATTGGTCTCATATCATACACAATTATCTGCCGTTTAGATTGGATCTGTCCAACCACTCTACAGAGCCATATTGTTCCTGCTGTTTAATATACTACTGAAAATCAAGTTCTCTATTTGCCCTGGCGGAACTGTGGCCAGCAGAGCTGTCAACAGATTTGGAGAGACTCAAAGAGAAATGTGAGGGTAAATGTTTATGTTTACCATTTAAAGCTCTTTACAAAGTCTGACATAATCTCAATGGGTATTTAATGTCCAGAAAGTAAAGGTAATGAACTAACTTATTCTGTTTACACCAATTTCTAACTGGTCAAATATTTACATAAAACCAATCCAGGTTTGGAAAGAATTAAATGTATAAGTAAATTTGCGCGGCATTTTTGAAGAATTTACCTTTGTATCGGCTGCTTTAATTTTGCCATTGTATACAATAGGTTCAATTCAGCTTCACTCAAAGAAATACTGTTCTCCCTTTTTTAACAGACTATTGGTCTGATTGTTCAGTTTGCTGCAAGTAGTTTGCTTGATGGATGAGCCAGTTCACTCAGTTCAAGAATCTGATTGTTTGTGTGATTTGCTCAGCTACATATCTGCTTGGCTGCTTTTTGAATTTTAGTGATGAATTATTTAATTTCACGAAGCTTCGGGTCAATTAATATCATTAATATCATTTTCAGATCACAACAAATTGCTCTTGTTGACATACAGAAAGGACAGTGACAGATTTCCCCAGTGGTGTGCCTTGGGCTGTTGAATCATCTAACATCGTGAATACAAGAAGCTGGGCAGGAGATGGTAAATATCCAAAAGGGATTCTGCCAAATGCTATTTTTCAGGCAGTTAAATGGGCATAAATTCAGATGAGTTCATTAGCGGTGTGTTTCTCTTGCTCCAATCGTCCTCTACTCACCAGGCAATCCAACAGCCCCAGCGTAGGAACAGGAAATATATTCTGGAACATTTAAAATATTATCCTGAACATTTTAACTCCCTTGTTTGATGAGAAAATATTGACAGTTTTATTGCAGTAATAAAATATTTACAGCACTTTTACCATGAGACATGCAATCTTATTATTTTCCAAAACATGAGACAACAACTGTAGCTATCTAAGTTACAACCACTGTTTATTTGGTTTATTAAAACTCAGTCACTGTGACAATTATACATAAAACAATATAAATGTCGTGTCACTCTGTTACATTACAAAGATAAGGAAAATCCTGGGAACTCACAGGATAGACAATAAAAATCTAAACCTATTCCCAGGTTCTTTTGTGATGAAGTTAAACTGATGCGTTCCTGCCAAGAAGTGAAAATAGTTTTTGTCATGATTTTTCTGATCCAAGCTCTTCATAACTTTGAGCTCCTCTCATCAGATCACCACTCTGTCTTTTACCTTGTCCCACTTTGTGTAAATGGAACGGAGATCAATATCGAAGATAGAGAATATAGTCTAATTCACGCTCCCTGGGCAACACAGAAGGAGTCGAGACCAAATGTAATCTTGAAGAGAAGCAGAGTTAAAGATTTCAAAGATTAATGGAGCATAAAATCTAGAAATAATATAACCCCAGTTTTAAAGTGTTACATTGTGCTCCTATATTTCATGTCTTGTTATAAGTTCTGAACTCTATATTTATCTTGAAATACCTGGAATGTGTAATCAGACGGATTGTAAAACCGGTGTTGAACCTGAACGCACGTCATTGCACCAGGTGTGTTAGGTTTCAGTCAGGAATGTTTCCTCCATATTTTGTGCAGAGATTAATTTAACAATTACTCTCCCACATCCCCCCACTCCAAACCCATTTCCTTCTCATAACGATTATGGTGAAATTAACTTCAAAGGAATGAGACAAAACAGATCGCCTGGATTGTCAATCTGAATTCTTTTTTGTGTTTTTCTGTGCTGCATTTCTCTGCACATCTGTGTCAAAAGCGTTTTGTTTTCTTCATTGGAAAAACTCTCTTCAATATAATACTTGAGAACTGCAACATTTAACCGATTTGGTGTCTATAGTTTGAAACAGATGCCGAACAAGACATTGTGATGACAAAATGTTAACTATGAAACAAAAGGAAAACATGACAATAAACGAGCTGGTTTTCTCCCAGAGCATCTCACCTTTCACCAGTAATTAAACTGAATAGCATGAGATCAATATACTCCCCAACTTTTACCGTCAACTTCTAACCTTGAGGGCTTAGGGCCTAGGATGGGTGCAGCGCTAAGAAAGAGAATTCGGATTAGATTTTAGCTTCAGAACCAAAGAATCAACCGAACCGTTCACTATAACTGCAATTCATCCCGTTCTCCAGTCCAAGATGGAAATGATCATTCCTCACAGCACCAACCTCTTCAGTTTGTCCTCCTGAGAATCCATTCCTACTCCAGATGCTCGCGGTTGCCTGTTGCCTTTCAGTATTTGCAGTGATTTTCACCCACTAGACGCTGGATCTGAGAGCATCAAACACAAAATGTAAAACTTAAATAACTAGAATGGTGCCGACCTTCGACTGACGGAGGGTGAGGTGGTTGGGGGGAATGCGGGAGGAATGTGGCTGAGAACCGACAGGGGAAAGTCCAAACTATGCAGCCCAGAAAAGGTGCCCAGTGAGGAACAATTACCACAAGTTATTAATAATAAAGTGAAGAAATCCCTCAGCAACGTGAGTGTTACAATAGGACAATGTCAGAGCAGTAATGATATTAACAGTCATGTATGAGAACAGCCTGCTAAATTACTGATCAGTGAGAGCAGGGACCAGGAACAGGCACACAAGGGAAAATAAACACATATAAATATAAGGAATGGGAATTGGAGCACACCATTCAGTTCACTATAAAATTAAATTTGACGGAGATGAAGAGATCTTTTCTCAAATTCTCAAATCACTTTTCACCTTTTTGTTCCTACACGAAGTAAATTTGAAATGTAAAATCAGTTCAAAATCAGCTCATGGGCTGAATTATCATCAGAAAATCATCCAGGCAGAGCATTTCAAGATATAAAATCTATTTCTAGCTGAACATTATTTATTCGGTTTATAAACAATGTAAGGTAACATAAGGCTTGTTTCTGCAGGTGTAACATCAGAATATGATCATAAAGGGGGAGTTTCTGCAGCGTCACCACGTAATGACGTCAACGAGATGACGTCCGAGTGTTGCCCGACCCGTCAATGGCCGCGATTCCCGCCTGATTCCCCCAACCTTAACCCACTCCCTCCCGCACTCGTCGCCTCAGTCGCTGCTTCCGGCTGGAGACGTGTGCTCGCTGCTCCATCCCGCCGCTCCTGTGCTCGCTGCTCCATCCCGCCGCACCTGTCTGCTCGCTGCTCCATCCCGCCTCTCCTGTCTGCTCGCTGATCCATCCCGCCGCTCCTGTGCTCGCTGCTCCATCCCACCGCTCCTGTCTGCTCGCTGCTCCATCCCACCGCTCCTGACTGCTCGCTGCTCCATCCCACCGCTCCTGTCTGCTCGCTGCTCCATCCCACTGCTCCTGACTGCTCCCTGCTCCATCCCACCGCTCCTGACTGCTCGCTGCTCCATCCCACTGCTCCAGACTGCTCGCTGCTCCATCCCACCGCTCCTGACTGCTCGCTGATCCATCCCACCGCTCCTGTGCTCGCTGCTCCATCCCACCGCTCCTGACAGCTCCCTGCTCCATCCCGCCGCTCCTGTGCTCGCTGCTCCATCCCACTGCACCTGTCTGCTCCCTGCTCCATCCCACTGCCCCTGTCTGCTCGCTGCTCCATCCCACTGCTCCTGACTGCTCCCTGCTCCATCCCACCGCTCCTGACTGCTCGCTGCTCCATCCCACCGCTCCTGTGCTCGCTGCTCCATCCCACTGCTCCTGACTGCTCCCTGCTCCATCCCACCGCTCCTGTCTGCTCGCTGCTCCATCCCGCCGCTCGTGTCTGCTCGCTGATCCATCCCTCCGCTCCTGTGCTCGCTGCTCCATCCCACCGCTCCTGACTGCTCGCTGCTCCATCCCGCCACTCCTGACTGCTCACTGCTCCATCCAGCCGCTCCTGTCTGCTCGCTGATCCATCCCGCCGCTCCTGTCTGCTCGCTGATCCATCCAGCCGCTCCTGACTATTCGCTAATCCATCCCACCGCTCCTGACTGCTCCCAGCTCCATCCCGCTGCTCCTGACTGCTCCATCCCTCCGCTCCTGTCTGCTCGCTAATCCATCCCTCCGCTCCTGTGCTCGCTGCTCCATCCCACCGCTCCTGTCTGCTCGCTAATCCATCCCTCCGCTCCTGCGCTCGCTGCTCCATCCCACCGCTCCTGACTGCTCCCTGCTCCATCCAGCCGCTCCTGTCTGCTCGCTAATCCATCCCTCCGCTCCTGCGCTCGCTGCTCCATCCCACCGCTCCTGACTGCTCCCTGCTCCATCCAGCCACTCCTGTCTGCTCGCTAATCCATCCCGCTGCTCCTGACTGCTCGCTGCTCCATCCCGCCGCTCCTGTCTGCTCGCTGATCCATCCCTCCGCTCCTGTCTGCTCGCTAATCCATCCCTCCGCTCCTGTGCTCGCTGCTCCATCCCACCGCTCCTGTCTGCTCGTTGATCCATCCCTCCGCTCCTGACTGTTCGCTGCTCCATCCCACCGCTCCAGACTGCTCGCTGCTCCATCCCACCGCTCCTGACTGCTCGCTGATCCATCCCACCGCTCCTGTGCTCGCTGCTCCATCCCACCGCTCCTGACAGCTCCCTGCTCCATCCCGCCGCTCCTGTGCTCGCTGCTCCATCCCACTGCACCTGTCTGCTCCCTGCTCCATCCCACTGCCCCTGTCTGCTCGCTGCTCCATCCCACTGCTCCTGACTGCTCCCTGCTCCATCCCACCGCTCCTGACTGCTCGCTGCTCCATCCCACCGCTCCTGTGCTCGCTGCTCCATCCCACTGCTCCTGACTGCTCCCTGCTCCATCCCACCGCTCCTGTCTGCTCGCTGCTCCATCCCGCCGCTCGTGTCTGCTCGCTGATCCATCCCTCCGCTCCTGTGCTCGCTGCTCCATCCCACCGCTTCTGACTGCTCGCTGCTCCATCCCGCCACTCCTGACTGCTCACTGCTCCATCCAGCCGCTCCTGTCTGCTCGCTGGTCCATCCCGCCGCTCCTGTCTGCTCGCTGATCCATCCAGCCGCTCCTAACTGTTCGCTAATCCATCCCACTGCTCCTGACTGCTCCCAGCTCCATCCCGCTGCTCCTGACTGCTCGCTGCTCCATCCCTCCGCTCCTGTCTGCTCGCTAATCCATCCCTCCGCTCCTGTGCTCGCTGCTCCATCCCACCGCTCCTGACTGCTCCCTGCTCCATCCAGCCGCTCCTGTCTGCTCGCTAATCCATCCCTCCGCTCCTGCGCTCGCTGCTCCATCCCACCGCTCCTGACTGCTCCCTGCTCCATCCAGCCGCTCCTGTCTGCTCGCTAATCCATCCCTCTGCTCCTGCGCTCGCTGCTCCATCCCACCGCTCCTGACTGCTCCCTGCTCCATCCAGCCACTCCTGTCTGCTCGCTAATCCATCCCGCTGCTCCTGACTGCTCGCTGCTCCATCCCGCCGCTCCTGTCTGCTCGCTGATCCATCCCTCCGCTCCTGTCTGCTCGCTAATCCATCCCTCCGCTCCTGTGCTCGCTGCTCCATCCCACCGCTCCTGTCTGCTCGTTGATCCATCCCTCCGCTCCTGTCTGCTCGCTAATCCATCCCTCCGCTCCTGTGCTCGCTGCTCCATCCAGCCGCTCCTGTCTGCTCGCTAATTCATCCCTCCGCTCCTGCGCTCGCTGCTCCATCCCACCGCTCCTGTCTGCTCGCTGCTCCATCCCGCCGCTCCTGTCTGCTCGCTGCTCCATCCCGCCGCTCCTGTCTGCTCGCTGCTCCATCCCACCGCTCCTGTCTGCTCGCTGCTCCATCCCGCCGCTCCTGTCTGCTCGCTGATCCATCCCTCCGCTCCTGTGCTCGCTGCTCCATCCCACCGCTCCTGACTGCTCGCTGCTCCATCCCGCCACTCCTGACTGCTCACTGCTCCATCCAGCCGCTCCTGTCTGCTCGCTGATCCATCCCGCCGCTCCTGTCTGCTCGCTGATCCATCCAGCCGCTCCTGACTGTTCGCTAATCCATCCCACCGCTCCTGACTGCTCCCAGCTCCATCCCGCTGCTCCTGACTGCTCGCTGCTCCATCCCTCCGCTCCTGTCTGCTCGCTAATCCATCCCTCCGCTCCTGTGCTCGCTGCTCCATCCCACCGCTCCTGACTGCTCCCTGCTCCATCCAGCCGCTCCTGTCTGCTCGCTAATCCATCCCTCCGCTCCTGCGCTCGCTGCTCCATCCCACCGCTCCTGACTGCTCCCTGCTCCATCCAGCCGCTCCTGTCTGCTCGCTAATCCATCCCTCCGCTCCTGTGCTCGCTGCTCCATCCCACCGCTCCTGACTGCTCCCTGCTCCATCCAGCCACTCCTGTCTGCTCGCTAATCCATCCCGCTGCTCCTGACTGCTCGCTGCTCCATCCCGCCGCTCCTGTCTGCTCGCTGATCCATCCCTCCGCTCCTGTCTGCTCGCTAATCCATCCCTCCGCTCCTGTGCTCGCTGCTCCATCCCACCGCTCCTGTCTGGTCGCTAATCCATCCCGCTGCTCCTGACTGCTCGCTGCTCCATCCCGCCGCTCCTGTCTGCTCGCTAATCCATCCCTCCGCTCCTGTGCTCGCTGCTCCATCCAGCCGCTCCTGTCTGCTCGCTAATCCATCCCTCCGCTCCTGCGCTCGCTGCTCCATCCCACCGCTCCTGTCCGCTCGCTGCTCCATCCCGCCGCTCCTGTCTGCTCGCTGCTTCATCCCGCCGCTCCTGACTGCTCCCTGCTCCATCCCACCACTCCTGACTGCTCCCTGCTCCATCCTGCCGCTCCTGTCTGCTCGCTGCTCCTTCCCGCCGCTCCTGACTGTTCGTTGCTCCATCCCGATGCTCCTGACTGCTCCCTGCTCCATCGCACCACTCCTGACTGCTCCCTGCTCCATCCTGCCGCTCCTGTCTGCTCGCTTCTCCATCCCGCCGCTCCTGACTGTTCGCTGCTCCATCCCGCCGCTCCTGTCTGCTCGCTGCTCCATCCCGCCGCTCCTGACTGCTCCCTGCTCCATCCCACCACTCCTGACTGCTCCCTGCTCCATCCTGCCGCTCCTGACTGCTCGCTGCTCCATCCCGCCGCTCCTGTCTGCTCGCTACTCCATCCCACTGCTACTGACTGCTCGCTGCTCCATCCCGCCACTCCTGTCTGCTCGCTGCTCCAGCCCGCCACTCCTGACTGCTTGCTGCTCCATCCAGCCGCTCCTGTCTGCTCGCTGCTCCATCCCGCCGCTCCTGACTGCTCGCTGCTCCATCCCGCCACTCCTGTCTGCTCGCTGCTCCAGCCCGCCACTCCTGACTGCTTGCTGCTCCATCCAGCCGCTCCTGACTGTTTGCTGCTCCATCCCGCTGCTCCTGTCTGCTCGCTGCTCCAACCTGCCGATTCTGTCTGCTTGCTGCTCCATCCAGCCGCTCCTGACTGCTCGCTGCTCCATCCAGCCGCTCCTGACTGCTCGCTGCTCCAACCTGCCGATCCTGTCTGCTTGCTGCTCCATCCCGCTGCTCCTGACTGCTTGCTGCTCCATCCCGCTGCTCCTGTCTGCTCGCTGCTCCAACCTGCCGATCCTGTCTGCTTGCTGCTCCATCCCACCGCTCCTGCCTGCTCACTGATCCAACCTGCCGATTCTGTCTGCTTGCTGCTCCATCCAGCCGCTCCTGACTGCTCGCTGCTCCATCCAGCCGCTCCTGACTGCTTGCTGCTCCAACCTGCCGATCCTGTCTGCTTGCTGCTCCATCCAGCCGCTCCTGACTGCTCGCTGCTCCATCCAGCCGCTCCTGACTGCTCGCTGCTCCAACCTGCCGATCCTGTCTGCTCGCTGCTCCATCCAGCCGCTCCTGACTGCTCACTGATCCAACCTGCCGATTCTGTCTGCTTGCTGCTCCATCCAGCCGCTCCTGACTGCTCGCTGCTCCATCCCACCGCTCCTGTCTGCTCGGGTGGAGCCTCGGACTGCAGTCCCTCCAGCACCGGGATTCTCGAAGCTTGTCCTAGGGAAGTGGGTGGAGCATCTGTGTCTACAACATGGAGAGACATTGTAATAACATGGAAATGAGGGGGAGGGGACTAACCCTGCCTCCCAGTTAATGTTTCTCCAGGTGGGAACCATTTGAAAGGGGACATGAGGAAACTGTCAGTAACCCTTGTGGCTGCTCCCCTCTGATCGGGTCTCCTGAGAGGGACTGGCAACAAATTGAAGCAGCTCTAAAATAGTAAATAGACATTTTCACCCACAGGAATTTGTTAGATATGTGGGTGTGAATAAAAACAGCAGTCAGAAGTCTCCAGCCTCTAGATAAATGTCCGATGTCTGTAAAGGTAAAGTACGACCATGTTATGCACTCCATAAACACCAAAACCAGCCACTCAAACTCGAGAGTGGGGAAGATTCTATTCCTTTTTTAGTACAAACATCTTCTTTTCCCCATTATTCCTCTTTCATCCCTGGGCAAAGTTCTGTTTTATTCTCCTACATTCAAGTTTTAGATCAGATTGAGCAGCTAGTTTTTTCAGCCAGCACAAACATGATGAGCTGAATGGCCTCCTTCTATGCTATAATTTTTCAATGGTTCTATTTGAACATAGATCACAATTCCTTCAACATCACTGTTTTAAGATCTGGGATTCTGTCCCCTCTTCATTCTCTTTAGGGTTCTGTATTTCATACCTATTGTACTCAATACTTCTTTAATAGCCTCCCATTGTTTTACTCTCGGTTTCCCTGTTAACAGCTCAGCTGAGTTTTATGTGTTCACCTTACATGTCATTCTGTCCAAGTCAGCCTCACTAACATTAAAACCATAGCATGTGGGGGACCTTTCTCCTGGAACTGAATGTCTGTCTCTGACATATTGTGGTCACTGATTGCTAAATGTTCATTTACTATCCGAATGTGATAGTCACAGTCATAGAGTGATACAGCACTGAAACAGGCCCTTCAGCCCACCGAGTCTGTGCCAACCATCAATCACCCATTTATACTAATCCTATACTTGGCATCAGGTGGCAGGACTATATCTCCAACACAGAAGTCCTTGAAGCGGCCAACATCCCCAGCTTATACACACTACTGAGTCAGCGGCGCTTGAGATGGCTTGGCCATGTGAGCCGCATGGAAGATGGCAGGATCCCCAAAGACACATTGTACAGCGAGCTCGCCACTGGTATCAGACCCACCGGCTGTCCATGTCTCCGTTATAAAGACGTCTGCAAACGCGACATGAAATCGTGTGACATTGATCACAAGTCGTGGGAGTCAGTTGCCAGCATTCGCCAGAGCTGGCGGGCAGCCATAAAGACAGGGCTAAATTGTGGCGAGTCGAAGAGACTTAGTAGTTGGCAGGAAAAAAGACAGAGGCGCAAGGGGAGAGCCAACTGTGCAACAGCCCCAACAAACAAATTTCTCTGCAGCACCTGTGGAAGAGCCTGTCACTCCAGAATTGGCCTTTATAGCCACTCCAGGCGCTGCTTCACAAACCACTGACCACCTCCAGGCGCGTATCCATTGTCTCTCGAGATAAGGAGGCCCAAAAGAAAGAATATTAATCCCATATTCCCTACCACATCCCCACCTTCCCTCAATTCCCCTACCACCTACCTACACTAGAGGCAATTTACAATGGCCAATTTACCTATCAACCTGCAAGTTGTTAATTAATTCCTGGTCATTATTCATTGTTAAATCTAGTACACCCTGTTTTCTTGTCAGTTACACGATATGTTGTGTCAGGAATCTGCCCTGAATTCAATCTAGAAAATAATTGCAGAAATTGCGGGTCAGTTGAGTTCATCTTGAATGAGCCAGTGAGGGAGGAGGAAGAAAGGAGAGATCAATGTTGAGTAAATCACTGATGTTCCCAGAGTTACTGTTAAATGGGGAGAGTCAGTGTTGGCTGCATTTAGGGGGATTGGGGATGTTTTAGATGATGGTGCCTCCTCCTGGTAGCAGAAAGTGTTACAGCTCAATGTTCCCTGAATGATCCAGTAGGAGGCCATTTGGCCCATAGTTTCTGTGCCAGCTCTTTGTAAGAGCTATCCAATCATTCCCACTGCCCTGCTCTTTCACCATAGACCTGAAGTTCCGCTATTTATCCAATTCCCTTTTGAAAATTACTATTGAATCTGCTTCCACCACCTTGTCATTACTTTATTCAGATCATAACAACACACTACGTAAAAAATATTCTCATCATCTGCCCCTCTGGTTCTTTGACCAATTATCTTAAATCTGTGTCCTCTAGTTACTGACCCTCCTGTCACTGGAAACAGTTTCTTCTTATTTATTCTGTCAAAACCCCTTATAGTTAAATCTCCCCCTTAACCTTCTCTGCTCTGAGGAGAACAATCCCAACTTCTCCAACTCTCCACATAACCGATTCTGCTCAATCTCCTCAGCACAATCTCCAATGACTTGACATCCTTCCTAAAGTGAAGACAATTCTCCAGCTGAGACCTAACCCAGTGATTTGTAAAGGTGATACATAACATTGTTATATAAATGTAACCAGTTCACTGTGTGGTATCCACCAAACACACTAAGAACTGGACTCAGAAGGTGACCAGCAAGGAAGTTTTCTTGACAATGAATCCTGTCCCGTGCACCCAATATCGAGAGTGTTGGAAATGTAGAGTCAGCTTGTGTGAGTAAAGTTCAGTGGAAGACCAGCTCTCTGTGCTGGATGAGGAGATGGCAGACAGACTGGAGACAGTGATCGTCTCTCTGAGTTTCCAAGCAGAGGGAATCCCGTGATATTTTGGTGAGAGGCTGTTGAATAAGTTCAGAGGAAAGATCACGTGTAGTTTTCAGGTGAAAGGGGTGAAATAGCAGAGGCTCTGACCATCATTTTCTAATTTTCTCTGGCTGCAGGCATGGTGCCGGTGAAGTGGGGGACCACTAAAGTTTTACCATTATATAAAAAGGGAGGAAGGGATAGACTGAGTAATTACAGCCAGTCAGCCTAACCTCGGTAGTGGGAAAATTATTGGAAATAATTCTGAGAGATGGTATGAACCATCATCTAGAACAGTTTAATCAAGGACCATTAGTTAAGGGAAGGTTGTGTCTGACTAACTCGGTTGAATTCTTTGAGGAGGTAACAAGATGTGTTGATGAAGGTAGTGCATTTGATATACTCGACATGAATTTACGCAAGGCTTTTGATAAGGTCCCACATGGCAGACTGGTCATGAAAGCAAAAGCCCATTGGGATCCAGAGCAAAGTTGGATACAAAATTGACTCAGTGGCAGGAAGCAAAGGGTCGATGGGTGTCTTTTTATGACTGATAGGTTGTTTCCAGTGAGGTTCCACAGGACTCAGGACTGGGCCCCTTACTGTTTGAGGTATATATCGATGATTTAGATTTAAATAAACGTAGAATAGAAACATAGAAAAATAGGAGCAGGAGTAGGCCATTCGGCCCTTCGAGCCTGCTCCGCCATTCAATATGATCATGGCTTTCATCAAAACTCAGTACCCAGCTCCCACTTTCTCCCCGTATCACTTTAGCCCTAAGAACTATATCTAACTCTTTCCTGAATATATTTAATGATTTGGTCTCAATTGCTTTCTGTGTTAGAGAATTCCACAGGTTCACCACTCTCTGGGTGAAGAAATCTCTCCTCATCTCAGTCCTAAATGGCTTACCCCTTATCCTTAGACTGTGACCCCTGGTCCAGGAATCCCCCACCATCGGGAACATCCTTCCTGCATCTAGTCTATCCAGTCCTGATAGAATTTTGTAGGTTTCTATGAGATCCCCTCTCATTCTTCTAAACTCTAGTGAATACAAGCCTAATCGACCCAATCTCTCTTCATACATCAGTCCTGCCATCCTAGGAATCAGTCTGGTGAACCTTCGCTGCACTCCCTCCATAGCAAGAACATCCTTCCTCAGATAAGGAGACCAAAACAGTACACAATACTCCAGATATGGTCTCACCAAGGCCTTATATAATTGCAGTAAGACATCCTTGCTCCTGTACTTGAATCCTCTCGCTATGAAGGCCAACATACCAATGATTAAGAATTTTGCAGATGATACAATAATTGGCCTTGTGATTGATAGTGAGAAAGAAAACTGTAGACCACAGGAAGATATCAATGAAGTGGTCAGGTGGGCAGAAAAGTGGTGAATGGAATTCAGTCTAGAGAAGTGTGAATTAAGCATTTGGGGAGGGCAAACAACACCAGGGAATACAGAATAAATGGTGCAATTCTGAGAAGTGTATAGGAACAGGGGGACCCTGGAGTGTTTGTCTTCAGATACATGAAGGTGGATGGACAGGTGGATAAGGTGGTCACGAAGGCATAAGGGATACTTACTCTTATTAGCTGAGTAGGGAGGTTATGCTAGAAAACTGTATAAAACATTCGTTCGACAGCAGCTAGAGAACAGTGTACAGTTCTGGTCACTGTATTACAGGAAGGATGTGATTGCAGTAGATAGGGTGCAGAGGAGATTTATGAGCATGTTGCCAGGAATGGAGAATTTTAACTGTGAGGAAAGATTGGATAGGCTGGGGTTGTTTTCTGTAGAACCGAGAAGGCTGAGGGGAGATTTAATTGAGGTGTATTAATTATGAGGGGCCGAGACAGAGTAGATAGGAAGGACCTATTTCCCTTAGCAGGGATGTTAATAACCAGGGGGCATAGATTTAATGTAATTGGTAGAAGAATGAGAGGGGGTGAATTTTTCACCCCGAGGATGGTGGGGATCTGGAAGTCACTGTCTGAAAGGTTGCTGGAGGCAGAAACTATCATAACAGTGAGAAAATACTTAGAAATATCGTTGAGGTGCTGTAACCTACAGGACTACAGACCAAGAGCTGGAAGGTGGGATTAGAATGGAAAGCTCTTTTATGGCTGGCATTGACATGATGGGCCAAATGTCCTCTTTCTGTGCTCTAAATCTTTCTATAAATGAAAGGAAGAACTTGCATTTCTATAGCACCCTTTACTACCTGAGAATAGATGGACTGGGAAGATGGGCAGAGCAGTGGAAAATGGAATTTAATCCTGAGAAGTGTGAGGTGATGCATTTTGGGAGGACTAACAAGGCAAGGGAATATACAATGGACGGTAGGACCCGAGGTGGTACAGAGGGTCGGAGGGACCTTGGTCTACTTGTCCATAGATTACTGAAGGCAGCAGCACAGGTAGATAAGGTAATTAGGAAGGCATATGGGATATTTGCCTTTATTAGCTGAGGTATAGAATATAAGAGCAGGGAGGTTATGATGGAGCTGTATAAAACACTAGTTAGGCCACAGCTGGAGTACTGTGTACAGTGGTCACCACACCAGAGGAAGGATGTGATTGCACTGGAGAGGGTGCAGAGGAGATTCACCAGGATGTTGCCTGGGCTGGAGCATTTCAGCTATGAAGAGAGACTGGATAGGCTAGGGTTGTTTTCCTTAGAGCAGAGAAGGCTGAGGGGGGACCTGATTGAGGTATATAAAATTATGAGGGGCAGATAGGGTATATAGGAAGAAACATTTTCCCTGATCAGAGGGGTCAATAACCAGTGGACATAGATTTAAGGTAAGGGGCAGGAGGTTTAGAGGGGATTTGAGGAAAGATCTTTTCACCCAGAAAGTGGTTGGCATCTGGAACACACTGCCTGAAGGGGTGGTAGAGGCAGGAACCCTCACAACATTTAAGAAGTATTTAGATGAGCATTTGAAACGCCATAGCATACAAGGCTACGGGCCAAGTGCTGGAAAATGGGATTAGAGTAGATAGGTGCTTGCTGGCCGGCATGGACACGATGGGCCAAAGGGCCTGTTTCTGTGCTGTATAACTCTATGACTCTATCCCAAAGAGCTTTACAGCCAATGATGTACTTCTGAACTGCAGTCACTGTTGTCGGAAACATGGCAACCAATGTATGCACAGCAAGCTTCCATAAGTAGCAATGATATAAAACAACAGGTAATCTGTTTGGGGTGTTATTTGAAGAATAAACATCAACCAAGGGCACCAGGGAGAACTTCACTGCCCTTCTTCCATTAGATGCCATCCTTTACATTCACCTGAGGGGGTAAATGGGGCCCTCGGGTTTAGTGTCTCATCTGAATGACAGCACCTCTGACAGTGCAGCACTCCCTCAGTACTGGCATTAGGGAGTGTCAGCCTGGATTATGGGGCTCAAGTCTCTGAAGTGGGCCTTGAACCCACAGCCTCCTGCCTTAGAGTAGAGAGAGTTACTAACTGAGTTGGGTGAAAGAGCAGGATATGGAGGGAGTGAAGATTAAATCCCATTTTAAACTCATCTGATCTCTCCTGTTCCCATCTAACTGGTCAGTGTCCTGTGACCTTGAACATGGGGATGAAAAGCGGAAGAAACTGGAACAAGTATTTTGAAAAATGATGATATCGATGGATGGACACATGCTGGTTTAAATGATGGAGATTGTCCTGCAGGGAAGGAGCCGTGATGAAATAAACAATGAAATGGAGGAATCATGAAGTTTAAAAGTCAGCTGTTAAAATACATCACAGGAACTTGAACACTTGAACCACAGTCAAAATGGAGTAGTGACCACGTGACCGCTCTTGTACTGGAAATCAACAAACTCAACTGCAAAGATGAAGCTCATTAGCCTTGTCTGAAATAACTCTGTGGAAAACCCCTGTGAAATTGAAAGGAGCTACGGCATATTAATGACTATGATTGATGTGAATAGACTAACAGAGGATGCTGGAGACAATCAGACTCACAACTCAAACCAAGATGAATAAGGTGTAAAGTAGCAACATCTTCACAGAATGCTAGCCATTTAAACATCAATAGATAGCAATCGTTATCACATCCTGACCCATTTTGTGGTCACAACAGGGGACAGGTCATGTGTTTCCTAACAGAAACTCTAATGTGATAAACTTTTATCTTGAAAGGTAAATGTCTGGAGAGAGAGACAGAGATCAAGCAAACACCTTCAGAAAGCAGTCAAGCCAGGGACTGTCCTGCTGCCAAGTCTACCCTTCAACTTGCTGCAGCAGGGAACTGAAAATGACCACCAGCTCCAGTCTGAAGTCTTACCCTCTAGAAATCTGCAACACCTCAACAAGTCAAGACTGCATATACCCAGGCCTGCACCTTTAAAAGAGACTGGTCTCCTGAGAATTTTCAACATGTTTACTGTTAACCATGAATACCTACCTCAGTTTGAACTAACTCCTACCCTTTTCTCTCTATCTATCTATTCTTGTTTATGTGTGTGTGACTGAGTATGTGTGTGAGTGAAGTTGTAACCATTTCAGGAATTGTGTAAAAATAGTTATTTTTTTAACCAACAAGAAAATCTGCCATTTGTCTATTTTGTGACCAAAAAGATACTCAGTAGCTAAAGCATCATTTTTAACTAAACACGATTGCAGTCAGTTGGGTGGTGAACAGTGGGAACCACCCACATTCCTTATCAACCGTCCGTAACAATATGCTGTGTAAATGTGGTTGCTTTTGGTTGGAAGAAGCTACTTAAATAGGTACAAACCCTTTTAATATATACATGGTTTCAAATTATTTATCTACTGTTTAAAGTTATACTTGTTTTCTGAAATATTAGGTCCTCCATTTCAATGTATAGATATGTTGCATTAAATTTCACACACTCACATCTCTATAGTTACCACTAATAATGTTAGCTTATCAATACAATATTGCAGATAGATGTTATTCCGAGAGATAAGTCTACCCAGATATATTGTACACCTGCTGCCTTATATTACACAATGCTGCTTGGATTTATATTTCTATTGTGGTGAGTTTTAGATAAGTCTTATGATAAGCTCATACTTAATATTTTAAATTATATCAATGCTGATTTGAAGTGTACATGTCAACCAATAAATTATCTGCTGTGGATACCGAATTGAAACTCTCCCATATTGACACACATATCTATAACCAACAACAACTGGCAATGATGGAGTGTCTTCATATAGTAAAACATTACAAAGTGTTTCACAGGAGCGATGATCAGGCAAAATTAGATACCGAGTCACATAAGTAGATATTAGGACAGGTGACTGAAAGCTTGGTCAAAGAGGTAGGTTTTATGGAGCATCTTATAGGAGGAAGTGTCTCCCTCACCTTCTAATCTATCATCATCACACACTCCTTAAATATTCCACCCTTGACCACACTGTCCTGGAAAATTACTGCCCAATCTCCAGCCTCCCTTTCCTCTCCAAAGTCCTTCTCCCAAATCCGTGCCCACCTTTCCCAGAACTCCGTGTTTGAATCCCTCCAATCAGGTTTCTGCCCCTGTCAATATACTGAAACGGTTCTCATCAAGTCATTAATGACATCCTATGTGACTGTGACAAAGGCAGTCTACCCATCCTCATCCTTCTCAACCTGTCTGCACCTTTTGACATGGTTGACCACACCGGCCTCCTCCAACTCCTTTCCCACATTGTCCAGCTGGGTGGGACTGACCTTGCTTACTTCCATTCTTATCTTTCCAGTCATAGCTGGAGAATCACCTGCAATGGCTTCTCTTCCTGCTCTCCCACTGTTAGCTCTACAATCTCTCAAGGAGCTTTCCTTGACTTCCTTCTATTTCCCATCTCCATGCTTCCCCGCGGAAACATCGTCCATAAACATATTGTCAGTTTCCACATCTGCGCTGATAACACCCAGCTCGACCTCACCACCACCTCTCAACCCTCCACTGTCTCTGATTTGTCACATTGCTTGTCTGAAATGCAGCAACGGATGAGCTGAAAATTCCATCAAATAAATATTCGGAAGACCAAAGTCATTGTCTTGGGTCCCTGCCACAAATTCCATTCCCTAATCATTGACTCCATCCCTCTCATTGGTCACTGTCTGAGGCTGAACCAAACTGTTGTAACATTGGCATCCCATTTGACCCTGAGATCAGCTTCCGACCACCTATCTGCTCTATCACGGAGACTGTCTATTTGCAGCTATGTAATGTCACACATCGTTGATTCTGTCTCAACTTATCTGCAACTAAAACCTTCATCAGCTGCTGAAATCCTCATCCATGCTTTTGTTATCTCTAGACTTGACTATTCCAATGCACTCCTGGCCAGCCTCCCATTTTCACCCTGCAGAAACTAAAACTCATCTAAAACTAACCTGAATTCACTCCAGTTCCCATTCCGCGATCACCCCTGTGTTCACTGAACTACATTGTCTCCCGGTCAAGCAACGTCTTGATTTTAAAATTCTCATCCTTGTTTTCAAATCACTCCATGACCTCGCTCCCTCCCTATCTCTGTAATCTCCTCCACCCCCTCAACCCTCTGAGGTATCTCTGCTGCTCTAATTCTGCCCTCTTGAACATCCCTGATTTTAATCGCTCCATCATTGGTGGCACCTTCCGCTGCCTCGGCCCTAAACTCTGGAATTCCATCTCCAACCCTCTCCGTCTCTCTACCTCACTGTCTTCCTTCACCTCCCTTTCCCCCGGGTGCCTCTCCTCTCATTCACTGATTTCCCGCAGTTCAGCTCGTGCTGCAATTGACAACAGTGAAATATGGTTGTACAACAGTAATTCTCTGTGCAGC
Source organism: Heterodontus francisci (assembly GCF_036365525.1). NCBI lineage: Eukaryota > Metazoa > Chordata > Chondrichthyes > Heterodontiformes > Heterodontidae > Heterodontus > Heterodontus francisci. The sequence goes on from NC_090399.1 coordinate 57,060,228, forward strand.
CTCGCTTTAAGCACCTTTGCCCCGCCTCCAGCATCAGCAGCGAACTGGTCGGAATTGCCCGTCAGAGCGCCATGACGTAATGACGTTCAGCCAAGTGGATGCAATGACACTGAACGGGGAGGAACACTACAGGAATTGAGCAGCAACGCTCTTCTTTGATTGGTTAGTGTGCAGCAATTCTGCTTACCGATTGGTTCACTGAGCTGTTGGTCACACGCATTGAGAGGCGGTGCTGAGCTGAGCAAAGCCGCGCTAGGATTGGTCGGAATTTGACACGCCGCTTCTGCTGTGTCGAGACATGTTGCACGGCGGAGGCGGAAAGACTGCACGTCGATTGGGTAAAGCAGCTGTCACTCAGACAATACAATAATTTTATTCGTTGCAGAAGATGTCGGTCACATTGTGGTCCCTTGCCATTGGTTGGGGCCGTGTCGGTCTCTAACCGTCCGCTCTGATTGGCCTCCTCATGTCTCGAGGGCGGGGATTATCGCGGACTGATCAAACACTGGGCAGAGCGGCAGCGGGTGGCTGTGTTTTGGCGGGGATTTCAGTCTCCCAGCCTTGGCCAGGTTTATGATCCAGCTACGGGGCTCCAGAAGAAGGAAGGCGTTTAGGGCTGGGAATCCCCGCGTCGTCCGAGTATTAATCGCCAGCTCAGGGTTGCCAGTGGGAGAATCCGATGTAAACATGTCACGCTGCAGTTCTTCAATCCTGCCAGTGAAGGCGCTGCAGCAACTGTTCAAACCCCCTGGAGTCAGATCACTCAGCACAAGGCGGGGATAGCGCCTGGGATCTTCCTGTGCTCTGTGTTTGGGCTTTGGTACCACACCAGCTTTGAGCATGTCACATAGCACAGGCTGGGAATGGATCCTGGGATCTTCCTGTGCTCTGTGTATGGGGTTCTGTACCAGACTGGGTGAGAGAAGCTCCTTCAGCATGAGCTGGGGATGGAGCCTGGGATCTTCCTGTGCTATGTGGGGCTCAGTGCACTCTAGTTGGATATCCCTCATTGTATGTTTCTGATTGCAGCCTCTCTCTCAGTTAGTCTGGGAGTTCCTGACTGATCAGAATGCCCCTCTCCTGTCACACCCATCACACACATTGAAGATGGACGACCTGCTGCCAGAGATCCAGATGATCAGGAACTCGAGCCTTCGGTACACTCATTTACTTCAGTGACTCCCAGTCCCTGATTCATCATCAATTTCCCTGGAATGTCAGGTACATTATCATCTTCCTCTACTGTGAAGACTGACATAAAGTTATTATTCAACAAATCTGCCATTTTCTTATGTGTGGGTAAACATGTCAGGAAAGGATGAACAGACTGGGTCTCTTTTCGTTTGCAAAAAGGGAGGTTGAGGGGTGGCCTAATAGAGGTCTTTAAAATGATGGAAGGTTGTGATATAGTGGATCCAGAGAGAATGTTTCCTCTTGTGGCGAAGTACATCACTCGACGCCATCAATATAAGATCGTCACCAAGAAATCCAATAGAAGAAACTTCTTTACCCAGAGAGTGGTGAGAATGTGGAACTCGCTACCACAGGGAGAGGGTGAAGCAAATAGTGTAGATGCATTTAATGGGAATCATAGGAGGGAGAAGGGAATAGAGGGTAATGATAGATTTACATGAGGAAAGACAGGAGGAGGCTCGAGTGGAGCATAACCGCTGGCATGGACTGGCTGGGCCGAATGGCCTGTTTCTGTGCTGTGTATCCAATATAATCCTAGTTATGTGGAAAGATTAGAGAAACTGGGGTGGTTTTCATTATAGCAGAGAAGGTTAAGGGAATATCTGATAGAGTTGTTCACAATCATGAATGGTTTTGAAAGAGTAAATAAGGAGAAATTGTTTCTGATGGCAGGAATGTCAGGAACCAGAGGACACACATTGAAGGTAATTAGCAAAATAACAAGAAGGAACATGAGGAAATGGTAATTTACACAGTGAATTATTATGATCTGGAATGTTCTGTCTGAAGAGGTGGTGGAAGCAGATTCAATAATAACTGTCAAAAGGGAATTGGACGAATAATTAAAGTTGAAAAAATTGCAGCCAACGTGGAAATAACAGGTGTGTATAACTGATTGGAAAGTTCTTTCAAAGAGCCAGCACAGGCACGATGGGCTGAATGGACATCTCCAGTGCCATATCACTCTACAATTCATTATATATATTAATGACCGAGACTTGGGTGTGCAAGGCATAATTTTAAAATTTGCAAATGACACAAAAATTGGAAGCATTGTGAACTTTGAGGACTGTGATAGACTTCAAGAGGACATAGACAGGCTGGTGGAATGGGCAGGCATGTGGCAGATGACATTTCATACAGAGAAGACTGAAGGCATTTGATACAGTGCCACACAGCAGACTTGTCAGTAAAATTATAGCTAATGGAATAAAAGGGAACTTGAAAAGGACAAAGACAAGTTGGTGGAATGGGCAGACAAGTAGCAGATGAAGTTCAATGCGGAGAAATGTGAAGTGATTCATTTTGGTAGGAAGAACATGGAGAGACAATACAGAAACATAGAAAAATAGGAGTAGGCCATTCGGCCCTTCGAGCCTGCACCGGCATTCAGTATGATCATGGCTGATCATAAAGAGCAGAGGGACCTCGGTATATATGTGCATAAGTCATTGAAGGTGGCAGGACAGGTTGAAAGAGTGGGAAATAAAGCATACAGTATCCTGGGCTTTATTAATTAGGGGCATAGAGTACAAGAGCAAGGAGGTTATGGTAAACTTGTGTAAGACACTCGTTTGTCCTCAGCTGGAGTATTGTGTCCAATTCTGGGCACTGCACTTTAGGAAAGATGTTAAGGCTTTGGAGAAAGTACAGAAAAGATTCAGGAGAATGGTTCCAGGGATGAGGAACTTCAGGTATGCAGACAGATTGGAGACGTTGGGACTGTTTTCCATGGAGAAGTGAAGGCTGAGAGGTGATTTGATAGAAGCATTTAAAATCATGAGGGGTCTGGACAGAGTGGGTAGGAAAAAACTGTTCCCACTCATGAAAGATTGGAGAACGAGAGGGCACAAATTTAAAGTAATTGGTAAAAGAAGCAAAAGTGACATGAGGAAAAACATTTTCACACAGCGAATGGTTAGGATCTGGAATGCACTGCCTGAGAGAATGGTGGAGGCAGGTTCAATCGAGGCATTCAGAAGGGAATTAGACTGTTAACTGAAAAGAAAGAATGTACAGGGTTACGGGGAGAAGGCAGGGGAATGGTATTAGGTTAATTACTCATTCAGAGAGCCGGTGCAGACACGATGGGCCGAATGGCCTCCTCTGCACTCGAACAATTTGGTGATTCTGTGATTTTGTGAAGTGGTATATGTTTTTAGGAAGAACGAGAAGAGGCAATATAAAATAAATGATACAATTCTGAAGAGGGTGCAGGAACAGAGCGACCTGGGGGTATATGTGCATAAATGATTGATGATGACAAGCACAGATTGAGAAAGAGGTTCAAAAACATATGGGAACCAGGGCTTTCTAAATAGAGGCATGGAGTACAAAGGCAAGGATGTTACGATGAACCTTTATAAAATACTGGTTCGGCCTCAACTGGAGTATTATGTCCAATTCTGGGCACCGCACATTAGGAAGAGGTTGCAGAAAAGATTTACAAAAATGGTTTAAGGGGTGAGGGAATTCAGTTACGTGGATAGATTGGAGAAGCTGGGGCTGTTCTCCTTGTGGGAGAGAAGGTTGAGAGGAGATTTGATGGAGGTGTTCAAGATCATGAGAGGTCTCGGCAGAGTAGATAGAGAGAAACTGGTCCTGTTGGTGGAAGAGAACAAGAGGACCCTGGCAAAAGAACCAACTGCGAGTTGAGGAAAAACCTTTATCGCACTTCGAGTGGTTAGGAAGTGGAATTCACTGCCTGAGAGTGGTGGTGGCAGGTACAGTCAGGACTTTCAAAAGGGAATTGGATAAGAACCTGAAGAGGAAAAAAATGCAGATTTATGGGGACAGGGCATTGGAATGGAACCAGCTGAGTTGTTCTTGCAGAGAGCTGGCATGGACATGACAAACGGAATGGCCTCCTCCTGTGCTGCAACCATTCTATGATGGGAGTGGGGTTGGAGACGGGACTGATTGATGTTCATGTCCAGTGAGATTGCACACCAGGAGCAGAGCCTGGTCATGTGATCCTGTGACACCTTGAGTGGGAGGGGCTCTGGCTGCTTTGTGACATCATTGCTGGGTGCTGTGTGATTGGCTTCTGACAGGTTCCTGCCCCTGGTTACGCCCCATCACTGGGATGTCGGTGTGGGAGGAGCTGGTGTGACAGCTGACATTGCCAGTGAGTTCAGTCCTGATAAACAGGACAAAGGACAGAAAAGACCAATTTAATAACAAGTTAAAAATTCAAGACAACTCATTAATTGCAAATAAATTGATATGAAATACAATCATAATTATAAAAACAGTCCCATTGTATTCCAGTTACAGGTTCTGGGATTAATATGAATCATTTTTCTATTGATAGTTTCTTGGCGTGTGGAATATCTCAGGAAGGTGGAGAGAGAGAGAGAAGTTGAATCATTGCCACACTAACTGGGATTGGAGAAATGTCACCGGATCCCCAGAGCAGTTCTGCTGGAACCAAGAGCCTCGGTGTTGGAGACGGGAGAAAACAGGAATCATCAACAATAACTGGAAAGGTGAGGATCTTTACTGAGAATCCCGTTAGTCCAGGATTTTGCTGAGGTGAGAGTGTAACCAGATACTGGGAGCATTTCACCATCTGCCATCAGGCTTGGCCTTTGATTTGAGCCGAGCTTAACTCGTATAATCTTGTACACCTCTATTAAATCTCTCCTCAATCTCCTTTCCTCTCAGCAGAACAACCCCAGCTTTTCCAACCTAACCTGTAACTAAAATCCCCCATCCCTGGGACCATTCTGGTAAATCTCCTCTGCATCCTCTCCAGGACTTTCACATCCTTCCTAAAGTGTGGTGACCAGAAATGGACACAATTCTCCAGTTGGGGCCTAACCTGTGCTTTATAAAGGTTTAGCATAACTTCCCTGCTTTTGTACTCAATGCCTCTATTTATGAAGCTCAAGATCCCATATGCTTTGCTAACCAATCTCTCAATATGTCCACTCCCTGGTCCCTCTTCCTGCGCTCTTTAAACTGTGCTATTAAGTCTATATTGTCTCTCCTTATTCCTTCTGCCAAGATGCATCACTTCACACTTGTTAGTATTAAATTCCATCTGCCACCTGTCAGCCCATTCTGCTGGCCTGTCTATGTCCTGTTGCAGGTGGTTCATGTCATCCTTAAAGATTGCCACATCTCCAAATTTGGTGTCATCAGCAAATTTCAAAATTCTACTCTGCATTAAAAGATGCAAATCATTTATATTTAGCAAAAAAAAGCAGTCGTTCCAGAACTGACTCCTGGGAAACACCACTGTCTACCATTCTCCAGTCTGAAAAACAACCATTTACTGCAAGTCACTGTTTTCTGTCCTTAAGCCAATATTTTTATCCAATTGGACACTGACCTTCCTATTCCCTGAGCTTCAGTGTTTTTAACTAGCCTTTTATGTGTACATTATCAAACACTTTATTAAAATCCATACAAACAACATCCACCACATTCCCTCATCAACCTTCGCTGTTACTTCATCAAAAAAATCATTGAGATTGAATCTGATCTGCCTTTTACAAATCTGTTCTGGTTATCCTTAATTAACTCAAACCTCTCCAAGTTTCAGTTGATTTCCTCCCTAATTATTGTTTCAAAAACCTTACCCACCACTGATGTTAAACTAACTGGCCTGTAGTTGCTAGGACTGACCTGATACCCTTTCTTGAATAAGGATGTCACTCTCCAGTCCTCTTGCACCTCCTCCATATCCAGTGAATAATGGAAGATTATGCAAACCCTTCTGCTATCTCCATCCCCATTTCCTTTAGTAACCTGGGATGCAAGCCATCTGGATCAGGGGACTTATTTACCTGAAGCATAGCCAGCCTTTTTAGTACTCCCCCCCCCCCCCCACCCCTCTCCCCCCCGCTCAATATTTACCCTATCCATTACCTCTACCTTCTCTGCTTCCACTGATATTTTGTCAGACTGCACTGCCTTCGTGAACAGAGTTACAAAGTACTCATTAAGTATATAAATATTGCCCAGCTCCTCTCAGCATATATTACCCACTTTGTCCCTAATAGGCCCCACTTCACATCTTACTACTCACTTACTGTTTACATGCTGGTAAAAGATTTTGGGTTCCCTTTTATGTTGACTGCCATCCTATTCTCACATTCTCTCTTTGACAGTCTTATTTTCCGCTGCACCTCTCCTCTCAACCCATTGTAAATGGCCTGATTCTCACTTGAAGAATTCACCTGACATGCACCACACACCCTCTTTTTTTGTTTCATCATAATCTCTATCTCCCTCGTCATCCAAGGAGCCCCATTTTTGGTTCCCCTACCTGTCGCCCTTGTTGGAATGTATCTAGCCTGTACCTGAAGCATCTCTTCCTTCAAGATATCCCATTGTTCCGATACAGTGCTTCCTGTCAGTTTTTGGTTCCTTAGGTTAGATCCCTTCTCATCACATTAAAATTAATTCTCTTCCAATCTAGACGTTCTAGCTTATTTATTTCCTTGTTTTTCCACGTTACTAGTCTAAACCTTATGATGTGATGATCACTCTACCCAAGTGTTCCCCCACTGATACTTGGTCCACTTGGTCCACCTCATTTCCCAGCACCAGATCCAGCAATACCTCCTTTCTAGTTGGGCTGAGAACAGACTGGTCAAGGAAATTCTCCTGAACACATTTCAGAAATTCCTCCCCCTTCTTAACTTTGACTCCAGAATTATCCCAATCGATATTTGGATAATTAAAGTCCTCCAATATCACCACTCTATAGTTCTTGCACATCTCTGTGAATTCCCTGCAGATTTGTTCCTCTATTTCTCTCTATCACTATTTGGAGGCCTATAGAATACCCCCAATACTGTGATCTTACACATTTTGCTTCTCAGCTCTAAGCAAATGGATTTAGTCCTTGCCCCTTCAAGGGTTTCCTCTCTTTTCAACAGTACAATGCCTTCCCGAATAAGGACTGTCACCCCACCTCCTTTTTGTTCTTTTTCTATCTTTTCTGAACACTTTATGTCCTTGTATATTCAGTGCCCAGTCCTCACCATTTTTAAGCCACATTTCTGCCATTGCCACTACATCATATTCCCATACTGCTATTTGTGCTTGGAGTTTACCAAAATTTTTCACCATACTTTTTGCATTTTCACACGTGCATTGTCATCCTGTCTGGAGTATTGTGTACAGTTTTGGTCTCCTTATCTAAAGGAAGGATATACTAGCCATCGAGGGTGTGCAATGGAGGTTCACCAGACTAATCCCTGGGATGGTGGGATTGTTTTATGAAGAGAGATTGCAGAAACTGGGCCTGTGTTCTCCGGAATTTCGGAGAATGAGAGGTGATCTCATTGAAACTTAGAAAATTCTTACAGGGTGTGACAGGGTAGATGTGGATCGGATGTTTCCTCTGGCTGATGTGTCTAGAAGAAGGGGACACAGTCTCAGAATAAGGGGTAGGTCATTTCAGACTGAGATGAGGAGGAATTTCTTTACTCAGAGGGTGGTGAATCTGGAATTCTCTCCCCCAGAGGGCTGTGGAAACTTAGTCGTTCAGCATGTTCAAAACAGATTTCTGAATACTAATGATATCAAGGGATATGGGAATATTGGGGAAAAATGGTGTAGAGGTAGATGATTAGCCATGATCAGTTTGAATGACAGAGCAGGCTCAACAGGCCAAATGACCTACTCCTACTTCTCTGATCCTATGATCCTTTGCATTCCTCTCAGTCCGCTGCTATCGAATACAGAACTTCTCTAGTCCAGTCTAACGCTCTCTCACATTGTGCACCTTATTCCGTTTTCTACTTCCATGTACTGGTGCCCACCCCGTCAATTTAGTTTAAACTCTCCCAACCACACTACTGAATCTCCCTGCAACGATTGTGATCCCATTACTGTTCAGGTGCAACCTGTCTCTTTTGTCCAGGTGCCTTCTGCCCCGGAACTGGTCCCAATGCCCCAAGAATCTGAAGCCCTGCTTCCTATACTATATCTCAAGCCATGATGTTTCCTCTTGTGGGATCATTTATAACTTGGGGTCACTATTTAAAAATAAGGAGTTGCCCATTTAAGACAGAAATCTGAGGGTTGTGAGTCTTTGGAACTCTCTTCTTCAAAAGACGGTGAAAGCCGAGTCTTTGAATAATGTTAAGGCTGAGGTAGATAGATTATTGATAAGCAAGGGGTGAAAGGTTATCGGGGGTAGGCAGGAATGTGGGGTTGAGGTTACAATCAGAGGAGCAGGCTCGAGGGGCCGAGCGGCCTACTCCTGCTCCTAATTTGTGTGTTTGTGCGTAAGCCACGCATTGATCCTCCGAATCTTCTTATTTCTACTCTCACTAACATGTGGCACTGGGAGTAATCCAGAGATTACTAAACTCAAGGTTCTACTCTTCAACTTCCTCCCTAGCTCCTGAAAATCTGACGTAGGACCTCAATCCCTGTCCTTGCTATGTTGTTGGTGCCAACGTGTACCACAACTTCTCAGCAATTCCTACCCAGCAGATTGGAAATCCACCAAGGCAGTGGTGATGGATCTAGTCGTTGAAAATAAATCAGAGCAAATATGAAAAGCAAACATAAGTGAAAATTGAGCCAATATCAATCACAACATAATAAGGTTTAAGACAATGATTCAGATCAATATAAGTAAGAAAAGCCAAAAATAGATTAGAAAAAGCTGATTATTGGGGATTGAGAATGCAACTAGTGAAGATTTAACTGGAACAGAATATTAACAAACAGAGAGAACAGTGCGGGGGAATCATAGACTTCAGGAGAAATATACTCCATGATAAAAGAACAGACTGGCCTTTTATGAATCATTATGGACGAATAAAGGGATAAGGACAAAATTGAAACTAAAGTAAAAATCATGTACTAAATACATTGGCAAAAATGAGCAAACAATGAAAAACTAAATCAAAGAGATTAGGAATGAAGCCAAAAAATTATGAAGGCAAAGAAGAGCAGCAAATATAAATAGTCAAGGAATATGAAAAGCAAAAGTAAAGTATCATACAGACACATATAGATAACAAAAGGTCATTCAGAATAGGGACAGAGTCACTGAAGGATGTACAAGAACAATTCACAGATAATGACAGAGGTATGGCAGAAATATTAGAGAATTAGTTTATCTCAATTTTTACCAGCTGGACTAACAATGTGGACTAGACAGCATTCCAAGTAGATATTAAAATATATAGAATAGAAAGGATGGGATACCAGGAAATATTAGAGAAAATAAACGCTTGGAACTGGATGAATTACATCCACATGGGTCAGTGGAATACTCCATTGAGAGCAGTACATACAGTTCTAGACCCCACACCTGAAGAATGATGTTTTAGTTTTGGAGGGGGTGAAACACAAATTCACCAGAATGGAGATCGGGCTGAAAGGTTTAAATAATAAGGATAGGTTTTACAGACTAGCCTTGCATCTCCTTGACGATAGAAGATTAATGGGTGATATTTTGAAGTGTTCTTGGTGATTAAAGGCTTAGTTCGGATAGCGAGCGGGAAACTAATTCCTCTGGCGGCTTCAGAAGAGGCTTATCCCTAATAATAGAGAAAGGCCTCTCATCTCTCTGCCTGTATTACTTCTCTCTCTTTCACTTTGTCTTTCTCACCTCATTTCCTCTCACTATTTCTGCCTCTGTCTCTTAGTCTCTCTCAACAACAATCGACAATGGTGGTCATCATTAGACTAGCTTTTCATTCCAGATTTTTTTATTAATTAAATTAAAATTCCACGATCTGTCGTGGTGGGATTCGAAACCATGTCCCCAGAGCAATACCCCGGGTCTCTGGGTTACTAATCCAATGACAATACCACCACACCACCATCTCCCAACTGTCCCAACACAATATACACACAATCCCAGCCTGTATTCTGAATACATTCTAAGATATATTATTCCATACTGAATATACTGTATCAGCTGATGCAGCATCTACACTCCCAGTTTTTTAAATGATCTGTGAATGTACCAGGCCTCATCAGTGGCTTCGAGTCCGGCAAGATTTTGCTGTTAAACTGGAGGGGAAATTGCCTTTGCTTCTGTACTCGGAAGCAGCTCTGCCTCCCATCTCACCCAGTCCTCTTCATAAACTCATTTTATCACGTTTCATCTTGCAGTGACATATCCACCTGCTGAAGTATATACACTAGCTGTAGAGTCTAGAACTAGGAGACACAGTCTCTGAATAAGGGTCAACCACTTAGGACTAAGATGAGGAGGAATTTCTTCCCCCAAAGGGTTTTGCATCTGGAATTCTCTACCCCAGAGGGCTGTGGATGCTCAGACATTGAGTATATTCAAAGCAGAGATTGATTGATTTTTAGACAATGAGGGATTAAGGGATATGGAGATGGTGTGTGAAGGTGGAATGAAGGTAACAGATCAGTCAAAAACGTGTGAACTGGTGGAGCAAGTTCCAATGGCCGAGTGGCCTACTCCTGCTCCGAAATCTAGTGTTCATATACCTGCAATGTGCTCCACTCTGTAAATCTTCTGGACCTTGTTTTTCCTTATTTCTGACAACCTGTCTTTGTAACTGAAGCTATTTGGTCAGTTTCCAAATTTATCTTAAACATTTGAGTAATTGGCAAGCAATTGCTGCTGATCTTATAAAGACATTTCCATATAGGACATAGATACCTCAGAGGAATGTGGATCCAGTCAGGTTAAATAATGTAACAAAGGTTATTCTACAGACCACCTAATAGTGGAAGAGATCGAAAGGAAAATATACAAAGCGATGAAACAAGTAAAATTCATAGCATCGTAATCATGGAATATTTCATAGCAAATAATCTGTCAGGAAGAGGAAGGAAAAGGGGATAAAAGGGAATGGAGCCGTTTACCTGTGTTCTAGACATCTTTCTTACCCAGTACATAAGAAGCCCAAACAAGAGAGGAATCACTGATGGATCAAGCAATATAGAATGCACCAGAGCAGATAAAAGTTGGAGATTTCGGAGAAACTCGTTGGAATATCAGTCAGAACAGAATATAGTTTAAGGGAATGTTTGAGAAAGATGTAACTAAGAAAAGGCAAAAAAAATTGATTGTAAAAAGCTGACTTGGGGGGGATGAAAATGGAAGTTGTGAAGAAAACTGGACAGAATATTGATGAACAAAGATAGATCAGCAGTGGAAAATATGTAAAAAGGTGATCACTAGACTTCAGGAGAAATAAATTCCACAAAACAAGAATCAATTAACCAATTATGAAACACCATAAATGAAAAAAGGGATAAGTGTGAAACTGAAATGAAAGTCAAAGGCAGGTAATAAGTATATTGAGAATAAGGGAGAGGATGACAAAAACCAAAATCAGGAGGTTAGGGAACATGTTCAAAAAGTAAAACAAAGAGAAACTGTGAAATTAAATTCTGAAGAAATATAAAAGAAATATTAAAATATCACACAGACACATAAATAACAGAAAGGTAAATTCGAATAGGGATAAAGTCAATGTCGGCTGCACAGGAAAAACTCACAGGTAATGAGGAGAGATGGCAGAAAGATTGGAGAATTACTTTGCCTCAGTTTTACCAGCTGGACTAACAAGGTGGATTTGACATCATTACAGGTAGATATCAAAACATTTAAAACAGAAAGGAGGGGATAGCAGTAAAACCTAGAGATGATAAATTCTGGAAACTGGATGAATTGCATCCGTGTATACTAAAACAGGCAAAGGAAGACCCCATTGAGAGTGATGTATTCAGTTCTGGACCCTACACCTCAAGAATGATGTATTAGTTTAGGATGGGGTGCAGCACCTATTCACCAGAATAATACTGAAGCTACAAGGGTTAACCTGTGAGGACAGATTTTTTGAAATTATTCATTCATGGGATGTGGACATCGCTGGCTAGGCCAGCATTTATTGCACATCCCTAATTGCATTTGAGAAGGTGGAGATGAGCTGCCTTCTTGAATCGCTGAAGTCCATATGGTGTAGGTACGCCCACAGTGTTGGTAAAAAGGGAGTTCCAGGATTTTGACCCAGCAACAGTGAATGAACAGTGATATAGTTCCAAGTCAGGATTGTGTGTGGCTTGGAGGGAACTTGCAGGTGGTGGTGGTCCCATACATCTGCTGCTCTTGTCCTTCTAGGTGGTAGAGGTCACAGGTTTGGAAGGTGTTGTCGAAGGAGACTTGATGAGTTTCTGCAGTGCATCTTGTCGATGGTATACACTGCTGCCACTGTGCGCCAGTGGTGGAGGGAGTGAATGTTAAATCCTGTTATGACAAGGTGCAAAAGGTGTCTCGGGGTCTGTTACTATCTTCATCTGGTCTTATTGTAACAGGATTTTATTTTTAAACACACTGTATTTTGAGATCCCCCTTTGTGAATCCTTGTTCACAACTTTCCAATTATAAGGCTTTCTGTGGTTTAAAGAAGAAAGATGAAATTTATTAAACCTACCTAACTTAAACTCTAATACAGTTAACACCTACAGATATACGACGTGCCTATGCTTGCATGCACATGTAATACACACATACAAATTGGGACAGAAAAGAGCAGAGGAACAGATAAGTAGAACAGTTTGAGGCAATATCTTGTTACTGTTTCTCGAGCTCGCCGTAGTCCTTGATTGAAGATATGGTCTTGCGTTTCATTGGGGCCCAGTATCCTTCGTAAACCTAGTTCACGTAGGAGATTTTTCTCTGCCTGAGTTTACGTGTCTTCATAAGATTCAGTTCTGTGGGGAAGAGATGGAGGCAGGCAGACAGGAGAGGAGGTAATTCTTGCTTCAGTTCCAGGAAAGATCTTCACTCCATGAGTCACAGAGTTATACAGCACAGAAACAGGCCCTTCGGCCCATCGTATCTGTGCCGGGCATCAAGCACCTAACTATTCTAATCCCATTTTCCAGCACTTGTCCCGTAGCCTTATATGCTATGGCGTTTCAAGTGCTCATCTAAATACTTCTTAAATGTTGTGAGGGTTCCTGCTCACAACTTTTTCTCAGTTGAAATCCTGTTTTCTCCAATTTAGAACTCTCAGTTCAAACCTCTGCAGCCGCCAGTTAGTCATGTAACTAAAACTGCTCTGACCACTTCTTTGTATTGGGGAAGCAACTACTGGATCCCCATTGTTTCAACACCGTCTGGTACTTGGCAAAAATGTCTTTCCAGTCAGGGGCTTGTGATTTTTAAGTTTTAATGTTCATGTGGCAAAATAACGTGTGCCTCAGTCTTGGCAGGTGGGGGGTTTGCCTGACAATACGAACATACGAATTAGGAGCAGGAGTAGGTCACTTCGTTCATAGAGCCTGCTCCGTCATTCAATCAGTTCATGGCTGATCTCAACTCCACATTCCCGCCTAAGCCCGATAACCTTTCAACCTATTGCTGATCAAGAATCTATCTACTTCTGCCTTAAAAATATTCAAAGACTGTGCTTCCACCACCTTTTGAGGAAGAGAGACTCACGACCCTCTGAGAGAAAAAATTTCTCCTCATCTCTGTCTTAAATGGGCGACCCCTTATTTTTAAACAGTGACCCTTAGTTCTAGATTTTCCCACAAGGGGAAACATCCTTTTCACATCCACCCTGTCGAGACCCCTCAGGATCTTATATGTTTCAATCAAGTTGCCTCTTACTCTTCTAAATTCCAGGGGATACACGCCTAGGCTGCCCAACTTTTCCTCATAAGACAACCTGCCCATTCCAGGTACTAGTCTAGTAAACCTTCTCTGAACTGCTTCCAACACATTTACGTCCTTCCTTAAATAAGGAGACCACTACTGTTCACAGTACTCCAGATGTGGTCTCAGCAATGCCCTGTTCAGCTGAAGCATAACTTCCCTACTTTTGTATTCAATTCCCCTTGCAATAAATGATTAAATTCTATGAGCTTTCCTCATTACTTGCTGAACCTACATACTGACTTTTTGTGATTCATGCAGTGGGCCACCCAGATCCCTCTGCATCTCAGAGCTCTGCAATCTCTCACCATTTAGATAATATGCTTCTTTTTTATTCTTTCGACAAAATGGACAATTTCACATTTTCTCACATTATACTCCATTTGCCAGATCTTTGCCCACTCCCTTAACCTGTATATATCCCTTTGTATCCTACTTATGCCCTCTTCACAACTTACTTTCCTATCTATCTTTGTGTCATCAGAAAATCTAGCAACATACCTTCAATCTTTTCATCCAAGTCATTTTTAACAGTTGTAAAAAGTTGAAGCCCCAGCACTGATCCCTGCGGCACATCACTCATTACATCTTGCCAATCAGAAAATTGCCATTTTATGCTGTTTTGTTTCCTGTTAGCTAGCCAATCTTCTATACATGCCAATATGTTACCCACCCCGCCCCCATCCCACAAACTTTTATTTTCTGCAATAACCTTTGATGTGGCCCCTTATCAAAATGCCTTCTGGAAATCTAAGTACAGTACATCCGCAGGTTCCCCTTTATTCCAGCACGTTACTTCTTCAAAGAACTCCAATACATTGGTTAAATGTGTTTTCCCTTTCACAAAACCATGCTGACTCTGCCTGATTATCTTGAATTTTTCTGTGTCCTGCTATAATGTCTTTAATAATAACTTCTAACATTTTCCCCAAGACAGTTGTTCAGCTAACTGGTCTCTATTTTCATGCTTTCTGTCTCCCTCCCTTTTTAAATAAAGGAGTTACATTCGCTATTTTCCAATCTAATGGAACCTTCCCCGAATCTAGGGAATTTTGGAAAATTAAAACCAACACATCAAATATCTCACTGGTCACTTGTTTTCGGAGCCTGGAATGAAACCCATCTGGACCCGGGAACTTGCCAGCCTGCAGCTCCAACAATTTGTTCAGTACCACTTCCCTGGCGATTGTAATTTTAGAGTCATCGAGTCGTACAGCATAGAAACAGGCCCTTCGGCCCACCGCGTCCATGCCGACCATAATGCCGATCTATACTAATCCCACCTGCCTGCATTAATTCCATATCCCTCTATGCCTTGCTCATTCAAGTACCTGTCCAGATGTCTCTTAAATGTTGCTACTGTTCCTGCCTCCACCATCTCCTCAGGCAGCTCATTCCAGATACCCACTATTCTTTGTGTGAAAAATTTATCCCTTTGATCCCCTTTAAACCTCCTCCCTCTCACCTTAAATCTATGCCCTCTAGTTTTAATCACCCCTACCATGGGAAAAAGACTCTGGCTATCTACCCTATCTATTCTTTCTTTTTCTTTTGGGCCTCCTTATCTCGAGAGACAATGGATACGCGCCTGGAGGTGGTCAGTGGTTTGTGAAGCAGCGCCTGGAGTGGCTATAAAGGCCAATTCTGGAGTGACAGGCTCTTCCACAGGTGCTGCAGAGAAATTTGTTTGTTGGGGCTGTTGCACAGTTGGCTCTCCCCTTGCGCCTCTGTCTTTTTTCCTGCCAACTACTAAGTCTCTTCGACTCGCCACAATTTAGCCCTGTCTTTATGGCTGCCCGCCAGCTCTGGCGAATGCTGGCAACTGACTCCCACGACTTGTGATCAATGTCACACGATTTCATGTCGCGTTTGCAGACGTCTTTATAACGGAGACATGGACGGCCGGTAGGTCTGATACCAGTGGCGAGCTCGCTGTACAATGTGTCTTTGGGGATCCTGCCATCTTCCATGCGGCTCACATGGCCAAGCCATCTCAAGCGCCGCTGACTCAGTAGTGTGTATAAGCTGGGGGTGTTGGCCGCTTCAAGGACTTCTGTGTTGGAGATATAGTCCTGCCACCTGATGCCAAGTATTCTCCAAAGGCAGCGAAGATGGAATGAATTGAGACGTCGCTCTTGGCTGGCATACGTTGTCCAGGCCTCGCTGCCGTAGAGCAAGGTACTGAGGACACAGGCCTGATACACTCGGACTTTTGTGTTCCGTGTCAGTGCGCCATTTTCCCACACTCTCTTGGCCAGTCTGGACATAGCAGTGGAAGCCTTACCCATGCGCTTGTTGATTTCTGCATCTAGAGACAGGTTACTGGTGATAGTTGAGCCTAGGT